>NC_081841.1:169632162-170832162 GCF_963259705.1 Myotis daubentonii
ACTCAATCATATATATAAATATATGCACTCAATCATTATGTATACATATATGTGTGTGTGTGTGTGTGTGTGTGTGTGTGTGCGTGTGAGAGAGAGAGAGAGAGAGAGGCAGAGAGAGAGAGAGAGAGAGAGAGAGAGATACAGGTCATATATATATGACTGAGTGAAACTTGGAAAAAATATATATACTCTGCCAGGTCCCTGAAAATGCTATAGTTATTTTTACTTCTCCAGTGCTATAAAAAGGAAGAAAAGCCATTCTCAGCTATTAAGTGGTTGAAAAGGGCACTTTGCCCAAATCTCAGTGGGGCAGTGTCAGAATCTTTAATACCTAGGTTTGCAAGTGCAGAACAGCATCAAATTTGACAACAGTAACTCAGAACATAGATTGACTTTGAATTATTAATTGAAATTTATCAATTTCAAACAAAAAGATTGACAATTAAAGAAGGAAATCTCATTTTTTTTATATACTAGCATGACTAAATTGTACACGTTATCATATTGCATTTTGATCAATGTAATTTCATTAAATGAAATCTAGGAAATATGCATATTATAAAGCTTTTTAGAAAGTTTACTTATCACTTGTATACATTTTAGAATTTAACTGGATTGAATCATTTTTTTCTCAATTGTTTCCAGAATTTTCATTATAATAAATGCTTATCATTGTGTCATTAATCCAATGCAATATTTTGTAATATAACCATAAGGTATTTTTTTAGTTTCATGTTTTTCTTAAATTTATTTTGGCAATGCTCTGGCCAGGTAGTTAAGTTGCTCTCAGCATCTTCCCATACATCAAAAGGTTGCAGGTTCAATTTCTAGTCAGAGCCGGTATGGAAGGCAACCGATTGATGTTTCTCTTTTACATTGCTATTTCTTTCTTTCTCTTCCTCTCCCTTTCTCTCTCTATAAAAAATAATAATAAATCAATAAACATGTCCTCAGGAGAGTTTCAAAAAACATTTTAAAATTACTATGGTGACATTCTTATAACCTAGTACACAACAGAGAAATAAGTAGGCCATTTCAAGGCGGGGGGGCTGGGGGGGGGGCAACAGAGCTCTTCCTAGTAACCATAAAGGGATAAAATTCTCATGATGAGCTCATGTTAGAGGATTTGCATTGTGACTATGATTATCACTATTTTTTAAATTAAAATTTTGTCATATGGTAAAATAAATGTAATAAATTAATACAACACAATTTCTTTGTCCATCCATTATTTAAAATGCATTTAGTGGTTTATAGGCTATTACAATAGTAAAAAGTACTCTTTTTAAAAAATATATTTTATTGATTTCATAGAGAAGGGAGAGGAAGAGAGAGATAGAAACATCAATGATGAGAGAGAATCACTGATTGGCTGCCTCCTGCTTGCCCTGCACTGGGGATTGAGCCAGCAACCCAGGCATGTGCCTTTGACCAGAATCGAATCTGGGACCCTTCAGTCTGTAGGTTGAAGTTCTATCCACTGATCCAAGCCGGTTAGGGCTAAAAGTTACTCTTTTGAACATTCTTGTATATCAACCCTGGGGACGAAGTATAACATGTCAAACGTTTTGATCTCAGAACATCTTTTAAAATTTTTTAAATTATTAAGAATCTCCAAAAGATTTTGTTTTATGGTCTATATTTATCAATGTTTACTATATTAGAAATTTAAATTAAGATAATTCAAAACATTTGCTTATCGATTTATTTTATACTAATGATTATATACATATTATGTTAATTAATGCATTTTATTAAAAATAACAATATTATCCAAAATAATTAGAGAAGAGTACCATTGTTTCACACATTAACAGAATAGAGCTGGATTCTTATTTTTGTTTCTGCATTCAATCTGTTGCAAGACTTCTTTCTGTTTGAAGAATGCAAGGAAAAGCTAGCGTCATACAGAAATGTTTTTGAGATAATTGTGGCTACTTTTGATCCTATATTCCACTTGACAAGTGGTAGTTTTTTAAAGATTAGTTGTAATGTAGAATCTGAAGCCATATCAACAAATCTTTTATGCCTTAGTATTATAAAATCCATTAACCTATCTTTGAATGTATATATTACCCATGTATGATTTGGCATCATCATGTATTGATCATTTGGAAAATATTTGTTCAATGAATTATACAGATCTTTCTAATATTGACACATTTTATTATTTATGTTAAAATAATAATTTACAATTGGTAATATCTTTATGATCTCATCAGAAAACTTAAAACTACTGGGAAATATAAAGCTCATGGAAATGAATACAAATTTCTACATTTCTAATACTTGCCTGAAACTGAAAAAAAATTTTTTTTTACTTGTAAGTGTGTAGTGGTGAAGAAAAGTGACTACTCATATAGTTTGGTGTTTCTACCTTCATATATGCTCAGACACTGGGGTTTTACTTACTGTTGTTATTGCACCAACAGTGCAAACATCAATACAATTATGCAAGGATAAAAAGTGAACACATTAAAGAGTATTCAGCACTTTGCATACTTCATAACCTTTTATGATGTTTAGTTTGTACTTATTCTGGACCAGTTCAAGCAACAGCAAGTATAGCCAGATGCATCTGTATATTATTCCATTTATAAGTAAAAAATACAAACCTTAAGATAAAATGCTAACTGAGTCTTCATATTTTTAGTCAAATCATTAATTTTAAAATTTACTCCATCAATGAAAAGTACATAACATGATTATTTTAGTAACTTTTGTCTGGCAAGCATTCATCAATTTCATCAGTGGAAGGCTTTTTTTTAAATCTCTCAGCCATCATTGCACTTATTCAACTAATGAAATAAAAAAAAAAATGTACACTGTAAGAGACCCTATAATTTTTTAAATGACTTTCAGCTTTACAAAGCTCATTAGGTTTACCTTTAACATATTCTAGTATTTTTTTACTTAAAATCATAATGACTGGTTTCAAAATGATGCCACATTTTAACTGAGACATAGAGTTATTCAAATATGCCTGTGGTATAAGACATGATGAATCAAATGGTTAACATCTTACAATGCTAAGAGAAAGATGGTCTTTGTCATATTTCCCTTTCTTAGTTACAGTTGGCCCAGTTTATTTGGACTAGTTTCCTTTCTCCATGACTCAGAATACTCACTGAAATGTCAAATTCATCTTTTTCAGCTCATGAAGCTGTGGGTTGAGAAAATAGGTTGTCGAATTACCCTTTTTAGGCCAACATCCCAGCACTAACTATTAAAAGTATTGTAAATACATTTTATTTTATATCAGAGATACAATATGTTTAAAATACCTGTTGCAGATAAAATGTGAGCATTTGAAAATGTTTTTGAGTAATGTTTTTAAAAAGAAAAATGCAAAACAAGAATCCAAAGTCTACTTAGTTGTGTTTCCACATTTTTACATTTACAGTGCCTACTCAAATATTTGGAAGAATTTTTAGCATCTTACTATTTGCATTTTCTGTTTTGCCCTTTCTCTAACTCTGTTTTACTCTTTCTATATAACCTTATTTTTGAGTGTTTGAGATATTTGGGGTTTTGATATTGTTTTTATCTTCTCTCTCTTAATCAGTTTATTATTTGCCTATGTAAGATTTCTTTAGTTTAGATATTTGAAAAGACTCGAGTCCATAAAATATTATACAGGTGATGTGCAATAAAACTGTACATCTCAAATTTATATAATGTTATTAATCAATGTTACCCTAATCAATTTATTTAAGAAATCAATACCATTGTCAGTCCAAAAACTAATATTAGCTGGATGCTCACACAGACTTATTTAGAGGCAAAGTGACTGTTGCGACAAGAGGAATGGAATAGAGTGCAGGCATCATTGGAGGACTACAACTAAGAGTAGTACAAGCTCTCAGGAAAGTCTAAGTGCCTTGGCCATCTAACACAGCTAGACTGATAAACTAGTTCGGCCAGTAGCAAACCATCAGTAATGAAATTGGTCACCAGGGCGTATCTGGACCTTAAATAGCACATCGTAGATCCCACTACTCTTATCTTTGCTAATAGTTAAAAACTGGACACCCAGGCATCTTCACAGTTAAAGACAGAACTTTACCAGCTCATTTGTAAATCATCTCTATCCTTACCTATGCTTTGTTTAATTATTTAATAGTTAATGTACTTTATCCTTCCCATCTCATAAAATATGTAAGCTTGTTACCATATCCTCCTCCTGAAATAATACATAAATTAACTTTGAAGGGAGCATGGCCTTATTTACACTTTGACTTCAGTGGTCTACCCTTCTGAGCTGTGAGACAACAGATTTCTGTTGTTTTAAGCCACCATGTTTGGGGTTCTTTGTTATGACAGCCCTAGGCCACTAATATAGATTTCTGCAAAGGGTTGATCCATTGCTATAACAAATAGTGGATTTAGAATGGGGTAATGAGTAGAGGCTAGAAGAGTTTGAAACTCTTGATAAAAAAGGCTAGATCGCCTGGAAGAAATTATTGATAAAAATATGGCCATCAAAGAAAATTCTGATGAACAATCAGAAAGAAGTAAGGAGAGCTGCATAGAAAGCTTCTATTTCTTAGAGAATACAAATATTGTCATAAACAGAATGCTACTAGAAATATGCACATTAAGGGTACTTCTGGTGGTGTCTCAGAACTGGTAGCGAATTTGGCCATTATATTGTATTATTTTCTGGAAAAGTTGTAAGTGATAAACTAGGATATTTACCTGAGGATATTTCATAGTAAAATATGGAAAGTGTGATCTAGCTTCTCCTTGATGCTTTTAGTAAAATGTAAGAGGAAGGAGGAAAATTGAGGGGAAAACTGTTAGGCAAAAAAGAAGCAGCACTTGATGATTTAGAAAATTACTGTCCTATCCAAATGCATTCTCAGATAACAGGGCAAAGAATGTGGCTGAACAATCATTTGCTAATAAGGCTGCATATGTCACTTTTGAGTCTCAGAGGCACCAACAACAGACATGTGATTATCCAGGAGTGAAATGTGGAGGACCTACCTATTTAATGGTGTGGACTCTCATGCTCAGGAGACGAAAGCTTTTTGAGAACTATGCCAGCAGAAACACTGCCAGCTTGGCTCGCTAGGGAGAGAGACAGGATAAAATGAATGAAAAATAACTCTGAGTTCAGAACTGTGGATGAAGAAGCCGGTGCTGACACTAACTCCTAGTGCAGTGGTAGGACTGACACTAGAGTGGGCTGAGAGTGTCCAGCAGACAGAGCAGTGAGCCAAGCCAGAGAATTGTTCTCAACCTTGAAATCTAATGAAACGTGCCTTGCTGTTTTTCAGACAAACTTGCTTAAGATCTGAGACCCCTTTACTCCTACCTTTTGAAATGGGAATGTCTATCCTCTAAGTTCCCCAGCATTGTATTTTAAAAACATAGTATTGCCCTGCTGTAATATGTTTAGCACATTGGCTTGCACACCAAAAGTTTGAGGGTTCAAAGACTGGTCAAGGGCACATACCTGGGTTGCAGGTTTGATTCCTGGCCAGGTCTGGGTGTGTGCAGGAGGCAACCAATCAATGTGTCTCTCTCACATCAATGTTTCTCTCTCTTCCTTCCTCCCTCTCTTCCTCCTTCCCTTCCACTCTCTCCAAACATCAGTGGAAAAAATAGTCTCTAGTGATGATTAACAACAACAACAAAAAACAACTGCATATTATTTATTTTCCATACACGACAATAAATTTTCTCCCTAGATGGACCATACCCATAGCCTCACCCATAACTGATTTAGATGACTTTTAATTGATTTAATTTAGATCAGATTTGAGACTTAAAGTTGACCCTGGAATATGTTCAAACTTTGGGAGATGTGAGAATGGGTGAATATATTTTGTATACAGACATGAAATTTGGGAAGGGCAAAAGATGGACTATCAGGGGTTGAATTTGTCCCCCTAGAAGATATGTTGAAGTTCTCAGATTAAAATATATTTGTGTACAAGCAGAAAAGTTTGCATAATAACTACCTACACAATTATTTTTGTTCTATATTTCAAGATATCTGACCATCTGGTTATATCAATGATAATCACAGCTAGGGTTTTTCTTGTTTATTTGTTGCTGATTTTATTAATCCTCACTGGAGGATATTTTTTTCCATTGATTTTTAGAGAGAGGGAAAGGAGGAAGGAGGAAGGGAAGAAGAAAGAGAGAGAGAAAGAAATATCAATGGGGGAGAAACACATTGATCGGTTGCCTCCCGGTACATGCCCTGGTCAGGGCCAGGGATTGAGCATGCAACTAAGGTAAGTGCCCTTGCCCTTGACCAGAATGGAACCTGGGACCTTTCAGTCCCTGGGCTGACTATCCAATCCTTGAGCCAAACTGGGTGGGGTGGCACAGTTAAGTTTTTAATGTAAATTAAACTGCTGTAGAGGCTTGTCCATATCAACACTGTTTAATATGTTCTCACTTGCAGAATTATCATTATTATAGTAATTTATTAACATAGCTAGAGGACCAGTGCATGAATTTGTGCACCAGTGGGGTCCCTTGGCCTGGCCTGCGGAATTGAGATGAAACTGGCTTTCCGACATCCCCTGAGGGGTCCCGGATTGCAAGAGGGTGCAGGCCAGGCCTAGGGACCCCACTGATGCACGATCGGGGCTGGGGAGAGACATGGGAGGTTGGCCAGCTGGGAAGGGACTGTGAGAGGGTTCCAAGGCGTGTTTGACCCATCTCACTCAGTTCCAATCAGCTGGATCCCAGCATCAAGCTAACCTACTGATTGGAGCGTCTGCCCCCTGGTGGTCAGTGCACATCATAGCAACTGGTCAACTGGTCTACTGTCTGCTCCCCGGTGGTCAGTGCACCTCAAAGCGAGCAGTTGAGTGGCCTTAGCATATCATTAGCATATTATGCTTTGGTTGAATGGCAGACTGGACGACCAGACACTTAGCATATTAAGCTTTATTAATATAGGATTAATTATATTAATATAGGATTAATATAATTTCTTAAAATAACTATTCAGTTTGACCACCATAGCAAAGATAAATTAGCTGAAATCTTAAAATCACTGTAGGTAGGATAATTTTACTCAAAATTGCTTAGCATGTTTCTGGAACATGTCTCATCTGCCAAATTCATAATTTAGGCAAACCTGCTGTGGTAGGCATAAGTGAGCACCAAAGCTTTGAGTCTATTTGGATATTTACAAATGGGGTTTATAAAATTTGCTTCTTCAAATTGATGTGAATATATTTTTATTATTGTCCATCTACTTTTCAGATGGCCATAAGGTTTTCTCTGCCAAATGGTAATTTCATTAACAAATAGAAAACAAACAAATTGAAAAAAAATAAAATAAATCAAACAGACAATAACTATCAGCCTCCTTGACTTTGTGTGTTCAACTTGATGTGTTACCAAGCTTTTTGTCTAGAAACTGAAGTGTCTATTTTACAAGGTCTATAATCAAATACTTACTTGTACATGGTACTGCTTATCATCCAGAAACTCCACTATGTTTATAATTCCATATCAGAAGTGAAAACTAAAAGAACAAATAAATCTTGGAAAATTATTTGAATGATTAACTGCTATGATCAATGATATAATATTTAATTTCCTTGTTTATCAAAAATTCACTGACCAGAAATATAGTTATCATTCTCTTAAGCCTCACCTGGTGACCTAGCAGTTATATGCTCAATGACTGAATGTCAGCTTTTAAAGTTTTATTGTAATATGCAAAAGGATATAACCAATAGGTATAGGCAGCTTTACCAAAGAAAAACTTCAAAAACAGCAGAAGAATGCTGTTGAACCACATTAGAAAAGATCAGATCGGGGCCTACAAACCAACTACTGTATTTGAAAGCCCAGATTCCTGGATCTACATTTCCAAACTCAAAATGCATCACATTCCTATGACTTGGATGTCCTCAATGCTTGAAAGTTGGGATTCTCTGGAAGCAGACAGCATCATAAAAAATACAGCTTTTTCAAAAATCTTAGCTCAAGTAGCCAACTTTCAGACTCCTAAGATTTTCATACCCAAACTCTAGACCCAAGTAGCTACTGATTCTTGTCTCTTTCTCCTCTTTTTTTTTTTTAAATAGCTATCTTTAAATCATTTGTTGTAGTTTAAATGATACATTTTTAATTATCAAAGATGGGGAATTTAAATTATTTTCCCTCTATTTCGGATTTTACTTTTTTCCAATAGTTAATCCTTGGTATTTGACAGTACCTGACTAATAGGATAAAGAACTGCACAGAAAGATAAGAAAACGTGGAAACGCAGACATTATGCCACTTTCCAAATTTAGCAATTCAGATGTCATGGGTGTTTTTTGTTGGTTTGTTTGTTTTGTTTTTTCCTGGCTATGATTAAGAAAAGTCAGTGTTGCTAAAGGAAATACTTCAAGGTGTTTTAAGGATTCACTTCTTATATTGCTTAGAATCACAATTCTATGGTGTATCCTGTCCAGAGCTATAATGCTTTTATGTAGCACTTTGAAGAGTGGATTTAACAGAAAAAAATCACACAACAAACTGATAAAAACTGGAGCTCAAACATTTCCTATGACATGGACTTCACTTGTTTTCAAGACTTGGAACCTGCCTAGAGGTGGATTCCGGACTCTGACATTCAGAATAAAGATGTTTTCCCTGAGGCAAATGCTGGTAAAGAAGAATGATTGTGAGAGTCCCTGATAGATTAAAAATATTTCAATATGTATGACCTTTTAAAAACTTGCCTCCAACTACTGTTCTTCATGAAAATTTTGCTAAACTCAAATTGATCAACCAATAACTGTTAAACTGCAACCATCATTTTGCTGTTCCACCATCTTTTCTTATAATTAATGTAACATAAGTTTCTACAAATACTGAGAATTTTTTTAGTGAACATTCTTGGAACGAAGCTAAATGTTGACTGATCTTCTTCCATCTGTCATATAATATATTTAAGCATCTTGCTTTGCTTCCTAACATTTGTCAAAGTTGGTCTAATTTAGCAACATTTTTATATAAGCTTGAGGTAATGACTTGACTTTTTTTTTTATCCTCCCACAATATGTAATGGTCATTTGGGTTGGTCACCAAGAACGAAATAGAAAAATGAACAATAAATAAGAATGTGATGCATAGAGCAAGGCATATGTTCCATTATCAATTTTCTGAAGTAGCTAGCTTAAAAATAGCAAATCTAAAAAGCACATTCTGCTTCTTTAATTTAGCAAGGAAATGAAAAAAATACATCTACTTAAGCAATTGTAAGAGAGTAGATTGTGTGTGTGTGGTTTGAGTTTATTACAGCTAACTTAAGCCAGGGGCTTCAGTTTGTTTGGTGTAGGGTTGCAGAATTATATTAATAATGTACAGATCAAATAAAGGGAGAATGTATTGTAATGATGGATGAAATTCTTACTGTAAACATGTTTAGGTCTAAAAGTGATAGGAACAGTAGAGTAATGTTAAGGATTATGAATTTTTTTCTTATAAGCAATTGAAAACACTAAACTTTTAAAAAAATATACAGCTTAACTAACTTCTCTTATAAAAATACCTAGGGGCCCAGTGCACAAATTCGTGCACCATGAAAAGAACCGTTAGCCATGAGGCTATGGTGGGCACAGGGGTGGGTCTCGGCCCATCCTCTGTGGCCCCACCCAGTCCCCTGTCTTCCAGCAGCCCCACTCCCCCCCATTGCTACTCCCATGCGCTGACGGCACGGCCCCTCTCACAACCGCTGATGGTGTTGAGCAATTGGAGTCAGCGCCATCAGCGGGTGCAAGTGGCAGCTGCTGCCCTGATCATCCTTCAGGACCAGGGGGAGGTGGAGAAGCCCTTAGGCCAGCAACCACCACACACAGCTATTGATGGTGCTGAGCCATTGGGACTGGCGCCAGGCTCCGGCAGCGGGTGTGAGCAGCAGCTGCCTGCCCTGATCACCCCTCAGGAGTAGGGGGAGGTGTAAAATCTCTGAGGGTCGATTGGGACTGGCAACCACTGCTTACACCCACTGACAGTGTCAAGCGATTGGGGCCGGCGCCAGGCACTGGCAGCGGGTGCAAGTGCCCAGTGGGACCGTGACACGCGGGAGCAAAGAATTTTCAGTAACCACCAGAGGCTCGCCCCTATGACAGCCACCGGTGCCCTGCCTTGGTCTGGCACCCCCGCTCACCTGCTCCACCACCCCGCAGCGGCTGATGCCCACCATGTTCCAAGCTCTGCTGCCTGCTGCCGACACACGCCATTTTCCTTGTGTGCCCCCTGGTGGTCATCGCACATCATAGGAACTGGTTGATTGGTTTTTCAATTGTTCCTCTGTTCGGTCTATTTGCATATTAGGGTTTCATATATAGATTTTGAAAACAGTGAATGATGGATTGGAAATATATTTTAAAAGTTTAGTGAAAAATTGTGTACATAAATATGAACAAGATATTGTTTCAATGACTCCACAGTTTTCTACACTTTAAATTTAATAGTTAGCATAGTCAGAAAAAAGTATATATATCAGAAGGGGCTAGTTTATGGCCCCTTCCCTTTGCAAAGGGGCTTACCTCTTTGTGAGAACAACAATAAAATCAAAGCAAACTTGTCCTCATTTTTTAGACAATATTTATTGGGATTCTGTGGTAAACTGCAAATCCAGCCTAATCCTCACACCAGAGTGAGTTACATACGTGTTTTTTAGAATGTGGCAAAGACCCAGGTGTCACTGTGTGTGTGTTTGTGCTGTGAAATTCTTTGCTACACACCCAGTTGTAAAGTTGGAAAATCTATCCCTATTTCTATGATTTCTGGTGTCCATTTCTTTCTCCAAGAAATTCACCATATTTAGTTTCTTTAAATTGTTCAGGACCTTCTAGTCATTTATTTCATTTATTCAAGTTCAATGGCCTCAAGCAATGCTCATTCAGCTGGTATCTGCAGCTTAGAGGAGTTTCATCTCCTTCCTTCTCTTTAACAGATCCCACTACCTAACTTATTTCTTGGATATCACATATAATTTAAATTAGTATGTAGTTTACTAGAAAATAATCTGATTTATTTATTAATGTACTTGGTTTTAAGAAATATTTGAGCCTTAAATCAAAGCACTGCTTCTTAATCATGTGTAAATTACACCACAATCAGCCCTTTATTTTACAAGTGTGCCTACTAGCTTTGAGGTCACAATTGGTAATTGGATAATTCGTCTAAATTAGTTTCATTAATTTCTAAAATGGTGAAAGGGTCCAAAGTTTTGTCACCCCAAAAATGTGCCTTTTGTGATATGATTTTACACTTAATGCCTTTTCCCCACAGACTTATTATTCTCATTGTAATAAGATTTTGCAGCAATATAGGAAAATACTTTGGTCTCTAAACAGAAAACTTCATGTGCTCATCTTTAAGGATATCTCATTATATCCTATATCTGGAATTATAAATAACAAATTAATCATATTCAGAAAAAATAACTCTATAAGTATTTGCTCAAACTACTCCTTAAAAATAAAACAAAATGTTCATTTGGGTTTAAAGGTATCTTTGTTAATTTAAATATGTTTTAGTTTTACATGCACACATTTTAACAGTATCATTTTTACACATATGTATTCACCATCTGTATGTTTCTTGGTTCCTAAAATATTAGTGACATATGTTTCAAAGTCGCTATTTTCATTACTACTTGGGAATTCAGGTCACACTGCTTCTTTTTGCCTTTGGGTGTTGTTTTACACACACAACTTCCACTGAAAAATCTGGGTCTCAGTTCTCTGCAAAGGTCCTATATAAATTTTAATGCCATAACATCCTTTTTGAAATTGCAGCTAAAACATATGATAAAGACATTAAAAATAATAATATATTTACATATTCAAGAAACATCAGTATTTGAAGAATATAGTAATGATAATAAAAATATTAACTTGGATCACATTTTCAAAAGATGTTTCACACATAACAAAAAATGAAATATATATATATATATATATATATATATATAATGAATAATCATGTGTAAATATTACCTTAGTCAAGAAATAATAAATATCACCAGCAAATCATAGTTCTCTCCTCTCATCTCATTTTTTTTTAGTCACAAACTAAGCTGTTTTCTAGAAGTCACCACTGTATTGACTTTTGAGATATTCATTTTCTTCATTTTCTTACTTGTGTTTTTTCTAATGGTGTATAAATTCTTAAAACAGCATAGGTTAGCATTGTTTGTTTTTAAACATACATATATATATATATGTTTTTAAACATATATATATATAGAATTCATCATATAGGCAACCTTTTTTCTTTGATCTTTCATCTGTTTTTTTTTCTTCTAGATGGTTTATACAACTATAGTTTATTTTCATTAAATTAGAGTCTTGATTTTTTGTTTTTAATGATCTTGACATTTATCAATTAATCACAATTCATTTAGTTATTCTATTGACTAATTTTTATTCTACTTTTGAGAATCCTGCTATAATCATTCTTTTTTTAAAGTATATTTTTATTGATTTCAGAGAGGAAGGGAGAGGGAGAGAGAGATAGAAATGTCAATGATGAGAGAATCATTGATTGGCTGCCTCCTGCATGCCCCACATTGGGAATGTGCCCTTGACTGGAATAGAACCTGGGACCCTTTTGTCAGGAGGCCAAGACTCTATCCACTGAGCCAAACTGGCTAAGGCCTGCTATAATCATTCTTGTACATGTATCCTGGTACTCGTGTTTCTGGGAGGTTGTTTTTGTTTGTTTGGTTTGGTTTGTTTTGATAAGTGTAATAGCTTTCTCTTAGAGAATGCATAATTTCACGTTTCCCATATAAAGCCAAACTGTTTTTCAATGTACATTCCACCAATATTGAACATACGTTAAAATATTTCCACTTCCTATCATGCTTAGACTTGTCAGTCTTTTAAAATTGTGGCCAAATTAATGTGTATGAAAAGCAATTCTATGGTTTAGGCTTGCATTTGTCTGATTACTATTATGACCTGAGTACCTTCTGATTATTTATTGGAAATTTGTGTTTGTTTTTTTATTATAGAAATCCCTATTCAGTTTTTTGCCTACTTTCTTATTGGATTGACGGTGTTTTTCTCAAAGATTTATCGTAGCACTTATTTTGTGGTAATGTACACATAACATAAAATTTATTATTTTAACCATTTATAAGTGTAAAATTCAGTGGTAGTGAGTGAATTCATATTTTTATGTGAAGGTTATCACCATTCAGCTCCAGAATCTTTTCCTCTTGCAAAACTTAAACTCTATACCCATTAAGCAATATCTTTACTGATACAGCTCCTAGGACAGTGGAAACTAAGAAGAAAATGAACAAATGGGACTACAACAAAATAAAAAGCTTCTGCACAGCAAAAGAAACCATCAACAAAACAATAAGAAAGCCCACTGCATGGGAGATCGTATTTGCCAATGATATTTCCAATAAAGGTTTAATCTCCAAAATTTACAGAGAACTCATATAACTTAACAAAAGGAAGATAAACGATTCAATCAAAAAATGGGCAAAGGATCGAAATAGACACTTTTTGAAAGAGGACATTCAGAAAGCCCAGAGACATGTGAAAACATGCTCAAAGTTACTAATCACTCAAGAGATGCAAATCAAAACAACAATGAGATACCATCTCATACCTGTCAGAATAGCTATCTCCAAATCAACAAAGGACAAGTGCTGGTGAGGATGTGGTATAAAATGAACCCTTGTGCACTGCTGGTGGGAATGCAGACTGGTGCAGCCACTGTGGAAAACAGTATGGTGATTCTTCAAAAAATTAAAAATGAACTTGCATTTGACCCAGTAATTCCATTTCTAGGAATATATCCAAAGAAATCAGAAACACCAATCAGAAAAAATATATGCACCCCTATGTTCGTAGCAGCACAATTTATAATAGCTAAGATTTGGAAACAGCCTAAGTGCCCATCAGCAGATGAATGGATTAAAAAGCTGTGGTACATCTACACAATGGAATACTACACTGCTATAAAGTGAAATAAGCTAGTCAGAGAAAGACAAATATCACATGATCTCACTCATTTGTAGAATATAATGAACAACATAAACTGATGAACAGAAATAGATCTAGAGACATGCAAAGGTCCTCAAACTTTTTAAACAGGGAGCCAGTTCACTGTCCCTCAGACATTCCACACATGGGCACTGCGGGCCCAGGACAAGTCGGCTGCTAAGCAGGACAGGCAGCAGCCGCAAAAACACCCGGCGGGCTGGATAAATGTTTTCGGCGGGCCACATGTGGCCCGCGGGCCATAGTTTGAGGACCCCTGCTTGATAAAAGCATCGAACAGACCGTCATACTTCAGAGGGAAGGCAGAGGATGGGAGGGGTGGTAAGAGATCAACCAAAGAACTTCTATGCATAACCCATGGACACAGACATTAGGGAGGTGAGGGCATATGCTGGGGGGTGGGAATGGCTGGGAAGAGATCAATGGAGGGGAAAGGAGACAGATGTAATACTTTAAACAGTAAAGATTTAAATTAAAAAAAAAACAACTCACCATTTTCTCTTTTTCCATTTCACTAGCAACCACCTTTCTACTTTCTGTTTCTATAATTTTGACAACTCTAAGTATATAAGTAGACAAGGTACACATATACTAAGAAGACTAAGTATATGAAAATATAAGTGGCATCCTACAGTATTTGTGCTTTTGTAACTAGCTTATTTCACTTCGCATCATTTCTTCAAGATTTATTCATGATGTGGCATATATCTGAATTCCCTTCCTTTTCAAGCCTGAATAATATTTCATTGTATGCTTATATTACATTTGATTATCCATTCATCCATAAATGGATGCCTAGTTTGCTTCCATGTTTTAGCTATTGTTGATAATGCTACTATGAATACGGGTATACAAATATCTCTTCAAGACCTTGCTTTAAGTCCTTTGGGAGTATATGCCCAGAAGTGGGGTTGCTAGATAATATAATGTCTATTTTTATTTTTTTAAGAAGCTGTCCTCCAGTTTCCCTTATCATAAAAATGTTAATTTATATGTCAAGTGATTCTTGATATATATCTTTTATATATCACTAGGGGCCCGGTGCACGAAATTTGTGCACTGGGTGTGTGTGTGGGGGGTGGGGGGAGTGTGCCTCATCTCAGCCTTCCCCCTCTCACATACTGGAAGCCCTCAGGCGTTAACCCCTATCATCCTCCAATCACAGGATCGGCCCCTTGCCCAGGCCTGACGCCTCTGACAGTGGCGTCAGGCCTGGGCAGGGGACCCTCATTTCCCCCCATCACTGGTTCTGCCCCCAGCCCAGGCCTGATGCCTCTGGCCCAGGCGTCAGGCCTGGGCAGGGGACCCCCAGACCCCTCCGATTGCTGGCTCTGCCCCTTGCCCAGGCCTGATGCCTCGGCCAGAGGCGTAGACCCCCATCACCCTCCGATCGCCTGATCGGCCCCTTGCCCAGGCCTGACGCCTCCGCCAGAGGTGTCAGGCTTGGACAGGGGACCCCCATCTCCCCCCGATCACTGGCTCTGACCCCCGCCCAGGCCTGAGGCCTCTGGCCCAGGAATCATGCCTGGGCAGGGGACCCCCACCTCCCTCTGATCGCTTGCTCCACCCCCCGCCCAAGCCTGACACCTCTGACCCAGGCTTCAGGCCTGGGCAAGGGGACCATCATATCCCCCCAATCCCCAGCTCCGCCCCCCAGCCAGGCCTGATGCCTCTGGCCCAGGCATCAGGCCTGGGAAGGGGACCCCAAGCCCCCTGCCCAGGCCTGATGCCTCGGCCAGAGGAGTTGACCCTCAACACCCTCCGATCACCAATCACCGGATCGGCCCCTTGACCAGGACTGAGGCCTCCAGCAGAGGTGTCAGGCCTGGGCAGGGGACCCCAGCTCCCTGCGGTTGCAGGCTCCGCCCCTGCCCAGGCCTAACGTCTCTGGCCAAGGCGTCCGGCCCGGGCAGTGGGGACCCGCCGCGGCAGCAGCGCTGCGATCTCCCGCTCTGCCCCTGCCCAGGCCTAACGCCTCTGGCCGAAGCATTAGGCCTGGGCAGGGGACCCACAGCTCCCCGTGGTTGCAGGCTCTGTCCCTGCCCAGGCCTAACGCCTCTGGCCTAGGCGTCCGGCCCGGGCAGCGGGGACCCGCAGCTGCAGCGGCCCCGCGATCGTGGGCTTCGCTTTAGGCCCAGGCAAGGGACCCCTAGCTCCTGGGACTGCCAGCTTCGACCGTGCCCAGCTCCCATCACTGGCTCCACTCCTACTTCCTGCTATCACTGGCCAGGGCGACAAAGGCACCTGATTCTCCAATCATGGCTGGGGGGCAGGGCAAAGGCGGCTCTTAGTCCCCCCCTGGGTTTCCGATCACTGTCAGTGGCAGGGGGCTTCTTCCTGCTTTCCCTTTCTCCTCCCTGCATTGTGCCTACATATGCAAATTAACCGCCATCTTGTTGGCAGTTAACTGCCAATCTTAGTTGGCAGTTAATTTGCATATAGCCCTGATTAGCCAATGAAAAGGGTAGCGTCGTACGCCAATTACCATTTTTCTCTTTTATTAGTGTAGAAGTGCCTTTCATAGAAAAAAAGTTTACTTGCATTGAGTGTATGATATAGGAACTCTTGAAAGGAGTAAATTTCTCTTGTTGACTTAAGAACTGAAAAATTAATATACAATTCCTACCTAATTAGCCCAGACAATAGCAAATATTTTGGGTTAAAGAGAATCAAATTTCAATGCTGAAACATTTTCTGGCAAAAATGGACTTGGATTTAAGATGATTCAATTTAAACAGTTACATCTGTAATACTTTAAAAAATAAAGATAATTTTTAAATATATTTTTATTGATTTCAGAGAAAAGGGAGAGAGAGAGAGAGAGAGACTTCAATAATGAGAATCATTGATCGGCTGCCTCCTGCATGCCCCCTACTAGGGATTGAGCCTGCAACTGGGGCATGTCCCCTTGACCAGAATCAGACCTGTTACCCTTCAGTCCACAGGCTGATGTTCTATCCACTGAGCAAAACCAGCTAGGACAAGATAATTTTTCAAAAACAGTTACATATGTTAAAATGTACCCCAAAACATTACAACATTACTTATCTAGAAGTTACTTAGGGTTAATTAAAAGAAGATTTGAGCAGTTTGGAGAGACGTGTCATCAAAAAGTACTTTTGTATCAGAGTTAAGAAAAAGGAGATTGGGAGTATGCATATATTTTTAAATTAGTATAGGAAGATAGTAGCTCATTTTCTGTCTCTCTCTTTCTCTCTTCATTATTTTTTCTTTTGTAGCTGCATATCTGTGCTTTGGTTTCTGAAAAATATTCACATTTTTTTGTTTGTTTTGTTAATCCTCATCTGAGGATATTTCTTCCATTTATTTATTCATTTTTTTTGAGAGAGAGTGGAAGGAAAGGAGAAAGAGGGAGAGAGAAATTAAGAGAGAGAGAGAAACATAGATATGAGAGAGATACATCAGCTGGTTCCCTCCTGCATGCACCAGGACTTGAGCCAGGGATCAAACCCTCAATCTAGGTACATGACCTTAATGGGAAACTGAACCCATGACCCTTTAGTCTCTGGGCCACCACTCTAACCACTGAGCAAGACCAGCTAGGACACATTTTTTTTTTAATAAGAAAATTGATTGTGCCTATGGAAATCTTACATTATATTTTGTTCTTTTTAAAACATACATAACATTAAATTTAAAAATATTTAAAAATAAAAAGTATTCAAAATTGTTACATTTTGTACAAATATGAAAGCTGTGTCATCAATAAAACTGCATTGCAATATGACACACATCATTCTTTTAACAAAAGAATAGACAGTCCTTTGGTTTCTAAATCAGTCTCATCCCACCTGACCCTGTTATAAACTTTGTGAAACAGATCTAAGCATGAAGAACTGAAACAGTTGTATTGGTTTGGAAAGAAAATATTCCCACATGGGGACAGAATAAGTGAGGTTTTTATATTCAAATATGTTTGCTTATTGAATTTGCACCTGCTTAAAGCTCAGCCAAATTATGGTGGATGGGCCAGTTCTATTTTCCATTTTCTTTGTGAATTAAAGTAAAATAAATGTGCAATTGAGCCTAGACAGCAGATGGTCTGCAATAGGTGTAAACATATTGTACCGTATGTGTAAATGGCACTCTCAGAAAGTATTTGGCACTGCTAAAATACTTTATTTGCAGTAGTCATATGAATATACATACAGTACTACAATTAAAGATAAAGTGACTGTTTCACCCCTGATCATTTGGGAGAAGTATGGCTCAGGAATAGATTTTGTACTCAATCTGGAATATAGCAGCTTCTGTTGTTAAACTCTGATGATAGAGAAAAGCATAGTCAACATAGGGTGGTAAGCCTGTGGAGACATTTGTACCTTTGTTAGACCATTAACAATATATGCAAATGAGGCAGCCTCTGGTTTCAAAAGGTTCTCTAAGGTAGCTGGCTATCCTGGGAAGAAACTGAATATCCTGACGCTCTTCTTTTTCTTTCTTCTGTTATCATCCTCTCTATCCCATTGCCAGACACGGTTTATATTTCATTGCAAAATGAAAAAAAAAATAAGAAAAAATTTTAAGTGATAAAATTTAGTTCAAAATTTTAACACAGGAGGAAAATGAAGTTCAGAAGTTCCTCTATATTATCTGGCTTGATTAATAGAGTATATTATGGTAGCCGATAGTTGACCTAGGTTTTTAATTCAATATGCACAATGACATATATTCTATACATGCATTTTTTTTATAAATACACTAGAGGCCCGGTGCACAAAAATTTGTGCACTCGGGGGGAAGGGGGGGTCCCTCAGCCCGGCCTGTGCCCTCTAGCAGTCTGGGACCCCTCGGGAGATAACGACCTGCTGGCTTAGGCCTGCTCCCCGGTGGCAGAGGGCAGGCCCAATCCCTAGGTGCAGCCCTTGGTCAGGCTCAGAGCAGGGCCGATTGGGGAGTTGGAGCACCACCCCCTGTCACACTCAAGGCAGGGTCGATGGGGAGGTTGCGGCGCCACCCCCTGTCACGCACAGAGCAGGGCCCATCAGGGTGTTGGGGCACCGTCCCCGGTCACACACAGAGCAGGGCGGATCAGTGGGTTGGGGCGCCGCCTTCTATCACCCACAGAGCAGGGCCAATCAGGGGATTGGGGCACTGCCACTGTCACACTCAGGGCAGGGCTGATGGGGAGGTTATGGCTCTACCCCATCACACAGAGCAGGGCCCGTGGGGGCGGGGGTTGGGACACCACCCTCTATCAACCACAGAGCAGGGCCAATCAGGGGGTTGGGGCGCCACCACTGTCACACTCAGGGCAGGGCTGATGGGGAGGTTATGGCTCTACCCCGTCACACACAGAGCAGGGCCCGGGGCGGGGGGGGTGGCGTTGGGGTGCCGCACCCTGTCACACACAGAGCAGGGCCGATCAGGGTGTTTGGGCGCTGCCCCCTGTCATGCTGATCCCAGTGCCGGGAGGCCTCTCGGCTCCACTGATCCCGGTGCCGGGAGGCATATTACCCTTTTACTATATAGGGTAGAGGCCTGGTGCATGGGTGGGTGCCAGCTCGTTTGCCCTGAAGGGTGTCCTGGATCAGGGTGGGGGTCCCCACTGGGGTGCCTGACCAGTCTGGGTGAGGGGCTGAGGGCTGTTTTCAGGCTGGGGGTGACTGAACTCCCAAACGCTCCTTTTTTCTTTTTTTTTTCTTTTTATTCTGGGCCAGCTTTAGCTTGAGGCTTGGCTCCAGCTTTTAGGCCTCCACTCCTGAAAGTAGGTTTCTGGCCTTTCCATACAATGTTGCAAATCTGCTGGCTGAAGTCAGGTGGTATTTGTTACAGAGTTTCTTAAACTGCAGGCTCAGAGGCCTGCAGCCACAGGCGGGGAACGTTGGTTTCCTCCGTCACTGAGGCAAGCAAACCTCATGTTAGTTTCAAGCTGCCTGGCTGCCCGCTGCTATCTTGGCTGACAGTTTATTTGCATATCTCGCTGATTAGCCAATGAAAAGCTAGCGGTCGTACGCCAATTACCATGTTTCTCTTTTATTAGTGTAGATAAACTATAGTTTAAATTCATATTAAAGAATGTTTTATTTTTCTTCTTTTAGATGACAAAAACTTATAGAAATGAGTTTCTTCCTTTTTAAAAAGAAATCCTTAAGAACTCAATCTCTCATCTGCTGAATAAGAGTTATCATATAGCCCCAAGAGCCTATGGAAGTAATTTATCTATAATAATAAAAGTGTAATATGATAATTAGACTGGACAACCTTCCAGACGTCCTTCCAGACTACCTTCTGGATGAAGCCGGGGCTGTGAGGGAGGCCCGGGTCCTGGGTGCCAGAGGTAAGCCGGTGCCGGCAGCCTGGGGAAGGAAGGCCTACTCTTGCATGGATTTCATGCACTGGCCTCTAGTGTAGAATAAGAAGCCAGCCTGAGGATGTGATCAATGCATGCTGTGGTCTGCCACGCTGAGACTGAAAGGAGCTGTGGTTTTATTACATTGTTGAAATTGTTGAGTTATTGAATTACCTCTCCTGAAGGCTTTACAGCCTTCATTTTTTATGAACAGACTTATAAATAATGAAATAAAAAACAAAAACATGCTACTTTACAAAAACCTAGAAAAAAGACTTTCTTTTAAGAAATAAAAGTCTGTATTCTCTGAAGCCCCAGTCGAACTTTACCTGTCTCTTATTGGTTGATGTTTTACTTATATGGTAATCACTAGATAATTATGGCTATTTCAGACCAATCAAGTAGAACATAATAGATATCTGGGAATCCATTAAAATGTTCTTTTTTATAAATGCATCACCATGTATTTATTTATTTGTTTTTCTGCCTAAGCAGACATAAGACCATCCCTTGTCTTGATTTCTTTTTATATAGTCTAGAGCAGTGGTTCTCAACCTGTGGGTCGTGACCCCTTTGGCAGTCAAATGACCCTTTCACAGGGATGGCCTAAGACCATCCTGCATATCAGATATTTACATTATGATTCATAACAGTAGCAACATTACAGTTATGAAGTAGCAACGAAAATAATTTTATGGTTGGCTCACAACATGAGAAACTATATTTAAAGGGCCAGAAGGTTGAGAACCACTAGTCTAGAGCTTTAGTTGTTGTATATAAATATTATCTCTTAATTTCCTTTTAAGAAATGATTCTGGCACACTTTTCACTGATAAAAATCTTATTTTTCAAAAATATCTTGTGATAATATTATCAAGCAAGAGTCTAGAAGCAAGTATTTACTTAGTTGTGTAAATTTCAAATGAAATTGGAGCAGGTTTTTTTTCCTATCAAATTTTATTTGAATCTGAAGGGAAGTTGTATAGTTGAACTAGGAAAAGTAAATAAAAATCTGGGTTTTAGTCCTAAATCTAAGATCAGTTAAATGTATGGTGTTAAATTATAGTTGCTATTGAACCTTTGCAAGTATGTTTTTTCTTCTGCTATATTTGAGTTTTCACTATAAATTTCTATCCAACTCTAAAAGTCCATTACTCTCTAAATGTGCTTTGACTATCTCCCTGGCTTTGTGTGGGCACATAAAACCCCACTTATTTTAAACATGCAAGGTCACTATGTGAGAATAAACAAATCATCTTTTCTGTCAAAGAACAGTTCAGGCAGCCGCCATGTTGGCCGCATGACTTGCAGCTCCCTGGGGGCCCCATCTTGTAACAGCAAAGGCCACCTCTCTCCCTTTGAATTAACCAATCATGAAAGACTGTGAGCTTGAGCTCCAATCAATAGTGAGGGACAGGTCACATGGGCCAGGATTAAAAAGCTGAGCACACCTCCTGCTCAGTGTGCTGTGCTCCCAGACCATGTGCTGCACACCCTCCTGCAGGAGTGAAGGTATTTTCCTTGCTGCCTGGCTCCTGAGTATTCTTTGTGTTCTACAAGGGCCCCTGAATTTGGGGGATCGCCTTATTTCTTACAACTATGAATCAAAATACAGAGGTGCTTCTTTGCACACTCTATGTGCTATAAAGAAATATCTGCATTTAAGATTTTGTTACCTACTATGTCACAGATAATGGGAGACCCACACACAGCAAACTCCAACTGCTGTGAAGACAGGCATGTTTTTTTTGTTTTTTTGTTTTTTTCTCAAACAAGAGACAGTCCATGAGCAAACACAGACAGTAAAAGACTGAAACAAAAATCTGTTCTTGTTTCAAACAGATAGTACTAAAACCTAAATACTATTATAAGCACATTGGATATAAGAAATTTTAGATAATTTCTTATGAAAATTCTCTGCTCTCACAAAAGACTTGTACATTCTTTATTCATTTTGTCCATGTTAAATTGGTGATTTATGGCAAGTATTGTTATTTCCTGTATTTTTATATGTAAGAAATGACTGGTTTGCCCTGAAGGGTGTCCTGGATCAGGGTGGGGGTCCTGCTGGGGTGCCTGGCCAGCTTGGGTGAGGGGCTGATGGCTGTTTGCAGGCTGGTCAAGCCCCCCAGTGGGGACCCTCACTCCATGGGGGTTTGGCCAGCCTGGGTGAGGGGCTGAGGGCCGTTTTAGGCTGCTCATACTCCCTTCAGGGTGGGGGTCCCCACTGGGGTGCCTGGCCAGCCTGGATAAGGGGCTGATGGCTGTTTTCAGACTGACCAAGCCCCCGGCGACCGAAGCTCCCAGCCTTTTCTTTTTTTGTTTTTGTTTTTATTTGCTCCAGCTCCGTGGCCATGGTGACTGGAAGCAGGTATTTGGGGTTTATTTACCTTCTATAATTGAAACTTTGTTGCCTTGAGAGGAGGCATCAGCCGGCCGGGAAGCTTGGCTTCCTCCATCATTAGGGCAACCAAGCCTCCTGCTTGCTCCAGCTTGGTGGCTGCTGGCCGCCATCTTGGTTGGGTTAATTTGCATATAGTTGCTCTGATTGGCTGGTGGGTGTGGCTTAAGGCATAGCAAAGGTATGGTCAATTTGCATGTTTGTCTATTATTAGGTAATATTTATTTATTTATTTATTTATTTATTTATTTTCTCATTGAAGGTAGTGATTCAAGTTGGTTTATTAAGCAGGGTGATTTCTTTCCCAGGTCCTTATTCATATGGATTCTAAGAAAATTTCATGGACAAAAAAGTGGTGGTGAAAAGCACCAAAACTTTATTGCAAGCAAACACTACCTCTAAAACCTTAATTCTAAACTCTAAGCTTAAAACTCTGTTCCTCTTGGTACAGAGGGGAAGAAAGAAAGGTGTCCTGTAAGTTCCTAATCCTAAGACTCTGTTCCTCCACAGGGGTGGGCAAACTTTTTGACTCAAGGGCCACAATGGGTTCTTAAACTGGACTGGAGGGCCGGAACAAAAGCATCGATGGAGTGTTTGTGTGAACTAATATAAATTCAAAGTAAACATCATTACATAAAAGGGTACAGTCTTTTTCTTTTTAGTTTTATTCATTTCAAACGGGCCGGATCTGGCCCGCGGGCTGTAGTTTGCCCACGGCTGTCCTAGAGGGACAGAGGGGCCCCTTAAGAAGGGTAACTACTGCTTTCTTTGTCTTGAGGCATTAAATAGGCTGAAGACCCTCCTTTTCTACCATGGGACCTTAGCCCTGTAATGAGCTCCCATGGCCCCCACATCCGCACTTTTCCTTGTTTGGCCATCTTATCTGTTTAGGTTGGAGTCACTTTTTATTTATCTTTTGGTTTTCTCCCAGTTGTCCTGACAGAGAAAGCTTTATCTTGTAGCTCTCCAGCTACTCAAGTCAGGACTACTGTTGGTCTACTCTAACTTATGGTCATTTTAATTGCTCAGGCCAGATATACCCCTGTCTGTCCTCGCTTTATGGATGTTTTAATTGCTCAGGCCAGGAATGTTTCCATCTGCCTGTGGCATTTCTCTATCCTCTGTACAAGTAAGATAAGCATGCTGGAGTCTTCAAGTCTCCATTTATGTATTCCTCTCCCATGGACCCTCCTCATTCCTAAAACTCCGTAAGCCTGTCTATTTTATCCCTAAAACTCCTTTCAGTAGTTTGCAGACATGATGTTTTATTAGGCTGGATAAGTTAGTGTCTATTATCTGTGAACAAAGACATCTTCTATAACAAGTGTACAAATATCACAATCAATAATTTAACATTGATATACTATTATTGACAACCCACAGACCCCATTTAAGTTTCATTAGTAGTTCTAATCATGTCTTCAATAGAAGGGAATCCAATATTACATCACATATTATGTTTACTTGTCAGCTCTCCTTAGTCACATTCATTCTGGAAAACTTTTGTAGTTTTTGTAACTTAATTTTTTTCACTACTACTATAAGTTATGTTATAGAATGCTGCTTCAATTTATATTTGAAGGATAGTTCACCATGATTACTTTCTGTTTAGCTATTTTAACAGGAATATCAGAGATGTGATATGTATTTTTCTCATTCCATCATGTCAGAGCATGATAAAATTTGCCCTACCATGGATTGTGTTAAGTTTGATCACTATTTTTTTTTTTAATCTGGCAGGTTCCTTCAGACCTTTACTTTTTAAAAAATTATGAGTGTCTTGTTGCTATGTAAAAATTATGCTCTTTTTCACATTTCATGCATTACTTTTGGCATCCATTGGTACTTGTACATATAAGTTGCTAGGAGGGTTACCAAGTGGTAATATTCTAATTCTATAAGTTCTTCTGTGCTTATGAATTGGCACCTAATGTACTTCTTCATTTTTATATACTTACTTATGTTAGTATGGATTTATGAAATCTTATTTAATCAATGGGAATTAATCTGTGTTTATGTTTGTTTGGTTTTGGGGTTTTTTCCCCCCTCAGACTTGCCACTTAAAATTAGGTCTCATGCCCTCTTGTCATGTTGCTCTCATTCTTGGAGAATTTTTTTATTTTTGACACAGCAAAATAATCCAGGCTCATTGTATTCTTTGTTTTCTCTCAGGATTGGATTTCTCCAAAGTATTTTTTATTCTTTATGGTAGAGAAAAACATTTAGTAATGCAATATCTGAAAACTGGGTTTGCTCATTGCTGCCGGGGTGCCACTACTTCTGGTCTTTCTCAGTGGATAAGACCAAAGAAATATATGAATAGATATAAATGCACACACACATACAAATAGACACACACCATGCACATACCTATGTTTCTTCTTATCTATCTATACGTATTGAAATCTGTTGGGTCACACCAAGAAACCTATTTTATCCGAACACAATACAGTACTTTTTTTTTTTTTTGATACTTTCTCTCCCTATAAATCTCTGACAGCAAGAAACATCACATCATTCTAGCTCAAAATCTTTACTATTTTGCTCAATCCCTCTCTATTAATCTTGCCAGGCTGATTCTTCACTCAGCCCTAAAAATCAAGCTGACATTTACTTGACTCTCTATAACATTGCTGCCCCACCTTCAACATTCCTGGGCCTCTACCTGGCAACTGTAAACCAGTGGGCAGCCTCCCCAATATATTGTGAAATGACAGGGCCTGTAATGGCTTTTTTCTTTTCTATATGCATTTTGTAACTATTACTTTTGATATCACTATCCTTAATGTTTGCTTCACCTTTATTATGATGATAGTGGTTTTATGGATGGAGATAAAAAACTTGCTAACAAAAATGTGCCACCAACAATAAGAGAGAATATTCTAAAGGAAGTTGGAATATGGTCATTTGTTTATTGAGCTAATGTATGTATGAATAATAGTATAGATATATTTTATACATGAAATATCATATATTATATAAATATACATTTACCTGTCTATAAATAAATATCAATGCATACATATATATACATATATATACACATATATATACACATATGTGTATATATATGTATATGTATATATATATATATATATATAGAGAGAGAGAGAGAGAGAGAGAGAGAAAGAGAAAGAGACAGAGAGAGAGAGAGAGACATATAGACCATACTCGATATGCCAGGATATATGCTGCTAAGGCTTATTAAAAAGATACATTATTTGCCTACAGTCAAATAGCTAAAAGTGCAATCTACTTAAATTTTATTATAGGTGTCATACTCTTAATTAATCTCCTATAATATATGAAGATGTATATATTTATATTATAGTATTGTTATAATATTTATCTTTATAATATTTACAATATCTTATACTACATTAGGTTATATTATAGTATGTATATTTTACTGTGCCTAAATTAATTCCTGGGATTACTTTAAAACTGTGTATAAAATTAATTCACTATCTGAAATATGTTGGAAATTTTATGTTTGATAAAAAAAGAATAAAAGAGGAACATAATTACTGTCCACTGTTGAGACAAAGTAAAATAATAGTGATAACAATACTGATTATTGCAATAAAAACTTGAACCTAAACTGGTCTCTATATAGATGTTAATTCAATGGATCATGATTATCTTGAAAAGAAATCTACTGAGCACCTTCGTGTAGAAACACATAAAAATAGCTTATTGCCTTCCTGATTGTTCATTTTCTCTTTGAATAGACAGAGCATTCTTATCAATAAAAATCTACCTTTGAAGATAATTTTAATCACCAATCACACACACATATAGTTTGTAAATTACTCTAAAGTACAATTCCACAGTACATAAAAATTTAATAGAACTCTCTAAGGCAGGTTCTTCGTGTAAGCTAAAATACAATACTTTCAGGTGAAATTACTTTCTAAGCCATGTTAAGGAAAGGCTAAGCAATTTTTTACAAATAATTATTATTGAATACTCTGATAGTAGCATGATGTTAAAAAGAAATTTATTACTGTAGTTTAGGTTTCTGGATTTTCTGTTTGTAGTCTAACACCATTTATATATCAAATATCTATTAAACCAGGAGATAAAGGGGATTGCATGTATACAGAGATCATTGAACTTTAGTTTTTGTTATTTTGTTTTCACTTGCTGTGTATATTAAAAAAGGCAATTTATTTAGAATGATTAGTGCCTTTTTATGTCTTGTTTTTCATTTGGGGTGTTATGCTTTTCTATTGTTGATATGATATAATTATATAGTTTTTATGTTAATTAAATTATTAATGTAGTGCCATGAAGTAACTAGATATTATAGTGTATTGCATTCATAGAATTTTGAAATTTCCAGTTTAAAAACTAAATAGTGACCTGAACATTTATTATACTTCATAATAGTTATTTTTATTAATATACTTTTATTTGCAAGACATCTATACTAATAAAAGGGTAATATGCTAATTATATCAGGAGACTGGCCAGGGAGGGCAGTTGGGGGCTATCAGACTGGCGGATGGGACAGTTGGGGGTGTGCAGGCCTGAAGGCAGAGTGCTTAGGGGTGATCGGGCAGGCAGGCAGGTGAGCGGTTAGGAGCCAACAGTCCCGGATGGCAAGAGGGATGTCTGACTGCCGGTTTAGGCCTGATCAGGCCTAAACTGGCAGTCAGACATCCCCTGAGGGGTCCCAGATTGGAGAGGTGCAGGCCGGGCTGAGGGAACCTCCCACTGCCCCTGTGCACCAATTTTGTGCACGGGGCCACTGGTGTAATAATAGCCAGCAATAATATTAATAAGCATATAGATCAGTGATGGTGAACTTTTTGAGCTCGGTGTATCAGCATTTTGAAAAACCCTAACTTAACTCTGGTGCCGTGTCACATATAGAAATATTTGATATTTGCAAGCATAGTAAAACAAAGATTTATATTTTTGATACTTATTTTATATATTTAAATTCCATTTAACAAAAATATCAACCAAAAAAATGAGTTCGCAGGTCACCTCTGACACGCGTGTCATAGGTTCGCCATCACTGATATAGATGAACAACATTTGTTGATTGGTTATAATGTGCCAGGCAATGTTCTCACCTTCCCTCTTCATAAGTATTTTATCATTTTGTAGAAATGAAATCTCAAGCACAGTATTGGCAAATAACTTTTCTAAAGCCATATAATGGATTTAGCAGGGTTAAAATTGAAAAACAATATGTCAGCATGATTACTAGTAAACATTACTTAATATAATGTTTACTAGTAGCCCGGTGCACAAAATTCATGCACTGGGGTGGCGGGGTGGGGGGGAGGGCCCCTCAGTCTGGCCTTCACCCTCTCCAATCTGAGATCCCTCAGGGAATGTCCAACTACCTGTTTGTGTCCACACTTTTAACAGGTAACAGCTCCATTGTTGTTTCTTTCTTATGCTTAAAACCATTGGAATTAGTAGGTATTCAAAGTGTGTATACATTTTGGGGGGACACCCTGTATATCTCTAGTCAGCAGTGAAAGAAACCAATAGCAGATTTGGAACCCCCAGACAGGGAACCTCGCTCACTCCCCACATGTCTCCCCACTTCACTTTCCACCTTCGGGGGCAGCAGGAGAATCAACATTTTCTCTCATTAATTCGGAAAAGCATGTCCTGTCACCTGCTGCCCGGCGGGAGTGCGCTAGGCCCCAAGCAAGCGAGGCTCCGTCAGGGCAGCCTTTGCTCATGGGTGCTGGCACCCAAAGTGCACATTCCTCCTCTACAGTCGCCCCGACTATCCCACTGTTTCACTGAGAGGACGGAATTCCTCTCCGCCTCTGGGTTTTTGATCTTGAATGCTGACAGAAGGCACCTTAGCAAGGGCCGCCCATGCCCACCATGTGTGTCTGTCTGCACCTGCTCCTGCCTCAGCACCTGCATTAACCCCCCAGAGGTGATCTCATAGCTGCACTGGCCTCCTGACCTCCGTGGGAACAGGCCACCACCACTCCGCCCTCTCAATGTCATCTCACAGGCACCCACCCTCAGCACCCAGAACACCCAGACACACTCCAAAGGACGTGAGCGCATCAGAGGGGATGTGTGCACATCCTGTGGGGGTGTTAGGCATGCTGGGTTGATGGAAGTGCAGAGGGAGAGGCGGGGGAACTTGTGCACGCCTTGGTTTGCAACTGTTGCAGGCGTGGGAGGGTGACAGTGTGCTGGGGGATGTTCGCACGCCAGGGGGGATGTGCACACCCGAGGCCTCTGGCTTTGCAGATCCGCAAACCCCCGTGGTGCAGCCAGGAGAATGTCAGGCTGGCCCGCCACGGTGGCTGTCCCTGTGATCCTGCACCTTCTGGGCCAGGAGGCGGATCTTGCGCAGCCACTCCTGGGCGCTGATGGCCTGCAGGCACTACTTCAGCTCAGCCTGCAGGCTCTACTTGGCACCCTCACAGCTGTCACCACCGCCATGTGGGGAGTACAGGCCGCCCTCCGCCAGCCTGCCTCCCCTGTCCAGCGGCTCTCTGCGCTGCTCGCCTGCCCAGAATGACTGGGGCTGGGAGGAAGCCAGGCATCCTGCCCTGCCCAACCCCGGCCGATCCGCCCCTGTGCGAGCTGCCACCCTGCCGGGAAGGGTCATGGATCCAGGTCCCAGGACCGCGGGCAGCCTCAAGCGCTGCCACCCTGCCCGGCAGGTCACGGATCCTGGTCCCAGACAGCGGATAGCCTCCCAAGCTGCCCGCTGCCCGGCTGCAGACAGCGTCAAGCACTGCCCCCCACCCTGCAGGGTCACAGATCCGGTCCGGACCACGGAAAACCTTGCCCGCTCCGCCCACCTTCAGTATGCAAATTAGCCGCCATCTTGTTGCTTCAGGGTGGGGGTCCTGCTTGAGGGGATGATGGCTGTTTGCAGCTGGTCACACCCCCTTCAGGGGTGCCTGGCCAGTCTGGGTGAGGGGCTGAGGGCCATTTTCAGGCTGGCGGGCAACTGAAGCTCCCAACCTCTTCTTTTTTTCTTTTTTCTTTTTTTTTTTTTATTCTGGGATTTATTTACCTTTTATGGCTGTCACTGGAGCTGAGGGCCGACTTTAGCTCTGAGGCTCTGCTCCACGTCTGAGACCTCAGCTGCTGAAAGCAGGTACTGGGTTTGTTTGGGTTCTATAATTGAAACACTGTTGCGGTCCTGCTGGCTGAAGCCCAGCTGGCTGAAATCAGGTTTCTTGAGTTTGTTTAGGTTCTACAATTGCAACAAAGTTGCTTAGACTGCAGCTCAGAGCTGGGCAGCAGCAGGCGGGGAACATTGGCTTCCTCCATCACTGGAGCAAGCAAGCCTCCTGTTCGCTTCAGCTGCCTGGCTGCCGGCCGCCATCTTGGTTGGCAGTTAATTTCCATATCCTGCTGATTAGCCAATGGGAAGGGTGTAGGGGTTATGGTCAATTTGCATGTTTCTCCTTTATTAGATAGGATTGTTGAGTAAGTAAAGGCCTATCTAAACTAATAAAAGTGTAATATGCTAATTAGACTTGATTGACTGGACGTCCAATGTCCTTCAGACAAAGCCAAGATGGTGGGAGCTGAGGCAGAGGTGGTTAGGGGCAATCATGCCGGCAGGGGATCAAGCAGTTATGAGCAAGATCAGGCCAGCGAGGTGAGATCAGGCCGGTGTGGGAGCAGTTAGGGGCAAGATCAGTCAGGCAGGCAGAGGTGGTTACGGGCAATCAGGCCAGCAGGGGCACAGTTAGGGGTGATCAGGCTGGCAGGGGAGCACTTAGGGGCATCAGGCCAGCAGGCAGAGTTGGTTAGAGTGATCAGGCAGGCAGGCAGGTGAGCAGTTAGGAGCCAGCAGTCCTGGATTGCAAGAAGAATGTCCGACTGCCGGTTTAGTCCCGATCCCACAAGATTGGGCCTAAACCGGCAGTCAGACATTCCCCGAGGGATCCTGGGTTGGAGAGAGTGCAGGCTGGGCTGAGGGACCATCCTATCCCCCCCCCCATGCACAAATTTTGTGCACCAGGCCTCTAGTTTTTATGTAATAAAGTATTGCTTAGAGTAATACTTTTTATTTATATTTTCATTCTAGATAAAAATTACATTTCTAAATTTGTTTATTATACTTACAAGTACTTATTTTGGTTAACTATATGTTTTCTTAGCTACTACTGCTGCTGTAAATACAGTGGGGCCTTGACTTACGAGTGTCCCGACTAACGAGTTTTTCGAGATATGAGCCATCTCTCGGCCGATTTTTTGCTTTGATTTGCGAGCTAAAATTTGGGTTACGAGCCAGCTTCAGATACCCCACCACTAGTTGGCGCAGCGAACGTCACAGTGAATGCCAAGACATCAGCCCAGCATCACATGTCTCACTTGTTCACTTTAAGATTTGACATACGAATAATTTGAGTTACAAGCTCCATCACGGAATGAATTAAACTCATAAGTCAAGGCCCCACTGTAATTACAAAAAATTTAATGGTTTAAAATAATGCAAATTGATTTCTATTTTCTTCTATATTTATCTTATACTTCTGGAGGACAAAAATGTTAAATGGTTTCCATTGAGCTAAAATCTAAGACTGCTCCTTTGATAGGCTCCATAGAGAGTCTGTTTCTTTGCTTAACTGCAATCCTTGGCTCATGGGCCCATCCTCCATATGCAAGCCAGCAGCTCTATCACTTGAACCTCTATTTTCATTTTTCCATCTCCTCTGACTTTGACTTTCCAGATTTCATCTTATTAGACCTTGTGATCACATTAAGCTCACCTTAATTATCCAGGATGATCTCCCCATTTCAAGACCCTTAATTTATCTACAAAAATCCCTCATCAGTAATAGCAGGAGGACAACAAGTGATATAATTGAAATGTGTTGAATCAAAGTACACAATACAAATATTTATGATGGAGCTAATATATCTTTAAATGTTCAAAGATTACAGATATGTTTTTGTAAAATGTAAGTAAAACACATAAATCACAAAAAAGGTTGCTTTATAAAAGAATCACAGAAAAGTAACTTTATTCTTTTAGAGTTTTTTGTCTGTTCTTTAAGTCCTTAGAATTAAGATTTTCTTCTGAGGGAAAATTGGAGGTTTAAATAATCAGCACAATATATGCCAACTTTTCTAAAAAAAACAGAATGATTCCCCGACCAATGAGTTAAGAAAGATTGTGAGAAAAGTTAGTTGTTGGAGGATTATAGTATAAAATGCATAAAAGAAACCCTGCATATTATTTTATGTGTGCATCTACATTTAGGGAGGTAAGATAGCTAAAGATTTTTAATATTTTTGGTAACAAGTATGTATCTATTGAGTAGATGAGTGCATATAGTTAATCCATATACATAGAGCCTTATAATGATTTCATGGGGAAATTAATTAGATAAGGATATCCTATATCTCATAGTTATATTTCTCATTATAAGGAATTAATATTGAAATTTGGTTTATAGATCAATTATTTTGAGTTTGTTTGTGTGAAGTCATGCATAGGTGACATAGTCATTCTCAATGTATTTTGAAATTAAAATCTTTTTTAAATTATATTGAATTTATTGGGATGACATTGGTTAATAAAATTATATAGATTTCAGGTACATAATTCTATAATACATCATCTGTATATTGTATTATGTGTACACCACCTGAAGTCAAGTCTCCTTCGATACTCATTAATCCCTTTAGTCTCTTCTTCCTTCCCCCACCTTCCTTTTCCTGTTAATCACCATACTGTTCTCTATGTCTATAATGTTTTCTTCTTTGCTTAAGCTTTTTCACACAGTCCCAACCCCTTTCCCCTCTAACAGAATGGCTATCCTATCTAATAATAGACAAAGATGGTAATTGATCATACCTTCGCTTCGCCTCCCATTGGCTAATCAGCGTGATATGCAAATTAACCGCCAACAAAGATGGCAGCTAATTTGCATACTGCAGGCAGGGCGGGACAGTGCAAGCTGCCATCTGGGCCCCATGTGCCACCTAAGCCCCGAGCTGCCTAAGCCCCGCCCCCAGCCGGGACCCCTGTGTGCTGCGTAAGTAAGCCCCATTAAGCCCTGCTGCCAGCTGGGACACCCTGGCGATCCGAGAGCAGGAAAGTGCCGCCTGCAGGCAGCACTCAGGAGGGCCTGCTCCTGGGTTGCCCTGGCAATCCCAGAGCAGGAAAATGTGGCCTGCAGGCAGCACCCAGGAGGGCCTGCCCCCGGGTCTCCGCGGAGATCCGGCGTTCCGTGAGCAGGAAAGCACAGCCTGCGGGCAGCACCCCACCCTGGCCACAGCTCAAGGGAGAGAACAACACGCAGTGGAGGCCAGGAGCCTGAGAGATCAACACAGAGGGGGCCTGCTCCAAGCTCCACAGTGTGGCTGGGGGCAGGCCCCCAGCAGACACACACACACAAACACACACACACACACACACACACACAGAGCAACTGCTCCAAGCCTATGTGGTGAAGCTGGGGGCAGGCCCCAGCAGACACATACACACACACACACACACACACACACACACACACACATATGCACACACACGGGACGCCTGCTCTGAGCCTCTGCTGCCAGACTGTGGCCGTCAGTGGGCTCCCGGACTGTGAGAGGGGCAGGCTGGGCTGAGGGAACCCCACCCCCCAGTGCATGAATTTTGTGCACCAGGCCTCTAGTTAACAATAAGTCAACAAACAACAAATGTTGGCAAGAATGTGGAGAAAATGGAACCCTCATGTACTGTTGGTGGGAATACAGATTGGAGCAGCCACTATGGAAATCATTATGGAGTTATCTCAAAAATTAAAAATGGTTGCACCAGTCTGCATTCCCACCAGCATGGATGGACATGGAAAGCATTATCCTAAGCAAAATAAGCCAGTTGGAGAAAGATAAATATCACATGATCTCATTCATTTGTGGAATATAATGAACAACATAAAATGATGAACAAAAATAGATCCAGAGACAGAAGCATGGAATAGACTGTCAAACTTCAGAGGGAAGGCGGGGGGTGGGGGGGGGGTTGGCGGGTTTAGAGATCAACCAAAGGACTTGTATGCATGCATATGAGCATAACCAATGGACACAGACAACAGGGGTGTGAGGGGATGTGCTGGGGGGTAAGGGTGGCCAGGAAAAGGTCAATGGGGGGGGGGAAGGAGGCATATATAATACTATATGTAATACTTTAAACAATAAAAAATTTAAAATAAATTGAAAAATGGATCTGCATTATGACCCAGCAATTCCATTTCTGGGAATATACCCAAAGAAACCCAAACTAGTAATTTAAAAGAACATATACACCCTTATGTTCATTGCAGAATTATTTACAATAGCCAGGATTTGGAAGCAGCCCAACTGCCCAACAGTAGATGAGTGGATAACAAATCTGTGGTACATTTACAAAATGGAATACTTCTCAGCCATAAAAACGAAGGAAAACTTACCTTTTGTGACAGCAGGGATGGATTTGGAGAATATTATGCTAAGTAAAAATTCAAGTCTTGCAGTCTAAAACCTTTAAAGCTAGACTTTAAAAAAATTGGGAATTCATGATGGTAACATTTTGAATGTTAGCTAGGAGATGAAGTCTTCTGGCATCCTCTTAATTTCACCAGATATCTTTTATCATAAGCATATGACTTTACTTTATCAATCATAACATATGACTAAAAACTGTTTATATTTATTCTAGGTGATCTCTAATTTCTTGTTGTTGCTGTTCAAAGTTCATGCTGTTAGGAGATGATGACTAAAGAGTTGAGGAAGAAGAATGAAGGAAATAAGAGTGCTTCAATTTTATATTTTCTGTTTTTACTAGTATTATTTGAGTTTTTATATCTGATTCTTTTTAATAATACAATAAGTTTCTATAATCTTTTAACATTACAAATACCTTTTTATTTTATCTTATGCTAGACTCTAAGTTCCATGGCAGAGGCATTATATCTGTCCTTTGTTCACCATTATGTATCTATATTGTTCTAGTTGGATAGAAGCTGTTCATTTAGTATATGCTGAAAAATAATATATATTAAATGAAACATATAAAATTAATATTCAATTACCATTTATTATTTGCTATTTGATTCATTCAAATATATGTACGCATATATTTATATACCTGAGAATACATGTACATACTCACAAATAAAATGATTATAAGATAGAGTATTTTCAATTGCAGACCATTTCTTAAAATAAATGCATACTTTAGGACACATCTGCAAATTTAGATCAATACCTTATTCTCTGCATCTGTTCAAAAACCTCAATTTTAAGCATCAATTTTAAGTTAAGTTAAATTTAAGGCATTTCCCATATATTGACTTTGGAGTCTTCTGGATTACATGCAAATATAAGGTCTTTATATTGATTTCAGGGTCTTCAGCACACTCTCAGTAGCAATTATGTTTTGAACTTATCTAAATAAAAAATTGATTTCTTTTTAAGTTTCTACGATATGTCCTTGAACTAAAAAGCCTTCAAATTGTATATAGGCACCTACATTAATGATCAGTTTCACTTTCTTTATTTAGGTAGCTTACTCCTCAGAACTTTGGCATTTTCTGTGTAATTTATTTGACAACAAAGTTTTGACTTTATGATCAATTGTATACTGATCTCATAGGGTTTACCTTAGGTAAAAGTCATAACACACAGAAGCTAACATAGGCACATTAAAATTTTCATGGTTTAGCAACACTTATCAAAAACACTCATTTGTTACAATATGCTCAGGTAAGGGACATTTGCACTTTTCCTGGTTTCTAATCCCATTTTATGTATTGGACTTCAGCTCTCTTTTTATCTTTGATTTGTGGATACACTCTTCATATCACATTTTATAGTGAAATGTGAGGTTTGAGGTGCAGACTTCTTCTCATGGGTCCTTGTCCAATGAAGTTGAAGAATTAATTCATAGACTAACAGATTTCTTTAATAAAAATGTACAAGTTTATTGGAAGCATATACAACCTCCATCCAGGCATGGGTGTCCCCAAAGGGAAAAGGCCCCCAAATGAGAAAAGCCTGCTCCCTCTCTCTCTCTCTCTCTCTCTCTCTCTCTCTCTCTCTCTCTTGAATGGGAAAAAAATCTAAATCCAAAAAATCTAAAATCTAAAAATTGGTCTCCTGTCCCTTTGCCTCAGTTTTATATATGCCGTAGCTCTTTGTCTCTTCATGCTCCCTTCTAATTGGACCCTTCCTCATTTTATGAACCTGCGCCCTCCTAATTGGCCACTCTGTCCCAAGTTGATCCCGAGAAAGGATGTGGGGTGTTATCCAAGGTGTCCCTTGAGATAAGCTTAACCGTGCAGGTGTTGGGACATTCAAGTAGTTGCTAGCAAAGAGGCTACTCTATGCAAGCAGGACCAAGGGCAGGCATAAGACCGAAAAGACCAGAAGCTTTAATTTCAGTTTTAAGCATACGCAAAGTAATTCAATTAACTGCCATAGGAATTACACCACATGAAACATATGCAGTTGCAAATCACACAGAACTTTATTACTCAGAAAAGTTCCTGATGATGCGGATACAGGCTTGATGGGATCCCAGTGTTGTCCTCTGGGGTCCGGCAGCTGGTCTGGTCTGGTCTGGGTGCAGGGGGCTGGTGTTCCTCACCCGAGAGCTCGGTCACTTCTCGATTGGGAGGTACTAGCTGTTCTCTGTCCTCTGGCAGAGAGAGGAACGTGGAGTGGCATCACTTGCCAGACTGACAAAAGGACGTGCCTTTGTGGCTGTCTTGACAGGCGAGCACTGTTGGCTGGTCAGGACCCATATTTAAAGCCTGTTCGTACCCACAGCAGTTCAGGTGGCTATCAATGAATTATGTCAATGCACACATGTTAATCTCAAACAGGGCGAGGGCTACATGTGGTTATCTGGGGAGAGCACATCACTCACACAAATGGTTATCTTAGTAAGTCACTCTGAGTCAGTAACTGAAGTTCAAATCCTTATCAATGGGGTACACAAGCTTCAGGGCAGTGGGGAATGTGTCCTTAATATCACATTTTAGGTTTCAGGAAAGTTAACTCAAACATTTTAAAAACTTTTTAACATTTTTAGACATTTTTAAAGCATTTTTAAACATTTCTATATTTTTCTACAACACATTCTTTTGTTTTAAAGTCCAAAACCCACATGGTGCCCCCACTTCCTCTTCCCCTTATCTTGAAACATTCCTCGATCTCCTATGAAAAGATGTTTCCCTCTTTCCAGCATCTGTGGACATTTCTCTATCCTCTGTAAAAGAATGTTTCCTTCTTCCCCCCTTATCCTGTGGCATTTTCTATCCTTCACATATTTATTTTATCTGTTCAGGTTGGAGTTTCTTTTGATCTCCTTTATGGCTCTCTCTCGGTTGTCCTGGCCGGAGATGTTTAATTACCCCTATGGATCTCCAAGCTGCTCAGGTCAGCACTGCTTTTGATCTACCTTATAATTGCTTTAATTGCTCAGGCCAAAGATACCTCTGTCCTTCACATATGCATTCCTCCCCCATGGACCCTCTTTAATCCCTAAACCTGCCTATTTTTTCCTTAGAATTCCTTCCAATATTTTTTCCTGGGATTTGGATTTTTAATCTTTATAGCAAAGCCTGATGCCTTATCAGGGTACTGCATCCAAGTTGTCAATAACGCTGGATGCTGATAGAATTGAGATGCCACAGGTAATAGAAAAGCAATGAACTCCATTTATTATGTTGTCCTCAGGGATAATGTTAATACAAAGTGATGTAATAATCTATTTAAAATTGTGTGTGTTGTGTGCGTGTTATATGTGTTTTTAAAGTGCAATTATCAGTTTAACACAAAAATTTATTCAGTGTCAGTAACATCAATTTTAATATTTTCACAAGTAAAATAATTATATCAATGGTTCAGATAAGTATATAAAGAAAATTTTAAATTACGTATTATTTTTAAATAAATTACTTTAAACATTTCTGTAATTTGAAATTCAAATTACAGAAATATATTTTAGTCAATAAATAGGAAACTGTAAAATGTATCTTTATCTGTCAAATCATATTAAGTGAGCGAACATTATTAAATAAAAAATGCTAGGGAATCAATTATATTGGTAGCATCAAGAAACATATTGGATGCCAGATATACTCATCAGACTATGTAATTTGTACAAAGCAATGCAAAATGTGACTGACAAAAGATATTAAATTGACTTTTGAAATGAATATCTATTAGAAATTATACTTTACTTCTATCAAAATGTATTATAATCCTAAAATTTAGGAATGTAAATGTATTGACATTAAGGCACAATCTTTCACATTTAGAGAAATCAATATTTCTCTTTAACAGTGGTGCTAAAATTTGTATGATATAGGAAATTTGTAAATAAGATAAACACTTTTAGGAAATAAAAATTCCAAAGAATTACAATGATCTTAAAACACACAGTACTTAAAGTTATTATTTTGAAAACATTTAGAGTCTTTGATAGAGTCATTGAAAGAAGACAAAAGAATTCTCAAACATCTACTCGATCATGAGTCAATAAAGCACCAGGAAATCTGGCTTCATGGTTTGCTGTTCCCACTAACAAAAGCAATTTGCAGGCTGAAAACAAGTTGTGGTGCATTGTCTGCTTAAATAAATTGCAGGGACAATAATCCAAGGTCCTCATTTGAAGATATCGGTGCTTTTTCTGAAGTTAAATGCAGTGAAACCTATTACATTTGTTTCGTATTAACCAGCTTCAAATAGGGCTATGAAACACTCCCTTCTCACTTTGTAGGAAGCCCTGGAGACATCCTTTTGCTGCTAAAAGATTTGTCTTTGCCACATTGTTTGGTAAATTTTCATTTACTGCAATAAACAAAGTAAGGGAGATGTTGGAGAGTGGTGGGCTGCTTTAGCTCACTGGGAAAGAAAGCCATTATAATATACAGTCCTTTTTCTTCCTGATTGAACAGTAAGATATCATTCAAAACAAATGTTAAATGTTATTTGTGCCTGAGAATTTTGCAAATAAAATGGACAACCGTGATTAAAAATTAAACATCTGCAAGTCAAATGCAAGCTTAAGATAATTAATTTGCTTGTAATTTAGGTTAAAATAAAGGTTAAAATATGAACTGGCCCATGTAACTAATGATTGTCTGTAATACAACTGAAAGTTTGATATGGTGATACAAAGGCAGACTAAATTGCCATCTCAGATGGCAATTAAAGAAAATTGAATTTATTTTAAGGAAAAGGGGCTGAGGGATAGGATATCCAAAGGGAAGGGCTGCACAGCATCCAGCTACGGGGGCATTGGGTCAGTGATGGCAGCAGCCATGAGCTGGAGTTTCATCCTTATAGGCGGTCACTGGCAGGAAGCTCTTGTCATCAGGGTTCTGAGTTAGTGGGCCTGGAATGCAGCTGTGTGGTCAGGTGTCTTCAGGACAGTTTCCATTCCCTGTATGGTCTGACTCCTGCTGTCTAGAAAGTTTGTCCTGATACGCGGAATGGCAAAGCTCAGACTCTCCTGTAGGTTCTTGTCCTACGAAGATTGAAGAACAAAATTCATGGACTAAAAGATTTTAAGCAAAAGTGTGGAAGTTTATTGTAATCGCATACAAACTCCCCCTGGGGAGGGGTCCCAAATGGAGAAAACCTGCTCTCTCTCCTGGTCCTTTTGAGTCTTTGTCTCAGGGTTTAGAAATCCTCACAGCTCTTTGTCTGTTCATCCCACTTTCTGATTGGACCCTTCCCTATTTTATGTCCCTTGTGTTTTCCTAATTGGCTACTTTCCCCCTTCCCTGCATGGTATCAGTTTCAAAGTCCACCTGGTGCCCCCTCTTCTCCTTCCCCTTAACATTCTTACAGACAATCTGGCAGCTTGGAGCTGTCTCCGCCCATCATGTATGCATCCCTCTCCCATGGACCCCTCTTTTCCTAATCTGCCTCTCCTATCTCCTTTCACTTCTGTGGAGGGAAGGTTACAAATGGCCTTGAAGGATTGTAATCCCTATAGTCCCAATAGCAATGTAGTGATAATAATATCTTCTAAATTGTGCAATTTTAAAGAATTGTTATTGATTCATTCGAATCAGAATTGAAAATACCCATTTTGATCCCCAAAACATAAACACCTCAATGGAAGGATTGACATTGGTTCCTAAGAAAACTAAATAAGTAACTTAGATATAGTAAACCAGGCTTAGAAAAGAAAATCTATGTTTGATTGGTTGTTCTAGGCTTCATAAAGTGCCAAAGGAATCGGGGTAAGTTTTCTCTTCTCTAAGAACACATTAATGTGTTTAAGAAATTAGTGAATTTTTAGATCAGATTTATCTGGCAGAAACTTTGAATTCAGAAGCTTCTTGAATAAAATCCAGAGCAAATTCACTCTTTTTAAATCTCAGAAATGTTTATGGGTAACATAGTCATGATCCTTGCTTTAAGGAGCTTTGAAGAGGGTTGAGATATAAAGTATTACATTATATCATGCCACCACCCACCCCAGGTTCTCTGTTTGCCATCTGGCAATTGGAACCTGCTGGTCAGGGGAAGGAACTGAGAGGTTGGGGGAAGCTCCTGCATTGAGTGTCTGCCCCCTGGTGGTCAGTGTATGTCATAATTACTGGTCGTTCTGCCATTCTGTTGATTTGCATATTACCCTTTTATTATATAGGGTACACCTAACAGATAAGTAAATTAATGCACCAAATGAGTGAATGATTAAAATTAAAATTGCCATAATATGTAGCATAACATGTAAAAGACCTCAGAAAGCTTTGGTGTAGTAATTATTGCATTTATATGTGCTTCCATTAGGCATTAAAACAACAATAAAAACAAAACTCCAACTAAGATCTGGTATCATAAAAAGTACATTTTGTGTTGAACATGTTTGTATTTCTATAGGCATTCAATAATGCTTACTAACTTGAAAAAATGAAAAAAAAGCCAACACATGTTCTATATTATTTATGTATTTCAAAAAATGAAAACCACTGACTTAGCCACACCTTCTCATTTAGTAGCTGAAGCTATTTGGGTCAAGTGACTTTAAATCCCTTTGCTTTCTCAGATAGCTAATTAATGGCAGGTCTCCAGCCTCCTGGAATCTAATCTGATGCATTATTCTTTAGAATTCTCTACTTCCCTATTTGGACCATTCTTCTTGATGAGACTGAATACAAAGATGAAAAACAAAACAAAAACAAAACTGAATGAGACTGGAAGGGTTGATTGTCAGAGTTTCAGTGAATAACCCAGAGGTTCAAAGCTTTCAGAACAGTTGTGAACATTCCCTGAAAGTTAATGACCTGCTGTTTTGTTCCCTTATAAATCATTGAAATGCCAGCATACAATAGTCAAGAGTTTAGTCACAAGAACACAATACAGACATAGTTATAATGAGGCAACACATTCATAACTAAAAGGGCTTAGTGTGTTTGGTTTAAAAAGCAATGCACAGCAAAATTGGTGATGTTGACTTTTTATTTTTTAACATCCGGGTATATAAAAGAGAAAACAAAACAATTTTCAAAAAAAGATTGGGAAAGAAAATAAATATAACTTAGCAAGTAAAAGAGTATATGTCAAGATCAAACGGGAAAAACTAAAGCCAAGAGAAAGACTTTTCATAGAATTTGTATTATTTAGTGCAGCGAGTAAAAATTTACTTATATCCTTACAGAGTTTACTGTTCAGAAGGCAGAATAATATGTGATAATACAGGGTGGGGCAAAAGTAGGTGTATAATTGTGAATATATGAAAGGCAGGGTTTATTTTTTGTGTTATTATTTATTAATTATTATATTATTTTCCATTTGAACAATTGTATATCTACTTTGCCCCATCTTGTACTTAATACATTTTCCAAGGTTGTTATATGTTTGGTAATGTAAATAGTATAACTATTAATCCTTACAATAACCTACCGAGGTAGCTGCTGTAATTATCTATCGTTTTCACTTGGGGAACTTGACAATTAAGTAAATTGTCCATAGTGTTATAGGTAATCATTGACCTTAATGAGGTTCACAGTGGTCAGTCTAACTTCAGAGAAGTATTAACAGAACATTATGCTTTACTGCTTCTGAATCTCTGTGCTATCTACTCTAATAAAAGAGAAACATGCAAATTGGTGTCACTCTGCTACACCCACCAGCCAATCAGAGCAACTATGCAAATTAACCCAACAAAGATGGCGGTCAATTTGCATACACAGGTGCTGAGCGAAGACTGAAGACTGAAGAGGCTTGGCTTCTCCGCTGCGGCCAGGCCAAAGGCCTGGGTCCTGAGTGCTGGAGGAAATCCAGTGCTGGCAGCCAGGGAAGGAAGGCCTATTGCGCGAATCTTTGTGCAATGGGCTTCTAGTACTTTATAAAGACATAAAATGGTTAGGTAGGAAGTTATGATACAGGGTTTTTGGACTCGAACATGTGGTGTTCACCTGGGCAGGATGGTTCCCAGGATTCTTTGTCCGTCTGAGTCAATGAATGAATCCACAGACAGAAGATGGTATAGCAAAGGTGGAGTTTTATTGAAGAACAAGTACAGACTCCCACAACACAGCTTTGCATGTGGGGAGGGGGAAAGAGCCCCACCAACTTCCTGTTTCCAAGGTTTATAAAGGCTGCAAGTCCCTATGTCCTGATATCCCCTCTGATTGGACAATAGTCCCTTTGGAATTGGTTACTATAGTAACTCCTGAGCTTAAAGATCAAACCCCACATGGGACCTGTGAGGCCCTCCTCCCTTATTGTTCTCCTATTCCCTTGGGGATTATTTCCTCCTTCTTTATTTTGTAGATATAGACCTATTGGCTACTCTCAGTTCCCTTGTCTTATGGAAATGTACCCTTTTGCAACTCTGTAGCCTGGTGTTTTTTCTTCATGGACCCCCAATTCTAAAAATTCCCTAAACCTGCCTATTTCACCCCTATTTCAGTTAGACCTGAGCGGCTGGGGTGAGTCTGCCCTGGGGTCCTGACAGGGGTGGGACCAGCATTACCTTCAGACCGCTCTCTGAGTGGCCCAGCTGACCACCAGCAGGCAGGTTCAGAGCCAGCCAGTTCTTGGCACAAGCTCAGAGGAAAAGGATATGACCTCAATGCCAATGTGACTTTACTAGGGCCCTGGATTAATTATAATAAAATTTGCATTTTGTTTTTGACCCCACACCCTGTTGTTTTTTCTGTATACATTGTGGGCTCCACCCAGAAAATCCCTCTTTTAAACTCAGCAGGTGGGGGCCAGGCTCTCTCTCTGTGTACTCTACCTCCAAGGTCCATGCCCATGCCCATGCCATTCCTTTTCCTTTCCCTTCCCCCACAGGCATGTATCCCCCCGACCTGTAAGGGACCCTATGAGACTTGCAACCAGGGGACAAATGGGCATCTGCAGCTTGTCCTGAGCTAGCCCCTGAACCTGTGCCCAAGGCCCCCTTGTCTCTGATTTCCCAGTGAGCTAAAGCAGCCTGCCATTATCTCTCTCTCTCTCTCTCTCTCTCTCTCTCTCTCTCTCTCTGGCCAGCTCCTTATTTGGAATGTGTCTTTAATAAACCCCATTTTGATTTACTTCTATTTTTGTTGACCTTAAAATCTTTTCTGAATCCATATAAAGAAGCAAGGTCCCAATTGGTAACAAGGTCAGCATATGATAAACTGTGATGTAAAACAAATAAAAATAAAATACTAAAGGGATGCAGGAAAGTCTCAATTATTTTCAACTCGGGATACTAAAAGCTTAACTAAATTAGTGAAAGGAGTTTTTAGGGGTGAAATAGTCAGGTTTGGAAATTTGAGGAATTAAGGGGTCCATGGAAGAAGCACAGGGCTACAGAGCTGCAAAGGGCACATTTCTATAAGATAGGGGAGCTGGGAGCTACAAAAAGCATACATTTACAGAATAAAGGGAGGGCAGCCCCTCATTCAGAGAGGGAAGAAAAAAGCCCAGAGGGAATAGGGAAGTAATAAGGGAGAAGAAGGAGGGAACCTCAAGTACTTGGTGAGGTTTGAGCTCTGGAGTTGCTATGATAACCAATCTAAGGGGGATAGTGACCAATCAGGGGGATATCAAGGCACAAATATCTGCAGCCTTGATAAACCTAAGGAAAAGGGACTTCACGGGACTCTTTCCCCCTCCAAACGTGGAAGTCTGTGCTAGTTTCTCAATAAATGTCCACCTTTTACTATACCACCTTTCAACCGTGGTTGCATTCTTGGACTCCACTGGACAAGATCCCGGGCACCATCCTGCTCAGAGGAACACTATGCGCTCCAGTCCAATGTTCCCATATCATTAGTGACACTTAAAATTGGCTTAGGGTATCTGAAGGCTGAAAAGAGAGAACAGAAAAAAAAGGTTGTATGAACAAATACACAACAAAGTAATTATTCATAAACTAATCTACATTGCAGCTACATAAATATCTTGCTACAGATTCCCTTATAAAGTTAACTAGATTTTTCACCTGCTATTTCTTCTTGTCTACCACCTACAAGATTCAATAAAACTATCTAATTATTCATTTATATACTCAGCCCAAATATGGAGAATTTTTAATACGTCCATCTGTAAGTGAATGGGAAACAAAAATTAAGACACAGACTTTGCTCATTCAAAGCATGTGGTGCTGGGAAAGATTCAAAAAATAAAATTTTATCTGTAATTTATATGTTATTTGATAGAAGAAACTCAGGAGTTTAAAAGAATCAAACTAAGTCTCCTAAGGTTCTGGAGAATCCTATCTAATAAAAGAGAAACATGGTAATTGGCGTACGAAGGTTACCCTTCCCATTGGCTAATCGGCAAGAAATGCAAATTAACTGTCAGCCAAGATGGTGGCCAGCACCCAGGCAGCTTGAAACTAACATGAGGCTTGCTTGCTTCAGTGACGGAGGACTCCAACGTTCCCTGCCTGCCTCTGCAGGCCTCTGAGCCTGCAGTTTCAAACATTGTAGCAAATATAGAAGCTAAACAAAACCCCAGAAACCTGCTTTCAGCGAGCCAGGATCTCAGAGCTGGAGTTGATAGAGAGTTTCGATTATAGAACCGAAACAAACCAGATACCTGCTTTCAGCAGCGGAGGCCTAAGAGCTGGAGCCTCAGAGCTAAAGCTGGCCCAGAATAAAAAGAAAAAAAAGAAAAAAAGGACCAGTTGGGAGCTTCAGTCCCAGCCTGAAAACAGCCCTCAGCCCCTCACCCAGACTGGCCAGGCACCCCAGTGGGGACCCCCACCCTGAAGGGTGTGTGACCAGCTGCATACAGCCATCATCCCCTCATCCAGGCTGGCCAGGCACCCCAGTGGGGACCCCCACCCTGATCCAGGACACCCTTCAGGGCAAACCAGCCAGCCCCCACTATGCACCAGGCCTCTATTCTATATAGTAAAAGGGTAATATGCCTCCCAGCACTGGGATCAGCAGAGCTGAGAGGCCTCCCGGCACCGGGATCAGTGTGACAGGGACAGCGCCCAAACCCCCTGATCGCCCTGTGGCTCTGTGTGTGACAGGGGCCAGGGCCACAACCTCCCTATCAGCCCTGCTCTGTTCATGACAGGGGAAGGCACCCAAACCCCCTGATTGGCCCTGCTGTGTGCCTGATAGGGGGGCACTCCCCAAACCCCTGATCACCCTGTGGCTCTGTGTGTGACAGGGTGTGGCGCCCCAACCCCCTCACCCCACGGGCCTGCTCTGTGTGTGACGGGGTTGAGCCATAACCTACCCATCAGCCCTGCCCTGAGTGTGAGAGTGGCGGCGCCCCAACCCCCTGATCCGCCCTGCACTGTGTGTGACAGGGGGCGGTGCGCCAACTCCCCTATAGGCCCTACTCTATGAGTGAGAGGAGGGAGCTCCTCAACCCCCTGATGGGCCCTGCTCTGTGCATGACAGGGGGTGGTGCCGCAACCTCCCCATCAACCCTGCCTTGAGTGTGACAGGGGACGGTGCCCCAACCCCCCAATCGGCCCTACCCTGAGCGTGACTGAGGGTGGCATCACAACCTTCCAATCCGCCCTGCTCTGTGCATGACAGTGGGCGGCACCCCAACTCCCCAATCGGCCCTGCTCTGAGCCCAACCAGGGGCTGCACCTAGGGATTGGGCCTGCCCTCTGCCACCCTGGAGCAGGCCTAAGCCAGCAGTTCGTTATCTCCAAGGGGTCCCAGACTGCGAGAGGGCACAGGCCGTGCTGAGGGACCCCCCCTCTCCCGCCCCCGAGTGCACAATTTTTTGTGCACCGGGCCTCTAGTCTATACTAATAAAAGGGTAATATGTGAATTAGACGAGGAGACCTTCCGGGAGACCTTCTGGACATCCTTCCGGACAAAGCCATGGTGTCCGGGTCAAGGCAGAGGCAGTTAGTGGCGATTAGGCCAAGAGGGGAGGGCAGTTGGGGGTGATCAGGATGGCGGGGGCAGTTGGAGGCGAGCAGGCCCGGAGGGGGTCCAGTTGGGGGCAAGCAGGCAGGTGGGGGTGCAGATAGGGGTGAGCAGGCCAGCATGGGGGGCAGTTGGGGGTGAGCAGGGAGGCAGGCAGAGTGGTTAGGGGTGATCAGGCAGGCAAGCAGATGAGCAGTTAGGAGCCAGTGGTCCCAGATTGGGAGAGGGATGTGTGACTGCCGGATGTGCAGGCAGTCGCACATCCACCGAGGGGTTCCTGATTAGAGAGGGTGCAGGCTGGGCTGAGGGACATTCCCCCAACCATGCACATATTTCATGTACCAGGCCACTAGTATTCCTATAGAAAGAGATGCTGAAGCAAGTTCTGGAATATAACTAGGAGTAAGAGAAATTAAACTACAATAAAAATAACAGTCTAGGTGAAGTGAGCAAATGTGAATTATGGAGGAAAGAAAGCCCTTATGCCATTCTCTAAAACATATATCATTCAAAACAGCTCTAACTCAACCTGTTAGTGAGACAAAGATTTTACAGAATGTAGGATCAATATCTACTATACTAATTGGGTCTTTCACCTGCTAGTTCTTATCTACAATTTATAATTAGGCATGATCTCTGCAAGCAGAGAGGGCCCAGGAGGGATTGTCATACTCTCTGTTGAAATATTTAAGAACCTGAAAAACTGTATAAAAAAGGCACTAAAAATGATCTGTGAGCAAATCAGAGACTGAAATGAATGGAAATAAATGTATCTTGTATCATATACCTTCCTAAACAAAGAGGAACAAAATAAAAAGTGACATGCTTGTATATCTAGAAAAGAATAACTCCTGGGAGACAGAGTAGTTGGCAAGCTAGCCAAGGCCACCTGTTAAATGTTACAAGTTGCATACAGAATGTCGCTTACAAAAACAAAATTTCCATGAAAGGTAAAGTGATGTGAAAAATGCTTTGCTCTTCTCAGTGCTTTCTTCAACTCACCCAGCCAGAGTAAGTTACTTTTTCACGCTCCCTTAACACTTAGTACAAGTGACAATTACAGCCCTTAGCAAATTTTACCATAAATTCCATGTTTAGTTATTTTCCTGTACATTAAGTTTTGAACTATTTTAATAGATAATGCATGAAAAAATCATTTATTAACTAATTAACTGATGAGAAAATTAAACGAATATTTTTTAGGAACTCATGTATTATTTTCTTTTATACATCATTATTTTGTGAATGACTAATTTAGAAGAAAACTAATTCAAACAATTTTCATAAGATATTTGATACATGATTTTTGGACTGGAATACCTGGTGTTCCCCAGATTCTTCGTCCATTGGAAATCAAAGAACGAATCCACAGACTCAAGATGGTATAGCAAAGGTGAAGATTTATTGAAGACAAGTACAGATTATCATGTGGGGAAGGGGCCAGAATCTCACAGCACAGAATCCCCTGCGGGGAGCGGGGAAGAGTTCCACTGAGCTCCTGTTTCCAAGGTTTATAAAGGCTGTAGTTCCTGTGCCCTGTTATCCCCTCTGATTGGTCAATATTCCCTTTTGAATTGGTTACTCTACTAACTTCTGAGGCCCTTCTCCCTCATTGTTCTCCTCTTCCTTCTGAGTTTTCTTCCTCCTTCTTTATTTTGTAAATAAGCCTTTTGGCTACTCCCAGTTCCCCTGTCTTTTTTTTTTTTTTTTAAAGGGTACGGTCTTTTTTTTTTTTTTTAATATATTTTATTGATTTTTTACAGAGAGGAAAGGAGAGAGATAGAGAGTTAGAAACATCAATGAGAGAGAAACATTGATCAGCTGCCTCCTGCACACCTCCTACTGGGGATGTGCCCGCAACCCAGGTACATGCCCTTGACCGGAATCGAACCCGGGACCCTTCAGTCCGCAAGCTGACGCTCTATCCACTGAGCCAAACCGGTTTCGGCTCCCCTGTCTTATGTAAATATAACTGTCACCTCTCCTTTGTCTCATGGAAATGTAACTGTTGCTGCTCCCTTATCTTATGGAAATGTAACTTTGCCTGGCTTCCTGGTGTTATGGAAATGTACCTTTTCTCAGCTCTTTTGTCTTATGGAAATGTAACTTCTCCCAGTTTGTAATCCTGTGTTTTTTCCATGGATCCTCAATTCTAAAAATCCTCTAAATCTGCCTATATTCCCCTAAAATTCCTGTTTCATATTTTAGGTGAATCTTTTAAAATATTGGGAAAAAAAAGTTTGAAGAAAAGAAATAGGCTGAGACTTTATCTTTAGAATCCAAAGTTTTGTGTCTTAATTACATATACAATGGGTTTATTTCAATGTATACTTATTACAAAAATATAAATATATTCTCTTCAATGTAAAATACTCCAGAATATGCATTCATTTCAACTATTGCATTTTTTTATTGAATAAATTGGGGTGGCATTGGTTAATAAAATTATATAGGTTTCAAGTGTACAATCCTATACTACATCACCTGTATATTGCATTGTGAGCTTGACACTTTTGATATTTTATCTATAATAATAAAAGCGCAATAGGCTAATTAGACGGGGCAGCCAGACATCCTTCTGGACGACCTTCCGGATGAAGCCAGGCTGTGAGGGCTGAGGTAAGCCTCACGGCTGCAAGGGCCAAGCCCCTTGCACAAATTTTGTGCGTCGGGCTTCTAGTTTTCAAATAATAGGCATTTGCATTTACTTTTTCATATAAACTAAAATGAAACTAATATAAAGTATAATACAGATGAGTATATAATGTAAATTTAGAATATTTAAATATCATATGCTAATACACATTTTATAGTGATTATTTAAATTTTGTTAATATCCATTATTTTCCAATAAAATGACCTCAGGTTGTACATGCTAGTATATACTATTACCCTATATTTTTTCATAACAAGTAAGTTACTCAACAAATAAGTCCTGAGGCCTTTCTGTTGAGGGTTCTTAGGTTCTAGGAACATAATGAACTAGACTGACAAAACCTTACTAGCACACAACACACATTCTGAAGTATGGTACCTATTTGCTTTGTTTAACAGTGGACAGGTTATTTTGACTTTCTGAATTATATAAATCATCCCATTCAATTAAATGCCTTATTGATGGTAATGTGAATATCCCATGGGTTGGGGTCATACTGGTTTTAGAGAGCACATTCTTCTGTAACTGGAAACAGGACAGCACAATTATCCTAAGTGGTTTTAGTGGCCACAGGTGGTGCGTTCCAGCTGACTTAGTGGTCCCGAGACCAGGACAGCACAATTACTCTAAATTGTCCGACAACTCAGTGGTCGGGAAACCTGAGGGCTCTAGATAATGTGTTTCTATCAACTCAGTGATCCGGAGACCCAAAACTGTAATTTAGATAACATGCCTAAGTTTAGCCCAGGTTACCCAAGGGCTCTAGATAATGTATTTCTGTCAATTCAGTGACCCCGAGACCCGAAACTGTAATTAACATGCTTAATTCTGCTTCTGTAATCTGCTTTTTTTCGAGTCAGGTGCCTCATTCCAAACCCTGGGATGTAATCAATACCTTTGTGATTTTTGCCTATATAAGTCTGGTTTTTGCCACCATCTTATTGCTATGAGATTTGGGAATGGCCCCTCATAGTCCCGGATTGCAATAAATGTGACTCTTTAATTCAACTTCTTGAGGCGTCCTTCTGTGATTCCCAGGGTACATTACAACAATTCTACTTCAGAATTTAGACAGCAATTAAACTCTTGTCATTTAGCTTCAAATCTACCCATTTATACTCTATTTTGGAATGCTTGGGCCAGGATTCTTCAAACCACATTTTATTTTGTCAATTGACTTCTCTTATTTTCTGCCAAATGACCATACTATAAAAGGTAGGAAGGGAAAAAGATAGGTGTACTTTTTTCTCTCCCTCTGCTTCCTTGGCTCTTTACCTTGGAAACATTGGAATGTTGTCCAGTTATTTTTAGAACTCAAAACCAAACGTGCTACATTTTCTCAGAACTTTCATTGCTATCCAGACAAGTGATCCCTGAACATATCCCAGTTGTACAAGACCTCTGCTCAAAACTCTGGAGGTACCAGCAACAGCCAGGAAGCACCCCCTCCTTGAGGTCTGACCCACATTGACAGGGACTCTTTTTTTCAGTGTCTCACCTTGGATAATCCAAATATTATCTGTTTTTCTTGAGAGTTTTCATTTTGCTTTTCCAGACATCCCAATACTATGTAAGAAATAGCCTATATTAAAATTTCTTGACTGAAATGCTTAGCGCAGTTTCCCTTTTCCTGATTGGGCAATAATTGGTATTAGATTCAGTACTTGATGTTAGAAATGACCCCAAGAAAACAAAACCATAAACATGCGATTATGGGTTTGTTTGGTTATATTTTGTCTTAAGAACACTAATAAGTTCCTTGAAATTGAAAAATGAAATATTAGATTTTCCTAGTGATAACATTTATTAAACTTAATACCTGTTACTGACTGTGAAGTAATGATTACTGAAGCAAATGCACTGTGGAGGGGAGCAAGAGGCTGTTGTACATAGCCCTTATGTTTGTAACGAAGGCTACAGGATTAGTGAGTAGAATGTTTGATTGCAAATGCCCCAAAGAGCTTATGTAAGGAAAATTACAAGCTTACAACTCCACATTTTCAGTTCACATAATAGTCAGAGAACCAGAGAGCACCTATGGCAGATTTAAAAGAACCACCTAACCATCTCATATTTCTATAGCTGTAGGGCAGAGCTCACTGAATATCAAATCCAGAATGTAACTATATAGCTTTCAAAATTGCAGCATATCTTTAATTCATAGTTTTACTCAACCTATTAGGTGAAGCATTGATTTTGAAAGAGTAGGACCCTATGATTACAGTCACATAGATACAATCAGATGAAGCTGAGAATATTGAATCCTTAATTTTTTCTGAACTGTCCTTGTTTGCAGAGAGATGTCTGCCCTAAGGATACCAATGCCCTTCAAGGTCTAAGGAAATAAGTTTTACCTTCCTTGAAAACCCTTTATTAATCTCATCCCAGGCAGCTGACTTGCAAAGGGCTATTTGTTTCGGTCTAAACCCATCCCAACCTTTTGTTATATCCTCTAGAACAAAAAAGGTTATATCTTAGGCAGATAAGTACCTTACCTGGCTTAGTGTAGATAGGCTATCCTGCAAAATAATTCCAATATTAGTCTACTTTATATCATAAAACACATGTGAATATGTTTTGGAATTCTAATAATGGTAGAATGAGAGGAATGGAATAAAACTCTGTAGTAAGTTGAATTTCTATAAATGTATGTAACTGTAACATATAAAGATTTAAGATGCTAGTTTCCACAGAAGGATTGGCTATAATAATTTGCTTGATTGTTTGACTGAGACTTGGACTTACTGGTGGCCTACATTTAATGAGGCTGGGAGGTCAGTACTCTTCTGGTTCAATAATGGGGAAAAAAAGAATCCAAAGCCTTAGGAAGTTCAACCTTTACATTGAATTTATCATATGTCCTATATACCAATTTACTCACTGTATTCTCCAGTCAAGGGAGTGAGCCCAGTGGCACTGCTTAAAGGCATTGAGAACTGTATCTGTGTGGGGGTTGCCAGCACACAAGAACTCCCTGTGGTAGCTGTCCTCTGGGTATGGTGGAGGGAGATACTGTCCTAAAGATGGGCTTCAGAATTCCAATAGCATCAAAGATGACGTGTCAGAATAATGAGGTTGAGTGGAAGCACTTAATGGCAAGAGGTAAAGTGGATATAATGTCCCTAATGAGCAGTAAGGACAAATTGGTAAAGATATTTGATAGGGAAAGGTAATACCTCATCTCTGAGGGGATTAAAATATTACTGTTACCTTCAATTACTTGAAAATTCTGGATTGGTAATCCTATGACATCTTAAATTAAACTCACTTGTTTGGCCTGTATAAAGGCAGATGGATCTCAGAAAAAAATATTGTGAATTTTAGGGGTTTCTTTATATGTAAAGTTATTTCAGGATATATGTACAACTATTAATCAAGAACATGCTTTGTTATTTTTCTCAATATACCAAGTTCGCCTGAAGCAGATTGCCATTGCCTGGAGGGTAAACCAGTACAACTTTATGGTCTGTTTTCAAGGCTACACCAATTCTCCTACTTTAGCCATAATCTAGTCTGAAAGAATCATGACAGCAGTGTTGACAAACCACAGAACTATTTACACTGTTCACCTATATTGATGAGAACCTTGCTTATTAAATACAATGCGTAGGAAGTAGCATTGGCCATAAAATGCGCAGTAAAAAATGTGTGAACCAGAGGTTCAAGTCAAACCCCACAAAATTGTCCTGCAATCTTAATAAATGTTTTGGGTCTGGAGCATGTAAATATAACCCCTCCGGTGGCACTTTGAATCATTCATGAGTAACAAATAAAGCTGCCAGTGTTCAGTGAGTGAGGCCAAGAGCAAGAGAAAGCTGTTAAAGAAGTCATGTCTTCAAAAAAAGTTATGATGTCATGAGCTTCCTGTACAGTTGTTCCACTGGTATGAAAACTATCTGTAGCAAAAAGGGATGGATGCTCAATGAAATGTTTGGCAAGGCACAGCAGGACATCGACAATTCCTAAGGGTATTTTGAAGCAACAGCATGCCCTCTTCTGCATATAACTTTTTTTTTTTCCACTTCCTTATGAGAAATACTTTCTAGCTTGCTACTGGGCTCTGTATAAATTGAAAAGGATCACAAGACATCAAGGGATCATGCAGCTTGACCTACCAATTTGGATTGGTGTCTTCTGACCTACCAAACCATAAGGTAGAGATGCTCAAAAGCCATCCATCATCCTATGTAAATGACGCATAAGAAATTAGGTTCAAGCAGGTAAATGAGGTACAAGGAAGATGAATAGGCAAGTGGATCAGATTCCTTTAATATATTTTCTTGAAAAGTCATCACTCCTCCTCTGATGGCCTTTTTCAGAGTTCCTCATGACAGGTTGACTAAAGAGTAAATATCTTAGGACCTTATTTTAATATAATGTAACCATATAGAGACTACTGCAGTAATTAGCACAAATCAGAAATGTGTTCTTGAAAAGACAATGATAAGTGAAATCATCTCAGTGGGTAGAACATCAATATATACTATATTTTGTATTTAATTTTTATCTAGAAATAGATGGACGTTTAGATCTATATAAATTATGGAAAGTAGCTAATTCTTTGGCTGTTAGGTCAGGAACTTGGCAAATGAGTAGACAACAGAATTAGAAAATTGGTGTCAGTGGGTTTAGAGGAATATATCAATAGACTTTATAAATGTGAAAAATATAAAGATGCATGTCTACCATCGAATGCTTATCTGACAAAAGTTTATCTAATTCAGAGGAGGCTTTTAATAATCAGCTGACAACATGACCTCCCCTTTAGATATCAGTCAGTCTCTTTCTCCAGCTACCCTGACGCTTGCTCAGTAGCTTTATTTCAAATTGTCCATGCTGTGAGGATGGGGCTCTGCATAAGCTAAGCAATGTGGAATTTCCTCTCTAAAACTCATTTGCTATCTCTATTGCTGAGTTTTTAACTTCACAACATCAGAGAACAATTCTGAGGCCATGATACAGCATCATTCCAAGTGATTATTGGATCCTATCTCATGGGGAGGCAAATGATTTGTTCCCACTGGATAGAAAGATACTTCAGTTATTTGCCTTTCCTGAACATAATATTTTTTTATGGGCACCACCATCTATGGACTCACTGTTTCTGAAAAATGAAATTACTTTGCAGGAAATAAATGTAGAACAGGGCATATGCCATAAAATCCACAGGTTTTTCCACATGCTCTATCATCCCAAGCAGCTGCCTTAATAGAAAAGATAAATAACCTACTCTAGGCTCAGTTACTGTGCCAGCTGAGAAAAAATACCATGAATTTTTATTGTCCTATCTTCCAGAATGTGATCTATGTTTTAAGGTAAGCATCAGAATATGAATTATATCTTTCCATTGTTAGAAATTATATCTTGGAATCAAGGAGTGAAATGAGGAAGGATAAAATTATTATCAGTTTTCTATTGCTGCCATAACAAATGATCACAAACTCAAACATTTGCTAAAACATTACAGGTTATTGTCTCAGAATTCTGTCAGTCAGGAGTCTGATGGGCTTGTATGGTGTCTTGGCTTAGCACCCAACAGGACTGAAATTAGTGTCAACAGTGCAATCTTTTCTGGAGGCTCTGGAGCCAAATCCACTTTCTAGATCACGCAGACTTTTATTTCAGAAATCAGTTCCATGTGATTGTAGGACAAAAGTCCCCATTCCTTACGGCTGTCAGCCAGGGTTTCTTCTAATCTCCTATAGGCCACTGCCATATCCTCTCCCTTGGTACTCATCCTCCATCTCAAAATCAGCAATGGTGCATTGTGTTCTCATTTGTCATGTCTCTCTGCCCTCCACTTCTGCTTCATTTCTCTATTTTTGGGGGAGAGGTCAGCTGCCCCTCTCTGAATGGTCTTCTGTCTTCATTTTCTAATTTTGATGGCTCATGTGAATACACTCAGCCCACCAGTGTAATTCAAGATAATGCATTTTAAGACCACCTGGTTAGTCACTTTAATCCCATCACCAAAGTCCCTTCACTGAAGTATCTAGATTAATTTTTGTTCGATAAGCATCTTGGTAGGGACAAACATTTTTAGAATTATGTCTACCACACTATTATAACTAATAATTCATTTAGAAAGCATTTCCTACAGCAAAAATGTCAGTTCTGCTTTTTTCCATCAGGACACAAGAACATGGTCCATTAGATTGGAGCTTGAAGTCATCACTTGGCCATTTTAATTCCCTCATTTAACTGAATAGACAAAGAATGATAAGGTTATGGGCTGACGTGATTGATTATGATAACTGTGAGGCAAGCATGTTGCTTACACACATTGCGAATAGGGAAGAGTGGTCTTAGAACCCATGTATTTATCTGTGGTGTCACTTAGTACTTCCTTAACTGTATGTAGACATTCATGAAAAACTACAAAAACCAATGAAGGCCAGACTGCTAAAGTGTTAAACCTTTCAAAAATAAAGTTTGAGGTTACCCCATAAGGTAAACAACTCCAACCTTAATTGCTTAAAAAAATTAATGGTAGTTGGGAAAATAATTTTAAAATAACAACTATGGACACAATTAGAGAAAAAAGGATTTTAGCAGGTATACCTATTACCTTCTCCACTTGTTACACACATACACACTGGTAGAAATAATATCTAATTTATTTGTTCCTTTCTCCTATTTTCCTTTTATTACTATAGAGAGAGGAAGTTGTCAGCTAGGAGTTATCTACATGTGTAGCTTTTAGATTGCAATATATCAGTGATGGCGAACCTTTTGAACTCGGCGTGTCAACATTTTGAAAAACCCTAACTTAACTCTGATGCCGTGTCACATATAGAAATTTTTTGATATTTGCAACCATAGTAAAACAAAGATTTATATTTTTGATATTTATTTTATATATTTAAATGCCATTTAACAAAGAAACACCAACCAAAGAAATGAGTTCACGTGTCACCTCTAACACGTGTGTCATAGGTTCGCCATCAACTGCAATATATTCATGTGTGGTGGGGTATAACACCACTGATGGAATAACTAAAACAAAGCCCCGAAATGGATAATATGATATTTGCTGAGTTAGATAAATTGAGTCTTAGGATCTTGTTCTCTCTTTTGGAGAGAGAGGGTAATAATTTCTGCTCATAAAAAATAATAGCATATTTTAGCATGTTTTTATTTTTAATAATTACTATGTTATACTAATTATTGTATGAGAGTTTATTACAGTGAGAATCTATGTAGATACGATGTACCAAAGGAATGAGGTATGCTAGTCCTTAAACTATTGTCTCTCAGTTGCAGCATACGGTTTGCTCCCCAGCGTCTTTAACATCAGCCAGATAGCATCCCATGCTTAGCAGTCTAAGCCTGATTTCCATGGGGTCCATTTTTCCAAGTTCTTACAGCAATACCAATAGCCAGTTAGTGCCTTCCTCAAAGTTTTGAACTTATCTTTGCAAGGCTCATCCAGTGCATTTTTAGGTTCTTACATTCTCTCTTATTTTTTTCCTGTCAGCTACTGGGGATAGTAGCTAGTGTCTGCAGTTACAAGGTCTATATTATTTCAGTGTTGTCTATTTTTCAAGTTCTGCAATACCTGTAAAAATAATTTCCTATCTTGAAATATATGCTGAGATGCCCAGTGTGGTTTCTGTTTTTCTTAATGTGCCTCAAAGAGAGGGAAAGATATAACAACCAATGAAATACTATAAAAAATAAATAATGAGGTTAGAGAAAGAGAGAGAGACAGAGGTAGATCAGATGGAAGAAGGTAGGAAGGAAATCAGAAGAAAGGAGAGAGAGAAGGAAGGAAGGTCATAGAGTGGAATTATATGGGTTACAAAACAAGGTAACGAAAGAAGTTGACTGAGTTAAGTAGTGACATTTTATATAGTACTAGAGGCCTGGTGCACAAAATTCATGCACTGGAGGGGAGGGGGTCCCTCAGCCTTGCCTGTGCCCTCTCACAGTGGAGGAGCCCTGCGATTGATCGCCCCAAAGAAGTAGGCCCTTCCCACCCATCTGGGGCTCCTTGATGGATTGCCCCAAAGAGGTAGGCCAGAGCCGCGGGCCCCGCCTCCATGCCACGGCGCCAAGCCCCTGCCCACCCCTGCGCGCCTGCTGCACATGCAACCTCCTGGTGATCGCTTGTTGAGGCATGAGGGTGTCATGGTGTGAGGGCATCATGACCACATAGGCTGTTATTAATAGGATGATTGGAGAAACACTATAAGAATGGGACACTAGCGTGAACACTGTACAACTGAAAAGGATTTATGAGGAAGAGATCAAGAAGAGACTTTCACAAAGAGAAAGCAATAAGTATAAAGCAATCTAAGCAAGAATGCAATTGGCTTTAAAAACGGCTGTGGCACATTTACATAGAGAATAATGAATACGTTAAAAATGTAGAAGATGAATCTGAAGAAGTTTGCAGATAGAAGATTGTATATGCCTTGGAGGCTATTTTTAGGGGTTAGTTTTTAACTAAGATAAATCTTGGGGCTTGGGCCCCCCCCCCACACACACACACCAAAAATGGTTCTAAATAAAACACATACAAAAATAGAGATTTTGTTCTAAATTTAATGAAAATATAGACAATGTATACTAATTGAATTTATGATTAGTGGCTACTCTGACATTGTATTCTATTTTCTATATCAATCAACTGTTTAATTAAATATCATCTCAATCCAACAAATATAAAGTATATATTAATAAAAAAGACCATTTCCTAGTACATTTTTTTAAGCTAAATTGAGAAGTGAAGTAAATGCTCAATAATTATTTATTAAATGTAATTCATCTTTTAAAGTTTGGGATTGAAATTTATACCTAGCATTTGTTAATGAATTTAATTCCAAATAGGAAAATAAATGTGATTACTATGTATTCAATAGTGAACCTGCTTCTAGCAAAGCATGGGCATAACTAACTCAAAACTCATTTTTCCTGCAGTACATCAGACTCTGGCCAAAAGTCAGAAGCAAAGAAATACAACCTGTTAGCTTATGACAGAAATGGTTGAAGAAGTAATATCTGTTTCAGTAGGCGACATAAAAGCCTGGTGCAATACTGATCAATGTTACAGTGATTTTGCCATCAGTTTAGTAAAGACATATTTTCAACATGGAGCATGGAGCATAACACAGTGCAACACACCCTGCATAGTAGAATTGGTATGAGGATGGGTGCACCGGGATTGCTGCTATGGAAATGCTGAATTCTCCATTAAAAAGTTTGAGCCTAAATTTTGTTGAAATCCAGATGGTTGATTTAAAGCATACCAAAAAAGAGAACCATGAAATGTTCTTAAAGTGTTGAAATGTAATTGAAGTGTCATCTGATTTTTTATTTGCAAGGTAAGCAGTGTTTCATGATATCCTTTTTATTTTTATGTAAAGAAACCGAAAAGCATTTCTTAGTGGAACCAGAAGGCTTAATAATGAGAGAGAACTTTTGAGGCAATAACAGTCAAATTGAAAAGTCGTTTTCCAAAATATGATAGAAAACAGACAGAGATATCTAGCAAAATAATGTTTCTTCCACCGTGAAGGTAACTTGTTCTGTGAAGTTTAATTCTCTGCTGTGTATTAATCTATGTAATTGTGTAATGGTTCTGGCATACATGCTTCATTCTATCAATTCAACCAAGGTGTTTTTGAGTGACATTACAGATGGAAGATACAATTAATGATATTAACAGCAGTAGAAGAGGAAGAAACAATTAAACTGATAGAAAACAAAGTTTTTCTACCTATTTTACCATCTACTGATAGATATTACTTTCTGGGAAAAATTAACAAGTGAAAAATAATTGAAAATGCACTGAAAGTTTTGTAGTTGCAAATAAGAAAACAGATGCCATTTTGATGGCTGTCTTTCTTTTTTTTCCATATAAAAGATAGAAGTAATCATTATGACATTAAGTATATCATATTGTTGTTATACACTACATTGAAACAATTGTAAGTCATTACTGATTTCTGAGATAACTGTGTTTAGACCCACAGTTATATCATTTTTAGGGATAATAAAAATAGAAAATACATCATCAATCTATATCCCTAAAAAATAATTTTCCAGGAAAATCATGAAAGTCATTTTTGCCAGAGAGAAGATAATTTACTCTCAATATAAAATTTATTGTTTATCACTTCAAAATATAAATTAATTCAAATTTCTTATCATGTAAATTTCTGGTACCAATAAAATAACAGTTCATGCTTTATGAAATCATTTTATAATTTACAGTGGGCTCAATTCAATTTAATTTACTATTTCTCAACATGTTTTGAGCACTTACATGATGTTTTGTGTTATTTTAGGTATAAAGATACATAGATAAATCATCATTATCTTGCTTACATTCCAGTGAGTGAGAAACCTAAAGATGTAATTATGATATAAAATGAGATTTTAGATGATAAAAGTTTACAAGAAGTGCCTCAGGAGCATAGAGAAATTTAGTTTTGTCTGATTTGAGACATAAGGGGTTTTCAGGTTCTGTTGTTGTTATTGTTTATTATTTTAATCCTCTCCTGAGAAGTGAGGATATTTTTTCCATTATTTTTAGAAAAAGCATACGGGGAGGGTGGGAGACAAAGAGAGAGAGAGAAAAAATATTAATGTGAGAGAGACACATCAGTTGGTTGCCTCCTGCACATTCTCAGTCTGGGGAGGCAATCGAACCTGCAAACCAGTATGTGCCCTTGACCAGGAATCGAACATACCACCCTCCAGTGCGTTGGCCGGCATTCCAACCACTGAGCAATGCCATCCAGGGCTTTTTGAATATATATATTTTTTTACTTTTTAATCAAAGTTAAAGTGATAACATTGTAATTAGCTAGTTATTAATAACAGGAAAGGAGCAAAGTGGGGAGTCAGACATTGTAGGCATGTCATTTGGGCAGTTTTGCCAGGAAGCTTCAGTTTTGCACTCCTTAGGGATCCAACACGAGAAGATAGATGCATGCCCAGTAAAGCTGGGGAGACAAGGGAAGGTGCATGTTGTCAGTCACACCTGGGAACAGAAGTCGTTGGCCCGAATTTGCATGGCCACTGCAAGCACATGGAAATTTGGGGATACATAATCCCTTCAACACAGGAATTCACTCTCTTGGGCACTCTTGGGACTCTTGTTGCTTGTACACTCCTGGCTTGCTCTTGGCTTCCTTGTATTTGCTCATTTGGCCCATGGCCATGTGGACCCCACACACAACGAACTACTGGACTGTAGCTAGCCCGATGCTGCATTAAACTATGTAAATATGGAGTGGAACTCTGGACACTGGCTCTGATTTTAGCTCTACTGAAACCACAGCTACACTTCTATGACTGGACTAGGGGAAATGGGACTTTTTCCATGGAAATAAAGCTTTCTACTATATCTCCTTCTTCAATGGTGATGCTGATTTCAGAGGTAGCCCAAGAACTCCACCCCCAATAGCAACAGGGAGAGATGAGCTGCTCTTTTATCCTATAACAGAAGTACAATATTATATTAGTTTGAGGTGTCCAATATGGTGATTAGACACCTATATAACTTACAAAGTGATCACCCCAATAAGTCTAATACTCATCTGATGCCGTATATAGTTATTACAATATTATTGACTATATTCCTTATACTATACTTTACATCTTCAATGACTAATCTGTAACACCAATTTGTACTTTTAAAAAAATATTTTTTATTTGTTTCAAAGAGGAAGGCAGAGGGAGAGAGAGATAGAAACATCAATGATGAGAGAGAATCATTGATCAGCTGCCTTCTGCACACTCCTTACTGAGGATAGAGCCCATAGTCTGGGTATGTGACCTGACCTGGAATCGAACCATGACCTCTGGGTTCATAGGTGGATGCTCAACCACTGAGCCACCGCAGCCAGGCCCAATTTGTACTTCTTAATCTCCCCAACTTTTCCACCCATCCTTGCAACCTCACTCTTATCTATCACCTGTTAAAATGTTCTCTGTATCTATGAATCTGTTTCTATTCTACTTGTTCATTTATTTTGTTTTAGATTCAACATATAAGTAAAATACTCTGGCATTTGTCTTTCCCTGTCTGACTTATTTCACTCAGCACAGAACCCTCTATGTTGATCCCAGTTGCTGCAGATGGCAAGATTTCAATCTTTGTAGTTAAGTCATATTCCATTGCATATATGCACAACTTCTTCTTTATCCATCCATTCATCTCTTGATGGGAACTTAGATTGCTTCCATATCTTGGCTATTGTAAATGATGCTGCAATACTAGTAAACATATGGATGTACACATCTTTCCAATTTAGTGTTTTGGGTTTCTTTGGATAAATATCCAGAAGTGGAATTGATAGGCCCTTCTTTGTCTCCTCTTACAGCCTTTGTTTTAAAGTCTATTTTGTGTGATATAAGTATAGCTACCACAGTTTTGTGGATTGTTGGATTTTCATTTTCATTCAATACCTTTTTTTCAACCCTTAAAATGCTTTCAGTCTGTGTTTGTCTTTTGATCTGAAGTGAGTCTCTTATAAATGACATGTAAGGATCTTGTGTTGTTATCCACTCAGCCACCATATGTCTTTTGATTGGAGAATTTAATCTATTTGCATTTAAAGTCATTGTTGATAGACATGTATTTATTGCCATTTTATTGTTCATATTTTTCCTATCCCCCTCCTTCTTCTTAAAGAAGACCCTTTAACATTTCTTGCAATACTGGTTTGGTGGTGATGAACTACTTTAGCTTTTCCTTGTCTGGGAATTTCTTTATCTGTACTTTGGTTCTAAATGAATCAGATTATTTAATCTATCCCCTTTTGTACTTTAAAAAAAATATTTTATATTGGTTTCAGAGAGGAAGGCAGAGGGAAAGAGAGATAGAAACATCAATGATGAGAGAGAATCATTGATCAGCTGCCTCCTGCACACTCCTTTCTGAGGATAGAGCCCACAATCTGGGTATGTGACCTGACCTGGAATCGAACTATGACCTCCGGGTTCATAGGTGGATGCTCAACCACTGAGCCACCGCGGCCAGGCCCAATTTGTACTTCTTAATCTCCCCAACTTTTCCACCCATCCTTGCAACCTCACTCTCATCTATCACACTGCTGAGCTCACCAGCAGTGCCTCAGGCTCCCAACACTTGCCTTGTTCCAGAAATAGGGTGTTAAAAATCAATTGCATGACTTTCATGACCCCTCAGTAATTTGGTCCATATATGACCTATGTGCATGTAGATAACTTATTAAGGTGGACTTTGCATTGGGGGGGATATTAAAACCCTGGGTCATTGATGACCTTGGCCAGATACTTGTGAAAATCCCAGTTTTTACTCCCAGTGTAGTGACCTGCTTGGACACTAGGGGTCCCCTTTCCTGGGTCTACAAATAGTGTAATACCTAATAACTAGATATGACTCCCAAATCATATACAGTTGCCATACATCCCTTCCTGTGCTTTACTCACTTTTAATGAACTGGCTCAAATTGAGGCCCTTAGAAACCTCCTGTATACACTATTCCTGCCACCTCCTAAAATATGCTAAAGGTTGGTATGCACCAAATGAGCAGTACCTTTACAGCTCTGTGTGCTAGCATAGCAGCAGGAGAGGAAGGTTCAACCTATCCAGAATTATTTTGATATTACTCCTTTCAGTGGTTGGGTGGGAGCCTTTTGAAAAAACAGTAGGAAATAAACATATATTTGGCATATTATATACTGTTTCAGAATCTGATATTTCATAATCATATGCCATCTCAGAATTTGGCTCTATTTCTTCAGTGGTGTTCATGTTGCATAGCTTTCTTTCTTCTTTTGGTCAAATGTGTTTATATACCTCAAGGCAGAATTTAGCCAATAATATCCACTGAAAGCTGGAAGGAAAGATTTTACGTGGGATTTCAGAATGATTTTCCATAATCTATCAAATGTGTTAAAACAGGTTTCACCTTATACCTTATAATTCATCCTAATTCCTTCAAGGGAAGATCAAACATTGAACATGATATAAACTTGTTCTAGGGCCTGTTGGGTGACTATTCCTGGTGGTGAGGGTTTGGAACCATCCACTCAGGAGGTTGAGAGGCTGGAGATAATTCAACCTTCCTTCCCACCTGCTCACCTCTGAGGGACATCTTTCTCTACTCTTCTTGGCTAAAGCAGGAAAATCAACTCATTTGAGGATAATATCACATCAAACTGTTTTTACATCTTTGATTACTTAACTTCTCAAAACTAATGAACTTTATTCATGTCATCAGTGATCATTAAAAGCCCAAACTCTGGATTATGCATGTTAGATCAAAAGAACAACAGCCAAAAAGAACCAATTAAACGTAGTGGCAGTCCCCACTTCCCAAAATGCTTGAGAAGTTTGAGGAGCTATAACCTTGACGGGGCCATTGTTGACTGTGATGTAGATTTGGGTCTTAGGATGGTTGTTATGTCATGACTATGAGGCTGGTACATTGATGGCTTCTTAAGATACCAGGAGTCTGGGAAAAGAGAAGACTGATTATAAAAGAAACATCCCAGTAGATTCAGAAAGCTGTGATGCTGAAGAAAAAGTGGTTTCCAGAGGGACCCTGAGAGACAAGGACAGGATCGCCTCAGCTGGCTGCCAGGGGAAATACATGTTTGCATTCGAGGCAGAAAAATGAGGATGACGTTCAGGCCTAGAGAGAAAGAGTCTTTCTTCCTCTCTGACCAAGATCTGAGTCACATGATTTGTCAAAAGCTCACTTCAGGACAGAAATGAGATTGGAAACAATTAAAATACTCTTAGGATCATAATGGTGGTGATGGTGATGATGAGTGTCTTTTATTGGGCATGCACCGTGATCCTGTTACTCTGCTGAGCTCACCAGCAGTGCCTCAGGCTCCCAACACTCAGGCAGCATCAGGCCGTCTCACATCCCCACCTGCAGACTCACATCCCCACCTGCAGAGGAGGGGAGTGAGAGTCAGTGGAGTTAGTCAGCTGGGCCAAGGTCATGATGCTAGAAAGTGGCAGAGCGGGGGTTGGTCGTGTTTACATTTGTATGCAGTTTAATGAGAAAGCTAATGACAACACAGTAACATTTTCATGTAGTGTAGGTGCCATAATGGAAAAGGCTATTATCCTGAGATTTTGACTTTCTCACTCTTTAGTGGCATTTTTTTTTTATGGTAGAGTGTATAAATTTCTTAGATATGCAGCTTTTTGTTTTGCTCCAATTACCACTTTTGTTTCACAAAATATAAAAACAATGTTGGAGTTTATATATTACTATTATTTTTCAATTTTTATTTTTCTGTTATATGATACTAGAGGCCTGATGCACAAAATTCATGCGAGGGGCTCGGCCTCCCACCACCATGGCGGCTGTCTCTGTCTTGGCCCCTGTCACCATGGCTTTGTCTGGAAGGCTGTCTAGTCTAATTAGTATATTATGCTTTTATCATTATAGATTGGAAGATATGGGGAAAACTCAGAACACATTTTATGTTTGTATTTTACTATTAAACTTGAAGAAAGTACTTGAAATTAGAAAAAATAATTATCAAATAAAGTGGCCAGCAATATAAAGATGCAACCAAATAAGCTAAGACATATAATATAATATATTGATAAGCTTTTCTTACTACTTTCAAGGATTGCTGTAATTAACTTTTGTCACAGACTAGTAGTCTGAATGGAGAGTTTGCTCTTTCCAATTTCGTATTCCCTTGTGCATAACTTTCTGTGCTGCTTCTTCTGAAGAAATTGTATATAATTTCTTGTCTATATCAAGGGGCTACATTCTGTTGAAAGGACCTACACTTAATTACTTAATAATTGTCTAGTTGCAGTGGTCGGCAAACTGCGGCTCAGCAAACGGCAGCTCGCAAGCCACATGCAGCTCTTTGGCCCCTTGAGTGTAGTTTATTTGAGCCAAACTGTTGACATATGCTGGGAAGCAAAACCTCAATGAATTGAGATATTGCTCTGGAGAATGATGGGTTACCTCTGTATTTATACATTGCAATCAAAGGAAGGGACGTAGGTGGGTTACATGAAATCCATTGGTGATAGATTAGAGAGGAGGGAGAAAGCAAAGTGGGGAAATCCCTGGGATTGGATAAAAACTAAAATAATAGACACATACTTAAGTGGGTGCAGGAACAATTAACATGATAATGAAGGAATTTGTGGTATCTGTCCTGGCGCCCAGCACATTTGGTTGTGCCCAGAGGGTCCAGAAAAAGGGAAGTTACAAGTTACCCAGACATTTCAAGGGTAGGTTATTATAGATGCAAAAAGACAGATAGGCTCAGTTAAGGTAAAGGTTGACACTGCCAGTGAAGATACCAGCCTAGGATATAACTACTCAGTTATAACTGATATAACTTTCAGTTAAAATTTAATTTCAAACGATCCTTTGTGGTTACTTTAGGTCTCTGAGTTTGCAAGACTGTCATGCAGGTCTTCCCTGAGCTTGTCAGGTTAGCATGTGGCCCCTTTTGTCCACACCTATCATTGTTAATATGTTTTATTATTTTTTTTAACAAATAGTAAGTGTTTCTCTTGCAATTGCTCATTCTCCTGCAATCACATAGAATACAAAAGACAGTGGAATCAGGTAGTTGGTCATTGAATGTGACTACATTTGAATTGAGGGCACTTTATTGCCTACTTCTGGATTAATTTCACATTTCAAAATTTATAGAAACCAACATTGTCAGAATTGTGATAATATTGCTTACATTAGCATCCTTAAGCTTTTCCAATGCAATGATTACATCACTGTATTTCAATTTATTTCTCATTCTCATGGTCAACATATTTATCATTATATTACGGTCCTTATTCTTCTGACACGTTGATCACTCCTCTTTGTCCCTACTTACATTTCTGGTGGTTGACAGTAATTATCTGATATTGTAGTTGATATTTATGAGCTCTAACCTTATTTCTATCACTAAAATTTTAGAAAAGATACTTAAATAATAAAGCACTCAATTTCCTCATGTAAAAAATGGGGAAAATAAATTAATTTTTTCATAAGACTTATGAAAATTAAATTAGAAAATATATTAGAGGATTACCTCAATTTGTGGTACAATATGTTTAATATATATATCTTTGCAATACTTAATAGTATTTGTATTGTGGCACTCAGTGCTTAATATAAAATATCAATTGTTTTAGATCCTATGGAAATGTATACATCTCTTGCAAGATCATTATGACACTGTACCTATAGAGCTGGTGCACACAATTGCACAGACTATGCAATGTGGAAGTGCAGGTAGCCTCATATGCATAGATTATGATCTGGATTACATCACATGATGTAGTACGATGCACTGATTCCTGAATCTAGGAGAATAAAACCAGAACCTCCCCAACTGAGTATCATAATCTATCTCCAAGTCTCTAATATCTAAAGTGATAAGCTTGCCTATTCTAAAGCAAGTTCATTTTTTAAATTTTTCTTGAATATATTGGAGTGACATTTGTTAATAAAATTATATAGGTTTCAGGTGTACATTCTATAATATATCATCTGTATATTGTATTGTGTGTTCACCACCCAAAGTCAAGTTTCCTTCCGTGACCATTTCTCCCTCTTTATCCATTTCTACCTCCCTCACCCCCCTTTCCCTCTATCATACTACTAGTGGCCTGGTGCACGAAATTCGTGCACGGGAGAGGGGTGTTCCTCAGCCCGGCCTGCACTCTCTTAAATCTGGGACCCCTCAAAGGATGTCCTACTGGCGGTTTACAGGGATCGGGCCTAAACCAGCAGTTGGACATTCTTCTCGCAATCTGGGACTGCTGGCTCCTAACCGCTCACCTGTCTGCCTGCCTGATTGCCTCTAACCACTCTGCCTGCCTGCCTGCTTGCCCCCAACTGCCCCCCTGCTGGCCTGCTCACTCCAAACTGACCCCCCGATGGCCTAATCACCTCCAACTGACCCCCACTGATGGCCTGCTTGCTCCCTACTGGCCCCCCTGCTGGTCTGCTTACTTCCAATGGCCCTGCCCCCCACAAGCCTGGTCACCCACAACTGCCCTCCCCTCTTGGCCTCTAACCACCTCTACCTCAGCCCTGCCACCATGGCTTTGTCCAGAAGAACGTCCAGAAGGTCTCCAGGAAGGTCTCCCAGTCTAATTAGCATAATACCCTTTTATTAGTATAGATAGAGTCCTGGTGCACGGGTGGGGGCAGGCTGGTTTGCCCGGAAGGGTGTCCCAGATCAGGGTGGGGGTTCCCTTGGGGCGTGGAGCCTGTGGTGGTTTACAAGCTGGCCACGCCCCCATGGGGTGAGGGTCCCTGCTGGAGGGTCATGGCCAGCCTGGGTGACAGGCTGAGGGCTGTTTTCAATCTGGCCACACCCCCTTCAGGGTGGGGATCCCCACTGGGGTGTCTGGCCAGCCTGGGGGAGAGGCTGAGGGCTGTTTTCAGGCTGACCACAGCCCCAGGAAACCCAGGCTCCCAGACCCTCCTTGAGCGGAGGCCACACCGGCTAGAAGCAGGTATCTGGGATATATTTGTCTTCTATAATTGAAACTTTGTAGCCTTGAGTGGAGCCCACAGCTGTCCAGGGGAGGCAGGAAGCTTGGCTTCTTCCATCACCAGGGGCAACCTAAGCCTCCTGTTTGCTCCAGCTCTGTGGCCGCCGCCTCTTGGTTGGGTTTATTTGCATACTCACTCCTGATTGGCTGGTGGGTGTGGCTTGTGGGTGTGTCCTGTGAGTGTAGCGGAGGTATGGTCAATTTGCATGTTTCTCTTTTATTAGATAAGATTGTCTATATCTATGTAATCTCTTCACCTTTTTCACCGAGTCATGCCAGCCCTCTCCCCTCTGCAGCTGTCAGTCTGTTCTCTGTGTCAATGAGTCTACATCACCTCACACCTGTCAGAATGACTATCATTTAATAAATCAACAAACAACAAGTGTTGTCTAGGGTGTGAAGAAAGGAAACCTTTGTGTACTATTGTTGGGAATACAGATTGGTGCAGCCACTATAGAAAACAGTATGGAGGTACCTCAAAAAATTAAAAATGGAACTGCCTATGACCAAGCAATTCCACTTCTGGGTATATATCCAAAGAAACCCAAAATAGCCATTCAAAAGAATACATGCACCTCTATGTTCATTGTAGTGTTATTTGCAATAGCCAAGATTGGAAGCAGCCCAAGTGCTCATCAGCAGGTGAATGGATAAAAGAGCAGTGGTACATTTACACAGTGGATTACTATTCAGCCATAAAAAAAAAAATAAGGAAATATTACCTTTTGAAAAAGCATGGATGAACCTGGACAGTATAATCCTAAGTGAAATAAATGAAAGAAAGCAAAGTAGATGTAGTTTATGAATGTGAAGGAGCTATGTCCTGAAAAGACAGGCTCCTTTCTGGGCCCAAAGGATGATGAATAATGGTTGAATTAGGTAAGTGTGGCAATCTTTTTCCCCTCTGCCATCATTTGGTTTAATGAAATAGGCAAATTGGAGAGTTGTGACCAATGATATATTAGGGATGTTAGGCTGGACGGACCTATATAAAAGGACTTCTATTGTACTAAGAAAATAATGTGTACAGAACACTTCCTCTTTTTTTTCCCTTTGGATGCAAGTCATGTGAGCAAAAGTGGACTGTAAGGGGAATAGTCATTTAAATCATGATATAACAAGCTTGTGGATAAAAGAAGAAACTTGAGGCCTGGCAAAGGAAAATGTAGAAAGACAAGAGATCCTGAATGAAATGAAGAATTAGTAGCACTTATCTCCCATTTTCTTGTGTGTAATTTTGGTTGGAATTTTTATTAATTATAGGTAAAAACATCCTGATATATTCAAATAACCTGACATTTTTATGTTTTTTTACTGCCAATAAATTTTACAAGGTGAGTTTTAACTGCTTTTTCTCTGCTTCCCGAGTCTGCTTTATTTGAAACAGCATATTTTCCACTTCTCTTTTTCTGACCATCTCATTTTTTTATTGTTACATATTTTTCAGTGTAAAAAGCAAATAAATTTTCAACTATTATACACATTTTTTTATCTCTATATTTCCTCATCTTAGAAAGGGCATAGCATCTGCTTCAAAGGTTATTGTGAAGACCTAAAATAATCATAGAAACATTCTCCACCTGTATTAAATTGCCTTTTAGTCTTCCAGAGGGTAAAAGAAAATATATTAGCTTAAAAAGAGTTTTAAAAATGTCATGTACACAAATAAATATTGATCTTAGAACATTTTTAAAACACAGAAGTAAACAGGTCTTTTCTGCTGTATATTATTTGCCAAATGCTACCTTTATCCTGATGTATCAGTACTAAATGTGCAATCTTTATATAAATAAATTATTTGTTAAGGTAGATAGATTCAAAAAAAATATTTACAAGCTCTGACCATATTGTGATATAAATAACATTTTAATTATTAGAGCAATAAAAATTCAATGATGCTTCTTCTGTTCTTAGGAAATTTCTTTGTTTGTCAGAAAATTACAATTTAACCCAAGGTCTCTAAACAAATGAGGCATTTTATTTGGGGTTTCCCTTGGGTCTGTATTGGCTGCGGAATGTTTGTTTCAATGTTAATATTTACTCACATAAAGTTGGTATCTGTCTCTATCTCTGTCCCTTTATGTTTTTCAATTTTACTTTTTGTATAAAATGAGCACAATTTAAGAGTTTTTACCTTGTGAAATATAATTACTTGCTTATAAAAAATACATTTTCAATATGGCAGCACAAGTGGCTTCATAACGACTGCTTCTTATTCCAGTCACTATTCACTGCCCCCACCTCATCTCATTGTAAACCTCACTCATCAACTCAATTAAATAAGTTGATACTATCTCACTTTTACGTGTGGGATTTCAGATTCAAAGAGGCATGAAGAATGATCACATAGCACAGTTTATTAAATACAATATTTGATAATATGGAAATTTCTTTTCTTTTTTATTTTAAGCTCCTGACATTACTACTTCAATTTCCCTACTTTTTTCCAGGTATTTGACAAAATTCATAGTATATTGTAAATTAACAATGGACACCTAACCTCTAAATTAAACACTGGATTTTTCAGGCAATTCACCTTCATCTTCAAATGCCCCTTGGAGTTTGATAATAGAATTCATGTAGCATCTCAATAAAGCTATATATTTACATTTATTGGGAATTTACATTCCACTTTCTCAATTTCATTTTATTTATTTTTATAAATAATTACACTAGAAAATTTAAATTATTGCCATTTAATATTTGAGACAACTGAGGTTCAGAGAGTAAAATGTAATTGGTGCTGAATTCAATTATTTGATATATTTTTCCTTCCCAGACATGTTCATAGATGTTCCTATACAATTTAAAGTATATATTATAGCGCATTAGTGATATTATTCCAATAAAAATATATTTACTGGGCACAAGTTCTGTGCGAGACCATATGCAAAACTTTCATTATGCTATTTAATCTTTACAGCAATCCTGTGATTTAAACATCACTATTACTATTATTATCCTCAGTATTATTTTCATTATAATTGTTGATGAGGTTGAAACAAATTATCTCAAGAACCAATTAATAGCAGAACTTGGATTTAAACATAGCATTTCAGTTTAGAACCTCTAAATGAACAAATATCCACCTAACTTGCCTCACATTTTATTATCTGTTGAGTAGATTACCAACTATATAATGCAAAGAACTATGGTTTTGATATGTATGTTTTCAGTACCTAGACTATTGCTTACATTTTGGTGTTTTATGAAAGTTTGACATAAAATAATATTTAACTATATATATTAATAAGCTTTTCAATACACTGAAATCAAATGAGTAATTAAATTTTACTGTGACAAGAATATAAACTCTATGGGGCATTTATTTTCCCACAACTTCAGAACAATGCACCACATTTGGCAGTCATTTATTTAATAATTATTAAATAGGTGGTTAGGTTTTACTATTATAGAGTGAATATAAGGATGCTATATTGAGTGGCATTGGGAGCATGGAGCAGAAAGATAAACTAGATTTGGAGAAGAGAATTCAGGAGAACAAAGAGTTGCAAATTACTATCTACATTGGAGATGTTGGCAGCTGCTGCTTCCTTCTGCTACTTTCAGCTTCTGATTCAGAGGTTTACAAAAAGCATGAAGTTATGAGATCAAAGGGTGGTGCTCCAGATGGCATAAACCATGACAATAGAGCAATTAAATGGGACTTTTTACTGAAATAAGTTTTCAATAGTTGTGAGGTCCCAGGATGTCATTTGCATTTTCACATTTCTCATAAACTTTATGAAATGCACATGCTTTATGTTTGGTATACATGCATAATTAATTATTTGTTTAAATTTCTTAATATAATTTTGCTGCAGAATTACTTGTCAGAGATTTCAGGTTTTTTGGAAACATTGGAATAGATGGAAAGGTCAGGTATGAACCATAGCAGAAATGCAATAATAAAATAAAATACTTAGTTTTTCTTGAAAATTTTGAGCTACATAAACATGGACCTTGTTGATGAATTCCTAATAAATGTTTGCTTGCAATTAATGTAAATATATATAACAAGAAAATATATTGTTTTAAAATATATAACAATCATGTATAATAGAGTCATGAGGAAAATCTTAACCTCTCAATTGAAGTTGCTAAAGAATGCAGATAGGAACACTTGCCTTAAAATATAATCATATATCTTTTTTAATATTTGTCACAAAATAATCACATAAAATTACTTACTAAATTTAAAAAGTTTTAAGAAAAGTAATATTTTATTAATTTATTCTCATCCTAAAATAATATAATTTAAATTATTTTCATAATTTTAATAAATAATTATATATTTACATGTATTAATGAATACATATGTCTATTAAAATTGATGCCAATATAAGTTTATTCTCTGATAAAAACACTATTCATAGATTGGTTCTTTTTAAATAGCTGTTATAATTTAAAAACTAATACTTTTTTAGGTTTATTTTAGAAAATTCTTTAATTAAAATATGCCATTTAAAAATATTTTCTGTTAAAATAGAACTTTAAAGATGTAAGTGGCATATGCCAATCAAATAATTTATGGATTCCTTTATCAATACACTCAGTATGTATTTATATTAAACAGATTAAAAATTAATCAAATATCCTGCAAAACATAATATATATTTATGCTAGGTAATTCAAGCTAAATTACAGATTTCTAAATAAAGATCATGGCATGCAAGTGAACACTTTCATTTTTGTACATGTGATTTTTTTTTTACCTAAAAAATTATTATTCTAATTGAATACTAAATAATGTACTTAATAGAAGAATAACTGGGTAAATACCCTATATTCTAGACTTCTCATAACTAGATAGCTAAGAAGCATTTTTTATACATTAAATGTGGAGAGAAATACATCCTTCTTTAAAGCTATGGGAAAATAGTATGTGGTAAGTTATAAGCTGAGATAGCTACATAGAAATATTTATAAACACTAGCTTATAAATGTCATAATAATGAACCACCAAGTTAACTAAAATGTAGTTTGAAATCATGCCTATTATATTTATTCTATTACACAAAGGAGTTCCCAAATTACTAAGGCAACACACAACAAAACATGTTTAATTGCTCTCTATTACAATGCCATTCTGATAACAAAATTTTATTTAATAATTGAACAATCATTTTCAAGTACCTTAGGAGTACTACAGAAAATACAGAGATGAGTAATATATGCTTATTCAACTTCAAGGTGTTCATTTAGTGAGAGAGATAATAAGCAAAGCTATTCTATTGCAGAGCAGAATTAAGTAAATGCTATGAAAAATATAAGACATCTATTCAACAGCAGAGAAATGCAAGCAATTAATTTCCCTTAGAGAGAACTCGGGCAGTCAGTTTCAAGATTTAAAGCTCAGCTATAAAATGACTTGGGGGGAAAACTAGATAAATCCAGCAATCCTTATTAGTTAGTGAAGAGTATTCTTAGAACCTGGTGCAGGTTATGCAATGGTTTTTAGCTTCATGAGCATTTTGACTACTTTTCTTTGTCTTTATAAGGATTTTAGTATAAACTGGAAGAAGCTCCAAGTACTCCTATCCTGGTGGCATTTAAAATTAAAATTTGCTGCTATTTCCTAAAAATATATTAATGATATCATCTTCCCTCTCAAGCTGACCATATGCTTTCCATCCTTTATCTAGTTAGCTGATTAAATTGTAAAATGGTATCATAGGGGATATATACTAAACCTATTGATGAATCTGCTCACTTTCTCTGATTTATGTATTCCTGTTTAGTAAGTTTTTGTAAAGATAGTTTACAGTTTTATGGGATGGCACTTCCGATCAAGGTGTTGAACTGAGCCCTCGCCTCATGCCCCCTCCTACTCCCCCCACAAACACATGGAGATGCTGGCTCAAATGTGAAAAAGAAAATGTCTTCAATTTTTAGTAAAGAAATCTTGAGACCAAAAACAGGGAAATAAATAATCACAGCAGAAGACATCTTAAATTAATATTCATATCGAAGAGATAGAAGTGAAACCCTCATAGTTATTCAGAAGATATTTGTCATAACAAATGGGAACTAATGGGACTCTGAAACTTGCAGGAGGCAGAGAGTCAAATTCCCATTGTTGCAATTTCTTTTATGAAGGCACAGTCTTTCTAATTATCCACAAGTAACCCCAAGCCATATTTTTTCATCCTCACCATTTAGTAATCCACCATACTGTATACCTATTACCTGTTAAATGTTCCCAGATCCTACTGCCTCTTCTCCATTCATTGTTAGTTTTCTTTCTTTTGTTATTTCAATAATATCTAACTTGCTTTCTTAAAGTTACCAGTGATGCTTAAACCATAGGAAGGAATAGATTGATCTGTTCATTTCAAGGCAAAATATACATTAAAACGAAAGTTTTACCAACTAGTAATACAATTCTAATGCTGAGCTCACTGAAGGAAAATCCTGCCTGTGGAACTCACTGAAGGAAAATCCTGAAGTTATATGAATATTCAGTTTTGAATTAAAATTAAAACAGTTTACAGTCAGGATTTTAAATTTCATGTTGGGTAATATATCAGATTATTTAATCAATTTAGTTTGAAACCAAAAGGTGTCAGTGACTTTCAAAATGCGATGCAATATATATCCTAAAACATTCTATCAAATGTATGCATATTTTGGATCTGGAACATACCTTTAAATTATTTTCAGAGTAAAGTATCTCAAAAACCAAATTCATTTTTACACTCAAACATAGTTTTCACATTTCTCCAATGTATAGTCTCACCTGAAACTACTTTAATTTGTATACATTGGGTGGGCGCGCAGGAGACAGTCAATCAGTGATTCTTTCTTATCATTGATCTTTCTATCTCCTTCACCCTTCCTCTCTGAAATCAATGGGAAAAAAAAATTTAAGTATAATCACTGGGCACTGGCCAGTGTGGTTCAGTTGGTTGGAGTGTCATCTCTTGTACCAAAAAGTACCAGTTCAATTCCTGGTTTGATCCCTGTCTCTCTCTCTCATATATATATATATATATATATATATATATATATATATATATATATATATATTAAAAGCATAATATGCTAATTAGACCAGATGTCCTTTTGGACAGCCTTCTAGGACTGTGAGGGAAGCCCAGGTCCCAGGTGCAAGAAGGAAGCTGGTGCTGGCAGCTGGGGGAAGGAAGGCCTACTCTTGCAGAATTTCATACATCGGGCCTCTAGTATATATATATATATATATATATATATATGAATATAGTAACTGCTTATTTAAAAATCTTCACATAGTATCACTATGGTGTCTGGATTTTCTCAACTTGTCTACCTAAAATTCTGTTTCCTCTAATTTCCATGTGAAATAAGTCAGACAGATAAAGAAAAAGACTGCATGTTTTCATTAATAGCTAAGTGAAACAAGAATAGACTCCTAGAAACAAAGAACAAATAGAAACAAAGAACAGAGTGGTGATTTCCAGAGGGTAAGAGGATGGAGGGACAAGTTAAAAGATGAAGGGGGATATTGTCAGTAATCCTCCTATCTAATAAAAGAGAAACACGGTAATTGGCGTACGACCGCTACCCTTCCCATTGGCTAATCAGGGCGATATGCAAATTAACTGACAGCCAAGATGGCGGCCGGCAGCCAGGCAGCTTGAAACTAACATGAGGCTTGCTTGCTTCAGTGATGGAGGACTCCAACGTTCCCTGCATGCCACAGCAGGCCTCTGAGCCGGCAGTTTGAAACATAGTTACAAAAATAGAAGCTAAACAAAACCCCAGAAACCAGCTTTCAGCTAGCCGGGATCTCAGACCTGGAGTTGATAGAGAATTTCGATTGTAGAACCTAAACAAACCAGATACCTGCTTTCAGTGGAGGCCTAAGAGCTAGAGCCTCAGAGCTAAAGCTGACTCAGAATAAAAAAAAGAAAAAGAAAAAAAGGAGCAGTTGGGAGCTTCAGTCCCAGCCTGAAAACAGCCCTCAGCCCCTCACCCAGACTGGCCAGGCAAGCCAGTGGGGACCCCCACCCTGAAGGGTGTGTGACCAGCTGCAAACAGCCATTATCCCCTCATCCAGGCTGGCCAGGCATCCCAGTGGGGACCCCCACCCTGATCCAGGACACCCTTCAGGGCAAACCAGCCAGCCCCTACCTGTGCACCAGGCCTCTATCCTATATAGTAAAAGGGTAATATGCCTCCCAGCACCTGGATCAGCATGACAGGGGGGAGCTCCCCAACCTCCTGATCGCCCTGTGGCTCTGTGTGTGACAGGGTGCGGCGCCCCAACCCCCCCACCCCACGGGCCCTGCTCTGTGTGTGATGGGGTAGAGCCATAACCTCCCCATCGGCCCTGCCCTGAGTGTGAGAGTGGCGGCCCCCCAACCCCCTGATCAGCCCTGCTCTGTGGGTGATAGAGGGCGGTGCCCCAACCCCCCCCACCCCACGGGCCCTGCTCTGTGTGTGATGGGGTAGAGCCATAACCTCCCCATTGGTCCTGCCCTGAGTGTGAGAGTGGCGGCGCCCCAACCCCCTGATCAGCCCTGCTCTGTGGGTGATAGAGGGCGGTGTCCCAACCCCCCCCACCCCACGGGCCCTGCTCTGTGTGTGATGGGGTAGAGCCATAACCTCCCCATCGGCCCTGCCCTGAGTGTGACAGTGGCGGTGCCCCAACCCCCTGATCCACCCTGCTCTGTGCATGACAGGGGGGAGCTCCCCAACCTCCCCATCAACCCTGCCTTGAGTGTGACAGGGGGCGGTGCCCCAACCCCCCAGTTGGCCCTACCCTGAGCGTGACTGAGGGTGGCATCTCAACCTCCCAATCGGCCCTGCTCTGAGCCAGACCAGGGGCTGCACCTAGGGATTGGGCCTGCCCTCTGTTACCCGGGAGCAGGCCTAAGCCAGAAGGTCGTTATCTCCCGAGAGGTCCCAGACTGCGAGAGGGCACAGGGGCTGAAGGACCACCACCCCCCGAGTGCACAAATTTTTGTGCACCGGGCCTCTAGTCAACACTAATAAAAGGGGAAAATGGTAATTGGCGTACGACGATACCCTTTTCATTGGCTAATCAGGGCTATATGCAAATTAACTGCCAACTATGATTGGCAGTTAACTGCCAATAAGATTGGCAGTTAACTGCCAACAAGATGGCGGTTAATTTGCATATGTAGGCACAATGCAGGGAGGCGGAAGGGAAAGCAGGAAGAAGCCCCCTGCCACTGAGAGTGATTGGAAACCCAGGGGGGAGCTAAGAGCTGGGGGGCAGGGCAAAGGCGGGAGCTGGGGCCGCCTTTGCCCTGCCCCCCAGCCATGATCGGAGAATCAGGTGCCTTTTCCGCCCTGGCCAGTGATAGCAGGAAGTAGGGGTGGAGCCAGCGATGGGAGCTGGGCACGGTCGAAGCTGGCAGTCCCGGGAGCTAGGGGTCCCTTGCCTGGGCCTAAAGCGAAGCCCACGATCGCGGGGCCGCTGCAGCTGTGGGTCCCCGCTGTCCGGGCCGGACGCCTAGGCCAGAGGCGTCAGGCCTGGGCAAGGGGCCGATCCTGCGATTGGAGGGTGATGGGGGTCAACGCCTGAGGGCTCCCAGTATGTGAGAGGGGGCAGGCTGGGCTGAGGGACACTCCCCCCCCCCCACACACACCCAGTGCACGAATTTCGTGCACCGGGCCCCTACTATATAATAAAAGCCTAATATGCAAATCAACTGAACAGCGGAACAACCAGTGTAATGACTGGTCGCTATGATGTGCACTGACCATCAGGGGCAGACACTCAATGCAGGAGCTGGCCCCAACCCGCAGGCCCCAGCCCAGCCAAGGCGGGTGCCAGTGGGGGGTCCTCCCCAATCACCCCACCAGTCGCCCCACAGAGGGTGGCAGAGGGTGGGGCTGGTGAGCAGGAGGCACCAGGCCTGCCAAGGTGGGTGCCAGCGAGGGCCCCCCCATAGCCCCACCAGTCACCCCACAGATCAGCCCTGATCACCAGCCAGGCTTAGGGACCCTACCCATGCATGAACTTCGTGCATCGGGCCTCTAGTAGTGTGGTAACTTTACATGGTGACAAATGTTTACTAGACTTAGCGTGGTGTTCATATTGGAAAATATATAAATGTTGTATAACTTTTTTACACCTGAAAATAATATAATATTATGCCAACTATACTTTAATAAAAAATAAATACAATAAATGTTACCCATTCATTACATCTTACCCATTCATTAAGGTTGTAAAGTCTATTTTAAATTCAAATTAGAATGAAAATATCTTTTTTTCAGTGATTTCCCCTACACAAAGCTACTAAAGTATTAATGTTATTTATTTAACTTGTAATAATTAAAATAAATATAAATTATTGCTTTGTGTGACAATAGCTTATTTTATCAACTAAATTACCTTAGTATGAATAACTTTTACATCTGTATTTATATTACATTAAAAATGTATATGTATATAATTTTTATTATTTTTTGTTCTCCATAATGAAAATCACAAAAATTGACATTACCTATACGAAAGTGACTTAACGCATTATATAAAAGACAATAAATGATAGCTGCCACTTAATTAACCCACATCATAGAACATTTTTATTAGTTTTGTAGTTTTTAATTGCCAAATAAAAATATGTAATTTTAGTTGTCTCTATGGAATGGAAAGAACAAGAAAATTATTACTTGAAATGAGTTAGATATAATTAGAATGCTGCTAATTATATTCTATTTTAATGGCTACCAATCAAAGATCCACTATAGCTCAGTAAGTTCATGTGGAAGGTTAATGGCTAGAGAAATTAACTCGATTTATTTCCTATTTCAAACTGAAAAGTCACAGGAAACTTTTTCTCCTCTGTTGATTGAGGAGTGAATGCTTCGGTAACAATTGTCATAGCATATTAATGATACAATGAATTGAGAACAGTTTATTTTATCTCAAAATTGCAGCTAGAAATTTCTCTTGTTTAACAATTATAATTATATATTAAAATAAAATAATTCTAATTTTATTAATTTAGCATTGTATTAAAACAGAGTACTTCAGTTGTCTTAAAGAGATATGTGTCTAACATGTTGTGTACTTCCTCAATGAAAGAAGACCCACATTCACCTCAGATCAAATTATTTATCCTTATTTCCCATATCCTAATGCTATCCATAAATGCTTAGACAAGTCTATATGCTTTTAAAAAAATTGAGATTTTTTCTCTCCCAAATTATTGTTCAGGATTGATCTTCTTCCTTGGTTAAATTTATTGATAAGTATGTTTTTTGTTTTTGATGCTACTATAAATGGGAATGTTTTCATTATTTCTGTTTTACATAGTTTCTTTTAGTGTATAGAAAGATGATTTTTTTAAACATATTTTATTGATTTTTTACAGAGAGGAAGAGAGAGGATAGAGAGTTAGAAACATCGATCAGCTGCCTCCTGCACACCTCCCACTGGGAATGTGCCCCCAACCAAGGTACATGCCCTTGACTGGAATCGAACCTGGGACTTTTCAGTCCGCAGGCCGACTGAGGCTCCATCCACTGAGCCAAACCGGTTAGGGCTAGAAAAATGACTTTTTTGTAAGTTTATTATTTTATTTCCACCCTACCTCCCCACCTCCTCCCCTTAGGCAACAATCAACTTGCTCTATGGGTCTGTTTTTGTTTTGTTTTGTTTCTTCATGTTTTGGTTTGTTTTTGTTTTTTTAGATTCTACATACAATGTAAGTGAGCTTGTAAGTATGATATCTTGTCTTTGTCTGCCTTATATCCCTTAGCATACTAATCCCTGGGCCCTGGGGAGCTCTCTTGTCACAGTGGCATGCTGGCCTTCCAAGGGCTATACTGTCAAACTGTGGCTGCTTCTCTTGCTCTTCTCATGCAATCCTTCTTGGTTTCTGTTATCCAGGAGGTTGCTTCAGCCTCACCCCTGATTTTGGGGTTTTCTCAGTGGTTTTTTTTGTTTGTTTTTGACTATGGATAGTTGCTAGTACATGTTCTACTGAGAGGGACTAACGCTGAAAGCAACCTGTGTTGCCATCTTAATGACATCACTCCCCTGCAACATCCTAATTCTAATGTAGTTGAAGTCCTACCATTTCTGATTCAGAGAGTGTCAATGAATACCAGCTATAGTTATTCACACTGAATTACAAGAAACATCTATTTAGGTTTGGTGGATAAATACCATTTTACATGAAGGGGATGAGAAGAAACATTTAGAAAGAAATCAGAAAAACTAAGAAACAGTGGTGCAGTATAAGCCAAAGAAAACATTGTGCATAATAAAGGAGCCATGAGAACAATGAAGGAGCAATAGGGCTGTGTGTTAAAGAGATCTCAGGGAAGATGAGCAGTAATTGGAAATATGTACTGGATTAACATGGAATAGCTCCTAATTAGTTCTCCAGGGCCCATGGAGTCTGCAAATGGTAGGTGTACACTCTTTGTGTATCAGCAAAAGTTATATTAAGTCAAAATATGATAAAGTACTTTAGTAAAAGAAAAATAAATCAGTTTTGGATGTACTAAACACATAGTAGTTGATACTGCAGGGACTTTGAAGAATGATAAGAATAAAGGGGGCTTATCATAATATAAATTTTTAAAGCAGTGAAAATACACAACCAAAAGAATCCATAAGATACTATTTGAAAATATATAGTTTTAATGCTTGGAGTCCACCATGTTGATGAGAAAACCAGAGGTAAAAATCAGAGTGTGGTGTGGATTGGCAGTCAAATATTTGATATTCTTGAGGGTGGTTTTTATGCCTAGAAAAATATTTTTGTCATATTATTTTGAAATACAAAATATGCACAAATAATTTTTTACACACGCACAAAGTAGTAATTTCAGAGCTTCTTATCACTAATCTAAATCTGACCAGATTCAAAGGATGCTCCCTCACTAAGGAAGATAATTAATAATGCCCTGAGTCAAGCAAGGATTAGCTTCTATCCTGATACATTGAGGTTACAAATTACTGAGTGGAAAGAGTTCTGCATGAAATGGGGAAGTCTTTTCATACTCATGACGATGATGGTACATACTGAATCACTGAGTTCAACTTAAAATAGTGATAGCAAGGCCTTAGCTGGTGGTGCTCAGTGGCTAGAGCATCGGCCTGTGGATTGAAGGGTCCTAGGTTTGACTCCGGTCAACGGCACATACCTCAGTTGTAGGCTCAATCCTCAGCCCTGGTCAGGGCTTATGCAGAAGACAACCAATCAATGTGTCTCTCTCTCACATTGATGCTTTTCTCTTTCTCACTCGCTCTCCCTCTCCCTTCCACTCTCTCTAAAAATCAATGGAAAAATATCCTCAGGTGAGGATTAACCAAAAATAAATAAATAAATAAATAAATAAATAAATAAATAAATAAATAAATGTTATAGCAGGGATGCATTTACTTAAAGAAATTGGCCTAGTCACATGATTTATAGCTTCTAAGGCTATGAGCATTACCTCCTTTTCAAATCTCATTTGTTTGTATATTACAAATTTATGATATTGTACCATTTTATTGAGTTCTATTAATATACTAGTATTAATTGATTAATTTTGTGGTCAATTCATTTTATTTTCTTCCTATAAGATCCACCTCAACAAATAAATTTAAATGATATAGGATTGAATTCTGAGTACTTCAGTGCTATGTATGACTTTGTTTTAGGCCTTTTAACAGCAGAGAGACATGAGATATGTGAAAAATTGAACTACTGCAAAAGTTAAACATTATTAGTATAAATTGTGGATTAAATCTTATGTCATTCTGATTCAGACATGCACGCACAGTTTACAGTAGGTTAAATGTATCTGGTAGAGGTTAAGAGATTTACATTTATTGGAAACATATGGATTTTATATTTTCCTGATTTGGGGCTAACAAAGCTTCTTTAAAAACATTAACTAGACATTTTAAAAATTCTGCTTGTTGATAAGGCTTTAATAAAATTATATACTTAATAAAAATTAAAGAGAATACTGATATATATATATCAGTATATATATATTTGTTTTATCAGTATAAAGGAATGCTGAATTATACACATTCATATTAACAATATTGTTGACAGTTATTGGATATTTTATTTAACATTTATGATAATGTGAAAAACTAAAGAAAAACTAAAGACCTTTCAAAAAAAGTGTAAAAGACAAATTTTTAGAGTTCTTTAAGAGAAATTAAAAACATAAAAAAATCATAGCCATTAAATATTATTTTTTGAAAAACCAGGTATGAGGGTATGAGGAAGATGCATGCAGCAAGAGCAAAGTCACTGAGGACCCACAGTGAATTACTAAAATAATTGTAAACATTGAAGTGTTGGGATCATTTGTTACTATGATTAAAATGAATTTATATTAACATATGGGTAAAATTGAACCTTATAAATTTTGCTTAACAATTAAACGTACATTGAAAATAGTTATTTTTAAAAACATTCTGAGTCAGCAAATTGTTATAATTGTTATAAATTCAGCAGAAGGTAAACGTTTTAAAAATACTTACAACAAAATGGAGTCAGGAATTGAAGGAGCTCCAGGTAGTCTGACTGAAATCTCAGGAGTTAGGAGATTCCACAGGTGCAAGGCTTTTGGTAATACAGGTATTTCAAAATGCTTTTGTAAAGTGCTCTAGTGTTTCCTATAGCACACAACACCAGTAACAGCTATTTACCACAGTGATTCTGTTATTCTGGTACGTTAACATCATCTGATGAGGTTCAAGTTTCCCCATCCCTTGAAGATAATATACATGAAGTCAGGCATGTTTATAATCCCTCTCTAATGTAATTTTTAGTTTAAAAAAGTGTTGAAATACTAGACCAGTTTTGTTCTTTTTACTAACTTTTAAGAAAATAAATGTATATGTAGGAAAATTGGTATTTTGGTTATGGGTTTTGTTGTCCATATTCCCCTGTTTTTATTTATTTTTGGACATTATTTTTAATTATTATATTGTCAATTTTATGCATTTGACTTATTCTTTTTGTGATCTTATATGAGTTGTGTGATATGCTTACAAATGTAAGATAATTCCTTTATATTCAAATATTAAGTGAGAGGGGAAAAGCTTATTTAAAAACTAGAGAATTTGAGTAATATATATGGAAAATGTATATCATGTTGCTTTTTAATTTTTAAAATTTTTTATCTTAGTTTTCTAACAATTAGCTAATAGTACATACTGATTCATTTATTATATTCTTTTCTGATGTACTTATTATATTCTTTTCTTGAGTATTTATTAAACTAACTAGAGGCCCAGTGCACAAATTCATGCACCAGTGGGGTCCCTCGGCCTGGCCTGCGGGATCAGGCCAAAACCGGCTCTCTGACATCCCCTGAGGGACCCCGGATTGCAAGAGGGTGCAGGCCAGGCCAAGGGATCCCACTGGTGCACAACTGGGGCGGGGGAGGAATGCAGGAGGTTGGCCAGCCAGGGAGGGACCGTGGGAGGGTTCCAGGGCATGTCCAGCCCATCTAGTTCAGTCCCAATCAGACGGACCCTAGCAGCAAGCTTTCCTACCTGTTGGAGTGTCTGCCCTCTGGTGGTCAGTGCATATCATAGTGAGCAGTTGGGTGGCCTTAGCATAGCATTAGAATATGATATGCTAAGGCTGCTTTGATTGGTTGAATGGCTGACTGGACACTTAGTATATTAGCCTTTTCTTATATAGGATTACAGAAAAAAATGCATCATTTATATGTGTATTTGTTGGAATAACATAGTTTGAATATAGTTGGTAATAAATTTAAATCAGTTTAATATATCATTGAAATTTAAAATATGGACATTTCAGGAAAGTGTCTACTTGCTTTTGTATTTTGCAAGTATCTGGACTGCATGCCTACAGTAATAAAGACAATTTCCATTCTACCCTGCCTTTTGGCACTATGAGCATCTTTGGAGACCACCAATGTTACTGAAGAAGTAAAAATCCTGATGAAACATCTCTATAAATTCAGACATTTAACATCAGATATGTGTCTAAGAATATGTGTCTTCCAAAGTCGAAACATTACATTTGTATTGATGAGATAAAGGATTTAAATGATTCAGTGACTTATCTGATATTACAAATTACTTTATAAGTATTATAAAGTAGTCAAACACTTAACTGCTGCTTCATAATTTAAAAAATTCCTTTCAGTATTTCATGTTATTGGGGATAAAACCCATGAAAACACACTGACTTAATTCTAGTATTTGAGTGTGGATGAGAAAAACCCTTCTCTCCCACCTAAAATCAGAATAAAATAAACTGAGACCTACATAATCACAAGAAGGCAGCTATGCAAGACCTGGATTTGAATGTTCCAAACAGAATAAGAAAGGACATTTGATCTGAGAGAGAATGAATTTGATATAAGAAAGCAAAAGGGAAAGGCCAGTGAGGCAGAAGAAGAGCAAATGGGGTGTAGTTAGGGGTGGAGGTGAGTGTCATTATGAAAAAACAGGGAAATAGACAGAAGCCAGATCTTGTAATCATTACCTTTTAGTTTATTTGTCTCCCTTTTTATTTAATTGATTTACAGCTATAAACACACTTGGTAATTATATTTTCTTAGAAGAATAGCAGCGATACAAATCTATAGAATCACCAAAGGTGATGGGCTACAGTGAAATACACAGCTTATGAAAATATACCTTAGCTTTGTATTTGATTCAATATAATAATCAAAACAGATGACTGCTGTATATATGATCAATGTCTTCCTTAAATTCTGTCTATATTATAATTTATGGTATAATAAATTTTGTTAAATGCATAATGATAAACTATTGCTTTATCATTTGCCGGGAGCCGGTCCATCCTTGCTGTTTCAAGGGACCTGGCATATATAGCATACGGTTCTTAATATGTTTGCTCCCCTTGGCACTGTGTTTTAACCAAGGTCACCTCTCCGAGAAAGGTTGAATCCCCAGGTAGGGATTTTCCCCTGGAGTTAGGGAGGGAATAAAACCCCTCAACTAAGTGCCAGGCGGGTAATTAATCCCTTTAACTACGAACAATCATGCTTAAACTACATAATCTTTTCTCCCTGGAATGGAGATAAGAAACGCCCTAACCTTTGTAATAGAGATTGATAGGATTGAATCAACTGGTATAAATACAGTTGTAACAAGACAGAAACACTCAGAATTTAGAACACAGAACTGAGAACACAGGGCTTGGAAGACAGGACCAAGAGAGACAGAGCCTAGGCACAGAACCTACACAGAACGTTTTATACAAGACTGGAGATCCTAGGCAGAACCTCTCTGGAGATCCTGAACAGAACTTGGCTGGAGATCCTGGCTACAGAACCTGGCTGGAGACCCTGACAAGCGAACCCAGCTATGATGATCAACTGAACGCTGCCTCTGTGACATTCCTTCTTCGCCGACTCCGTCCACACCTTTGGGGACCCCTGGACCTGCTGGGGTTGGACCCCGGCATCTGGCGCCCGAACAGGGACCCCTAGGTAAGCGCCCCACACTCGGGACGGATCGGACTCCACCGTAGGAAGAGGGTGGATAGTCTTCGCCGACTCCGTCCACACCTTTGGGAACCCCTGGAACAGGATTCCCTTAGGTAAGCCGCCCCACTGAGAACCTCCACACTCGGGATGGATCGGACTCCACCGTAGGAAGAGGGTGGATAGCCTTCGCCGACTCCGTCCACACCTTTGGGAACCCCTGGAAAAGGATTCCCATAGGTAAGCCCCCCCCATTGAGAACCCCCACACTCGGGACGGATAGGACTCCACCAGGGTGCTACAGACCCCCCTATAGAGGATAAGTAGGGTAAGAAGGTGGATAGTACAGAACTTAGATTGAGAAGATGTGCCATACTGAGTCCAAAGAAAGAAGACTCTGTATTGATCCTCAGATTGAGAAGATGTGCCATACTGAGTCCAAAGAAAGAAGACTCTGTATTGATCTTTAGATTAAGAAGATGTGCCATACTGAGTCTAAAGAAATAAGACTCTGTATTGATCTTTTAACACATATGCTTGCTAGCAGAGGAATTAAGGTTACTCCCAGTCAGACAGAACGTTTTGTACAACAAATATGTCCATGCTTTTCTGAGGAAGGAAAGGTAAATGTAATGGCATGGGAGAAGGTAGGCCCAAGGAGCCTTATCCTTAACCCCACTGCAGCCTTTCTACCCTGGGAAAGTGCAGGATTGGCAAGCTCTCCCTGGGATGATAGATCAGGACTCAGGTAATAGCGGAAAGCGCCAATCCTACTCTTAAAATGGATACAAGAGAGCATTTCAGGGTTTTTCTTTTTAATGCTTGCTTTTAAAAAATAAAAAAGGGGGAATTTGCCGGGAGCCGGTCCATCCTTGCTGTTTCAAGGGACCTGGCATATATAGCATACGGTTCTTAATATGTTTGCTCCCCTTGGCACTGTGTTTTAACCAAGGTCACCTCTCCGAGAAAGGTTGAATCCCCAGGTAGGGATTTTCCCCTGGAGTTAGGGAGGGAATAAAACCCCTCAACTAAGTGCCAGGCGGGTAATTAATCCCTTTAACTACGAACAATCATGCTTAAACTACATAATCTTTTCTCCCTGGAATGGAGATAAGAAACGCCCTAACCTTTGTAATAGAGATTGATAGGATTGAATCAACTGGTATAAATACAGTTGTAACAAGACAGAAACACTCAGAATTTAGAACACAGAACTGAGAACACAGGGCTTGGAAGACAGGACCAAGAGAGACAGAGCCTAGGCACAGAACCTACACAGAACGTTTTATACAAGACTGGAGATCCTAGGCAGAACCTCTCTGGAGATCCTGAACAGAACTTGGCTGGAGATCCTGGCTACAGAACCTGGCTGGAGACCCTGACAAGCGAACCCAGCTATGATGATCAACTGAACGCTGCCTCTGTGACATTCCTTCTTCGCCGACTCCGTCCACACCTTTGGGGACCCCTGGACCTGCTGGGGTTGGACCCCGGCAATCATTAACATGTTATTAAAGCTGTTTGAAGGTTTTAAAATACTTATTCATTCAGCAGTAATAATGGCTAATAATTTAACAACAAGGAAATTTTTATGGATATTAAGCTGAGAAATTATATTGCTTTGCTGTAGCAGTCTGAATTTTGTGATAAAAAAATACCAGATTTTCATTATGAAAGACAAGTTACTAGCATTTAGTGACTTTAGGTTAGTTCTTAATTTCAGTGCTAATTTAAAATGACTCCATTGTCCTACTACACTGGGAAGGGGAAAATAAATGAGTCACCTTCTTTCAAATGTGAGGAAGTGTCATCTTTGATACTATTAGTCTCTGCATTGTGTTAGGCAAGCTGATTTTATGTGCTAGAGCAAAACCCATGGCTCATAAACTCACCAGAGGTGAGTGAGTTATGAGAGTCTTGAAAATACGCTAATGAAATTCTGCAAACATCAGTATGGTACATTAGTCTTCATCACATTTGACTTTATTAAACACACAGATAGATGGGAGGCTGTCATGTACGCCAATTGTTTTGCTTTTTCAAAACGACCTAAGGAAATATAAAAGGTTTCAGTTATTTTTAACATCCATGTAAATGATGAAATTTCATAGTTTGGTGATTTAAAGAGTAAGACACTTTGGGATTTTGTCATCACCATGATTTAATATTCATCAAGGATCTATAATAGGTTAGACACCACAGGAACAAAAAAAAAAAGGACACTGCAAAGACACAGTGACTACCCATAATTTATGTTTGCTTGTTTTCTCTGAAGACTAGAGAAAATAGAATGTTTGCTTCAGAGTACATGTATTGAAAGCTGAAGTTTTCCATCAGAACCAATGAGGCTTAAACCATAGGAAAGAATAGATTGATCTGTTCATTTCAAGGCAAAATAGACACTAAAATGAAAGTTTTGCCAACTAGTAATACAATTCTAATGTTGAGCTCACTGAAGGAAAATCCTGCTCTATAGATATAATTATGTGAATGTTCAGTTTTGAATTAAAATTAAAAGCAGTTTACAATCAGGATTTTTGGGGGGAGGTTGGTAATATGTAATAGATTATGTAATCAATTTAGATTTTGAAACCAAAAGGTGTCAGTTTCAAAATGTGATGCAATATATACCCTAAAATATTTTATCAAATGTATTCTGTATGCATACTTTAAATCTGGGACATACTGTTAGGTCGGAGAGAGCTCAGGATAGGATACATGTGATGAGACAATGGACTTCCCCTGGAATTTCTCACAGATCAGCGTGCCAGACACAGATACAGGCTTCTCCCTGAATCCACAACGACCCCCACACAGATACTGACTCATTCCTGAATACCTGGCTGACCCCTGCAGCTGAAACTTCCTCAACTGAATACCTCAGCTCATGTCCCCACCCCTTACCCAACTGCAGTATAAAAAAAGCACCCCCCTCCTTGTTGGCGTAAATCCACGTGCCCTGTCCTTGGGGTACGTGGGTCTCCCGGGGACGCAGAATAAATCTTTTCCTTTCCTTTCTTTTCTGATTCACTGGACTCTCTATTTCTTGCTCCGCCTCCTGAGCCACCTAACCTAACACATACCTTTAATATAATATTTTCTCAAACATCATATTCATTTTGAATTTCAAACATAGTCTCAACCTTTCTCCAATGTATATTCTCACCTGTAACCACATTTAATTTGTATATGTGTAATTTTAAAATATATATGTAATATTACCTTTTGTCTAATTTGCTTCTCTCATATATGGCAGGTAAAAATTATGTTATACTATTAGTGCCTTTAGAATGGAGCATTACACAAGTTCCTCAGGGTACAATTCTCTTTTGTTTCAGTGGTTTTTATTCAAATTATACAATCATGATTATTTTTACGATTATTATTGTTAATTTTGGTATCTCTTATTCCTGGTCATAATGTAATTCTGTATATTCTCTAAGTACTCAGTATTATTTTTTTAAAATATATTTTATTGATTTTTTACAGAGAGGAAGGGAAAAGGATAGAGAATTAGAAATATCCATGAGGGAGAAACATTGATCAGCTGCCTCCTGCACACCCCCTACTGGGGATGTGCCCACAACCAAGGTACATGCCCTTGACCGGAATCGAACCTGGGACTCTTTAGTGCACAGGCCGATGCTCTAGCCTCTGAGCCAAACTTGTCAGGGCAGTACTCAGTATTATTAGAGGACTTTATAAATATACTAGAGGCCTGGTGGATGAAATTCATGCACTCAGGGGGGGGAGGGGTCTCTCAAACCCGGCCTGTGCCCTCTTGCAATCTGGGAGCCCTTGGGGGATGTCCAACTGCCAGCTTAGACCTGGGAACGGGCCTAAGCTGGCAGTTGGATATCCTTAGCACTGCTGTGGAGGCAGGAGAGGCTCCTGCCACTGTGGCTGTGCTCGCCAGCCATAAACCAGACTTCTGGTGCACTGACCACCAGGGGGCAGCTCCTGCATTGAGCATCATAGTGACTAGTCATTCTGCCCTTCTGTCGATTTGCATATTAGCCTTTTATTATATAGGATGCTATTTACTTATCTTTCTAGCTATATATATATATATACATATATATATATATATGCACATATGAATATATGTATGCATGCATATGTATACATATATATTATAAATAGTGAGGAGGAGCATTTAAAATATATTTTTAAAATTAAAAATCAAAGAAAAGCATGTGCAGCAAGGATTTTAAGTGCAGTAAAAAACAATGATTCCAATGTGAGACAAGATTTATAAATTTCATCTATTTATTGCATTAAAATGTAGAAATATTTAATAATGTTAATAAAACTCTTGTAATGTTTTAATGTCTTCTAAACTTCCAATATTGCTTTTAGATGAATATAGATATTACCTATTATTATGAAGAAATTAGAATGTAAGTTATTCTTTTTATCCTTTTAAAACTAAATTTAGCTTTTCAATTGTCAGGTAGTGGACCACTATTACTGTAAAAGGGAACTTGAATGTCACCAACAATGTGTGAATATCATCTATAATAATAAAAGTATAATATGCTAATTAGACCGTATGTCCTTCCAGACGACCTTCTGGACGAAACCGAGGCTGTGAGGCAAGCCCAGGTCCCAGTTGCCTGCTGACAACTGGAGGGAAGCCCAGGTCCTGGGTGCCAGAGGGAAGCCAGTGCCAGCAAACAGCGGAAAGAAGGCCTACTCTTGCACAAATTTTATGCATCAGGCGTCTAGTTTGAAATAAAACATTTGGGGGATAACTACTTTTCTAAATTTACTAAATTACTAATCTAATTTATTAGATTGCTATATAAAAATTAACATATGTAGAAGCTCTTTATTGAAAATGGAATATAAAAAATGGTTTCCCTCATTAATTTCCATCAGATTTCTGTGCATTATACTGAAAACAGTACATGTTAATTTGACCATTAGTTATACTTATCTGACAGTAAATATCCATTTAACAATACAAACTTTACCTCCACATTCAAGTATTCATTTTCTCCCACTTAATGTAATGAAAGATAATAAAGATAGAGGATTTACCACAATCACGTATTCATTTTCTGACAAAGGTAACAATAATGATCGAAAAGGAAAAAAATGAAATAGAATCAATAAGGAAGACTCTTACAATATATGTGCTGTGGCTACTCAAGATGATTGAAAATAATACCCACATTTTGAAAATTTCAGGTATGTTGTTGGCTTAGGATATATTACCTATAAATTATTACTCTATATTCTTTTCTGGGTTAGAAACTTGAGATCTACATTATACCAACTGGATGGACTTCTTTAAGGCTTATATTCTGATATGTGAAATAAGATGTCACTAAATTCATGGAAAATGATTTTCTGGCAACCATGGTGTCAGAGATGTTTTGTTGTTTAGATGTTGTCATGATAATTTTCTGTTATTCAATAACTAGATGACAAACATGAGGACTATACTTTTTGTACATTGGTTGTTGCACCATGTAGCTTTAGTATTTGATTCTCTGGCTCTCTGGATGATTCTGTAAGCCACTTAATATCTATTAATTAAATCATTTTTCTTTAACTATCAAGAATGCATTTTGCCTGGCCAACATGACTCAGTGGTTAATCATTGACCTATGAACCAGGAGGTCATGGTTCAATTCCCAGTCAGGGCACATGCCTGGGTTGCAGTCTCGATCCCCAGTGTGGGGCGTGCAGGAGACAGCCAAATGATGATGTTTCTCTCTCATTGATGTTTCTATCTCTCTCTCCCTCTCCCTCTCTGAAATCAATAAAAATATTTTAAACGCGTTTTAATACTTGCAAGTATTTATTCTAGGAAAAAATAAAAATTCAAGAAACTGTTGCAATTAAGTAATGTTCAAGGATGTTCTGACCTTAGATTGCTTAACTGGCCTGGTGCAAATCCTATACTACAGGACAAAACACTGAGATCCAAGAGCATTCAACGGTGAATATTATTTAAATTCTCACATTTGCTCACCTGGATCATAGTGCCTATGGAAAGTAAATCCTAGACAAACTAAGGGCTACTGCAGATTGCACCAAACTTTTAATAATAAAATACAGCATTCAATTTTTAAATTCTTAGCTCAAGACACAGCCAGAGTGCTGGTTATATAAATAATAAAATGCATGGTCTAATTCTCAAAGTTTCTGAATTATAAAATTGAGTGTTGTTTTGGGTCTCTTGTGTGAAATTTCGGGAATTAATTGAAAAAAAGATGGCCATGAAATGCCCAAACCACAGAAAATTGCTCAGTAACAGAAGCAGCTCCTTATCACATTGGAGCTTAAAGATTTTGTAACTATCTTGCCTGAGAAAGTTGCCTAATGATGGCCTGAGAGTTCTCTTTATACACTACCCCAACTACCGTTCATTGTCCATAAATCCAGGACAACCTCATAGTCCCCAAAGGTAATCGTAAAAGCAAATTTGAGACAACGAGGCTTACAAGTCAAAAGAATTAAACTTTGCAATTACATCTATAAAATAAAAAGTAGGCATATGTGTAAAAATTGATATCCATGGTGTTCAGAAAGGAAATGAAGAACATACTTTTATATTAAATTTATATATCACTTACAATAGATTTTGGGTTTGATATGCTCCTGCAAATGTGATAGTTAATTGATTGCACAGCAAAGGTTGACAGTAACCCGGTTCAATGGAGTTCCACACAAAATGAAATTGAGATGTCAGAAATTCCTTGGCGAAACGGAGAGGTAAGATTCCAAGTCTATTGAAGATAGAAATGTTAGACTAGATTTATATTGCCTGCTGTGCTCATCTTCCATTTACTTATGTTTCTGGATGAGGTCAGAAATCAATCATTTTAACAGGCCTTGAGAAATTCGTTACTGAGGAGAGAATGAGCATCTTATAAAAATATTCTTTTGAATGTTTCCTAAAGATCGGAGATGTGAGAAATATATGCTGTCAATGAAATGTGCTTCTTGGTTTCAGTACAGATGATAAGATGCGGTGTCGTAGAATTATAGCACCAGTATTAAACCACCAGAGGTAACCTTCACAGTTCCTAGCCTTTTTCTCTAATCAAAATAGAATGATCTGCAACACAAGTTGGTAGTAATTAATTAATTATTAGTTCCTATGATAAATATAATTCAATACAAGATTTATCATTATGTGATTTAGATAGGATTATGTAATTTAAAACAACAACATCTATAGTCCTGGCAAAATGTGCCCTCATTTGAATCATCACAATACAAATTCTCTATCCTTGACTCAACTTCTGGCCTGAATCAATTTATACCCTATATGGGTCCATAGGATATCCTCGAGTTAGAACTATACTATAACACTAAAAGCACCTGTAATAAGTCATCATTCTAACGTTACTTAACAGGCCTGTGCCATTTACCAAGGTAACTTGGAAAAGTTAGTTAATATTGATTTTTCATATAAATTGTATAATTTTTCTGCGCTATATTCATTACTAAACTAAGAATGACATGGTTGTCTTGCTGGTGGCTTATCGGTTTCAGATTATAAATTTACTTTCTCGTGTCCCCCTTACTTATAATTCCCTTATTAGATAACAGAAGTCTATTTACTATTGTACACTCAGTATTCCCTTTGGAGCTCTTACAAGACTCAGGGGTACATTTTTCAGAACTGCTAATCTTGTGACTACTAGAGGTCAATTTAAAGCTGCATTGGAGGGCCTCTGTTTTAAAATCATTCACTATATCAGCAAATAACATCTCTGAGCCCACTACATTCTTTTTGCAAGGTACCTAGTACTATCAAAAGCATCAGTTTTATTCCACAATAATATGTTTATTATTGTCTCAAACTGACTAAAGATTTCATGAATTCCCAATATTTCCTCCTCTTGCTGCACTATATCTCAATTAATAATCAGTATAATCTTAAGTAATTATGATATAACAATTTAGAGAAGCCACTGTCATCTCTAACACCATTATCAGTGGGTTTATTATTGTCTTAAGTTGGGTGCAAGATAGGAAAAGATAGAAAGATATGAAGCATTACTGTCCAGTCTATTGCTTCACCAGAAGCCTTAAGGAAACAGCTGTTTACCTAGAAGATCCTACTCTGTGCATATGGACTGGCTCCACGGGAAAACTGCCTGGAGTAGTTCATTGAAAGGAGAAAAAGAGAAAAAAATTATCTGTCTATAATTGAAACAGTTAGTAGTACTTAAGACAATTGAAGATATCAAGAAAAACTATAAATTACACGGTAATATATTTAATGTATATTAGCATTAAAATAATATTAAATCTGTTTTTAAAGTCATAAATGAATGCCAGAATAAATGGTGATATAAAGCACACTGTTGAATTGTGAAAGCAATATTATGAAGATAACAATTAATTTCAAAATAATCCATAAAATATTCAATATATATGCCCATGTGTATCCAAAGCACTTTAAAGGTAGTACAAAAGGAGCATTTGAAAGCAATTCAGATTTACTAAACTTATTATAATTTTTTTTAAACTGAAGAGTTTCTTTTTTTGTTTTGTTTTTAATATATTTCATTGATTTTTTACAGGGAGGAAGGGAGAGGGATAGAGAGTTAGAAACATCGATGAGAGAGAAACATTGATCAGATGCCTCCTGCACACTCCCCACTGGGGATGTGCCCGCAACCAAGGTACATGCCCTTGACCGGAATCGAACCTGGGACCTCTGAGTCTGAAGGCTGACGCTCTATCCACTGAGCCAAACCTGCTGGGGCTAAACTTATTTTTAAAAAACAAATATACCAATCAAAATAAATAGAAAGTTTAGATTGCTATTTATATATCTCTATCAATTTATGTATCTATGTATCATCTATCTAGATTATTCTAGAATAAATATGAGGAAACCAAATCAATAAGTAAGTGACAAGCTATTTAATCAGCCATATAATGCAAGCTCATTCACTCCAGAGAAAAGAATGAAATGAGATCTCTACAGCATCTACAAAGGTGGACTTCAGTTTTACCTGGGTTAAATATGACTAAATAAATTCTGAAATAAATAGAAGAAAATATAAATCATAAAGATTGGGTTTAGGAAAGGCCTTTTAAAAAAAAATCCTTACCTGAGAATATGTTTTATTGGTTTGAGAAAGAGGAAGGTGGAGAGAGAGAAAGACAGAGACAGAGCGTGTGAAAAAGAGAAAGAAACATCAATGTGAGAGAGGAACCTCCATCAGTTGTCTCCCACACATGAACCTGCAAACTAGGTTTGTGCCTTAACCAGGAATAGAACCCACAACTTTTTGGTGTACGGGATAATACTCCAACCACTGAGCAACCTGGCCATGGCAGGAAAGGACTTTATATGTAAAATAATATATGTAAAGCATAAGTAATCATGTGAAGAACTGATGGATTTAATTATATACATTATCATATACAAATTTTAATAATAGTTATATACAGACTCAAAAACCTGTAAGAGGTTAAACTCTAAAATAAAAAAAGAACCTCTGCAAATCACCAACAAATAAATTAGGAAACACAATAGAATAATAAAGAACATATAATAGGGGACAAATAATAGAGAAAAATAGAGAACAAATAATTCACAGAGGACAAAACTCAAATTCTATATAAGGTACACAAAAATCCTAACTAATTAATAAATGGAAATAGAAATGTGCCACAATCTTATATTCATAACATTAAAAAAAATACCAGTGGAAATAAGAAAAACTCTGCTCTGCTAGCAGTAATTTGGCTCGTGTAGTAATTATGGTGAGCAGTCTCCTATAACTCAGTCAAAATACATTCTATGACTCAGCAATTCTTTTCCAGTAATTGTAGCCCAAAGAAATTCTTACACAGTTTTGTAAGATAAAATGTTCCACAAGTTCATTTCAGCATTCTTCTGTTAATGATATTTGAAAGGTCTTTAAGTTTTTATTTTTGAGCAAAGAGATAAGTAATGGATACACCCTATAGAATAAAATGCAGTAGTCAGAATAATATAGCACTGTGTGTACACTTTTTAAATGTAAACAGATAAAATGAAATATGTTTCCTATTCCTAAGTGCATTTTAAAATTCCAGACTCCCTAAATAAAGGATATATAAAACTCAGCGATATACATTAAACATATAAAAGTGCCAGTAAGATGAAAATGAGAGTAAGAAAGGAGAAGAAAAATAAAATGTATGAATGAAATAATACATCTACACTAATAAAAGAGAAAAATGGTAATTGGCGTACGACGATACCCTTTTCATTGGCTAATCAGGGCTATATGCAAATTAACTGCCAACTATGATTGGCAGTTAACTGCCAACTAAGATTGGCAGTTAACTGCCAACTAAGATTGGCAGTTAACTGCTAACAAGATGGCGGTTAATTTGCATATGTAGGCACAATGCAGGGAGGCGAAAGGGAAAGCAGGAAGAAGCCCCCTGCCACTGACAGTGATCAGAAACCCAGGGGGGAGCTAAGAGCTGGGGGGCAGGGCAAAGGCGGACCTGGGGCCGCCTTTGCCCTGCCCCCCAGCCATGATCAGAGAATCAGGCGCCTTTTCCGCCCTGGCCAGTGATAGCAGGAAGTAGGGGTGGAGCCAGCGATGGGAGCTGGGCACGGTCGAAGCTGGCAGTCCCGGGGGCTAGGGGTCCCTTGCCTGGGCCTAAAGCAGAGCCCACGATTGTGGGGCCACTGCAGCTGTGGGTCCCCGCTGCCCGGGCCGGATGCCTCAGCCAGAGGTGTTAGGCCTGGGCAGGGGCGGAGCCTGCAACCGCGGAGACCTGGGGGTCCCCTGCCCAGGCCTGACACCTCTGCCGGAGGCCTCAGGCCTGGTCAAGGGGCCGATCCAGTGATTGGTGATCGGAGGGTGATGAGGGTCAACTCCTCTGGCCGAGGCATCAGGCCTGGGCGGGGGGCTGAGCCGGGGATTGGGGGGATGTGATGGTCTCCTTGCCCAGGCCTGAAGCCTGGGTCAGAGGAGTCAGGCTTGGGCAGGGGGTGGAGCAAGCGATCAGAGGGAGATGGGGGTCCCCTGCCCAGGCATGATTCCTGGGCCAGAGGCGTCAGGCCTGGGCAAGGGGCCGATCCTGCGATTGGAGGGTGATGGTGGTCAATGCCTGAGGGCTCCCAGTATGTGAGAGGGGGCAGGTTGGGCTGAGGGACACTCCCCCCCACCCCCCACACACCCAGTACACGAATTTCGTGCACCGGGCCCCTAGTAATAAAATAAAACATAAAAGGGATAATGTGTTAAGTGTATGTACATTAACTGAGATGTATGTTTACCCCTATTCTCTACACATGAGGTAAATAAACAAAACAAAACAAAACAAAACAAACAGCATTAGTCAGGAAAGCTAGCAAAACTAAGTGATAGATGATTAAAGAAGTTATGACTTTAGCATATAATTGTTAATGGCATACACATTTCCTATTTTGTTCGGGGTATGTAGACAGTTGCACATATTGCAGTGTCTACTTTTTTAAAATGTGATAATTTTGGTCATTATTAAAATAGTTTGGAGATTCAGCCTTTAAATAGCTTATCCAATACTGAAAAATTAACAAACAAATAAACAAGAAAAAATAAAAATAATAAAACCTCTCTTAGGTGTAAAGAATAGTTGTTACTGAACTCATCTAACTCATTTTTAAAAACATCCTTTACTTAAATAGTTTATCTTTAACAGTACAATGTAAAATAAGTAAACTTATTGAACATTTTTGTTGTAGAAATAATACTTCATACAATTTTCTTTCTTACTAATCTTTAACTAAAATCAATGTGTACAATATAATCCTAGTTTTATCCCCAGATTTCTCAGAGTCAGACTTATGAGCACATAGCTTTATTCTAGGAAAAGATTGAAGAACTTTAAATATTATCAGAATCAGTTTCTTCATCTCTATTACAAAAAGAACTGCATTATTTTAAGAATCAGCATTTATAAATAAAACTACAGGCCCAGTGTATAAAATTCATGCACTGGGGGGGGGGGGGTTCCTGCAGCCTGGCCTGTGCCCTCTCACAGTCCGGGATCCCCTCGATCGATGGCCCCACAGAGGGGGGCCCCGCTCACCCACCGCAGCCTGCCAGTCGGTGGCCTGGGCCTCCCTCTTTGGGGTGATGGTGCAGCCCCCGATTGACCACCCTGCTGGTTGGTGTCCTGGGCCTCCCTCTGCACAGCGATCATGGGGCAATGGCTGGCCCCCACACCCGCCTTGGCTGGCCTGGTACCATTGGGTGTAATAGTGTGGTTGTCCGGGTGGTCATCCTGCTGTTCAGTCTTTTGGTCGATTTGCATATTATGCTTTTATTATTATAGATTGTTACTAGATAGAATCCGTGAGCATGTGTCATAGTGCATATCTAACAGATTTTTAATGGTTTTGTTTAAAAGTTGAGCCCTGGCCAATGTCTTAAGTGGTTAGAGCATCAGCCCACCCACCACTGAAGGGTCATGGGCTTGATTCCCTGACAAGAGCATGTGCCTGGGTTTCAGGTTTGACCCCTGACCCCCTTTGGTTCGGGGCATGTGCAGGAGGCAACTGATGATGTGTCTCTCTCACATCGATCTTCGCCTTTCTTAAAATTATTACTTCCCTCTACCTCAGATGACAATTGACAAAAGCGAATGTTTATCTCCAGCTCATAGAAATCAAGGTGTGACATAATTAGAAAACTAAGTCTAATTACTTAAAACATCTTAACTGCAATAATAATATTTCAAAAATCCATATTACTAATTGAGTCTATTAGCCTCTTAGGTATCCAGGTAGGTCAAATCTGATCACAGGGCCCTTAAAAGTATAGAGACTTTCCAGGATGTGGTCAGAAAAAAATGTGACAATGAAAGATATTAAATAAGATATTAATGTTAGTGGGATATAAGTTAAGTGGGATTTATATATAAATTCAAGGTGAAGTTCTGAAAGTGAGAGACAGGTTTGTGAATCATCAGTTTAAACATGGAATTCAACAGGCTGGTATGGATGAGGGGACTGCAAGTAAATGCAGGTCGATTTAAAAACTGACTTTGGTACAAACAATGCTTAAATACCAACAAGTTAAGGAAAACTGAGGCAATTACTAGTGATGCAGTTCTGGGCTGAGAAATCAAGCAAAGAATATGCTTAATGAAGGAGGTGGATAGGCCATTTCAAATGCAACTCACAGATCAAGACTAAATATCAGCCCTTGAATTTCTCAATGTGGATGTCATCACTAACCTCAAAAACAAATAATTTTGGGGTGAAAGGTAGACAAGATTTTGATTAAAGTAGTAACAAGAAAAAATATGAGAAATACTGGTGGTTTCCAATATAGATAGCATAAGAGAGTTATTTTCTCTTTTTATATTTATGTATTAACCAAGTTTATTTTTTTCTTTATTGGTTAAGGTATTACATATGTGTCTTTATACCCCCCTTGCCCCCCCACCCCCACTCGTGCCCTCATCCCCCTGGTGTCTGTGTCCATTGGTGAGGCTTATATGCATGCATACAAGTCCTTTGATTGATCTCTCCCCTTTACCCTCACCCTCCCCTACTTTCCCTCTGAGGTTTGATGTTCTGATCAATGCTTCTCTGTCTCTGTTTTTATTCATCAGTTTATGTTGTTCATTATATTCCACAAATGAGTGAGATCATGTGATATTTATCTTTCTCGGACTGGCTTATTTTGCTTAGCATAATGCTCTCCAGTTCCATTCATGCTGTTACAAATGGTAAAAATTCCTTCTTTTTTTACTGCAGTGTAGTATTCCATTGTTTGAGACACTGACTAGAGATCCATCAATTGTGATTCTTAGTAGCCGAATAAATCCACAACCACAAACTTCCCTTATCTCCTCAGAATTATTCAAATTAGCCAATTTATAGGGGTTTCATGAAACTTAACTAACTCCATCTCTCTTGTCATATATAAACTGCACCCACAGTCCCAGCTCACTGGGTAGCCTCTCTCTGACCTGGAGTGCAAACCCCTTTGTGGCCTGAGTGACAGCTTCCTAGCTGAATGAAATTAGTATTATCGTGCTGTGTCTCACCATCAGTAGAATACAGTGGGACCTTGACTTACGAGTTTAATTCATTCCAAGACCGGGCTCGTTATGGAGCTTGTTAAGGAGCTCGTTATCTCAAATTACTCTGTCAAAGCAAAAAATCAGCGGAGAGACAGCTGGTATCTCAAAAAACTCGTTAGTTGGGACACTCGTAAGTCAAGGCCCCACTGTATTTAAAGTAGACAACAATTATCTTTTGAGAACTTATGTTATTGTGGACATAATTCAGGTTTTGGAGAAGATTTGAGAAAAAGGGAAGTGTTTTTCCTTTCTTTTTACTAAATTTGGCAGAGGCTGTAGCATATTTGGAAGCTAATAAGAATAACAACAAAGAAAGAAGCATTGTTGATTCTAAGAAAAGGTGAGACCATTGAGCAAGCCATGCATACTGGTTGATAGATGTGATGGTGAGATCAAGGGAAATTCACAATAAAATTGTTACTTCTAAAATAGAAACAAAAAAAATGAATATTCAGTGACAGTAATATTAAGCATATGCCACAATATCAATGTATACAGGCTCTCAAAAGAATACATTTCAGCAAAACACAGTTAAAACTTCAAAACACAAATGTGCTGTGTTGTGGATCAAGGACTTTGCTCAAGAGTGTGAAACCCTGGGTGCTTCTCATTACATTAAAAATTATGCTACAAGAATTTCTGAGCTCCGCATTTTTCCATGGAAATGAACTAATTTATACAAACAAAAAGCAGTGACATGTGATTCACTCACAATTAAGACTAGCTCAGTATATTCAGCAACAACATATAATTTTTTCTTTGGATTACCACTCTCCCTAAGGTCTTCAGTAGGAGTATAAAGAGTAACACTTATTAAATTATTAAATATCCTACTGGAAACCTGCTGCCTAACCCATATCTTTTCTAAGTGGTATTTCATCAATGAGAAATGTGTGGGTGTTTGGTTTTATGTAGATATTATCAGCATATCCAATTTTAAAAACTTGAATCAAAAAATTGTGCTATTTATTCATAGTAAATGTTTCTTTAGTTCAGCATATACATATAAATTGCAAAACACAGATTTTGATTTTGTGTACTTTTCAGGTCTTCATTTTAATATTATCTTTTAGCTTGCAGCTGATAAGTCTTTGAACTCTCTCTAATCAAAGCCATTTTATTTTCTTGTTATCTATTGTTGAGGTAAATGTACTCTAATAATTATGAATGAAAATAGAGCTAATAAATGAAGATTTACAAAAGTAAGAGTTTTGAGATAAAACATCATTTTTTATTTTAACAGATGTTTTAGAATGAAAAAATATTTCACCCTATGAACCAAATTTTAAATATTTCATAGATTCTCAAATGTTTTGATATTCCAGTTAGTTATCTTTAATATTTGTTCACATTTTTGGAAATGTCATCAAATGTTAATAAAAGGAATCATGATTTAATCTTTCCAATAGTGTTTTACAAACAAATCAAATAGATGAAAATTCTTTAAAAAAATGAGATTTACATTAGTTGGGGATTTATCCAATATATAACGAAACTTGGGTTTAATATCTATGTGAAAAGAGCTCTTATGCTTATATGTCAATGAGTTGATTATAATGACAACAAGAAAAAAGTAAAATTATGTAAAAATTTATTTTATAGGTGATTTCATTTCAGATATTATTACTGAAATGATTTTCATTATAAAGTTTACTAAATTCACTAAATAATATATGTCAATATATTTGTTTTACATAATAGTTAAAATCCATGTAAATAGAATATGTTTTACCTTTTAGGCCATAAGGTCTCAAATTTTCAGCCTCTCAAATTAGACATTTGTTACTTATTACAGAGTCTGGGAAGTGAGAGATCATATATATATATATATATATATATATATATATATATATATATATTCACATTCAGAACAGAATTGAAAATACTATTACATTTATTTTTCAGTTTTACTTGAAGACAGATTTTTAATTTAATGTTTACTTCTCAAAATATTTAACTAATCTCTAAAATAAATTGTTTATCTACAACATATACTGGGAATAATATCTGAGGTAAAGATCTTTAGTTAGAAATAAACAATGGTGTTTTGTAATGCTATTGCAAAAACAATTTTTTTAAATAATTTTTATTGCTTGAAGTATTACAAAGAGTATTACATATGTCTCCTTTTCCCCTCCCCTTGACATTCCCCCGGCCCCTACCCCCTAGTACCTTGTGTCCATTGGTTATTCTTATATGCATGCATGTAAGTCCTTTGGTTGATCTCGTAACCCCCCCCCGCCCCCCACAAACCCTCTCCAGGATTCCCACTGTAGTTTGACAGTCTGTTCAATGCTGCTCTGCCTCTGCATCTACCCCTGTTCATCAGTCTATACTGGTCCCCATTATCTGTCCCAACCTCACTGGAGCCGTCCCAGCCCCTCCGGTGCCATTTCGTCCTCACCAGGGCCTTCTTGATCTCACTGGGGCCATCCCTACCACACCGGGGCCGTCTCAACCTCACCGGGGCCGTCCTGACCTCACCAGGGCTGTCTTGACCCTGCCAGTGCCGTACATCACCAGGGTCGTTTTGGCCTCACCGGGGCCATCCCAACCTCACCGGGGCTGTCCCAACCTCACCGGGGCCGTGCCGACCTCACCGGGGCTGTCCCAACCTCACCGGGGCTGTCTTGACCTCACCGGGGCCATCTCCACCTCCCTGGGGCCATTTCGACTTTACCAGGGCCATTTCGGCCTCACCGGGGATGTCTCAACCCCATCCCAATCTCACTGGGGCCGTTTCCACCTCACCGGGGCTGTCCCAACCTCACCAGAGCCGTTTCAACCTCACCGGGGCTGTCCCAACCTCACCAGAGCCATTTCAACCTCACCGGGGCTGTCCCAACCTCACCGGGGCCGTTTCAACCTCACCGGGGCCATCCCGACCTCACCGGGGCCGTTTCAACCTCACCGGGGCCGTTCCGATCTCACGCAAAAACATTTTTTAACTGACTCTCAGAGTCTAAATTAGATTAAATACTCAATTATGTTGAAAAAGGATTTTGTGGCTCATTTATATACTGCTTATGTAAAGATTTTTATAGTACACCAATTTAAAATAGTTTGATTTGGTTCCATTAATAGAACACTGAGGATATTATTATATTTATGTTCCAATCAGGTTAAGTGATTGATTAGCATAAACTTCGTATAAAAACAAATGGGCAAGCAAGACTGTTTAAATACAATATTCAACTTGATTTGCTGGCAATAAGGACCTATATTTTGAGCACAAAGATGAAACAACCTACATGTTATAGACTTTGATTAGCTGACAAAAAATCAATTTAATGTAAGTGAGCATATGTTTTCTTAAATGAACTTTTCTTAATAAAACACATTCTTGCTGGAAAGCCAGGTTTAGCTCTACAGTGACACTGACAGTTTGGTGAGAATTCAGAACATCTCACAGCACCTTGTTTTTGGTTTCCATTATTTCTTTAGGAGGGAGAGAAAGAACTCACATTTATACTTTATTTAGTAAATGTATGTATATTATTCAAACCGGTTCTCATAATAACTTTTACCTTCTTTTACACAAATATGGACCTAATAAACAGTAAACTGGGATTTGCACCCATCTGATATCAAAGCAACTCTTCCTAACATAGTCCTCTGTTCAGGCTACTTCTTAGATTGTAACTTTATTTGGCTGTACCTTACCCCTGATTCTCGGAACTCAGGGGTGATATTTAGAAAGTAAGAGTAAGCATGTTATTCTCCCTTCACATATCTTATGAAATGCAACTTTACTACCATAAATTTAAAATTTTTAGTTTGGAAAAAAATAGCCAAAGAAACTGAAAATTTTTCTTCCATTACTTCCTATATTCAAAATATGTTTTACTGACAACACCACACATATTTTCTATGCTTGTTTTATTTCTTTCTTGTTTTATTAGTTATTGTGTTGACTATATGTCATATTACTAATAATGTTTCCTTAACTCTAATATTTCTATACCTCTATTTCTTGATAGTAGAAGTTTAAAGTAGTAAAAATATACACAGAAAAGCACTTCTCAAATTAATATGAAAATGGAAGAAATTGAATTCCTATACATGAATAGGTAGATATAGTTTAAGAACATGATTTGAGAAAATAAATTTTAATGAAGTTGTAACTAATCTTTTGTTTTAGGAATGGATGGGGACAGAATAGTTGAAAATTATCTTTGAGCCAGATAGAAACCTTTTTGTGGAAACATACATCTATCAGTGGAATATCATCTGACTTTTGGTTTATGAGCAACAAGATTTCTAAATGCCAAACACATACAAAAAATTGATAAATGCATACACAGATGGCTTAGAATGTTTTGCTTAAGTGCAGGAAGGGAAAAAGCCCCAGAAGTTCAATTCCATTGTTATATTATTCTGATTTATGTTTCTTTGGCATATTTATTATTATGAATTTAGCAGGTCCTACTTTTCTCTAATCAGTTTAAAATGCATTCTGCTTTACAATCTAGTTATTAAACACAGAAAGGTCCAGAGATAGAAAGAGATTAGATTTTATAGCTTCTCCAGGTAGCTGCTGAAAATGATTCCTCTTGAAAATGCTTTTGAAGTCCTCTCTAATTCCTGACTTACCACTTTGATTTATTCTTGGAGTGTAATACCTTTCCTCTCACTCCTAATCTATATGTATAAAAGCCTAAGTGACCATTATGACTGAATGACTGGAATGACTGGTCGACCAGTTGCTATGACGCACACTGATCACCAGGGGTCAGATGCCCAAAGAAGGAGCTGCCCCCTAGTGGTCAGTGCACTCCCACAGTCAACCTCCCGTGACCTCTCCCTCCCCCCAAAACCAACCAGTCCCCCATTGGCCCCAATCAGGGGGCAGCCGGCCAACCTCCCTTGGTCCCTCCTCCTGGCTGGCCAACCTCCCGGGGTCCCTCCCCCCTGCTTGCTGACCCCCTGATAGGCCTTGATCGCCGGCCAGGCTGAGGGACCCCACCCATGCACGAATTCATGTGCCAGGCCTCTAGTGTTCCTATAAAAACATGATTGTATTCAATGCAGCAGTAATTCACAAAATTTGAAATCAAAGAGTTATCATTCCAAGGAATAAATGGGAACGAGAGAAGTTTGCCTGTCAGGTGCCATAAATTATTAATGGGAAGGTTTGTTTTCAGAAAGGGGCGACAGGTCTATTCAACTGTAAGCTTCTGGTCAGATTCTAGAGTGATTTAGTTCTAGAGCAGTGAGCTGCACCAGGGAAGGCCAAGCAAATCTCATAAATCTTGACATGTGGAATGCCAAATGCTGTCTATAGCACTCAGATTATGCATGTTTCAGGACATGTAAAGTGAGTCAGAAATAGTAGAACACTCAATATACCCTTGATTCTGAACTGTGTTATAGCAAGATAGGTCAGACCACAAAAATCAGGTTAGGATAAACACTTGGTGAGAATGATGGCTCAGTTTAAGGATTTGCAAAGAAGCAAAGCAATTAATATACCTGAGAATTTACATCGGATAGCTATGAGGATAGAAACAAACCTAAATCTATTGTATTGGTCCACGTAAAGGTGCCCAGAATCTTACTGTTTCAGTGCAACTCACGTAGAATGAAAAATTTATTCAAGTCATTGAGGCCCAGGGTTGAGTTTTGATATGGGGATTTGTTGAGAGCACCTCAGAATCAGCTGTCTAACCATTCCAATGAAGAGATTACTTACTTTTCCATATTATGTGACATTCTCATTAAATACATACATACATACATATATATATATATATATATATATATATATATATATATATATATATATAAAATAGACATAAATAGATATATTTTTATATATTACTATCTTACTGGGCTTGTAACACACATGGCACTTAAATGCCTTGCAGCTTTTATTCCAACCACATGTTTGTTAGGAACTAATTTAAAAATTGTTACCACCAAGAGGTCCTTAAAAATAAGAATTCAAACTTAACCTAAAACTTGAAGACTTTAAAATTATCCAGATTTATATAAATAAATCCTTAAATATAGACCAAATTAACCAGTGGAAAACAAATTATACTTATTTATTCATTAAATTTTATAGCAAATTTTTTAATAACATCAGCTTTGGATCTATATTAAATATATGCACCAGCTCCACTACTTACAATCTCTGTGATTCCATACATGTTTCTAACACTTAGTGCTTGTTTCCCCTTATGTAAAATAAAAATGACATTTCTTTCCATTACATTGGATTGCAATAAAGATTAAATAATAGCCGAAACCGGTTTGGCTCAGTGGATAGAGCGTCGGCCTGCGGACTGAAAGGTCCCAGGTTCGATTCCGGTCAAGGGCATGTACCTGGGTTGCGGGCACATCCCCAGTAGGAGATGTGCAAGAGGCAGCTGATCGATGTTTCTCTCTCATCGATGTTTCTAACTCTCTATCTCTCTCCCTTCCTCTCTGTAAAAAATCAATAAAATATATTTAAAAAAAAAAGATTAAATAATAAATTGATGTTAAACAATATATCTATATGATTACATGATATTCAAATGTCCTTTGAGATACGTACACAAATAGGCACATATGTATATTTTAATTAGTATATATTGCATATAACAATATATACGATGTACATTAAGTATAAAAAGTACAATTTAGTATAGTGTGTATAGTACACTATTGTGTTAGAAATGTAGAGAATTTGAATTAATGCTTTTGTTTAAAAAAATAAAAATAAAACAAAACTAACAAAATGTGCCTAGCCAGTGTGGCTTAGTGTTGAGTTTCAAACCATGCAAGAGATCACCTGTTTGATTCCCAGCCAGGGCCCATGCTCTAGTTTGGGGCTCAGTCTCTGATAGGGGGCATGCAGGTGGCAGCCAATCAATATTTCTCTCTTTGATGTTTCTGTCTCTCTCTCCTTCTCCCTTCCTTTCTCTCTAACATCAATAAAAACATATATTTTTTTAAAAAAAACTAACTAAATGGGTGCCTGTAGTTGAAGAAAGTGAGCATGGAGGAAAAACAAGGAGGAATCTAAACTTTTTAATTTAATCTTATTTTGTTTTAAATTCTGAAATATGTAAATGTTTCATAGCGTTTGAAAATCAAATTTTACCTAAAACATTTTACAAATCTACTGGCATATGTTAAGTGTTCAATATGCCGACACTGATGACAATGATAACACAGATGGTTAAGTATGCTAAGTATTTTAATAAGCCTAGAAATATTATCAAGATAAAGCAAATGTTTCCTTTCTCATAAAATGCAAGACACTGAGAACACAATAAAGATGATACAAATACCCAAACTAGGACACTGGGAAAATACATTTTAATTATGATGATACTGTCATATACATCTTTTAATGAATCTTCTATTAATCATTAAATATTATGGGTAAATTATAAGGGCTCTGAGTTTGTTTTGATTGATTATGTTTTTAAAATTTGCATTATACATTCACAGGGCTAAAAAGAACCTAAAGAGTCCTGGTATTAGTAGGCAAAGGCTCCAGAAACCTGCGCACATCAAAAGTGAATGTATACGTGACCTATGCCAAGGATGACAGTGGTTGGAAGGTGATAAATTAAAATCCATATTCCCAGGTCCCTTTTGAAACTTCTCAAATCAGAATATCTACAAGTGGAACATAGGAATCTGCATTTTATTTACTTTTTTAAATATATCTTTATTGTTGAAAGTATTATAGATGCCCCCTTCTTCTCCCATTGACCCCCTCCACCCTGCTCCTGCCCCCTACCCAGGCCTTCACTGCACTACTGTCTGTGTCCATGGATTATGAATATATGCATATAAGTTCTTTGGTGAATCTCTTCTTCCTGCCCCATTCCCTCTGAGATTCAGTCTGTTGCATGCTTCCATGTCTCTGATCATATGCATTAATACACTCTTTCTTTAGGATAAAAGACAAGATTGTAGGGTGGGAGTGGCAGGGGAGGTCAATCGGGGAAAAGAGACATATGTAAAACTTTAAACAAAGAAAAATGGAAAAAAAAGACAAGATTGTATCTAACTATTGGCATAAATGAAAATGGACAGGAGATAGAAGCATTGAAGATTATTTTAGATTGTTTAATACACTTAGAAAAAGACACGTATTTATGGAAGAATTTTAGTGGATATAATAGGGCAATAAGCTTAGAGTTAAGTGCTTTTTGGAAGAAGTGGTTACTTTCTGTCATAACATCACCATACAGACTATGGTACTTTATACAATTGACACAATGAAAGGAGGGAAAGTAACGAATCATGCTACAAATAAGGTAAAATATCTGACTACAATCTTTTAAGGAGAATTTATACAGAGGGATAAACAGGAGGGAATAATAGATCATAAATATAAGATTAAGAATAAAAGTGAGACTGATGTTGTGTATAGAGAAAGTGAAAGATAATGCAAAGTATCCTCATTCTTAGAAAAAATGTTCCTCAACCTGGTATTTTAATCTGGAGATAAGTTATTCATGTAGGAAAATGTATTTTCTGATATGTAAAATTTCCAAAATGTATCTGTTGTTCTCCCTTTTGTAGAAAATTATTAGAAGATGCATTCCAACAAAATGTGAGAGCAAGCTAAAAATTTTGAGGGCACAAGATTAAGGAAATATGATAATATTGAATGGAGTTTCCACAATGATGATGAAATGCCACTTCAAAAACAAGAAAGAGGACACAAATGATTAAGAGACTATTGAACAGTTTTATTTTTTAAGATTGGCATAACAAACATAGACTAATGTAAAAATAAGTTAACTTAGTTGTTTTATTTTTAAAAAGATAAACAAGAGAAATACAATTTTAGTTTATAGGTTCCTTAGTGATGAGTATTTGCATAATTACATGAATCTACACCCTGAATGATGAATGATGCTTTAACACAAAAAGTATATATGGAATGCTAAAGAGTTTGTGTGGGAAATACTCTCTGCAAGTTAAATAATTATTGTATTTACTAGAGGCCCGGTGCACAAAAATTTGTGCACTCGGGGGGGGAGGGGGGGTCCCTCAGCCCGGCCTGTGCCCTCTCGCAGTCTGGGACCCCTCGGGAGATAACGCCCTGCTGGCTTAGGCCTGCTCCCGGGTGGCAGAGGGCAGGCCCAATCCCTAGGTGCAGCCCCTGGTCGGGCTCAGAGCAGGACCAATTGGGGAGTTGGGGCGCCGCCCCCTGTCACACTCAAGGCAGGGTCGATGGGGAGGTTGTGGAGCAACCCCCTGTCACGCACAGAGCAGGGCCCATCAGGGGGGTTGGGGCTCTGTACCCTGTCACGCACAGAGCAGGGCCCATCAGGGGGTTGGGGTGCTGCCCTCTATCACCCACAGAGCAGGGCGGATCAGGGGGTTGGGGCGCCGCCACTCTCACACTCAGGGCAGGGCTGATGGGGAGGTTATGGCTCTACCCTGTCACACACAGAGCAGGGCCCGTGGGGGGGGGGAGCTCCCCCCTATCAGGCACAGAGCAGGGTGGATAGGGAGGTTGTGGCCCCGCCCCCTGTCACACACAGAGCCGCAGGGCGATCAGGGGGTTTGGGTGCTGCCCCCTGTCATGCTGATCCCGGTGCTGGGAGGCATATTACCCTTTCACTATATAGGGTAGAGGCCTGGTGCACGGGTGGGGGCTGGCTGGTTTTCCCTGAAGGGTGTCCTGGATCAGGGTGGGGGTCCCCACTGGGGTGCCTGGCCAGTCTGGGTGAGGAGCTGAGGGCTGTTTTCAGGCTGGGGGTGACTGAACTCCCAAACGCTCCTTTTTTCCTTTTTTTCCTTTTTTTTTTTTAAATTCTGGGCCAGCTTTAGCTTGAGGCTTGGCTCCAGCTCTTAGGCCTCCGGCTGAAAGTAGGTTTCTGGCCTTTGCTTACAATGTTGCCAATCTGCTGGCTGAAGTCCGGGCGTATTTGTTACAGAGTTTCTTAAACTGCCCGCTCAGAGGCCTGCAGCAGCAGGCGGGAACGTTGGTTTCCTCCGTCACTGAGGCAACCAAGCCTCATGTTAGTTTCAAGCTGCCTGGCTGCCGGCCGCCATCTTGGCTGACAGTTAATTTGCATATCTCGCTGATTAGCCAATGAAAAGGGTATCGGTCGTACGCCAATTACCATGTTTCTCTTTTATTAGATAGGATTAGAAAATCTTTAAGTTATATCTAGAATTGTGAATTAAGAGATGGCAGTATAAACCTATTATTTCTAAAATATAAAGATGTCTTGAGGTTCGACCCAGGAATCAAGAGGTCACCATTTCAATTCCAGGTCAGGGCACATGCCCAGGTTGTGGGCTCCATCCATTCCCAGTAGAGAGCATACAGGAGGCAGCCAATGGATGATGTTTCTCTCTCATCTCATCAATGTTACCTGTCTATCCCTTCCCTTCCTCCCTCTCTAAAAATCAATAAAAACATAATAAAAATATATAAAGGTAAATAAAAGAAAAACATTTTGGAAATAGTTGACCTGGGAAATGAGATTAGAGCAGAGCAGGACAAAAGACTTAAATTTTGAAGTTTTAATCTTTTATTTTGAAATAGTTCAGCTGGGATTTAAACCTTTCTTTTCAACCATATAATTGTATTGTTTTGGTAAAAATATAAATTTATAAAATATGATTACGAATAAATGAAAGTTGGGTAAATAAAAGCTTTTAACATTTTCTAAATGGAGTCTCATCCTTAATCTGGTCACAGCATTATCTCCATCCCAGCGTCAAAAATGGGGAATGTTCTGGGTAAATAGACAGAAAAAATAAGTACACTGGAATTTGGAAAACTAAGACTTCAAAGATAAGTCTATTTCAAATTTAAATGTGACACTTAGATACTGAGTGTCAAAGCAGAAATGTTGGATCTGGGTGAATGCGATCTTTTCGAAATTTTGAACTAAGAAAATTTTAAGAATGCAAACTTTAGTCAGGTATCTGTGATCTGGTTTACCTGGGAGCTTATTCTAAACAGTTTCAGAAGCAAGAACTGAACTTTAGCCTTTCCCATTAACCTCAAGTCCACATTTTCAAATGCACTTGACTTAAAATTTCCCCAAATGATTGAAAATTGGTTACTATGCCATAGAAACTTTGTTTCTATATTTTCAAGGCCTTATTGCTCAAATCTCTTTAATTCAGTGATGTACACAGGAACCTTCATTAATATATATTTTGCTTATACCAGTCATGGTCATTTCTGTTGTTTAAAATCAATACACAATGGTTATACATGAATGGTTATAATTATTGGTATCTGTAATTGGGGTATAGATATATATAGCCACAGATGTTTAAATAGATGAGGGGAAATGGGTGAGTACATTCAAGTTTATTCATTTACAAGCAATCATTGTTAGCTTGCAACAAAGCAGCTAGTAGGTTCCTGTTATATCCTTTTCTACTCTCTGTAGTTCTGAGAACATTTTAAATCAAGTAGCCTCCATACTTCAACACAGGGTTGAGAATATTATATAGGTTGTCAGAAAAAGTACCCAATTTCCTGAACATTTTTTTATTCGAGTAGTGAAATGTAGACCCATAAATATTTTAAAAGAATTACATTTGATTCTAGGAGAGAGACAATCAGGCATTCTTTATTAAACTGTGAGCATTTTAATCTATCTACACATGAAGCTTCTGCCATAAATATTTCCTATTATATGACGAGAGATTTCTAGAGACTGAAAGAACATCCAAGCAATAGGAAACAATAATAGGGAGACTGAATCAAAATGTGACTTGAACATCTGGATCTACCTATGTCTAAGGCCAGAACATTTTGATTCTTATTTACATAAACCAATACTTTTTTTATTCTTTTTTCTTTCATTTCTTTTTTCCTCCCTTCATTCATCACCACCCCATATTTTTTTCCCCTTCGAAATAGTTTAAAGTATTTTTGGTCACTTACAATCAAAAGATAATAGCTAAGTAGTCTTAGTTAATATATCTAAAAAGAGCAGAGCTAGAAAACAGAACTCAATCACCAAATTGAGAATCTTACTATTATAGCCCGCTCAGATACTCAGGCAATTATCTCCTGTAATGAGAGGAATAAATTTGCATCATTTAGTAAGTTACTATGGCACAAAAACTCATGCTTGTTATGCAAAAAGCAAAGGACAGAGTTATTTAAGACTTCCAAAAGAAATCTGAGATTGGAGATATTATACCAGCTGATGTCTTTGAGGGAGAGATCTTCACAACTAACATTTGCGAATTAATAAAAAATGGTAAGGCCTTACTTCCTGACCTAGGACAATCTTCCACTTCCATTTCAATCATCCTTGTTGCAATGCTTCATACTTATACCTGATTTCAAGTGTTTCCAATCACTCTCTTTCCACAGGTTTTCCTCTTAAACATAATCATGCTCAGGTTTCTACATCTTAAATTACATCGTCATCATTCAGCCTTTCAATCTGTTAGATGGCTCTTATATAGTTGAGCAAAACATGGGTTGAATTTAGATAACCAAACTCTAAAAAATAATGTCCATGTGACTTCTTCTTAGTGTTCATGACCTGACAAGACAGAATGGACACACTGGGAAGTGTAGGAAGTAAAAGTCACTTTTAACTCAACAGCAATGGCATCCATCAGGCAAAATTTAGCTTTGTGTTTCTCATGGGTGTAAAGAACAGAAGATGAAGTTCAGAGTCCAAACAAGATTAAGACCCTACAGGGTCAGCAAAAATGGTAAAGTATATCTGACAATGTTCTCTATCATAAAAGCAACAAGAAAAATGGTAAAAATTTTCAGAATTAACTCTTTCAGAATTCTAGAAATTAACCAACACTCTAAAAGTTTATTCAAGAAAAAAAATTCAGTCTTTATAAGAACAAATAATCAGTGGTGTTTTAACATATTTCCATCACCCCTCTCTATATTCATAGCTGCCTTCAATCCAACAGCTGCGATTACAGTAAAACACAGCACCCTGGCAGCCTCTGGAGGTGGCAAAACTCGCCTCTGGAGGTTGGAGCTCTGTGTTTGCATAGGACCAGAGAAATATCATTATTTTACCAGCCTGGTGGATCCCTGAAGGATCCCTCTTTTTGACTCAAAGCTCACCCAATGTGAAGAATCATTTCCCTGGGCATGTCAATCAAAATTAATTAAAGACAATTAACAGTGCAGTGGCTTGAGATAATGGATAACCTTTACAGCTATAAACAAAAATACAGAAAATAACAAGTGTTGACAAGAATGTGGAAAAATTGGAACCCCAATCCATTGCTGGTAGATATTTAAAATGATAGGAATTTAAAATGTAGCCACTTGTTAGTTTCTTAGAAATAAAACATAATGAAGTTACAAGAATACAAATTGGTACAATGACTCAAAAAACAAATTTACATTGTCTAATAATGCTTATGATAGTTATATTTAAATTCACAACCCATAATCATAGTCTATTATATTTGCTCAACTATCTACTCAATTTTGGAAATTCTACATATCCACACAATCATTTTAACACTAATGTCTTAAAATTTCACAATAAGCACACCCAGTTTTTTTTAAAAAATTTCTTGTCATTTAGACATATTGAAATTTATAATGAAACTATTGAAGGCATTTTAGAAGGGAGATTTTACTTTGTGTTTTTCCCTGTCTTTCTCTCTCTCTCTTGGCTTTGAGATATGCCTTAGTTATATCACTGTGGCTGCTACTGGAGTGACTGAACCATATAGAGCATTGTGAAGACTCTTCCATTCGATGTCACCTTTGTTTAACATTAGGAATGTCCCTAATATAAATAACTGCTAATAAGTGATTTTTAAATATAGTTTAAGTATAGACTCAGCACTCTTAAAAAGTAAATGATGGGGTGATTTTGGTTAGTGTTGCCATACACATTGTAAAGGAAATGTCAAAGTAAAGAATGAGGAAGTTTTCAAATGTTACAGCTGCACAATTTGTGGTGCTCATGTTCCTACTATAAAGCCTGGTTCTAAACAGGTCTGTTTTTCACATTAAAAAAAAATCTTACAATTCACATGACTGTAATATTTAATTTGCATTAGGGTACAGCATATAGCTAAAAGGCCTTGAACTGAAGGAGTTCAGAATAACTTCTTTTTCATTGACTAAAAGGAAAAAAAGAAGCAAGTCACAAACTGGAAGAAAATATCTGCATAAATTCTGTCAAAGGATTTGTATCCAGTATATAGAAAGACATTTTATAACTTGATAAGATATTCCAATTTAAGAATGGGCAAATGATTTGATAAAGTAACTAAGATAATCAGAATATATATCACAAAAGAAGATATAAGAATGGCCAGTAAGCACATGAAATGATGTTTACTATTATTCATTACCAAAGATGCAAGTTAAAACCACCATGAAATATTGCCACACACTCACTATAGTGGATAAAACTAAAAATATCTACACCACCAAATAAAGGTGAGGAGAGGGAAAAACCAGACCTCTCATACTGTTGGTGGGAGAGCCAAATATAACAGCCACTTTGGGAAATGTTTTGGCTATTTCTTAAAAGTTTGATATTCACTTACCATATAACCCAGAAATTCAACAAATAGATATTTATGCATTAATAAAGTTTAGTTTTTAGTTAAAAGAAAAAACTGGCAATACCAAGAATTATAGAATGTGGATACCTAGAACTATGAAATATACAACCACTTTAAAAGATAGTTTGTCAATTTCTTATAAAGGTATCATCCCACAATCCACTCCTAGGGATTTATTCAGAGAGTAATGAAAGCATATATTTATGCAAACACATGGACACACATGCTCATGAAGGCTTTATATTCTTTTTAAAAATTTTATTTTTCAATTAAAGTTTATATTCAGGATTATTTTCTATTTGTTTCAGGTGTACACATAGTGGTTAGACCATCATATGTTTACCTGCAGGGGAGATACCATGATCATAATGGTTTTATTCTTAATAGTACTAAACTAGAATCCAAATTTCCAACAGTAGCAAATAGATAAATAAATGGTGGTATATTCACATGGTCTACTTGTCCTGAGCAATAAAAACAAACTATGGGGCAGCCAACATAGAGAACTCTCAAAAAAATTTGCTGAGCAAAATAAGCCAGATGCAAAAGATTACATACGGCATGATTCTATTATATGAAACTCCAGTAAAAGGAAAAGTAATATATGGCGATAGAAGGCAGATCAGTGGTTGCGTAGTGGTAGGAACAGTAGTTGGGGATTGACTGCACAGGAGCACAAGGGAACCTTTGTAGATGATATGAATGTTCTATATCCTTATTGTGTAGTAGTTACACCAGTGTGTGTGTGTGTGTGTGTGTGTGTGTGTGTGTGTGTGTGTGTGTATATATATATATATATATATATATATATATATATATATATATATTCATCAAAAGCAATTGAACTGGCGCTGCCAGTGTGGCTCAGTGGTTAAGCATATCTAGGAACCAATAGGTCCCTGGTTCGATTCCCAGTCATTTTGCGACATGGCACCAGTTTCAAAGTTCAAAGCCCATGTGGTGCCTCCCTCTGTCTCTCCCCGTATCTTGCAACATTCCTCTATCCTCTGTGAAAATATGTTTCCTTCTTCCTGATATCCTGTGACTTCTCTTTATCCTCCATGAATGTATGTCTTCCTCCCCCTTATCCTGTGGCATTTCTCTATCCTCTGTGAATGGATGCCTTCTGGTGGCTCTAAGCCCTCGCTTATGCATTCCTCTCCCATGGGCCCTTTTATTCCCTAAACCTGCCTGTTTTGTCTCTAAAATTCCTTTCATTTCTACCTTTCTATCCTTCTCCCTTTCTCTCTCTCTAGAAAAATCAATTTATTTAAAAATAAATAATTTAAAATGTTAAGTGGCTTGTTAAGTATGATGAATTGATACATGTTGACTTAGGTGTAATAAGTCACCAAATCTGTACATTTAATTGTACCTTCTTTGAAATTTCTATTAAAATTCTTTGCAGTGTATTAAAAAGAGAAACATAATAGTTTCTATGAGCTTTAAAATTTTTATTGGTGGTTACCGTAATATATTTTTATTGGAAGATATCTGAGATTAATTTATATTTAATTGTTGAAATATATTAAGTCCTAAATGTGTCTCAACACAATAACCACACAGGGGAGCTCTAACCTAACAAAAGACATAAATCACATGCTGAACAAGACACCTTAACAATATTTTTCTCTTTCATAATAAAATACAAGAAAAAGTTTAACCATCTGTGCTTCATTTCAATTAATATTTGTTGCCTCTTGGAAATATTTGTCTGAAGCTTATATAATCACATTCAAAATAAAGTACAGCAAAAGGCACATTTTGGGGTTTGGGGTTTTCTAATTTCTTTTGTTTATTTATGTTTGGCAACTGACCAGTGTCACATTCTGCATTAACATGGAATTACATTGCAATTGATAGATATTGTACTTCAAAGCAATTGCTTTCAATTAAAATGACTGTCAATTCAAGCAGCTGCATTGATAGGCTACAGTAAATAATTTTTTACAAGTGCCTAGGAAGTATGTAAAGATGAAAGTAACACAGCATATCTTTAATACCGCATTATTCAAATGCCCTGGTAAGATTGCTCTTTTCTTTAACTCTTTGTCCTATGTGGAGTATATATTTTAACATTTCTTACCTATGTAATATATATATATATATATATATATATATATATATATATATATATATATATATATATATATATATTTAAACCTCACTCCAGGATATATTTTCATGATTTCTAGTGAGAGTGGGAGGGAGGCAAGAGGGGGAGAGAGAGAGATACACGTCGATTGATTGCCTCCCATAAACCTCCTTACCCAGGTTACAACTGAGGTACATGCCCTTGACTGGGAATGGAACCCACAACCCTTCAGTCCACAGGCTGACACTCTAACCACTGAGCGACTGGCTAGAGCTATGCAATAATTTAAAGTGAACTGGAACATTTTTTATTATAAAATCAATTATAAAATGACAGACTTAACATCATCTGTATAAAATATAATATGTCTATTCTAAATTATTAAAAATACTCTTTTAATAGCACAGAATTCTTAATTTAACAAGTTAGTTTTAACTAATTTTATTTCATTGGCATTTCTAAATCATTTCAGCAAAAACAGATAAAAATAGGCTATTGGGGATTACTTTCTGAATGGCAGTGTGAGAAACTCCACAGACCTACTCTCAAAGAAATCAACAATAACTGTTGAAAATTATTAACAAAAAAATGGGAAAAAACATTGAAAGGCTTTTGATATTGTCCTAGTAGCATACAACAAATGAAAAATATATTGCTATCATTGAAACTTTATATAATTTCATGTTTTAGCTCAAGTGAAAGAAGAAACTAAAGCATATACAGGTATATTCTGTAGAATTTGTTATATTAACTTTCTGTTTTATCACTTCTACTCCACATTTGTCCTTATGGGTTTGAGTGACTGTCTTGTATTATTTTCTTATTCCCCATCAGCTTTATTTGCACCTGCCTCTTTTGTGCCTTCTCTTTTATTATCAACTAGAAGCTGGATGCATAAAATTCCTATAAGGGTAGGCCCTCGCAGCTACCCCAGCTGCTGCCTCGGCCCTCACAGCCCTGGCTTCATCCTGAAGGTTATCCGCATGGTCTTTCTGCTGTTTGGCCGTTCAGTTAATTTGCATATTACACTTTTATTATAGACTAGAGGCCCGGTGCACAAAAATTTGGGAAGTGAGGGGGGGCGTCCCTCAGCCCAGCCTGTGCCCTCTCACAGTCTGGGACCCCTCTGGAGATAACGACCTGCTGGCTTAGGCCTGCTCCCAGGTGGCAGAGGGCAGACCCAATCCCTAGGTGCAGCCCCTGGTCGGGCTCAGAGCATGGCCGATTGGGGAGTTGGGGCGCCGCCCCCTGTCATGCACAGAGCAGGGTGGATTGGGAGGTTGCGGCGCCACCCCCTGTCAAGCTCAGGGTAGGGCCAATTGGGGGGTTGGGGCACCGCCCACTGTCACACTCAAGGCACGGTCGATGGGGAGGTTGCAGCGCCATCCCATGTCACTCACAGAGCAGGGTCGATAGGGGAGTTGGGGCACCGCGCCCTGTCACACACAGAGCAGGGCGGATCAGGGGGTTGGGACCCACCACTGCCACACTCAGGGCAGGGCCGATGGGGAGGTTATGGCTCTACCCCATCACACACAGAGCAGGGCCCATAGGGGAGGGGGTTGGGGCGCCGCCCTCTATCACCCACAGAGCAGGGCCGATCAGGGGGTTTGGGAGCTGCCACTCTCACACTCAGGGCAGGGCCGATGGGGAGGTTATGGCTCTACCCTGTCACACACAGAGCAGGGCCCGTGGGGGGATGGGTTGGGGCGCCGAACCCTGTCACACACAGAGCCGCAGGGTGATCAGGGGGTTTGGGCACTGCCCCTTGTCACGCTGATCCTGATGCTAGGACGCATATTACCCTCTTACTATATAGGAGAGAGGCCTGGTGCATGGGTGGGGGCTGGCTGGTTTTCCCTGAAGGGTGTCCTGGATCAGGGTGGGGGTCCCCACTGGGGTGCCTGGCCAGTCTGGGTGAGCGGCTGAGGGCTGTTTTCAGGCTGGGACTGAAGCTCCCAACTGCTCCTTTTTTTCTTTTTCTTTTTTATTCTGAGCCAGCAGGTCTGGCTCCAGCTCTGAGGCCTCTGCGCTGCTGAAAGCAGGTATCTGGTTTGTTTAGGTTCTATAATCGAAACTCTGTATCAACTCCAGTTCTGAGATCCCGGCTGCTGAAAGGGGGTTTCTGAGGTTTTATTTAGCTTCTATATTTGTTACAATGTTTCTTAAACTGCAAGCTCAGAGGCCGGCAGCAGCAGGCGGGGAACGTTGGAGTCCTCCGTCACTGAAGCAAGCAAGCCTGATGTTAGCTTCCAGCTGCCTGGCTGCCGGCCGCCATCTTGGCTGGCAGTTAATTTGCATATCTCGCTGATTAGCCAATGGAAAGGGTAGCAGTCCTATGCCAATAACCATGTCTGGGACCCCTCGGGAGATAATGACCTGCTGGCTTAGGCCTGCTCCCGGGCGGCAGAGGGCAGGCCCAATCCCTAGGTGCAGCCCCTGGTCGGGCTCAGAGCTGGGCCGATTGGGGGGTTAGGGCGCCGCCCCCTGTCATGCACAGAGCTGGGCGGATTGGGAGATTGTGATGCCACCCTCAGTCACGCTCAGGGTAGGGCTGATTGGGGGGTTGGGGCACTGCCCCCTATCACACTCAAGGCAGGGTCGATGGGGAGGTTGCGGCACCACCCCCAGTCACGCACAGAGCATGGCCCATCAGGGGGGTTGGGGCTCCGTACCCTGTCATGCACAGAGCAGGGCCAATCAGGGGGTTGGGGCGCTGCCCCCTGTCACGCACAGAGCAGGGCCCATCAGGGGCGTTGGGGCTCCATACCCTGTCACGCACAGAGCAGGGTCAATCAAGGGGTTGGGGAGCTCCCCCGTGTCATGCACAGAGCAGGGCCGATAGGGGAGTTGGGGCACCGCACACTGTCACACTCAGGGCAGGGCGGATCAGGGGATTGGGGCGCCGCCACTGTCACACTCAGGGCAGGGCCGATGGGGAGGTTATGGCTCTACCCCATCACACACAGAGCAGGGCCCGTGGGGGGGTGGGTGTTGGGGCGCCGCACCATGTCACACACAGAGCAGGGCCGATCAGGGGGTTGAGGCGCCCCACCTTGTCACACACAGAGCCCTAGGGCGATCAGGGGGTTGGGGAGCTCCCCTCTACCAGGCACAGAGCAGGGCTGATCAGGGGGTTTGGGCGCTGCCCCCTGTCATGCTGATCCCGGTGCCAGGAGACATATTACCCTTTTACTATATAGGATAGTGGCCTGGTGCATGAGTGGAGCTGGCTGGTTTGCCCTGAAGGGTGTCCTGGATCAGAGTGGGGGTCCCCACTGGGGTGCCTGGCCATCCTGGGTGAGGGGATGATAGCTGTTTGCAGCTGGCCACACACCCTTCAGGGTGGGGGTCCCCATTGGGGTTCCTGGCCATCCTGGGTGAGGGGATGATGGCTGTTTGCAGCTGGTCACACACCCTTCAGGGTGGGGGTCCCCACTGGGGTGCCTGGACAGTCTGGGTGAGCGGCTGAGGGCTGTTTTCAAGCCGACTAAAGCTCCCAACTGCTCCTTTTTTTTCTTTTTTCTTTTTTTTATTCTGGGCCAGCTTTAGCTCTGGCTCCAGCTCTGAGGCTTCTGCTGCTGAAAGAAGGTATCTGGTTTGTTTCGGTTCTATAATCGAAACTCTGTATCAACTCCAGCTCTGAGATCCCGGCCTCGCTGAAAGCAGGTTTCTGGGGTTTTGTTTAGCTTCTATATTCGTTACAATGTTTCTTAAACTGCAGGCTCAGAGGCCGGCAAAGCAAGCGGGGAGCATTGGTTTCCTCCGTCAGTGAAGCAAGCAAGCCTCGTGTTAGTTTCAAGCTGCCTGGCTGCCGGCCGCCATCTTGGCTGACAGTTAATTTGCATATCTCACTGATTAGCCAATGGGAAGGGTAGCGGTCGCATGCCAATTACCATGTTTCTCTTTTATTAGATAGGATGTTATTGGACAAAAATCCAATAACATTAGTATTGTTTATAAAGGTGCTTTTTAACTCAGTTAACAGAAGAAGAAAAATATGAATTTGTAATTTACTAGTATTTAAATATAATGTATTCTCATGTCTGGCAGATTGTTACAAATGCTGGCATTTTGGTAGCCAAGAAGGTGAAGAATGCCTGAAGTCTCTGCATTCATTATCTTGTATGCCTGTGGTAATTGAGTCTCCCTGTGCTGGTTACAGTTCTACATGCTGTCAGTTTGAATTAGTGTTCTCCAAATTTGAAGCTTGAATTTTTCTCTCCAGATAATAAAGGTCTTTGTCTGCAAATAAAGGCACAGCAACAGTTGGTCAACATTGTGAAAGAGAATGAGAACTTCTCAAACATTTTGCCAAACCCTCTTTAACGTTCTCCTCACCTCTAGTTCCAGAAGTATCAAGTTCCAGATTGTATCAAGTTCCTATTCATTTTGAGATTTTTTAAAAATTGAAAATACAGTTGTCATCATTTTCCACTCATAGTTTGGAATTTGAATGTTTGTTTTTTTCATCTAAGTTATTGAGCATTTATTTACTTTGCAGATTGTAAAATTTGTGGCTATTTTTTTCTTCCCTGCTTTTGTCGTCTTCCAAGTTTGGGTCTTAAAGAAATACAAACAGCAATTTTGCTTTTGCTTTAGTGTTGTGGAGTTTTGAAAAGGAACACATTCAGATGCAGATTTTTAATCTGCTATATTAACCTAGAAGTCACCAAATTCTGCTTTTATTTCCTCTAATTATCCCAGTAAGTCATGATTTTCCCTTTACCTGATCATTACATCCATTGTTGATTTGCAGATATTATTTAGTACCTGATTACATGTTATATTTATTTTTCTATAGGTGTTTCTAATCGTCACTGTTTTATTTTATCACATTCACCAACTGGAAGTTTCATGAGTACATGGTTTATAAACTTTCTTCTTAATTTTTAAAAAACTAAACATACTTAACAGTATTTTAATAAATAGTAAACTAAATCAGTGACTTTTAAAATTTTTATGAATAATGATAAAGAGTTAAGTTTTATGCTGTCAGGGTATAAATATAAGCTCAAATCAATTAAGGTTAATTTAGTCAGTAAGTATATTAAAATGGTTAGATTATTCATTTTAATAAAATAATTAGTAACACATTATGAAGTTACTTGATATTTTGCAAAGAAACCCTTTTCCCATGATATTACTGAGCAAAATTACTATTCCTAATTTTTAGTTTAACGTATTGCTAACTTCTTAGTTTTGCTATTACTCATTATAGTCCTTAATAATCTGTGATAAATTCTAGAGTAAAATAATTATAGATCATTACCAAGTTTGTTCAAAAGCAGTTAAAATTTCTTTTGTAAACTTTAAGTATTTTTACATGAAAAATGTGTATAGACATTATATATAGAATTGTGCTGCTCTTCTCTTCTTTCTTTACAATTTCCTAAATAAGATAAGGCTACTGATAGTCTTATCCATTTGCGCTGTTCACTTTGGCCTTGTGATTTAAGTTTCTCTTCATAAAAATAAGATTTCAAGAAGTGGTTTTCCTTTGCTTTTAGGAATTTTTGCTTTTCTTGATATTATTTGTGCTTTTTCCCCCCCACCTTCAGAGCTTTCCCAAACTTAAGAATATTATCAAGACTCTTATTAATCCAATCTTTTATTAAAATGTGGGATCGTTTATCTGTTTCCATTCAGCTCCATTCATACCATCGTGTGCTCTATGTATCAAGGGGGAATGATACCTTAAAAAAAAATACCCAGATTGATTGCCTTCTAGATTCTGACAAGATTTTATTAATGGGAAGACCTATAAATGATTAGACAGCACGGGAAGGTAGAAGTTAGGAAATCCCCACTTCAGCTTTTCTTAGAATTACTCATCCAACAGCAGAGGACATAAATGGGCTACAGCCTCATAATCCACTTCAGAACTGTATTGCACAGACTCTTTCTTGGTGTCAGTATCAGAAAACTTGTCCCAACTCTACTGTGCATCGCCCCAAGTGATGTTTTCAGCACCAGCAACAAGGCAGCTGCTCTGGGTTTTCTGCAATGACTTTCACAGTAATTCTATCATCACTCCCTTTTCTGAGATCCCAGCCAAGCCGAAGTCACCTCATCTTGACATGAACAGAACCCATATGGCATTCATAGGAATATTCCTGAACTCTTATATACAAATTTCTCTTTTGTTTTCCCAGAACTAAAGCTCTAGTTTCTTCCGTGGTCACAGGTCTCCGAGTAGCCTTATCTCCCTTTGCTCTTTGAGCTCACTTGGCACTGTACCAATACAAGATTCTCTGTATTGAATTGCTTCTGATTGACATTGCCAAAAATGCATGCTTTGATATTTCCTTGATGTGGGACTAAAATTTAACCGGCTGTTTTATTGGCAATAATTATTTGAAAAATGCAATATAACTATTTTGTGGATATATACATTTTTTAAATTGGGTAAAAAGAGCAATAAGTGCAGAATCTAAACCGTGCAGCAGTTCTCAACCTGTGGGTCGCGAACAATGAAAATACATCCTGCATATCAGATATTTACATTATGATTCATAACAATTACAGTTATGAAGTAGCAATGAAAATAATTTTATGGTCGGGGGTCACCACAAGATGAGGAACTGTATTAAAGGGTCCCGGCATTAGGAAGGTTGAGAATCACTGATTCTAAAGTGATAAAATTAGTTCAGGTTTAGATTAACTTGGTTGACATCAGACAAATAATATCTCAAATATACTGTATACTCAATAGAGGCCATGCTAATAAATAATACCAGTTTCACAACTGAAATTCCACTTCTAATATCTCTTATTAATGACTACCAGCCTACTAATTTTATCATTGAAAACTCCTCTTATATGTAATGCTAATTATCAAAGTCTCTAGTGTTAAGCAAAGTTTGATTACTGAAAAACATTTAGCAGATACCTCTAAAATGTGGGATTTTAAATTAACATGCTAACTAATCACCTCAAAGTGTAGACTGCTAGATTGCACAACTGATAATTACACATATATAATGTGATATTGTGTTTGTTGAAATATACTAAAGGATATTTCATAATATAAAGATATTATAATTAATGTTATCTAGTCTATTTAACTTTTAACAAAATCATGAGATAAATGGTATTCAGTAATATCAATAACTTAAATATTTATGATTTATTTGGAATTGCCTGATTTGTCAGTCTGTTTAATGCTCATTATAAATCTTAGATTTTTAAAAATCTTTATTGTTGAAAGTATTACATATGTCCCCTTTTTTCTCCTATTTACCTCTTCTAGCCCATCTCTCCCCTAAACCCAGGCCTTCACCACCTTATTTTCTGTGTCATGGGTTATGCATATGTGCACAAAAGTTCACGGTTGATCTCTTCCTACCCACCCATCTTCCCTGCCTTCCCTCTGAAGCTTGACAGTCTTAAGCAGCCTAAGTATTAATTCAGATAACTACCTGGTCGGCAAACTGCGGCTCGCGAGCCACGTGCGGCTCTTTGGCCCCTTGAGTGTGGTTCTTCCTAAGCCTTAGGAGTACCCTAATTAAGTTAATAACAATGTACCTACCTATATAGTTTAAGTTTTAAAAATTTGGCTCTCAAAAAGAAATTTCAATCATTTTCTGTTGATATTTGGCTCTGTTGACTAATAAGTTTGCCGACCACTGAGATAACTGATTACATTTTTAAAATTTGATGCTGGTAAAGATGTTGATAATAACTATATTTATTAAGATGAGATTGGGCACATTCAGGGTAGTATGCCCATATATAAAATAATATTGAATGTAAATAGTATTTGAACAATAAAATTAAAAATATGTTTATTAATATATTTTTGTTAGTGCGAAAATTATTTTAAAATTTTTGAAAAGAAATTCAGCCCAGGCCCTTGCACTGAAGGGTAGCAGGTTTGATTCCAGTCACAGACACATATGTGAGTTGCAGGTTCGATCCCTGCCCTGCTTGAGGCACGTGCAGGAGGCAACCAATTGATGTGTCTCTCTCATGTTCATGTTTCTCTCTCTGTCTTTCTCTTTGTCTCTTTCTCCCTCCATTCTCCTCTCTCTAAAAATCTATGGAAAAAATATCCTTGGTGAGGATTAACAGCAACAACAAAAACATTCAAATTAATCTATTAAGATTTTAATAATGTTCAAATCTTAGACTCATATTATTTTTATGAATCTTTTAGAGTTAAAAGCACCTGTACATTAGGATATGTAGTTAAGCATATTCATATTTATTGCAATATATACATATATATTTTAATTGACAATTAGAAACAGACATGATAACTGTCAATATCTGTCAATATCTGAACATGTATAGTACACTATCATCTCAAATAATATATAGGTGTTTTAATAATTTGAAATATCTATCTATAATTCTGGAATGATGATTAAACAAAAGAAGGTATATCATTAGTATTCATATTTGTACTTCAGTATTGTTTGTTGAGACAAAGTTAATTAATGTTACCAAGGGAATTTGGAAAAAATGTTTTAAAAAAAAAGAAGCAAGCAATGGAGGGTCTTAGAAGTTGCTTAATTATGTTTTTCATTGGGAAACTCTGCTAGGCTGTAAAACTACACATTGAAATGGAATAAGAAACGTGGATTTTACTTTTCTAAAATATTTTTATTTTGTAGTCATTACAAATAAAACACTCTTAAGTCTCTTGTTGAGATGTAATTTTTTTGTTTTGTTTTGTTTTTCTGAGAAAACAAACCTCTGTCGTCAGGAGAAAGATACTTTTATGCTATTGTTCTTCATTGAATCAAATCACATTTGATGGAAATCAGCATTCTATTGATACCACTAAACCCTATTCTCTTCATGTGAAGAAATTGAACATTGGATTTGCTCAGGTACTTAATGTATCAAGAAAACCTTTTATCTACACAGTTTTATGAGTTACAGACTCCATCACTCTCTCATAATGACAGAAAATCATTGAAACAAAAATGCTTACTACCCTGCAATAGCAATAAAAAGCACATTTGCCCTGAACCAATACATCCATTACCTTGTAACCTTAGGGATATAAAGGAGAGATAAATTGAGACTCCAAGACTCTTTATCCTAAGTTATTGGTTCAGTATTTTCCATTGGTGTAATTTAAAATCGGCAAAGAAAAGGAGATTTCAATTCTGTTATTTATCATTCCAGTATCATTTTTTTTCCAAAACTTCCTTTGTGAGATCAAATAAAAAGATATGTGGTATGCTATAAGTCACATTTCCTGGTATATATTATAACCTAAATATAAAACATAAATTAAAAAATTATTTTCAATGTGAGAAGAAATACAATTGTTTATTCAAAAACAACTAATATTGATGGTATAATACATAAGATAATAGTTTCATAAGAATGAATATTGTCTTTATAATAAGATTAAATGTTTTAAATTTTTTTAAGAATATATTGTTATTGATTTCAGAGAGGAATGGAGAGGGAGAGAGAGAAAGAAACATCAATGATGAGAGAGAATTATTGATTGGCTGCCTCCTGAATACCCCCTACTTAAGACTGAGCTGGAAACCCAGGCACGTGCTCTGACCAGAACTCGAACCCTGACCTCCTGATTTATAGGTACACATTTAACCACTGAGCCATACCACCTGGGCAATAAGATTACATTTTAAGTCAGAACATCAGCATAGTATTTCTATAGACAAATACTAGGTTGAAATTAAAGCTACAATAGCCAAATTCTGGTTTTGATTCAGCTCTAGCTACAATCTGGGTACCAAATCTTCTTTATATTTAATAATTTTGAGTTCTATCAACCAATTGACATACAAGTGTACATCTATTATTGCAAGGAAAAATTGTAATAATTATTTATCAAAAACACTAATAACTTTATGATTAAAATATTAAGAATTTTCAAATAGCTATTTAATACAAAAACAGACTGTTACTATGACTAATAACAGTATAGTTAGCTAAATACTTCGAAGAAAAATGTACCTTTCTATGGTTTGCTCCCTGAAAGAAGAGACAGAGGTTAGGGCTAGATGCTGTTATTTTGTATGGGTCATGTACGTAGTGAGGATGCAGGAAGAAGGAGGTAGGTGAAGTAAAGCCTAATTCAAGAGTCGTATTGTAGTTGCTGCTATATTAACAGCAGCTCACTAGTGCCAGGACTTCTGCCACTTCAAACTGTGCCCCTGAAGAAAGACAGCTGAAGCACTAATCTGTAACTCATCTGTTGGACACTCCCTCCTATCCACTGAGGTTAACTGCCTTTTAGTTCTAATAAGCATTTCCAGCTGAGCATATTCCTGAGGTACCAATGAAGTCCCTGAGACAGAAATTAGAAATATATTCAAACGAATAACAGATATTTATAACATTTACATGGTGGTGTTTTTATTTATTAATGTTTGCATGATATATTTTCATTATTTCACTTTTAACCTGCCTTATTATTATATTTGACATGAATTTCTTATAGACAGTACATAGTTGGATATATTCTTCAGTCTACTCTTCCAAATTCTCTTTCAATTGTGTGTTTAAACCATTTAAAATAATTATAGATAGATTATGGATAAATGTGTGTTTTATTGTTTATTTTGTATTCTTTCTGGTTTCCATTTCTTTGCATTTTTTTATATTCTACATTAATGTAGGTTAATTGATCATTTTTTAATTTTTTTCATTTTAATATACCTATCGGGATTTTATACATATTACATTATTTAGTTTAGTGATTACTAAATACTCTAGGTATAACATTATACATACATAACTTATCACAGTCGATTGGTATCCACCTTATACCAAATTGAGAGAAGTATGGAAACTTCACCACACTTTATGTCCTTTTTATATTTCACATTTCCAATGTAAATGTCTTTTAAAATTTACTCAGCATATATTTAAATCCATATCAGACAATGCTATAATTGTCTGATTTAAATCATCAAACACAATTGAAAAAACTCAATAGGAGAAAGGAAATGGATTGCACTTAGTCATATTTTTATTTTTTACATTGATTTTCTTTCCTGATGGTCTTCTTCTTTTATAATTCCTTTAGTTTCATGAAAGTTTTTTTTTCATTATATTTTAATAGTTTTCCTTCATTTGTGAATGTATTGAGTTCCCTTTCATTCTGGAGGGTATTTTCACTTGGTACAAAATGCTTGATAAAATGTCTGTTTCTTTTCTGCAGTGAAATAATCGTATGCCATTTCTTTTGCCACTGAGAAACCCACTGTTATTCACATTGTGTCCCCCACCACAGCTAAAGTTCCATTTTAATCTCTATGCTTTCAAGATCTTTCATTTTTAGAAGTTAATTTATGATGTATATTAATGTGAATTCTTTAAGTTAACTCTATATGGTGTTTTTTTAGCCACTCATAACTGTAGGTTTATTACTTTTGCCAAAGTTAGGGAAAGGATTCAGCCAATATTTCTTACAGCACTTTTTCAGCACCATCCTCTTTCTTCTCTCTCTTTATGATTCCAATAACACTGATATTAAATATTTGGTAATAGTTCAACAGGTCACAGGGTACTGTTCTTTTTCTCTAGTACATTTTCTCTATGTTGTTCAGATATTTTCATTTTATTGTTTTATCTTCAAGTACACAAATTCTTTCCTCTGTATGCACCATTCTGTTCGTGAGGCCATGTATTATGGTTTTGATTTTAGTTATTTTTTTTAATTCTAACATTCCCACTTGGTTCTTCAACTGGGTTTATTACAAGCATAACACGAGAGATCTTTGTGATATTAGAAATGTTCTTTACTTTGACTGTATCAGTGCCCATATTCTGGCTGCAATATTGTATTATAGATTTTTGAGATGTAGCTACAGGGAGAAACTGGGAAAAGTTTCACACAATCTCTGCAGTTATCTCTAAAAATTGCATGTGCATCTACAATGATCTCAAAGTAAAAAAAAATTAAAATTAAATCTAAAATAATATAAGCATTTTTATATAACCATAATATTCAAATCATACATTTTATTTTCATAAAGTTGATTATTATTTATTCTAATTGGTATAATTGTATCAGAAATCACACCAAATTTAATAACTTATACAAAAGTAATAATTTTTTACATCTTCAGGTGTTTTGGGTCAGTAGCTGGGGGAGAGCACAGCTATGCAATTCTTGCTTGGGATCTCTCATGAATTAGCAGCTAGGTAACAGCTGGGACCACAGTCACTTGAAGGCCTGAATGGAAACAGGAAGATTCACTCCTCATAGCTGGCAGACCAGTGTTGATTGCTGGCTAGTGGTTTTAGTTGCTCTCTATTTACACCTTTCCCTTGGGATATGTATGTTTCTGTTTGCTAGTTTTAACTATATGGTGGCTTTCTCCGGAACAGATGATCCCAGGAACCAAGTTGAAATGATAAAGCCTTTATGATGTAGCCTAAGAGATCACATATTGTCACTTTTCCAGCATTCTGTTCCTTACATGAGGACATCCTATTCAGTGTGAGAGGAGACTTGATAAGTGAATGAGTATCAGGATCCCAGAAATATTAGGTCAATCCTATATTTTGGCTAAATAAAAATATGGTCATTTTATTTAATAATACCAAATATGTATTCTATACGTATACTGCTATATGCTTTAAAGTTTAACCATGATAAATCTTTCTCTTTAATGCTTAGATTTCAAAAATAACTCATATAAATCAGGAGAAACAGCTTGTAAAATCAAACTTCTGATGCCAAACATGTATCCATAATATATATATTTATATCAACACTAATAAAAGAGAAAAATGGTAATTGGCGTACGAGCTACCCTTTTCATTGGCTAATCAGGGCTATATGCAAATTAACTGCCAACTAAGATTGGCAGTTAACTGCCAACAAGATGGCGGTTAATTTGCATATGTAGGCACAATGCAGGGAGGCGAAAGGGAAAGCAGGAAGAAGCCCCCTGCCACTGACAGTGATCAGAAACCCAGGGGGGAGCTAAGAGCTGGGGGGCAGGGCAAAGGCGGCCCTGGGGCCGCCTTTGCCCTGCCCCCCAGCCATGATCAGAGAATCAGGTGCCTTTTCCGCCCTGGCCAGTGATAGCAGGAAGTAGGGGTGGAGCCAGCGATGGGAGCTGGGCACGGTCGAAGCTGGCAGTCCCGGGAGCTAGGGGTCCCTTGCCTGGGCCTAAAGCAAAGCCCACGATCGTGGGGCCGCTGCAGCTGCGGGTCCCCGCTGCCCGGGTCGGACGCCTAGGCCAGAGGCATTAGGCCTGGGCAAGGGGCCGATCCTGCAATTGGAGGGTGATGGGGGTCAACGCCTGAGGGCTCCCAGTATGTGAGAGGGGCAGGCTGGGCTGAGGGACACTCCCCCCCCCCACACACACACCCAGTGCATGAATTTCGTGCACTGGGCCCCTAGTATATATATAAATGATCTCAAAATAAAAAATATTTTATATATAAAAAACTTAAAAATAAAAATGTATTTTATATAAATTTACCTTTAATATATATAAATATAAATTTATATTTATTACAGATATATGAATACATATAATGTATATATATAACATATGTGTATAGTAATATATACATATAAAATAAAATTTGACTGACTCAACAGGTTTCTTAATTATTTTAGAAAATTCACTAACAGTAATGAATATGCATAAATTCCAAATTCCAAAAAAATATATTATGGAGTGCTTAATATGTTCTACACTCTTAGTTAAATTTTCTTAGGAAAAAAGCATAAAACTTTGTTAAATTCACTAATTATAAACCAGCACACAACACTGATAGGTGCAAAATAGAATCCCCACTACACATTATTTTTAGTCCCATCTATATTTTATGTTGCTGATTAGAGAGTAAAAGGATATAATTTTCCTGAAATTACCATATATTCATATGCATAAATGAGGAAGGAAACATATACAATGCTAAATTCTCCCAAAATTGTTAATGCTTAGGCTGTTTTTGAAAAATGACGTTTATGTCAAGGCTTTGACTGTAATAGACATTATGTTTTCCCAGCATCTGGTCTCTGATGTATCAAAAATCCACTGAGATATGGTTATGAATAAGCAGTTCATATCTTTATACTATGTTCCCTTGTTTTGGGAAAAATGTATATTTAATAATATGTGTGGCCAAATATTATAATAGCACCTAGTTTAGAAACTTGAAAAATATCACAATGTAATGTGTTGTTGACAAACTGCAAACATTATTATTCAGTACCTGTTTACTCAGAAAAATGTATTCAAAGTTACAGGTGCACATTTAAATGTTAATGCCTGTGGCGAAGAATCATAATTATGTAATTTGTGTATGAAGAAATTTCATTAAGTTCTGTATTTAGCAATAATCTATGCAGAGTGTCCTCTAGGGAGTACCAGCTTCTATTCTGAAAGTTTAAGTCTAATTGTTAATTATCATATACAGTCTTCTGTAATAATGCTACTTAGTATCTCAGTGGCTGTACAACTATCTTCAGAGCTGTCATCTTGCCAATTGACAAGAAATATTGTGATATTTAAGTGTTCTATGAGTGCAACACTGCAAAATACAGTGAAAAGAAAGATTGTTAAATGGCAATTGGTAGTTATGAACCAAACTTTTCCCTTCTGTTCCATTAAAATCCTGTTTAATGAAAACTGTAACAAAGACTTTTGAAATGTCTCTGTAGAAAAGCATTCAGTAGTCTGTCATAACTTTGCATTACATTACATTTCATTTTTAACTGCTTACTTTTTTTAATTACTTGCATTTATTTTTCAAAAAATTTACCTTGAGAAAAGTCTAAGCCCATATATTTTCATACTTTAATGTGAATCTAAAATATACCTATTTGTCTATGACAAAATATTTTGTTATTATAAGTTAGATTACAGGCATAGGCATTTAGGGGTGAGTTATATAGTCATTTAAACTGATGTAACTTTTTAAATAATTAGCAATTTTATGCATAGTTACTAGCTAAATTCATGGTATTATTATGATTATGATGATCAAGGACTAAATTGAATAATAATGAAAAGTGACTCTGTACTAAATTGAAATCTAATATATTTGGTCTCTGTCAGGGGCCCATATAATGGCTAGACACATGATAAGCCCTCTGATTTCTAACATTAAATTATACTATATATTTTTATGTACAACTGTTATTTTAATTGTTAATACATGCACCTGTATATGTATATACATATAATTCTGATTATTAAGTTTTATAAATTATTATTTTCACTTGGTATGCTCATACATACACACAAGTGTATATAGTATTCAATCTAAATTTAAATATTCTATAATATTTTAAGACTTATCAGAATAATATTTACCTAATAATGCCCACATTGCTTTAGACTGGTAGAATTTAAATTTAAGTACTTTTCCTTACATGCTGAATAAAATATAATTTATTTTTATTTTCAAATAAATAAGTTTTTAAATATTTGCCAAAGAAATCTATATGAATTATGTTAACAATAACAAGAAATGCTGTTTGGTTTTATATTGATACCCTTTATCTACCTTGTTTTTCATTTATTTTACTAAATATGTGACTATCCTTAGTTTATGTGAATGATAAATTAATGTTTTCTTATAAAATTTCTATAAATTAATAACATTTTTTTATTACTGTATACATCAAAATACCAAGGAATCTAACACCAATCATAATATTCTTGACAATTTATTTACATACATGTATATATAAACTACATGTATAAATAAATTATATATTGATTACAAGACATAATTATATATAAATTCTAAAAGAATAACCTTCACGCAGTTGTGCAAATTTACTAGTCCTTGCTCTAATTTCATTGCCTTTGTGTCTGATATTAGAGCTGAAGTGCACAGGCAGTAAGTAGAAAATACAAAATAGATGTTATGTTGGGAGAAAACAAGAAGCTGAAACTCACAAGCAGGAGTTTAAATCCCTATCAATGCTTGTGTTCCTGTCCTCAGTAATGTAGGTATTCTGCAGAAGCCACAGAGCTCGAGCTGCACACACACATACACCTTACCCTGGAGTTAGAGGTCAAGAATGACCTAGGAAAAGGTAGAGCAATTAGAAGCCCAGTTTAGACCAAAGAGGTGAGCCTGAAATTAAATGACAACATGTCTGAATTACAAAATGGCCCCTCTTTCAATTCCACTGTTCTATATCTTACAAAAATTTATCTTGGTGACCACCCTAATACTAATCAGTTATATATAATACGCAAGCTATGATAATTTAATTAATAGCATATTTAGCACTGTATACCTAATTTTGGTGAAGCATGGTCACTACTTATTTATTTTCACATAAGCATCTGAACTTACTTATGTAAGTGAGAAGCATTCATTTAAATGGTAAATTGAGAACATTCCAGAAAATTTAGAAATATTACATTTAGGAAGTAATATAGATTGTTTGAATTTCACACTAGATAAAATTAGAATACTCTATGTGTGTCAAAATTCCATGAGAGATGGCCCAACGTTGATAGAACATACACACCTGGGAATCTCCTAACTTATGTTTTCCTATATTCCACAAATCCAAATCATTTATTTAAAATTATCTTTATTGGGGTTAGTAATTTACATTCATTCGATTTTATCAACTCCTTTACTTTTGACAAATATATGCAGTTGTGTGCACTAGAGAAAATTCCCATAACCCTAGGGAATTCTTTCATGCCTCTAGACAGGCATTTTCTTCTTGCCATCCATGCGCCTGGAGCACCTATTGATTTGCTGACTGTCACAATGTTTCTACAATTTTAAAATTTTCTATAAATTCTATAGTATGTAATATTTTTTTGTCTAACCTTTCATTTTGCATAATGCACTTGAGATTTGTCCATGTTGACATTTTTGTATCTATGAATTTCTTTTTTAATTACCTCTGGATATCATTTAGCCATTATTTCTTCCTTTTATTTTTTAATTCAGTTACTTATATGAAATATACAGAATCTTCATTTTTTTTTCAGTCTTATATCTGTGCTCTACTTTCAAATTCACTGATTATTTCCTTCTATTTTGACTAATATGTTATTCATTTTGCTTACTATACTTTTAATTTTAGAAACTTTATTTTTATCTATCTCCAGAATTTCAATTTGAGATTTTTATATATATTTATTTTTATCAATTCTATTTTTCTAATTTATTGAACATATAAAGGATATTTACAATATCTGCTTTCAGATCTTTGTCTTCTATTTCCATTACTAGTATCATTTTTGTGTTTCTAATTTTTTTCTTATTTATTGGTCATATTATTTCATTGCTTTCTGCTGATAGTTCTATATTGGATGCTAGAAATGATCGATTTTATATAGTCAGGTGTTTAATTTTGTTGCGTTACTTTAAATATCAGGCATTTGTATTATATGCAGTTATTTGAATGATGTTTTCATGTTTCACTTTTAGGGTTTATTACCATGAAGTCTTAAAGATCTTAGCTTACAGATATTTCAGTTCCACAATTAAGTTTAGACACATTGGTGATTCTACCTAGCACCCTGTGTATTACAAGATCTCGGAATTATAAAATCTCTTATAAAACCTGTGAAATCTCTTACTAATTCCCATTGATTTTATTCCTGGCACCATGCAGTTTCCTTTTACACATGCCTGGATACATGCATCCACCTTGACTTTGACTTCTCTGATGCCTGTCTTTGTCTCTTCTATGCAGTGGCACTGACAGCTGCTTCCTTGTACTGTAGTGTGGAACCTGCTTCAAGGTCCTAGACTTTAGCAAACATAGAGATAATTTGATTTGTTTTCTTTCTATAATGGATTACTGTCATGTGCTGCCTGGTGTCTAGTATGTGACAATGATGATTCAGATTATTTTTTTCAGCAAAGGAAAAGAAGTTTAGGCAAGAGGTGAAATCTTATCTCATTTATTCCATTATGGCTGGAAGTGGAAAGCCAGATAATATTATGGAAGTATTTGTTTTCTAATTGCATAGTTCAATGATTCAAATACAGTGTAATTTTTAGGAGTGTAATATGCTATATTCTGGGATATGCTATTATTAGTTATTGTAATCTGGTTTCTAAAAATCAATATGATCTTAAATTTAAATTAGGCTATTTTTAACTTTTCTCAAATCTTGCTGAATGATAGGTTTATTGGAGAAAACATATGATTTTCTGTCTTGAAAATTGAAATAGAAATTGCTGACTACTCTTTGCATCTCTATCATTTCAACAAATATCTAAAACTTAATTTAATAGTGTGCCAACTCTATTTACATTTACATTCATTATCTAGTAGCAATATTTTCTGAAATGGAAGAATGACTTTTCCAATTTACTATCTTTCCAATAGTTGCCATCTTTACAAAAATGCTATCTTTCCAAACTGTTCATATCCAAAGCAGCACTTGGATAATCCATGCTTATGATTATGTACATATGATTTAATTTGCTTTCTGTATTATGATTATTTGGACCATCTCTTTATGGTGCTACAGTCTTTCAGAGTTCACCATCTGTGATTTGAAATATGTATTCCCTACTGAATTTCCTGAATTATCCAATTTTATTTCTACTCACCTTATATATTGGATTATCATTTCCATATTCATTATTTTTATTTAGTACTTTTTCAATCCAATTACTACTGTTTCCAATTTTCATAGCATTTTATTAAATTTTAAAATACTACTGTATAATCCTGTTCAATTACTTTTCTTAATTTTTATTTTACTGGTATATGTTGTTTTATTCAGTTTATCACTTTCATTTTTGTCCTTCTCAATTGTCTTCTAAGTTTTCCCATGTGAACTCATTTTGATTTGCTTGATATTCATAATTATACTGGTGATACATTTCTATAGCTACAGGTAGAGACAAAATCTAAATTAGCCCCTAATATGTGTTCCTCACATGGGTGAAGGAGGAGCATAAATTTAAGACTGCAATATAAGCCCATCATTCAATGTCAATTCAGGTTACCTCCAAATCAATCCAAATCAATTGTAGACTTTTTGCTTTTGGTTTTAAGTGTAGCTATCCTCTTAATAATTGCCTACATCAAGCTTAGAGTAAAAAAACAGCTCAGAGGCCACGCTCAAGCTCTTGGCCCCTAAACCTAGTAATGGTCCAGCATCCCCTCAGTATTACCCTCCCTGCTGGCTCTTCTGCTTTGCTGCCTTCTCGATATGAATGAACCTAGCAAGATTCTAGGATTACAAGATATGGGCCAGTGGTGCATAACACCGACATGCATTCTTACTTATCCATTATACTGTTTTATAGGGCTTGGGGCAACATGCACATCCCCAGTGACTTAAATGTGTGAACTGATATTTGTGTGTACAACCTGGCACAGCTTGTTTTCAGCTTTGACTTCATGATTATTTTGTCTATATCTAGCCTTATGCTCTGCGTCACAACATCAAGGACAAAAAGGAGAAATCTAGACTTTACTTTCCCAGAATATTCCAAGCAATATTATCTTCAGCCATATATATGCTTTCATTTATCCCGATGGCGACCCAGCTACTCTCTGATTGTCCAGGGTTTTTGTAAGTTTTCCAGTATTTGGATTTGAATTTCATCAGAGTTCAAACATTTTTTCTTAAATTTCTAGAGTTTTACTTAGCAATTGGAGCCATTAGCCAGTTTCTGTTTGCTATCTCTCTTATTACAATAAATATCGCATTTCTCATTTAATGAAGGAATAACTCAAGACTTTTGTCTTTACCAGTCCATGCTAAGAATTGAATCATAGTCTACAAATCTATATCATTTATGCCTGACAGACCATTACATTTTTCATGCACTATATCTTCTTCCACTAAAACTTGGGAGCTGGGAGCCCTTGGAACTATCATGTACTATTAGGTTCTCCTTAAATTTTCTGAGAGACAAATTCCTCACATTTTTCTTCCCTCTTGATTAAATGTGTAAGACTGAACTTCTCATCCTTATTCTTAATTTATCTTTTATTACCCTTTCTTAAAAATGGTATTTCACTGAGCATAATATTTTTATTTCAAGACAGCCAGATAGATTCTTATGGAATATATTTGTATTCTTCATTTATGAAATCTTATAAAAACACCCAAATCTGTTATATAGTTTACTTGGTTCAAAACTGCCAAATTTCCTCAACATATTTGTCTCATTTTTAGCCTAAGTTTAGATTACCTTCTGGTTTTTAAGAATTATTCATTCACTAACACAAACTTACGTTGCGCTTAGTATTTATTTTTTTATGGTTTGTTAGATTAAAGTTATTCAAGGGGAACTGACCTAGTTCATGGGTTTCATGGAGCAAGGACAAAGCAAAATAAGTTATATGTTTAAGTCATGGTATTAAATGAATGTGCCTAGAATAATGTGTTAAATATAAGTTATTTGAAACAGTGAAAAGTGGTGTATAAACTTTAATGATTAAAACAAATAAAATTCACAATGTATATCATGTGGTTCAATATTAACAGGTGAACAAAAGGCCTTGAGGCTGACAGAATGTCCAGCACCGTGTTGCAATTCTCAAAAATTATGCTATTTTCAATCTTCACTCAGTGTGTATCATGAGAAGGATTATGATTCCACTTTAGTTTGTTCCATTCTGTGCAGTTTTGTATATCAAGAATTATGCGTCAAAGGTAGTGAAGATCAAACCTCTATCCAAAAGTAGAAAACTTTAAGTAATGAGACTTAGAACAGAAAAGTCATGTAAATATAATGCTTGTTTCCAAATATATGATACATTACTTGGTAACAATAACTTTTACTTTCCTAGAGGAAATAATTAGTCTACAATGTGTAAAAATAAATATGGAAATTAGGCAGGGTCCTAGGGAAAATAAAAGTAAGCCAATTAGGAGTTCAAACCTCTGCTCCAAGTTTGCCCATTTTGCTGGTTTTCCTTTTAAGGCCTTCTTCCTTTTTGGCATCTTAAGGAGTTGCTCTTCCTGTTTTCTCCACTGTCTGACCATACACTTAGTGGAAGGAGGTCCAAATTGTCTCTCTGTGGCTCTATTTCCATGCTCTTTTGCATAGGTGATTACATTCAGTTTGAATTTTGCAGAGTAAGATAATTGCTTATAGGTATTGAGTATCTTTTTATTTTTTGACATCTTTATGGGCTCAGAACACTCTGGTCCTTGATGCATCTGCGCACTCTCCACCTCCACTTCCAATCAGCTGATGTCAGTAACGATAAAGCTTGTGATTGGAGGAAGCCTGTTTGACAAGGTATGGGCAGCTACACACCCGCATGGCTCCTTCCTCGCTGACTTCTGTATATAAGGTGCCCCTCAATTTCTAGTCTAATTATTTTAGAAAAAAATAGGGTCTTATACATGAAAAAATATGGTATATATTGTATGTGTATACACAAAACAAGGATTTTGAAATTCTGCAATGAGTTTTTAATAGTAGCCTAAAAAAATCAATACATGTTTTCAGTTTCCTGCCATTTCCTTAACTCTATTTTTATATTTTTATCTGTGTATCTCCAGTATTTTGGAAACAGCTATACACTTATGCCTAACACATTTCCTCCCCAAGTGATAATTGCTCATTTACAGAGTGCTTTCCATATTATAGACACTATTTAGACCCAAAGGGAAAGAATAAATATCAGTAGAAAAATGTAAGATACACTTTGCCTTTGTTGATTTTATATTCAAATATATACCCTGCCTGGTTGTCTCAATCAGTTGGGAACATTGTCCCATGCACCAAGGTTTACAAGTTCAATTCCTGGTCAGGGCACATACTTAGGTTGGGGGTACAATCCCCAGTCAGGGTGTGTAGTGGAGGCAACTAATCAGTTTCTCTCTCTATTTGTCTCTCTTCTCTCTCTCTCTCTCTCTCTCTCTCTCTCTCTCTCTCTCTCTCTCTCTCTCTCATCTCCCTCTATCTTCTTTTCTATCTCTTTAAGATCAACAAAAACATATGCTCTGGTGAGGATTTAAAGAAAGAACAAATATACCTCTCAGAGCATTGGAAAAAATACAGTTACATAATGTACATTGCTTGCCAAATGGTTATAAATATTATACAGAAAATAGAACAAATAGCATCATAGGGTCATTGTGTTATCTTCACAATTAGCTAGTTATTATCAATAAAGGAAGTCAGACGTTCTACGCATGATCACCTAGGACGCTTCACCAGGATGCTACAGCTTCACACATTATCATTCCTCCAAGGAGATTAATAGCCTTCCTTCCCCCATCCCATGTGCTATAAAAGGTAGGGTGCAGAGGGGCGGGGCTTGCCTAGCAGTCTAGCTGGAGAGCAATGGATTGGCTAGGGGGTAGACCTCATTAGAAGTGCACAAAATCTTGAAAAGTTAATCGGTTAAGCTCCCGGTTAAAACCCCAGAAAAAGGAGCTTTGCTCTCTCGTTTGCTCATGTTCTCTCTTGCTCTACGGCCCAGCTGCTTGTTCTCTCTCCATAGTCATTGGCCCTGAGCAGCCATATGGCTCATGTCTATGCAGACCCTATGCTCAATGGACTGCAACTGGGAGTACAGATAAGCTAACCAGACACTGGACTGGACTGTGCTTTAATATGGAACAGACATTTTGGTCAGTGGCCATAATTCTGGCCCTACTGAAGACAAGATAAGACTTCTTCTATGGCAGGATGGACAGAGATGGGCCCTTAAAGGGGAACCGCCTTAATTTTACATCATCAATAAAGCTTTCTACAAAACCTGTCATCTCATGGGGGCCCCAGGAAATTCATTTCATGGAACCACCCTAAGAGCTCCACTCCCACTGACACAATTGATATGGGAGGGACTTGCAACTTTAAATGTTATTCAGAAAGACTTCACTGAGAAAGTGAATTATTCACTTCCAGTTATTTTGTTACCAATTGGGGTTACCAGCTGGGGCCTCAATTTTTCTCATTGATAGATGCATAAAAGATTTTAAGGTCAATGAAAATGAAAGTAAAGTGGGATTTATTGAAGATACACTCTAAGCAAGGAGTGGGCCAATTGAGAGAGGAAATGGCCCTGAACTCCTAGGTTATATGGTTTAAATGAGGAATTTTCTGGGTGGATACTTTCATTTACATTTAGGGATGATTGACAGAAAAGGGTTATATAACTATGTTTCCTCTGTACATGCCCATACATACATACGTACATAAAAACCCGTGGGGGAAGGGAGAAATCAAAACCATAGTGCAAATTTTATTATAATTAGTCTAGGGCCCTAGTATGGTCACATCCAGGTCAATTTTTTTGTCTGAGCTTGTGCAGTCTGAACCTGCCTGCCAGTGGTGGTGGGGGCATTGTGTAGTGGAGGGTCATTGTGTTATCATCACAATTCCAGAGAGGCTGTCTGAAGACAGTGATGATCCAACCCCTTGTTCAGGACCCCAGGGCAGGCCCCGCCCCAGCAGCTCATGTCTAACTTTCTACCTAACAATTTCATTAATCAAATAAAAAACTTGGCTACCCCAAACTTCAAAATGATCCTCTCCTATGCATAAAACTAGAGGAGAACTGGACATTGGTGAATAATGATGTTGTCTGAGAAATGCGTGGATGGCCTTTCTCCATTGTTAGTGGGAGTGGGGTTCTTGGAGTGTTGCTGGAATAAGCATTTCTGGAGGCTCCCATGGGAGGATGAGATATGGTAGAAAGCTTTATTTGTGTGAAATTACATTCCTCAGTTTCTATCGTCCCATTTCTCTTAAACCAGTCCTAGAAAAGGTATAGCTAGGGATTTAGCAGAGCTCAAAGCAAAGCCAGTGTCCAGAGTTCCCATTTCATGGTGGGACTGGGTCCAGCACAGCATCAGACTAGATGCAGTTCATTAGTCCATTGTGTTTGGGGTCCACATAGCCATGGATGGATGCAGGAACATGAGAGCCCCCTAAAGACAGGACATCAACCAAGAGGCAAGAGATCAAGAGAGAGAACTCCTTTATTTGGGAGTTTAAGTATCTCAAATCTTCTGCCCTTACAGTGGCCACGCCTATTCTGACTAATGCCCTGTTCCCTGGTGTTACTGATAGACAAGTACCTTCCCTATATCACCTAGACCAGTGATGGCGAACCTTTTGAGCTCAGCGTGTCAGCATTTTGAAAAACCCTAACTTAACTCTGGTGCCGTGTCACATATAGAAATTTTTTGATATTTGCAACCACAGTAAAACAAAGACTTATATTTTTGATATTTATTTTATATATTTAAATGCCATTTAACAAAGAAAAATCAACCAAAAAAATGAGTTCGCGTGTCACCTCTGACACGCGTGTCATAGGTTCGCCATCACTGACTAGACTTTATTGGGCATACCTATAATATTTGCCTTTCCTTTGTTCCTTCCCCTATTAATTAATAACCAGGTTATTTACAATGGTATCAATGATACTTCCACATCAAATTATTACTGCTGTTAAGACACAATAACACACCTAACATTGCAGGGCAATAAATGGGAAAAAATAAGAACAGTATTAAGTAAGTTATGTTGTACATAATAGATAATTATTAATTAAAAAGCAGACTAGAAAGAAAAGCATTTGCAATATAAAATGCTAGGCACTGGATGAAATAAAGTTTGGACTTATTTCTCTCTATAGTAGATAAGACTTGAGATTAAAAGAGAGATATTCAAAGTATGTGCTGCAAATTTATTTTTGACCCAACTACACTTTTCTATATGCTGTGCTTATACTTACCATATTTAATTATTAGATTAATAGTTTCTCTTATGTAGAAGATTATAATAGCTACAGAATCTAGCTAGCATCACTCTTAAAATGTAGCAAATAATCCACAGCAGGTATTAAATTGATAGAGAAATAAAAAAAATAACATTAGTGATATCAGCGAAATCAGGTGTTAAAAAATACAATCTTTTTCGCATTTCATTTTGAAACTGAAAGGAGTTTTTAGGCGTAAAATAGGCAGGTGTAGGGAGTTTTAGGGATTAGGGGGTTTATGGGGGAGGAAGACATAGTTAGTTGGGGGCTTAGAGCTGCCAAAAGGCATACATTCACAGAGAACAAAATGTGCCACAGGATAAGGGGAAAGAAAGACATCAATTCACAGAAGATAAGGACGAGCCACAGGGTATGGGGAGAAAGAGGAAACAAACTTTCACGGGGAATAGAGAAATGCTGACTAGTGGGAGAGAGAGGAAAACAGATTTTCACAGGAGATAGAGAATCCTACCCTTGAAGGGGGAGAAAAAGAAGGGGGCAGTATGTGGGGTTTGAGCTTTGAAGTTGTTATTCTACCAACAAGAAGGGAGCATCAAGAGACAAAGAACTGCAGCCTTTATAAACCTTAGAAAAAGAGAGCTTAGTGGGTCACCCCCTTGAGACACCCTCCCTACACGGGAGTCTGTACCTGTTTCCAATAAATTTCCAACCTTTTCATCTACCACTTTTTGACTGTGGCTTCATTCTTCGAATCCACCTGGACAGGAACCCAGGAAAGAAAGCGTCCTTGCATCTGCTCAGAAGAAGAAACCACTTGATGCAAAATGATGAAAAGTTGTTTATTTACAGTTGTGTGCATATCTGAGAGAAAGAAAAAATTTAAAAACTAATTTTTTATTTATTTTTTAGACTTCAATTCTGGAGGGGGAAAAAAGACAACTCTACTTATATATGTTATATGAATTATTAAATTGCTTATCCAAGTAACAGGGTAATAATTTTTGTTTAGAATTTATACTTTAACACCTTTGTGTCTTCAGAGATTTTAAGACAGATATTTGCCACAATTCATTACAAAAAAAAAAAAAAAAAGGAAGAAAAAGATAACTGCCTAGCTTTGACTTGTGGGCAGAAATCGCTCTGACCACTCAGTGACACAGAATGCACTCGCTGAAACATTAACCTTAGGAAAGGCAGCTGAGAAAATTACTAGAGGGAACAGTCAGGAAATGCTTTTTTCCAGTCTATTAGACCACAGCACATTCAGCTAGATTTTAACAGGTGTTCTGAGGTTCGTGTAAAATATTAATACATGCTTTAATTCAATCATAACATTTCCACTGAAGAAACAGCCCAATTAATTGCATTTTTTTTTTTCAGTTAATAACAAAGGTCTATTGAAAGAGTAGTGAAAGCAAAGGAAGCCCCGGCGGCTCAGCTTTCTTGGCTCAGGGCCAGCACCCACTAGCAAGCCACTGGGTGTTATTGTGATGCAAATGCCTGGAAGCCAGGCACTCACTCACAGCATCTGATTTAATAGAGAAGGGGACAGGGAAGTCACAATACAAACAAAAACACAAGCAGAATCCGCAATAGAAAACAAATCTTGGGGTGTTCAATGACATTTTGAGCCTCTAAATAAGAAATGCAAATTGATTGATTCAGCAGTGCCAAAGAAAAACAGCACATATCACATCTACCTGGATATAGGCTGATGCTGACATAACGTAAAAGAATAAAAATAGTCTTTATTTCTCCCTCATTCAAATCACTTTCTTTACAAAGCTTTTTTAAAAAATGATAAAAAATTAAAAATATATTGGTGAAGATATTGCTACGAGATATGTCCAATATTTTGCTGCCTGTGGATTCTTCTAAGATTTTTATGGTTTCCTGTCCTACATTTAAATCCTTTATCCGGTTTGAGTTTATGTCTGTGTTTGATCTAAGTTGGTGATCTAGTTTCATTTTTTTTGCATGTATCTGTCCAATTTTCCCAACACCATTTATTAAGAGACTATCTTGACTCTATTGTAAGTTTTTGCCTCCTTTGTCAAATATTAATTGAGTTTAATGGCTTGAGTCGATTTCTGGGTTCTCTGTTCTGTTCCCTTGGTCTATATGTCTGTTCTTGTGCCAGTACCAGGCAGTTTTGAGAACAGTGGCTTTGTAGTATAGCTTGATATCTGGTACTGTTATCCCACCTACTTTGTCCTTCTTTCTCAGGATTGCTGTGGCTATTCGGGGCCTTTTTTTATTCCATATAAATTTTGGGGGAGTTTGTTCTAGGTCTGTGAAATATGCCGTTGGTATTTTAATGGTGACTGCATTGAATCAATAGATTGCTTTGGGTAGTATGGACATTTTAATGATGTTGATTCTACTAATCCATGAACAGTATATTATTGCATTTATTTATATATTCCTCTATTTCTTCTTTTAATCTCCTGGTTTTCTGAGTACAAGTCTTTTAACTCCTTAGTTAAGTTTATTCTTAGGTATCTTAATTTTTTGTTGCAATGGTAACTGGAATTTTTTTTTTTTTAGTTTCTCTTTCTGTGAGTTATTTCTATGATACTTCTCCTAGGACAATGGAAACTAAGAAGAAAATAAACAAATGGGACTACATCAAAGTAAAAAGCTTCTGCACAGCAAAAGAAACCATCAATAAAACAACAAGAGAGCCCACTGAATAGGAGAACGTATTTGCCAATGTTACATCTGATAAGAGTTTAATCTCCAAAATTTATAGGGAACTCATACAATTTAACAAAAGGAAGATAAACAATACAATCAAAAAATGAGCAAAAGACTTAAATAGACACTGTTTGAAAGTGGGCATACAGAAGGCCAAGGGTCATATAAAAAATGCTCAAAGTCACTAATCATCTGAGAGATGCAAATCAAAACAACAATGTGGTACCATCTCACACCTGTCAGAATGGCTATCATCAACAAATCACCAAATGACAAATGCTGGCGGGGATGTGGAGAAAAGGCACCCTCATGCATTGCTGGTGGGAATACAGAGTGGTGCAGCCACTGTAGAAAACAGTATGGAGATTCCTCAAAAAATTAAAAATAGAACTCCCATTTCACTGAGTAATGCTACTTCTGGAAATATATCCCAAGAAACTAGAAACACCAATCAAAAAGGATATATGCACCCCTATGCTCATAGAAGCATAATTTACAATAGCTAAGATTTGGAAAAAGCCTAAGTCCATCAGCAGATGAGTAAAAACCCATGGTACATCTACACAATGAGATACTATGCTGCTGTAAAAAAGAAAGAACTTTTACTATTTGTAACAGAATGGATAGAACTGGAGAGCACTATGCTAGGAAAAATAAGCCATTTGAAGAAAGATAAATATCACATGATCTCACTCTTTTAAGGACGATAATAGACAACATAAATTGATGAACAGAAATAGACCCAGTGACATAGAAGTTTCGAACAAACTGTCCAACCTCAGCTGAAGGCAGAGGAGGATTTTTTTTTTTTTTTTTTTTGTGGGGAGGGTTAAGAGATCAACAATAGGACTTGTATGCATACATATGAGCACAACCAATGGACACAGACACTAGCTTGGTGAGGGCATGTGCTGGGGGGTGGGAGCGCCTGGGGAGAGGTCAATGGGGGGGAAAAGGAGACACATGTAATACGTTCAACAATAAATTAAATTTAAATTAAAAAAGAATAAAAACAAAAATAATAAAATTATATCTATGATATGTATTTAAAAGCACAAGAGCTAAGAAAATAAAATAGGGACATATTGATTATTTCAAAAACGTTTGAGTAAAACTATAGTCTAGATAAATTACGTACTGTTAATGTTTTTTTTTTTTAAACATGCACTTGACCAGGATTAACTCTACATCTCAAAAGAAAATATAATTTTTATTATATTTTAAATTTCTACGGTTATGCTGTTAGGTCTGATCAGATCATTGGATTGATACCCCTCCCCTGGGAACTGACCTTGAGGCCACTTCACAGTGGACATTCTACTTGCTTAGACCACATTCCACTTGCTAAGACCATTATCTCTCCCCTCCAGAGTTTCCCAGTATCCAGACCTGCACAGAGAATTATCCACCCAGAAAAAAAAGCCTGCCTAGAGTCCTTTAAAAACCTCTGACTCCCTGTCTTTGGGGGCTGGCACTGTTTTGAGGCTCAGCCCATCTGGTTTTCCAGATGACCTAATAAATTCATAATTCCATACCCGCTTTGACCTCCTGTGTTCCTCCTTCAACGACCCTAACATATGCATTCTGAACTTTATGATCTATAATAAAAATGAAACACCTGTAAATGTACAACTCTTGCATTTTCAACTTTGAGTAAAGGCTCAAAGTAATATAACAAAATTAAATATTAAAAAAGGTCTTTTAAAAAATTTATAAATAAAGATATGTATCATCATAAAAAAGATGCTAAATTCTAGACTTTCCTTCATTGTTATGTATAGATCTTCATACTTTCCTTCGTCTTATTGGTTCACAGAAAATTTGTTAGACATAAATGCTGTTCAACAAAGACTTCTGGGTCTTCCTCAAGGCATATAGCAATGTTGCCGAATAATTGAATGGTTGAAATTTTTCTGTCACTAGTGGGAGTGGGGTTTTTGCCACATCTTGAGAAAAGGAATTTTCTAAGACTCACATGGGAGGATGAGTGGTTTTTATTTACATATAATTATATTCCTTGGTTTGCAAAATCTCAAGTCCCTTCAACCAGTCCTGGAAAAGATGCAGCTGGGGCTCCAGAAGAGCTAAAAACAAAGTCAGTGTCCAAAGTTTCTGTTCCTGAGTCCGACACAGCATCAGGCTAAGCCGTTAGTTGTCATCCATTAGTCCATTGTGTGGGTCCCACAGCGCTGAGTCACATGGGTGAATGTGGGAGAGCACATCCACTGCAGCAGAAGTCCCTAAAGCAGCAAGAGGGCCAAGAGGGCAAGAGAGGGAACGTTCTTTGTTCAGGATTTAAGTATCTTAGGTTTTGCACCCTTGTAGTGGCCATGCCTATTCTAGCCACTGGCCTTTTTCCAGTTGTGACTGATAAGTAAGTATCTTCCCATGTCACCCAGATTTTACTAGGCTTGTGCCTTTTGTCCAGGCCCTTACCCTATTGATATGTGGGGAACAGACCGGGAGAGCGTCCTATTACAGCCTCCTGGCAAAGCTGAATAAATGATGTTGCTACTTCACCTAGTCTTTCCTTTGCTCCTTTCCTGTTAAATAATAACTGGGTTAGTATAATGGTATCAGTGATACTCTTCCTCTACCCCCTGGAAGTTAGGAATGAAGCTGTGATTTGTTTTGGCCAATGATGTAATTGAGTGATGGTAGACATTTCTGGGCAGAAGCATCAAAAGCCACAACGCTATTTATCTTGCTTCTTTCTCCTGCCTTAGTGATCTTGCAAGCGATGCTGTTGTAATAGCCTAGTTATTATTTAACAGGGAAGGAGTCTAGGCATGCCATTGACACAGCTTTGTCAAAAAGCTGCAAATAGCATTCTCCAAGTCTGTTCCCCGCTGATTGATGGGGGAAGTAACCACACAGAGGCAGTTGAGACTCATGCCTCCTAAGGTCTGAGTGCTGTGGGAAAGTGCTTGCCCATCAATCACACCTGGAAACAAGTAATTGGCCAATATGTGCACGGCCACTGCAAGCATGCAAAACCTCAATGTATAAACTTCCAATCAAAGGAAATCCACTCTCTCTTGACTCCAGTGTGCCTGGCTCCTGTGATTTTTGTGGCAGGGGCAAGTTCTCCTGTGCCCGCGTGGCACGCGGCCATGTTGGGCTCCCCATATGGACTAATAGACTTTAATTAGCTTGAATGCTGAACCACAACCAGCTGCAACATGGAAAGGAAATTCTGGACATCAGCCTTGTTTCTGGCTATGTTGTATAGACTAAAGGCTAATCGTGTGTCTTACAGTAAAACCTTTCAATTAGATAAAAGAAACCAGCAAAAAAAGAGACATTATTTTTCCCATTCTAGCCTTGTGGGCTCAAGGTACCTGAGATTAAACCTAAAGGGAGGCATTGGAATTAGAAAGTAATATTTATATGAACATGAGAAGTAGATTACAAAAATTATCAAGAGTATAGTTATTGCCTTGGATTGTTATCTCTAATCAAACAAACATAAAAGCCAATGAGTTTCAAGGAGAGTTATACTGGCAACTCTGCAATAGTCATGAGGCTAAGAATTTTTGAGATGTACAGCTGTTGGTGCCCCCCAAATCTACTGGCAGGAAGTAGGGTGAGTATGTTTTTCCCTAGCAGGCTACTAAGGCCAAAACAACAATGTAAATGAAAGATTTCCCAGGAAGTGGAGACAGGGATTTTGGAGAATAATGGACATGTAAGCTTTTTCCAGGGAGTGGAACCAGGGACTCATCAGGTATCCCTCCTCTCTCACAAATACACAAAGCATCAACCAGAGATTTTGGACTCCGAGCACAAACTCATAACTGAATAGGGGTATTTTTCTCACATGGGAATCTTGGGGATAGGTGTAGTTTATGTGGAAAACAGATTAAATATTTACTGGCTAGGAGGAAAGTTGTGATAGTTATTCAAGCTATGCTAAGAGTCTAGTTCTCTTCTTTTAGGATACATGATAGAAATGTATTTTCCCAGCATCTTTAATAGATGCCTGTTCACGGGACTTCTTTTAGTCAGTGAAATGTGAGCATATGTAATATGTTTCATGCCTGGGCAGACGCTCTTACAGGAATTTTGAGTTCCCTTGCCTCAGTGGTGATGTATTTGGAAGCATATATTGAAAGGGCACATTCATCATAGCTTGAGGGATTCATTACCATAAACATAGGCCTTTGCAAATATGCACATAACAGTAGTATAAATTAAAGTTGTGCCCTTTTTATATTAATTACTGTGATTTGGTAATCTGCTCTGTTCTATCCTAGTCTAACTACAAATCTAGCTATGATATGTGTACAGAAAATATATTGTTAAATTTTCTATTTAAGAAAAAAAGGTAAAAATTTAGATTCTATATAAATTGTTATTGTATACAGGCCTAATTACCAAAGCAATAGCATGAATTACAATATTGGGCACATTAAACTGACCTTTTAGTTCAACTCACTAATTCATGTAATAAAATTGCATTAGCCAGCCTGTTTTCTCTCTGACCTTTTACTATAGATAGGGACAAAAGGAATGCACAGATTAGGTAACAAGTAATAGAAACATATCATGATAAAAGTGCAAAGTGCTAGTGTGAGGAGGCAGAGTTTTATTTTTATTTTTCTAACAACATAACAAAAACAGTTACTCTGAAATTCCTAAGAAGGTGAGGGGATCAGTCAAATAAATATATGAATAACACATAGACACAGACAACAGTGTGGTGATGGCCAGAGGGAAGCAAATTGGGGGGGGGGGGTAAAGTGTGGGGGAAATGGGAACATCTGTAATAATGTAAACAACAAAAATAAAGTAAAAATAGAGAAACCCCTCCTGTTACAGAACACCTGAAATCTGGTGGCGAAATATCCTAAGTACTTTATAGTCTTAAATTATATAGGTTAGCTTGCAAGAAAATAAGAAGAATCTTCAGTGAAACAACTGTTGCCGTAGCTGGTTAGACTCAGTGGATAGTGCATCCGCCTGCAGACTGAAGGGTCCTGGGTTCAATTCCTGTCCAGGTCACGTACCTTGGTTGCAGGCTCAGTCCCCAGCCCTGGTCAGGCTGATCGGGGTGCCTGTGGGAGGCAACCAATCGATGTGTCTCTCTTACGTAGACATTTATCTCTCTCTCTGTCTCTCCCCCTTCCTTCCACTCTCTCTAATCAATGGAAAAATATCCTCAGGTGAGGATTAACAAAAAAAATAAATAAAAATGTGTAAGCTTCAAATGCATATTTTCACCATGTGGCACCTAAAGTAGTCTGCCTTCATTGAATACCTAAAATTTGTGTGTATGCTGGGGGAAGGAATGCAAGGAAGAAGATAAAGCCTTGGGCTAATCAATGATATGGAATTTTGTAACTGAGAGTGGGAATTATAAGAAATCATTATAAGGAATATACCCCTCAAATAAAGATGAGTCTAGGGCAGGGGTGGGCAAACTTTTTGACTCAAGGGCCACAATGGGTTCTTAAACTGGACCAGAGGGCCGGAACAAAAGCATGGATGGAGTGTTTGTGTGAACTAATATAAATTCAAAGTAAACATCATTACATAAAAGGGTACGGTCTTTTTTTTTTTACTTTTATTCATTTCAAAAGGGCCGGATCTGGCCCACGGGCCGTAGTTTGCCCACGGCTGGTCTAGGGGAAGGAAACTTGCCCATCTGCCTTGATTCCATGTGGGAAAACAAAACTAGCCTGAGAATTTTAGAGTAGGTGAGTAGGTAGATAAAAGCAGGGGAAAACTGATGAAAGACCATGCCTGTATAAACAGTATAAACAGGGGGAAGAGCTGCTAAAGAGCTAAAACCAGCCATCAAAGTTAGACAAAACAGGAAGGAGGATATTTGGTCAAATTACTCACACCAAGAAAGCAAATCTTGCAAAACACCTGGGAACAAACAAATTCCAGCAAGCCCATCAGCTAAGGTACAAAGAGTACAATAAGATTAAGACAAAATAATAAGATAAAAAGCCAGGAACTAGACCCCTTCGGAGCACTAGAACCACACCCGAGCTACCCATCTGAGTGTCCCTCAGATGTACTTTTGCTTGGAATAAACCTTTGTCTCTTAATGCAATTTTCCAGCTCTCATGTTGAATTCTTTTCTCCAAGAGGCAAGAACCCAATCTTGCTGATCAGCAGTGATGCTGACTAGAAGTCATGTCCTTGAGCACACAGGTCCATTCATAATCTTATAACTGAGCAATTAGCATGTGTGCTAGTGATGAGGCGTATGTACCTGGCAGAAGGGGTCACAGAAATGCTTCTAAGTCAAATACTAAGCACCTTGTGATACAAGAATCAATCTAAGTCAATAGAATAAATCTTCATATGCAAAAGTAAATAAAATAAGAAAACAGATTTAGATATCCAAGGAATAAAATGAGTATTTTTATATTTAAATTTATAAACGAATAAAATAAAAGAGCCTCTGTTAGAGAAACACATGTTAAAGGGTAAGTATAGGGAGAAGAATGATAAACTCCCATAATTTTTCACTAAAATAATGTGACAAATACAAGTTTTTATACCACAAAATGAAGGACTAATTGTTTTATGCAAAAATGACAATGAGAGCAAGAGATAGTGAATCTGAATAATGATGGTTGAAGTGATGCCCCATTCAATTTGTGTTCTTGTTAAAAATACCAAGTGAACAGATTCCTATGCTTCCATGTACACAATCACAACAAAATCTAAACTTAGTGGTGATATTTTTTAAGATTTTATTATTGATCTTTGCATTTTAATTATGGCAAGTTATATTTCATATATTAAGAAAATAATTTATTTCCTTTTGCATAGCTTATCAATGGGGAAAATAGCTTTAAAATAATTTACTTAGGATTATTCCAAATAATTAAAACACAGAAACCACCAAAAGAAAACAAGTTAGTGTTTCAGTGCCTGTGTCTGTATCTAGGTTACCACTTCATTGCCAAGTTCGGAGGTACTAATTCCATGTCCCAGGAAGTGACAGCAAAAATAAAACTTATTTAGCTTCTCGTCTTCCTCAGATGCAACCTCCATCTTATATGCATTGAGTGATGCTCTAGTGTTCACAAATATGTTGTAATGGAAGGCTCCAGATATGCTGGGATAATGTGGCTGGGCTCACTCTTACTGGGGGATACTGACTGCTAAGCAAAATACGTTTCTTTTTGTGGCCTATGTGCAAAATGAAAAAGCTGTGTGGCATCTCTATGTAGGGAAAATGACACCTGGGCCCTGTAATTGTAAGCTCTAAGGGTAAATGCTGTTGTTTCCAATCCACAGCTCCTTCCGTGGATTTCCTTCTTCTCTGAAGACCTGAATATGGCCAAATGGGAGCTACTCTACTCAGGTCTCCTCTGGTGTCAAATGGGCATGAGGACAACAAAGACCAGGTCAGGCCGGCCTTTTGCCTGCAGGTGGGAAAAGTGTTCCCATTTGTGCTCCAGGATTTATCTGTTTGTACAGCCAAGAACATATTCTTACTTAGCTTTTTCTTTTATCATTTCCCACGTCCTCAATTTCCCTTCCCCCCAAAAGCATTCCCCAAAACTCTTGAACAAAAATTTCCAACCTCAGGAGCTGCTCCTAGAGAATAGCTGGCCTAAGTCAGAAATTCTTATTTTTTTTCAAAAGTAGGCAGTCCCACTCAACATTATAACTTTTAATTGAAAGTTCTTCCAGCCCTGGCCAGTGTCGCTCAGTTGGTTGGGTGTCAGCTCGTGCACCAAAAGGCAGCAGGTTTGATTCCCCTTCAGAGCACAGGCCCAGGTTTTGGGCTGGATCCCAGGTAGGAAACGTGCAGGAAGCAGCTGATCCATATATCGCTCTCACATGGATGTTTCTCTCTCCATCACTTCCTCTCTGAGATCAATTTAAAAAAAAAAAAAAAGGAAAAGAAAAAGTCCTTCCTGCCAAACAGGCCAGAGCTTTCTGGGTTAAAGCTATTTGCATTTTCTTACTCATTCCCTTTCATAAGAAGTTAGCTTTATTTCCAGATTGATGTCACTTCCTTTAGGGAAATAAGAGTGGACAACGGTGCACAATGTCCAAAGCATGAGTCAATATTATAAGAATAATGAATTTTACCAGGTTTTTCCAATTTAAAATAATTTTATTTTATATATTTTCCCAAACATTGCAATGTTGGGGTGTAGGAACCAAAACATACTTATCTTACCTTAATTCAGTTTGGGGATTCCCTTCAGATATTTTAAATATATGAAACAATTTATTGATCAAAAAAAATTGATATTCAAACAGTATGATGCTTCTGGTTTTATAATAATACTTTATGAAAAGTATCTATAATATTATTTTACTACTACTGGAAAGATAAATTATTCCAGAAATAGAAATATAAAACCTTTGATTCTTATATGAATTCATTTCATAACATATAGGGCTTATTAAGTTGTTTAAAAAAATCATTTCAGCCTGCCAGTGTGACTCCGTGGTTTAGCATTGACCCATGAACCATAAAGTCATGGTTCAATTCCCAATCAGGGTACATGCTCAGGTTGTGGCTTGATCCCCAATAAGAGGCATGCGGGAGACAGATGATAGATTATCTTTTTCCCTCATTGATATTTCTATCTCTCTATCCCTCTCCCTCCATTTCTCTCTAAAAATCAATAAAAAATATTTTTAAAAAATAATCTCAAGGTTGATTTCATATTTTAAGAAGTCCATGTACTGCATGTAAAGCTCAGGGACTCAAGAAACGATTAACACCCCCCCCCCACACACACACACACCCCACCACACAGAGACGCTTGGGTAGGTTTTTATATTGTAAACTCTTTGAGTTCCTAGGCTTTTGGAAAGTTGTTTGGAAGGGTTCCATTAATACAAACCATCCCAAATTATAACTTGTACACTTGAGCCCTATTTCTTGCTCTGCTGGTCACCAAATTTGTAAACTTAGACAGATTATTGACCTCTGAATATACTTTTCTATAGCAGGGATAATAACTATGCCTACATCACACTCATATTGCGTTACAATAAAGAGAGCTTGAAAATGGCTTATGGTATAGAAGTACAAGAAAATATTTTAATAATTATAAAAGGCAATAGCAGTTTTAAAAATAGGCTTTTGCCTTCCGCTGGATTGCCTGAATTCCTCTAGAAAGCATCATTAAATGCGCATAACACAGGTACTTAAGTTTTATGTAAGTCTTGTGGTAACCACAAAGCAATAACCTATACTCACAGGGTCTATACAAAGTTATTCCGCCTTCCCGCCCTGAATTAAAGGAGAACTTTGGTAATATGTGGAGCTCCCAATGCCCTGCAAATAAAAGGGGTGAATGTCCTTGAATTCCTTATGGCCAGGCCACTTAGGATGCACCCCCACCACCTCCCCCCGACTTCCACATGGAACAGCACATCTACCAAAGGAAAGTGATGCAATCCACCTCATAAATCCAAAGACAACCTTGGAGAAGTACCTCATCCTGTTGTTGCCATTGGAAACCCCACGGATGTCAGCAGCATGTCCTCCAGGAACATTGGCCCGCAAGCTGTGCTGAAGTTGGCTGCTGCCACTGGAGCCTCTCCGACTGCCGGTTGCTTCACTCCAGGAACCTTCACCAACCAGATCCAGATCCAGGCAGCCTTCTAGGAGCCCCAATTTCTGATGATCACTGACCTCTGGGCTGACCACCAGCCTCTCACAGAGGTGTCTTATGTTAACCTGCCTACCACTGCTCTGTGAATCAAAATTATACCTATGTTTGTTTGTTTTTTGTCAGATAGGCAAAAAATTTTCTTTTTGGCTTGCCGCAGAATTGTAGGAATTAGTTTATGTTTGCCATTAGATGAAAAAGATTGAAAATCGCTGACCTATAATATTTATAGTTCATGACAGAGCATTCACACTGGATGGCTATTATTGTGTTGGCTGTTGTCATTTATTTATTTGGCAATCTAAGGGAAAAGAGGTTAGTGTCTCTGACTAAATAGTCAGGGATTGAATATTTTTAAATTTCTTGCAACACACCTGTTGAAAATTGCTGTCCTAGAATAAACTCTGTTTAGAAAAGCAATTATTTTATTAAGTTTAAGTTCACATGAATAAAACATTTATTGTTATGTGTGTGGCCTGAACTTTCAAATTACTTTTGGAGAGTACATTCTGTCCTTAATAAAGGATGTCCTAAGAGTTCACAACTCTCTGTTTAGTATTCTCCTATCTAAAGTCAATTATTTTAGCCCTGTCCGGTTTGGCTCAGTGGATAGAGCGTCGGCCTGCGGACTGAAAGGTTCCAGGTTCGATTCCAGTCAAGGGCATGTACCTTGGTTGCGGGCACATCCCCAGTGTGGGGTGTGCAGGAGGCAGCTGATCGATGTTTCTCTCTCATCGATGTTTCTAACTCTCTATCCCTCTCCCTTCCTCTCTGTAAAAATCAAAAAAATATATTTAAAAAAAAATAAAGTCAAATTATTTTAGACCACTGTCCTTTTTTGCAATTTCTGATAGAAAAAAAGGAGATGAGAACTAAGTAAGCATTTGATACACAAAAATAACTAAGTCCTTAGCATAAGTAGAAACATATTACATATAAATCCAATTAATCAAGTAGTAAATCACCTGAAAAATGATGTTTGAACTTAAATACTTCACTGACCTCCGGAAGTTAAAGGATGAACAGTTCTTTCTTATGTTTTTCAATTTTTAAAAGATAATCTGAAGTGTGGATTATATTAGAAATCACTATTTTAAGCTTCCACATAGGGGCATGGAGGATGAAGAAATAAGAAAGGTTCCAGTTAGTTGAAATTTTCTCCATATTTCCTTAAAAGCATTTAAGAGAAAATCTGAGTGCATCAAAAATTCTTTATTATACTAAAAAATGGAAGAGAAAACTAGAACTCCATGAGAAATTTAAATAAAATTCCAAGACTTGCCAAGAACATAAAGATATTTTTTTAATATGAAGATTGTGCTACTGGAAATCAAAAGAAAATACACACATATGGATTTTAAGAAAAAGCTATTCAGCCTGGCCGGTGTGGCTCAGTGGTTGAGAATTGACCTATGAACCCAGAGGTCACAGTTTGATTCCCGATCAGGGTATATGCCTGGATTGCATGCTCAATCCCCTGTGTGGGGTGTGCAGGAGGCAGCTGATCAATGATTCTCTTTCATCATTGATGTTTCTATCTCTCTCTCCCTCTCCCTTCCTCTCCCTTCCTCTCTAAAATCAATACAAAATATGTTAAAAAATAAATCATTATTAAAAAAAAGAAAAACTTGTTTAAATATCTACTTGGAAATTAAATAGTTGTATTCTTAGATTCATTTTTGAATCTTTGTGGTTCAGTAATGAATTGAGTAAAATAGCAACACAAATAATTATTCTTTTAATTTGTATTGAATTGTGTTCTTTTATATTATCAAAGCAGCCATCTTCTTTAGGATAATTCATTTGTAAAACTCTATTAATAAAATCTTGACAGGTAAATATGCTACTTGATCTAATTTTTAATGTGTTTTGAAGGTTATGCATTGTAAGTTTGCTGTTATAAAGTTATGTACCAATATTTCATTTAACTACACTTTTTGGAACATTACATCGTCTATTTAGTACATAATTAGATTGTATTGTTTCAAAATGTTTATTATTCATCTTCAAAACAATTATGTTGATACCTGGATAAATATAATCCTCATTTTATGAGGAGAAAGCTATGGCTTTGAGAGTCTAAACTTAATATCCTGATTTTCAAAAGTAAAAATACCACCAAAGCAAACCCCAAAGAACATTGGACTGTGCTCCAAAGAGAACATGTGGCTCTTCATAGACCATTATCTATTCACACAGTAGATTGACTAAGAAAAAAAATTATATGCTATCAAATAGCCTTCATTTGTGTAAGTATAAAATGTAACTACTTTAGAATTAAGCACATTTGAGTAAGAAAATGAGGTTATTTCTTATAAATCTTTTTAAAACCTTTATTGTTCTCAGTGCTTGAATTGAAATTTGATGTGAACTCTTGCCTTTTGTTAACTGAAGCAATTCCTATTAGCATTCTAATTGCATCAACCACACACACTGGATCTGTTTTTTGTACTTATTTCTGTATAGACTTCATTTAAAATTAGGATCTAACTTATACTATCTCAAAGGAGTTTCCAGAATATGACATTTAGATTTTTAACATCAAAGTTGCATTTTTTTTATTGCTGAAATCATATTGGATATATGTATGCCTCTTGTCTTTCAAGCCTGAAATTAATTTATTAAAATGTGCATTTTAACTAAGATCAGCATTGAGTCCCAAAAAGAGTTTGCTTCAGGGAAGAATAACTGAGCCATGGACATTGCTTTTAATCTTTAATAGAATGCAGATCATGCTTAATTTAAAAAGCAAAGCCTTTATTTCATAAATTGAATTGAAAGGTGATTGAGAATAATTGTAACTGGTTAAAAGTAGGTCACTTGGAAATGTCAAATTTAAGTATCTCTTCTGAAGGACTGTAATGCTTTATTTAATGTTGAATAGGAAATATTTTTATTTATTTTAACCATCCAATGTTTTGGTCTCATCCTTGAAAAGCAGAATTGGTTGGCATGAATAATTCAACTTTGTCTTCCTTTATTAAAAACAATATTCTGAAATTTTGATTATTGGATTAATAAGCACATCTTCAATATTCATTGAAACAAAAACCCTAACAGAATGCAAACATTACAAAAGAAGAAATATCTAAAATTATTATTCTACTATTCACCTTAAGACACAATAAAAAAGGAAATATTAAAGTAAAGGAAGCATAAAAAAATAAAAATTAGAGCAAAAATCAATGAAATTGAAAACAAAAGTTAATGGGAAAAGTTTACAAAATGAAACGTTTATTCTTGGAAAGATCAATAAAATTCAGAAGTCTTTAGCATGACTAGCCAAGAATAAAGAGAAGAAACACAAATTACTAATAACATAAATGAAAATGTGACCATCATTATTGATCCCATGGATAGTAAAATGATAATAAAAATATTATGAATTACTTTATGCCCACAAGTTTGTTAACCCAGATGAATGAACAAATTATTTGAAAGACACAAGCTAACTAAACTCATGAGGATAAATAGACTATCAGAATAAGTCCACATACATTAAAGAAATTGAATCAACACTAAATTTAAAATAGCACCAGACCCTGATGGGTTCACTGTTGAATCTGACCAAACATTTAAGGAAGAAATTAAACCAAATCTCTACAATCTCTTTTAGAAAAACAAAAATAAGCGAACAAACAAAAAATAGATGGAATATTTTTTACCTCATTTTATGAGACTAAATTTACCCTAATACCCAAACCAGACAAATCAAGAACACTATTGGAACATCTCATAAATAAGTCTATCTCAATAAGATAGAAAATATTCAGCAAAACATAAGCAAATGTAACCTGACAATGTATAAAAATAACTATACACCACAATCAAGTAGGATTATTCTAGGCATGCCATATGGTTTGAAAATTAGTAATCACACAATGCAATCCATCATTTCAATAGGCTCAAAAAGAAATGTCATCCTATCTAATAATAGACAAACATGGTAATTAACCATACCTCCGACATGCTTCCCATTGGCTAATCAGGGCGATATGCAAATTAACTGCCAACCAAGATGGCGGCCAGCAAACAGGCAGCTGAAGCAAACAGGAGGCTTGCTTGCTCCAGTGATGGAGGAAGCCAAGGTTCCTCGCCTGCCGCTTTCGGCCTCTGAGCTTGCACTCTAAGAAACAATGTTGCAAATATAGAACCTAAACAAACCCCAGAAACCTGCTTTCAGCCAGCCGGGCTTCAGCCAGCAGGACCGCAACAGTGTTTCAATTATAGAACCCAAACAAACCCAGATCCCTGCTTTCAGCAGCTGAGGTCTGAGAGTTGGAGCCGAGCCTCAGAGCTAAAGCTGGCTCTCAGCTCCAGTGACAGCCTTAGAAGGTAAATAAATCCCAGAATAAAAAAAGAAAAAAGAAAAAAAGGAGAGGTTGGGAGCTTCAGTTGCCCGCCAGCTTGAAAACAGCGATCATCCCCTCACCCAGACTGGCCAGGCACCACAGTGGGGACCCCAACCCTGAAGGGGGTGTGACCAGCTGCAAACAGCCATCATCCCCTCATCCAGGCTGGCCAGGCACCCCAGTGGGGACCCCCATCCTGAAACAATAAGATGGTGGCTAATTTGCATACTGAAGGAGGGCAGCAGCAGGCAAAGCTGTCCACAGTCCGGGACCCAGATCTGTGACCCTGCTGGGCGGGGGGCAGTGCTTGAGGCTGTCCATGGTCCAGACCCAGATCCGTGACCTGGGGGCAAGGGTCAGCGCTTGAGGCTGTCTGTAGTCCGGGACCGGATCTGTGACCCTGCTGGGCGGGGAGCAGTGCTTGAGGCTGTCCACAATCCGGAACGGGATCTGTGACCCTGCTGGGCGGGGGGTAGTGCTTGAGGGTGTCCATGGTCCAGACACAGATCCGTGACCTGGTGGGCGGGGGAAAGGCTTGAGGCTGTCTGCATTCCTGGGACCCGGATCTGTGACCCTTCCCGGCAGGGTGGCAGTTCGCACAGGGGTGGATCGGCCGGGGTTGGGCAGGGCAGGACGCCTGGCTTCTGCCCAGCCCCAGTCACTCTGGGCAGGTGAGCAGTGCAGAGAGCCTCTGTACAGTGGAGGCAAGCCAGAGAAGGGCTGCCTGTACTCCCCACATGGCAGTGGTGACAACTGTTAGCATGCCTAGCATAGCCTGCAGGCTGAGCTGAAGTAGTGCCTGCAGGCCATCAGCGCCCAGGAGTGGCTGCGCAAGATCCGCCTCCTGGCCCAGAAGGTGCAGGATCGCAGGGACAGCCACCATGGTGGGCGAGTCTGACGTCCTCCTGGCCGCACCATGGGGGTTTGCGGATCTGCAAAGCCAGAGGCCTCCGGTGTACACATCCCCCCCTGGCATGCGAACATCCCCCAGCACACTGTCACCCTCTCACGCCTGAAACAGTTGCAAACCAAGGCGTGCACAAGTTCCCCCCACCTCTCCACTGCACTTCCATCAACCCAGCATGCCTAACACCCCCACAGGATGTGCGCACATCCCCTCTGATGCGCTCACATCTTTGGAGAGTGTCTGGGTGTTCTGGGTGCTGAGGGTGGGTGCCTGTGAGATGACAGTGAGAGGGCAGAGTGGTGGTGGCCTGTTCCCATGGAGGCCAGTGCAGCCTAGAGATCACCTCTGGGGGGTTAATGCAGGTGCTGAGGCAGGAGCAGGTGCAGACAGACACACCTGGTGGGCACGGGTCGCCCTCGCTGAGGTGCCTTCGGTCAGCGTTCAAGATCAAGAACCCAGAGGCAGAGAGGAATTCTGTCCTCTCAGTGAAACAGTGGGATAGTCCGGGCAACTGTAGAGGAGGAATGTGCACATTGGGTGCCAGCACCCATGAGTGAAGGCTGCCCTGACTGAGCCTCGCTTGCTTGGGGCCTAGCGCACTCCTGCCAGGCAGTGGGTGACAGGACGTGCTTTTCCAAATTAATGAGAGAAAACGTTGATTCTCCTGCTGCCCACGAAGGTGGAAAGTGAAGTGGGGAGACATGTGAGGAGTGAGCGAGGTTCCCTGTCTGGGGGTTCCAAATCTGCTATTGATTTCTTTCACCGCTGACCAGAGATATACAGGGTGTCCCCCCAAAATGTTTACACACTTTGAATACCTACTAATTCCAATGGTTTTAAGCATAAGAAAGAAACAACAATGGAGCTGTTATCTGTTAAAAGTGTGGGCACAAACAGGTAGTTGGACATTCCCTGAGGGGTCTCAGATTGGAGAGGGTGAAGCCCAGACTGAGGGGCCCCTTTCCCCCTCCCCCACCCCAGTGCATGAATTTCATGCACCAGGCTACTAGTAGGATTATATTAGTAAATTCATATAAAGTACCAAAGGTCACTGAAGGACTGAAAATTAAAACAATGAAATAGTACTATGTGCCTAATAGGATGGCCAAAATCGCAAACACTGCATGCTCATGTAGATGTGGTGCAACAGGAACTCTTATTCATTGCTGGTAGGAAAGAAGCCTCTTTGGAAGACACTGTTGGTTTCGTACAGAATACTCTTATGACAGTATCCACTACTCAGGCTTTTTTATATTTACCCACTGATGTGGAAGTTTATATCCACACAAAAATATGCACAAATATTTATTTGTAAGTGAAGACATGGTTTTTTTTTTCTATTAAAATCAATAGGTAAATGGATAAACAAATGGTGGTATACCCATACAATCTATATATATAAAACCCTAACGTGCAAATAGACCAAACAGTGGAACAATCGAACAACCGGTCGCTATGAAATGCACTGACTACCAGGGGGCGCTCGCGGAACATGGCAGGTGTCGGCAGCAGGAGCAGATTGTGGAACATGGTGGGCATTGGCCATGGCAGGATGGTGGAGCAGGTGAGTGGGGGTGCCAGACCAATGTTTGCTATATACTATTTGTTATAACATTAAAATCTGGTTGAATTTAATTTTAGCTTTATATATGTCAAGCAGTTTACTATTATATAATTTTTGAAATAATAATGGAATTTTATAAAAAAAAAAAGAAGTTTCCAATGTGACCTGATCTTTAAAAGACTACAATAGGATAGTATAATTTTCAAGATAAAAAGGCTTGCTTGTTTTGATTTATGCATTTTTCTTCATGTGTAAACTCTACTGACTCTCATATACTCATACACTGCAAAGCAAGCTTTGTTTCATTCAATATTTGGATCATAATTCACACAAATATGTGTTTAGTGTTAAATTATCATTTCTGTAAGTTGTTCAAAAATTACTAGTATGTTTCTGTTTTTCATATTTTTAGCTTGATCTTGGGCCAGAAAATATATGTAAATTTATTGTAACATTTCTCACTAAAAAATAACTTTGGAGGTAATGATTAAGACTCTACATGATTGCTGTAGAAATGATAAGGACTCAACATTTCAAAATTATAAAATATATGCCAAATCAAAACATTACTTTTTTCGTATGTTTTTATTGATGAGAAAGAAAGAGAGAGAGTGTGAGGGAGAGAGAGAGAGAGAGAGAGAGAGAGAAACATCATTTATTTGGTGCCCTTGCATGCCCCCTACTGGGGATCGAGTCTGAAACACTGACATGTGCCCTGACTGGGAATGGAACCATGATCTCTTGGTTCTTGGTTCCTAGGTCAATGCTCAACTACTGAGACACACTGACTAGGCCAAGACATTACTTTATTTGAAAACTGCCAAACCACTTCATACTACATAACAGATGTGGTCACCTGAATAATGTCACCAACATGCCCATGTCCTGATCCCCAGAACTTGTGCATATGTTATCTTACACAGTAGAAGGTACTTTGAAGATGTGACTAAGGAGATCAACTGGTGGGCCCTATGCAATCACAAGTGTCCTTAGAAGTAAAAGAGACTGGCAGAATGAAGAGGGGGGAATGTGACTCCATAAGAGACTGGCAGAATGAAGAGGGGGGGATGTGACTCCATAAGAGACTGGCAGAATGAAGAGGGGGCGATGTGACTCCATAAGAGACTGGCAGAATGAAGAGGGGGCGATGTGACTCCATAAGAGACTGGCAGAATGAAGAGGGGGCGATGTGACTCGGTAAGAGACAGGCAGAATGAAGAGGGGGCGATGTGACTCGGTAAGAGACAGGCAGAAAGAAGAGGGGGCGATGTGACTCGTTAAGAGACAGGCAGAATGAAGAGGGGGGGATGTGACTCCAAAAGAGACTGGCAGAATGAAGAGGGGGGAATGTGACTCCATAAGAGACTGGCAGAATGAAGAGGGGGGGATGTGACTCCATAAGAGACTGGCAGAATGAAGAGGGGGGATGTGACTCCATAAGAGACTGGCAGAATGAAGAGGGGGGGATGTGACTCCATAAGAGACTGGCAGAATGAAGAGGGGGGGATGTGACTCCATAAGAGACTGGCAGAATGAAGAGGGGGCGATGTGACTCCATAAGAGACTGGCAGAATGAAGAGGGGGCGATGTGACTCCATAAGAGACTGGCAGAATGAAGAGGGGGCGATGTGACTCCATAAGAGACTGGCAGAATGAAGAGGGGGCGATGTGACTCCATAAGAGACTGGCAGAATGAAGAGGGGGCGATGTGACTCCATAAGAGACTGGCAGAATGAAGAGGGGGCGATGTGACTCCATAAGAGACTGGCAGAATGAAGAGGGGGCGATGTGACTCCATAAGAGACTGGCAGAATGAAGAGGGGGCGATGTGACTCCATAAGAGACTGGCAGAATGAAGAGGGGGCGATGTGACTCCATAAGAGACTGGCAGAATGAAGAGGGGGCGATGTGACTCCATAAGGAGACTGGCAGAATGAAGAGGGGGGGATGTGACTCCATAAGAGACTGGCAGAATGAAGAGGGGGCGATGTGACTCCATAAGAGACTGGCAGAATGAAGAGGGGGCGATGTGACTCCATAAGAGACTGGCAGAATGAAGAGGGGGCGATGTGACTCCATAAGAGACTGGCAGAATGAAGAGGGGGCGATGTGACTCTATAAGAGACTGGCAGAATGAAGAGGGGGCGATGTGACTCCATAAGAGACTGGCAGAATGAAGAGGGGGCGATGTGACTCCATAAGAGACTGGCAGAATGAAGAGGGGGCGATGTGACTCCATAAGAGACTGGCAGAATGAAGAGGGGGGGATGTGACTCCATAAGAGACTGGCAGAATGAAGAGGGGGGGATGTGACTCGGTAAGAGACTGGCCAGAGTGGTGAATGCTGTTGGCTTGGATGATGAAGAGGCTGCAAGTAAGGAATCAAGCAACCTATCCTATCTAATAAAAGAGAAAAATGGTAATTGGCGTACGACGATACCCTTTTCATTGGCTAATCAGGGCTATATGCAAATAAACTGCCAACTAAGATTGGCAGTTAACTGCCAACAAGATGGCGGTTAATTTGCATATGTAGGCACAATGCAGGGAGGCGAAAGGGAAAGCAGGAAGAAGCCCCCTGCCTCTGACAGTGATCGGAAACCCAGGGGGGAGCTAAGAGCTGGGGGGCAGGGCAAAGGCAGCCCTGGGGCCGCCTTTGCCCTGCCCCCCAGCCATGATCAAAGAATCAGGTGCCTTTGCCGCCCTGGACAGTGATAGCAGGAAGTAGGGGTGGAGCCAGCGATGGGAGCTGGGCACGGTCGAAGCTGGCAGTCCCGGGAGCTAAGGGTCCCTTGCCTGGGCCTAAAGCGAAGCCCACGATCGCGGGGCCGCTGCAGCTGTGGGTCCCCGCTGCCCGGGCCGTACGCCTAGGCCAGAGGTGTTAGGCCTGAGCAGGGGCGGAGCCTGCAACCGCGGAGAGCTGGGGGTCCCCTGCCCAGGCCTGACACCTCTGCCGGAGGACTCAGGCCTGATCAAGGGGCTGATCCGGTGATTGGTGATCGGAGGGTGATGAGGGTCAACTCCTCTGGCCGAGGCATCAGGCCTGGGCGGGGGGCGGAGCCAGGGATTGGGGGGATATGATGGTCCCCTTGCCCAGGCCTGAAGCCTGGGTCAGAGGCGTCAGGCTTGGGCGGGGGGTGGAGCAAGCGATCAGAGGGAGATGGGGGTCCCCTGCCCAGGCATGATTCCTGGGCCAGAGGCCTCAGGCCTTGGCGGGGGCCAGAGCCAGTGATCAGGGGGACATGGGGGTCCCCTGTCCAAGCCTGACACCTCTGGCGGAGGCGTCAGGCCTGGGCAAGGGGCCGATCAGGCACTCGGAGGGTGATGGTGGTCTACGCCTGAGGGCTCCCAGTATGTGAGAGGGGGCAGGCTGGGCTGAGGAACACTTCCCCCCCCCCCACACACACCCAGTGCACGAATTTCGTGCACCGGGCCCCTAGTGGGAGGTATAAAAGGCAAGAAAATGGACTCCACTCACTCTAAAGCCTCAGAGATGAAGGCAGTCCTGCAAACACATTGATTTTTAAAATTTATCTTGATTGTTGAGAGTATTATAGATGTCCCTGATTTTAACCCAGTGAGATTTTCACTGAAATTCTGGCCTACAGAATTGCACAATAATAAAGTTGGGTTGTATTAAGTCACTAAGTTATTTTTTAGACCAGAAATAAAAACCTAATGTAACATGAGTAAATATGACAAACATGAACCACCAGTAATCTACAGACCAAACTTTGTGTAACATTTGAATAGATTGTAAATTTTGGCAGCAATCAGAACCAATAGAAACAGTCAAATAAAACAGAAGTTGGGAAATTATTAAAATTAAAAAAATACTTGAGTTAATCTACTCAGTTCTATAAAATCAACAGGTTTATATTTACTCATTATTATTGCAGTGAAAGCAAAATTAAACACTATTTAAAAGCAGATTTTTATTCCTATTTGCATCCAATTTATAAAAGTGATTTTTATTAGTGGTACATTCTAGTCAGAATATTAAAAGTTAATTTAAATTTAGATATAAATATGTATCAAATAAGAAAGCCCATGATTAATTATGGTGTTTATTTTATATTTTAAAAGCATTATATACATTGTTAGAATGTCTACTTACCTAAACAAATATTATTGCTAGATTTTTCATGCATTGTATGACATGAACTATGCAATTACTTTTTAAGTATTTATTTAATATTCGCAAAGGCATTATGATATAAATTATATGATTTCTATTTTAGGTACAAAGAATATGAGATAGAGTCTTTTAGTGACTTTTAAATATTCACCTTTGCCAACCCTCAGACTTGTAGTCAAATAAAAATAAATCTTACACCTATGTCCTAAATCGGTACATTACATACAAACCCCAACTCTATTTTTATGTTGAGTCACTAATTCTCTTCCTACTGCACACAACTTTTTGTCTCCATTTATAGACCCAGGTGGGGTTAAACTATTTTTAGTTTTACTGAATTTAAATATTTAATAACCATGTGCATTATTTCTTAGTTAAAATCAAATTTTTATTTCTTGAATGCCTGTACTGCTACAAAAGAAATATAACTAAAGAGTCGGATCACGCAGAGAACAGCAAATAAGGAAGCATAAAATAGATTTCATCACAAGAAAATATTAACACATGTTGACAAATAACTTTGCACATTGTAATACTCTTAATATCACAACAATTTTCTTAATGCAGTACAGATCACGGTCATTCCATTATTCAAAATAGGTAATTTCCCATATCTTCCAGCAGATGGCAGCACAGTGTCACTATTTGAATCTCACTTTACAATTTAAAATAGCCAACACTAAATTGTGAAAAGAGAAGAATAAAGACGATTTTAGAAACATTTTTTGTTGGGTGTAAAGCATCTTTCTTCGCAAATAAAAATATTAATTACAACAAAGTTTTATATTCACTTTAGACGGTAGATTATATTTCAGTTGTAGGAAGAATAAAATTCAAAAATGTAGTTAGTTACTCCTCAAATTATAACTTTTCCCAGAATCATTTTCAGTACAAAGAATGAAGTTATTTGTTTATTAAATTTAAAGTACAACAAACATGCTTTAAAAATACATTGGCCTTAACTAGTGAGACGTATTATTTTTGTATATAACCTTTGAAATATGTGCATATTTATAAGGAATAAAACCTAACATTACAATTATTTCTAGAATGCCTAATTCTGAACAGCATAAGGCAAAGAGTTTCTCATCATCTAAATTAGCTTTTCTCCTCTTTTTCCTAGCTTACTGACATCACTGTCCCACTGATTTCATAAACGCAGTAAACCTAATTTTTTCAAGCTGGCTATCTCCCTTTACCTTATTCCACACATCAACTCGTGTTCTGTCTTAACAATTTTACCACTTAAGTATTTATGGGATCTGTTCAGTTCTTTCAATCCCTCTGTCACATCCCTGGTCTGACTGACCATATCACCTAAATAACCTCACCAGCCTCAGAATTTCACTGTTAGGATGTGTCAGTGTGAGAGAAACTTCTAAAATATAAATTGTGTCATACCGTTTTTGTCTTAGAATCTATTTAAAGGTTTCGTATTGTTCTTGGGGTATATTTAACAATATTCAAAGAACAAAGTAAGGGAGTTTTGTTAGGTGTTTTATATTCAGTAATGAATAAAATAAAAACTGAACCCAACTATAGAGTTTAAGTGATTTAGGCAAAATAAATAAGAACTAAATATAACATTAATATTATGATTGACAATGTTGGAGAAATTCAGAGTATTATAAGAGCATAAAATAAAAGGTATCGAAAATATTTTCTTAGAGACATGACATTTATGTTGAGGAAAATGATAAGATCAAGGTGGGAGAGAATTTAAAATGGGAAAGTAGGATATTTGGAGTCCATAGTGTAGTCTGGGGAGTTCATTCTTCTGTGAAGCTTGAGTGGCACACTAAAGAGTTTTGAGACAATATTTATATTTCATAGTGACTGAAGAATTCATGAATGGAAAGTCCCTGATTAGATTTATATTTTAGAAACTCAAATTGCATGACAAGAATGATCCATGGCCAAGGGTTAGGAGAAAAATAGAGAAAGTAGGGGAATTAGTGAATATTCTAATTACCTGAGAAAATAGTTTTTAAAGCCTCATTTGATCTCCTGTCTCATTATTGTTCTTTTCAAATTCTCTATTTCTTTATGATCCAGTCCTGGTAAGTTGTATGTAGGTGTGTAGATATGTTTCTAGGAATTTGTCCATTTCATCTACAATTTTTGGGCATATAATTGTTTGTAGTAGTTTTCTACGATCCCTTGTTTTATAGTGGTATCAAGTTGTGATGTCTCCATTTTTTTGTACTTTTTGTTTTCTCTTTTTGTGCTTCATAAAAAATATATGAAAAGATCAACCAAGGAACGTGTATGCATATCTGCATGACCCCTGAACACAGACAGCAGGGTGGTGAAGAGCTGGGGGGGGGGGGGGTAGGCTGGAAGGGGTCAATGGGGAAAAAAAAGGGGACATATGTGTTACTTTCACCAATAAAGATGTTTTAAAAATCATACCCACATTGTGCAGTTAAAAATGAAAAAAAGTATGTGAAAATGTTTGATGCTTGCTATTCTAGCCTCTTTTCAATATCCAATATGGCGCTTGACGTAGGCTTCACAAACATACATACTATAGACGCCAATTCAGGGGTCCTCAAACCACGGCCCGCGGGCCACATGCAAATACAAATACTGTATTTGTTCCCGTTTTGGTTTTTTACTTCAAAATAAGATACGTGCAGTGTGCACAGGAATTTGTTCATAGTGTTTTTTTTAAAACTATAGTCCGGCCCTCCAACAGTCTGAGAGACAGTGATCTGGCCCTCTGTTTAAAAAGTTTGACGACCCCTGCAATTAGTAGTATCTTATAAAGTGAGGAATCAAGGCCAACATGGGGCAGCAGCAACGACATCCCGTTGCTATGGCTGCAGTTGTAGCTGCTTGGATGACAGCACCCATGCCCTGTGTTTGTGGAGTCAGTGATATAATCTGTATTGCCCATCACAGTGGAAAGGAGAAGGAACATAATCCCTAGAGAATCCCAGAGTGGAACTAAAGGTCCAATATCTCTTAGACCTTTTATGTCAGTGGTTCTCAACCTGTGGGTCGCGACCCCTTTGGGGGTGGAACGACCCTTTCACAGGGGTCGCCTAAGACCATCCTGCATATCAGATAATTACATTATAATTCATAACAGTAGCAACATTACAGTTATGAAGTAGCAACGAAAATAATTTTGTTTGGGTCACAACATGAGGAACTGTATTTAAAGGGCCAGAAGGTTGAGAACCACTGTTTTATATGCTCTGGGTGATTTCTATCAGCCAGTACCTGGAACCCTAATACTGAAGGTCCTTTTACCTTGGGTTTTCAGAAACGCCACTTTCCTACACAGCTTTGGCAACAGAATACACACGCTAAGGAATTACAGCACCCAGGAGCAGCTCTCAACCATGATGCTAATCCCATGAGTAGGGTGCAATGGACATAGGCATTTTCACACTTTCCCAGACATTCTCTTACAGGTTAAGTCGGCTTAGCACTTTATGGCTGCTGCGTTAATACCACTCTTATTCTTGATAATTATTCCTTCCCTTATTCATTTATTCTTCTTTAATAATTTTATTTTACAACTAAAATTTTTCACTTAAATTTTGGACTCTGAGTCTGCTTCTTGGTTAGTGAATTAATACCACTGGATTAATACATACGGTGCTAAGTCAAATGGTATATCTTTAAAAACACACACAGAGCCACTTTATGCGGGCAAGACCAACAAAGACTCAGATCCCTTAAGAATGAAAATATGGGTTCTCTCACAAAGCACAAACTCTTAAAGAGTTGAGTTTCTGGCTGAAGTTCCAGGATGCATGGCATGAATAGTGAAAGGGAGAAAATAAAAACCAACTATGATCTATTGACAAGTTGGAAAATGAGTACTCGAGCAACTACTCACATTCCCTTTCTTGCTCTGGCATATGCATATGTATAGCATGTAAATAATCTTCCTCTTCTATACATGTTTTCCTACTACTGAATAAAGGTGTGTGTTCTTGGTAATATCAAAACAAGAATGTTGACAAGTTAAGATTTTAATGTGCATGACCAAATAATTATAGTTTTATATTTGTATATAATAATTCATAATAATTTGGTTGAAGATTTTTGATGAAAAGGTTAAAATGTAATTGATTGTACAAGATATAATTGTTTTAGAAATGTAGATAATTTTCTAGTATTTATTTTTGAAGAAAAGTAAAGGAACGAATTATTATATCGATATTAGACAACTCAAAGTGGTGATGAATATTTTTATTATTATCTTTTCATCCTCAGTATATTATGCCACATATACCTATGTTTGGGAAATGTTTTCTGCGATGAAAAAAGTCTCTGCTTCAAACAACAGAATTTGAAATTTTCATATTCTTGCTTTCCAAGTCTTTTTTTTGCAGATAGTGTGTGTGTACTTGGAAATTAGATCCCATAAATCTCATGCCACCGATTCCTGATACTGAATCCAACCAAATAACAAAAATGGCAATGTGAGACTATGGTAGGGATTACAAAATCAGTAGGGTCCATATTCAGTTAACAGGATTAGCCATATCAACAGTTCACATGAGAACACTGTGGGTCAAGAACATGAAGGGGTCAGTGTCGTCCACAGTGTCTGGGCATGTTGGCAGTGGCAGTGGGATTTTCACTAACCAGTCCTATACTGGATGGCGATCACTGGCTACTCAGTGTTCAAGCCAGCTTCTCTAGCCTTCTTGGAGGTTCTGTGAGCTATCCAATAACCCTCAGGTAGCACCATTACTCATTTCTATTTACCAGACAGAATTACATTTCTTTTAACAAATGATTTTTACTGATGGGACAGGTTTTTATTATCATGAGCTTAATCTAGTTATTCAAAGATAGTTATTTTAAAAGAAAGGAATGGAAAAATGTGGTTAAATAAAATGTTTTCTAATGGAATCCTGACATTTGCTAATGTGACATATGGAATTGAGAAACATTTTCCCCAAAGTTTGATTCTTAGTTTCTTTAAATCACATTATGTAAGCAGTGGTCTCCTATGCTACATATAAATGAGTGTTTCTAAGTGTACTTCAAAGATTTAGTCTATATGGATACTTATGTCTTCTGATAGTAAAACCTTACCAAAAGTATTTGCATTCATTAGTGCTTCAGATAAAAATGTAAAGTGGAATCCTCTCATTTTTACATTATCATTTTAATATATGAAACAGAGCTAAAATATCTGAAATGAATAATAGCTGAGTTTTGAAAAGTCACCCCAAAACTGGAATTTTCAATTGCTACACTATGTGAAAAAATACAGACTTAAATGTTGCTGTCTTTTTTTGTTGTTGTTGTTGTTTTTTGAGGGGGGGGGCTAGAATGAGTTGACAAAGTCAGTTTTAGAGTATGGATTCTTGTTATCTATCAAATAGCAATAGGAATTCGGGAAGAAGGCCTTCAATATGATAATTATTTATCAGTATAGGAAAACTCTTTCCCTGGCTCCTTCCTTCCACACTACCTATCTTATGTCAGAATTATCTATCTGAAGCCCAAACAAGGGGTAAAATGTGAAACTAACATACAACATACATACATACAGATGCACTTTTATTGGACATTTTTTTGAAACAGTTCATGTTTCATTTCTGTTAGTGAGCATGGTTTTGCCCAGCCTTCCCACCTCTATCCTCATCCCAGATATTGGTGTTTGTGGAACTAGTCTTTTATTGAATCTTAAAAGATTCTTCTACTTTCCCTGACTAGAAAGTACATGAAAATGGGCTGAGAATAGGTATTATCACCCAATACAGACCTGGGCCACTTTAGTCTCTTAGGCAGAATCTTTACAAAAATCTAAAAGTATTCATGTATCTTTCTGTATTTCTCTCAGGTGTAATAAGATTAATAAAAACATTTTCATTATGACATTTTTAAATTCAGTGCTCCATAAATCTAACCAATCTGCCAATGTTATATGAAAATTATTTTGGTTATAATTGGAATATTTATTTTCCTCAGCAGAGAACAATCTTTGAGTTATTTATGATTTGTATTTTGATGTGTTTAATGAATATATATTATATAAATAATATGTATTTTACAGAATTTTGTTTTCATTTTCATTAGCTTCTACTTCTTCGATGATTTTTTTTTTTTTTACCATTCTTATACTTGATAATTTACAGCTGTTTTGTTTTGTTTTTTCTCCTTCAGTTGTTCAAGAAACTTCCTTTTATCTCCAATAATCAGAATTTTTCTTATGTTTCTTGATGGGAGTATTTTTTATTTTATTTTGTCTGGCAGTTGGATAGAGTGAGAATTAAAGGAGAATGAAATCAATGTTACAAGATGAGCATAATCAAGAGAAATATTGCATAGTATAAAATAAGATATAAGATTCAAAATTGGGGGTATTTATGAAGAAAAATGGAATTTATTTTGAAATTAGGAATGAGAGAGAAAATATGTCTATACCATATTCTGAGCCCATTTGTAAAAGGAGTGGGGAAAAAAAGAATAAAAAATAGCTGCCACAATTACAATTTAGAAGTAGCATTGTTTTTGGCGTCTTAGTAGATCTGACTGTTGTTCAGAGAATGATAATTTAGGAGTTAGCTTGATAATGGATGTGGACTTCTAAATTACATATTGTAATAATTTTTATTTAGGGAAAATGTGATATGAAGAAATAAAATCTGTGCAGAGTATTAAAAACATAGACAATTATGAGGAATAATAGGAAGTAGGAGATGAGCAGAGACCATGGTCCTGGGATCATTCAGGTGATTCACATAAAGAGGGATAATGAGCATATGATATTAGCACTCTAAGAATTTTAATAGTGACAATAACTACTGCTGTTATTGTTGTTTTCTTTTGTTTTGTAATTATATTCACTTTGATAAAATGTATTCCTTATAGTAAAGAAAAATAACTACTAAATTATTATCTGTAATACATAAAAGGATATAACTTTTTTTCCCTGTTAACAGAAGAGAGCATGCCCGTCTCCCCTGGTTGCTGCTGAGGTTGGAGTTCTTACAATATCCTGAGAAAAGGAATTTTCTGAGACTCTCATGGGAGGATTCAATGTTGTAGAAAGCTTTTTTTTTTTTTTTTTTTCATGAAATTACACCTCTGGGTTTCCAAAGTCCCATTTCCCTTAGGCCAGTCATAGAGGTGTAGCTGTGGTTACAGTGGAGCTAAAATCAGAGCCAGTGTCCAGAATTTCCTTTCCATATTGGGGCCAGGCCCAGTCCATCATCAGGCTAGCTGCAGTCTATTAGTCCATTGTGTGTGGATCCCCAGGGCCATGGGCCATAGGGGAGAATGCAGGACAACCAAGAGAGGGTGACACGAGAAACAAGAGTCACAAGAGTCCCGAAAACACAAGAGAGCCACGCTCCTTTGTTTAGGGAATTATATATTCCCAAATGTTTGTACCCTCACAGTAGTCCCGCCCCTTCTGGCCAGCCATCTTTGTCCTCAGGTGTGATTTACAAGCAAGTATCTTCCTTGTGTCACCTCAACTTTACTGGGCATGCATCTATCTTCCCTTTGTTGGATCCCTCCACCAGTGCTGTACAGGGAACATGCCTATAATGTCTGGCATTTCCTTTGCTTCTTTCCTATTATTATTATTACTAGAGGCCCGGTGCACAAAAATTTGTGCACTCGGGTGGGTCCCTCAGCCCACCCTGTGCCCTCTCGCAATCTGGAGCCCCTTGGGGGCCCCTTCCCCTGGCTGCTGGCACCAGTTTTCCTCCGGTGCCCGGAACCCAGGCCTTCGCTCTTCGCTGGGAGGGGCCCACACGGTGGGCGAGGGGCTTAGCTCTTTTAAAAATACTTCTGAATGTTTGGTAAATAACCCTGTAGGAATCTACTTTCTGAAACATGCTGGTTGTTAAGGGCTGATTTGGGTAATCAACAAAATGTATGTTAAAATCCTAATCCCCAGAACCTCAGAATGTACCTGTATATGGAGATAAGATCTTTAAAGAGGGGATTACATTAAATTGAGGCAGTTCCAGTGGGACCCTTAGCCCATCTCACTGAAGTCCTTATAAGAAGAGGAATGTTGGGGTCCAGCCCCAGCAGGTCCAGGGGTTCCCAAAGAAGGAATGACACAGAGGCAGCATTCAGGTTATCATCATAGCCAGGTTCTCTTTTTATTGTCCTGTTACATCTATATTTATACTATTTGATCCTATAAACATGCCTCTGTAAGCTTTTTTTTTTTTTTGCATCGGGTCCATTTATTGGGGGGTCAGTCAAAGGGGGAGCTGGCTAGGGTGGGGTAGGGCAGCAGCTTGTCTGGCTCCCGAGAAACCCAACTTAAGTCCAGAGCCTCGAGGGCTTAGAAGCCAAAGTCTTCCTCCACCTTTATCTGCACGGGGGCCAGCTCCGGAGTCAGCGGGACTCCTGCCCAGTGCCCTTCCTATGGCACTCGCCACCTCTTCCAACTGCTGGGCCCCTTGCCAGGGGCCGGGCTGCTGGCTTCTGTGGGTGCTGGCGTCCTCCTGGGCGGGGACAGCCCCTCTTTCTCTGGAGGCTTGTTCTCAGCGTTGCCTGGGTTGGGGGCGTCTCTGCCCTGGCTGCCCTCGTCCTCCAGTAAGATGGTGAACTGGCTGGCCCGGTAGTTGTCACAGTAGGAGTCCAGCACCTTCATGAGGAACCTCCGCTCCTGCTGGAGTCTCCATGTTATCCTCTATATCTGATGGAGCCTGTTCAGGACCCGCTCCTTCGCCTGCTCAATCTCCCTGCAGCGTCAATCCAGCGCCTGGTACTTCCTGCGATTGAGTTCCCATTGGCGCCGCCCTTGCTGGCCTCAGGCTGCCTCCTCCTCTTTGTCTCGCTCCTGGAGGCTGGAGCTGCCCAGACCCCCAGACACGAACTCCACTTCGGTCTCAAGCTCACTCTCCAGGATGTGACCACCTTCAGCGGAGGCAGCGCCAGCTCCCAGCCCGGAGGTGCTGAGAACTCCTCAAAGCCCACAGCTGCCATGGACCCCTCTCTCTGCTCCAGCTCCATTTCTCCCTGGCTCCCGACGCAGAACTTCCAACCTTGCAAGCCTCTAGTTTAAAGTGGCTTGAGAAACTACAGCCGATCTGATTTCACAGCCAGGCACCCAGGCCCTGGCCGCTAAGCCTCCTGGGAGTTGTAGTTCTCTATTTTCGGCTTGCCTCCCTCGCCCCACCCCCACCCCAGTTCCAACTGAAAGGCCCTGCTGGCTGGTCTAACCCTGTGGCCAGGCATCTGAGTCACCTCGGGTCTTTATTCCTGTCCCGACACCACGCCATCTGACCATGGAGACTCTCCTCTTGCGAGGCCCCTGGGTCTCCTTCTGGGTCTCCTCAGCCCAGGTACTGGATCGCGTGCCCCAGGTGCAACTCAGCCCCTGGCCCTGGGTCTCCTTCTGGGGCCTGGCTGCGTCGCCCCTGGGGTCCAGATGGTGTCCCCAAGGCAGCTATGCAGCCTGGCCTCTGGCCCCGCCTCTGGGTGTTCTCCCATCACTGGTGATCAGTGATCTGAGAAGCCAGGCAGACATCCGCCTCTTCCCTGCCCCACCCAGCTTCTCCCATTACTGGCCCAGGGCCGGCAAAGGCGGCCAGGTTCTCTTATCACAGAAGCCGGCAAAGGAGGCCTGGCTTCTCTGAGCAAAGGCAGCTCGGTTCTCTGGCTCTTGGCTGCCGCCTGGGTTTCCGATTGCAGTCAGCGGCAGGCAACTTCTTCCCTCCTTCCCCTTTCGCCTCCCAGCATTGCGCCTATGTTGGCAGTTAACTGCCAGTCTTAGTTGGCAGTTAATTTGCATATAGCCCTGATTAGCCAATGAAAAGGGTATCGTCGTACGCCAATTACCATTTTTCTCTTTTATTAGATAGGATTATTATTATTATTATTAACTAGTTAATTACAATGGTATCACACTTACCTCAAGATAAATGATTACATTAGGTACTACCTGATGTAAACATTGTGTTTAAAAAGTGAGCAAAATAAACTCTCTTCTATCTTCTTTTTTTTTTTTTTAATCCTCACCAGAGGACATGTTTTTATTGATTTATTATTATTAATATTATTATTATTGTTAGTATTATTATTGAGAGAGGAAGGGGGAGAGAGAAAAAAATAGATTGTCCACCCCCCCAACATGAGCTCCAACTAGGAATTGAACCTGTCACCCCTGATGCAGGGGAAGATGCTCCAACCAACTGAGCCACCCAGCCAGTGCTAAATTCTCCCTATTTTCATCAAGCTTAGAATTTTGTATGGGGGGGACAGAAAACAAAACAAAAGTACAGAATTTGTCAGTAATGTGTCTTGTGTTAGGTCACAGACTGCACTAATTTACTGAAGGCAACAATAGAGAAATAAAGCTTCCTAACTCAAGGATGATTTTAGTTAATATGGAATATCTAGAAATATATGCAAGATACCTGTCTGTATTTCTTCCCTAAGAAAGAGACTCATCGCCGAGGCCGGTTTGGCTCAGTGGATAGAGCGTCGGCCTGCGGACTGAAAGGTCCCAGGTTCGATTCGGGTCAAGGGCATGTACCTGGGTTGCGGGCACATCCCCAGTAGGAGATGTGCTGGAGGCAGCTGATCGATGTTTCTCTCTCATGGATGTTTCTAACTCTCTATCTCTCTCCCTTCCTCTCTGTAAAAAATCAATAAAATATATTTAAAAAAAAGAAAGAGACACATCATTCAAAATACTGGTGGTGTGGCTATCACAGTGTCCTTCTTTGTGTTGCCATGAAAAAACACACACTTGATGTTTCCAGGGAAGTAAGTGTATCTTTATCTAAGCTCCTTGGTGTGGTGCTAGGCTAAGGAAAGAGCATGTTTTAATATGGTATTTGTTTTCTTTATCTCACCTATAGACTAGAACAAAATGCACACTCATTGTCCTCAAGTGTCTAAATGATCATGCAGATTAAAGGATTTGGGTGGTTTGTTCTTGGTACTCCACTGATGACAGTGGCAGGCAATAGACACAGGAATCAGGGTTTCTCTTGACGCTGACAAGACATCTGTAGTGCCCTCTATTGATGTTTATGTTTGTCTCCCTAAGGTTGCTAAAAATATAATCTGCTTTATGGACATAAGCCAAATAAAGAAGATTCATCATGACAGCTGTGGATGGAGAGTGTATTGATATATGGTTTTATTCACATCAATTTTTAGTGTAGGGAGATTGTTTATTTCTACTTCATTATGACCAAAACAATAAATCCCACTACATCACTAGGGCAGGACACAATTTGGCAGTAGGAACAAATACTCCTACGTTACATAAACATTTCCTAAAAGTTGTTTGTCATCTAAGTCATTCCTTGCTCTGCATCATCACTACACTCCTTTGTTGATTTCTTCCTGAGGTCTTTGTGTGTTAAACTATGGTGAGTAGAAGCACATGACCCTCTTTAAGTTCTTAAATTAAAGTGGTTATTAAGCTTTACTATTTACCAACAAAAAGGACATCTGTTCTGCCCATTCTTCTCTTCCAAGACCTACCATCATGTTGCAGAAAACAACCAGCATACCTTCCACTGTGAGTATACCTGTAACAGTTCCATAGCTTCATTGAATCCAGTACCCAGGCTTTTACTGGAATCCACCTAGACCAGTGATGGCGAACCTTTTGAGCTCGGCGTGTCAGCATTTTGAAAAACCCTAACTTAACTCTGGTGCCATGTCACCTATAGAAATTTTTTGATATTTGCAATCATAGTAAAACAAAGACTTATATTTTTGATATTTATTTTATATATTTAAATGCCATTTAACAAAGAAAAATCAACCAAAAAAATGAGTTCGCGTGTCACCTCTGACACGTGTGTCATAGGTTCGCCATCACTGCCCTAGACACTCATAAATATTTTGCAAAAAAAAAAAATGAGGACAGATTGTGTTAGAAAACTCTGGGTGATATTTAAACTTTATGCCCAGTGTATAATATCCCTTTTCTTTACAAAGATCTAATTTTATTTCTGTGACCATGGGCTATCCCTAAGCCGAGTTCCCTAATTCAAACTTCTTTTGGGCTTCTTCCAATGCTTATTTGAGTTGTAATTTGGGAAATATATTTTATCTTCTCTCTATTGCCCTTTCATAGGCCCTGTAAAAAATGCTCAACTTCTTTTCTGTGTTCTTCCTCATAGGACAATGTTTTCTTGTTTTTTCCTAAATGCAGAAAATAATTTTAATTCAAAGAGAGAAGTATTGTTTCCTACTAAGTTACTGGCTGTGGATCAGCAAAAGCAACTGATTTAGTATATTTAGTAATTCCTAACATGGTGCCTAGTTAAGCCTTTTGGGCTATTTGGCTTTGTATCGTCAGGATTAAACAGTCAAGCGTGTTATGAGAGAAAATGCCTGAGATGTGTTCTGAGAGAAAATGGGCAGGAGACTGGTAAGGCTGAGAGATCCATCATGATGCCATGAACTTTTGATTCCAAGCGAAGGAGAGAGAATAGAAATGTATGTGAAAAAGTTCTAGACTTTTTTTTTAAGTCTAAGCTAAACTGGAAAATTCGATCTTTCTGAGCCCGAACTGGCTACCAGAGGAGCCCTGTGTCTTCCAAGAGTAAGCCAGCCCTCCTGTCCTTGCCACTCTTGGTCATCAGCTGGGAACAGTCAGTGAAAACTTGGCATCAATGCACATGTGATGATTGATATCAGAGCATAGCGGTCAGGGTCCTTGGTCAATTAACCTCCCATTCTCATGGCTGCCAGAGTCATGGACTTCAGTGTCTCCACACAAGTTTAGGAAACAGCTCTTCTGTGGTTCTCTGGGGTTTAGTTTCCTGAGGAAAAACTTAGAAAAGTGTTATTGCTATGAACTTCACCCCCCATCGATGCAAATGATTGTGAAGCTGCAACTGATACCCTCCCCCACACCACTGCCCATTCTAAATTCCTTCCGATCTCAGTTATCTCTTCAGAGACCTTGCTGGCTTATTAGTACTGTGGTCTGGCACTTCATTCCTGGTGGGTCTGATCCATTGATATTTGCATCCTTCTTCCCAGTCCATGGTGCTACATATGTCTATTCACAGTTAAAATCATGCAAGGAAGTGCCAACAAGGGCAGAAGCTGCCTAAATGAATCACTGGGTTCCTAGTGATTCATTTAGGCAGCTTCTGCCCTCCCTTCCCACTGTTTAAGAACAGTTATTTTTCCTTCTACTGATCATGGCCAGTTACCTCTGACTTTAAAGTGACCCTTCTGCTTATCTTCTGGCCTCTGGGCACACCCTATGGTGGCCATAACTTAGGGTTAAATGGAACCTTTGCTATGTCCTCAGCTCACATGCTACTCTGTGTGGGATTCCGAGCCTGGGGAGTAAGCATTAGGTGAGCTTCTATGTGGTGGTGCTGGCTTAAGCATTTTGTGTAACAAAAGTAAACAAATATCTGGAAAAGTTGCTATCATTATGAGAGAAAAAAATGTCTTGCCTTTCCAGGGCCCAGCAGGGGGTTGGGGCGCCGCCACTCTCACACTCAGGGCAGGGCCAATGGGGAGGTTATGGCTCTACCCTGTCACACACAGAGCAGGGCCCGTGGTGGTGGTGGTGGGGGGGCGGGGGTTGGGGCGCCGCACCCTGTCACAGACAGAGCAGGGCCGATCAGGGGGTTGGGGCACCACACCCTGTCACACACAGAGCCGCAGGGCGATCAGGGGGTTGGGGAGCTCCCCCCTATCAGGCCCAGAGCAGGGCTGATCAGGGGGTTGGAGAGCCTTCCCCTGTCACAAACAGAGCAGGGTGGATAGGGAGGTTGTGGCTCCGCCCCCTGTCACACACAGAGCCACAGGGCAATCAGGGGGTTTGGGCGCTGCCCCATGTCACGCTGATCCCCGTGCCGGGTGCCGGTAGGCCTCGCGGCTCTGCTGATCCCGATGCTGGGAGGCATATTACCCTTTTACTATATAGGGTAGAGGCCTGGTGCATGGGTGGGTGCCCCCTGGTTTGCCCTGAAGGGTGTCCTGGATCAGGGTGGAGGTCCTCACTGGGGTGCCTGGCCAGCCTGGGTGAGGGGATGATGGCTGTTTACAGTTGGTCACACACCCTTCAGGGTGGGGGTCCCCATTGGGGTGCCTGGCCAGTATGGGTGAGGGGCTGAGGGCTGTTTTCAGGCTGGGAGTGACTGAAGCTCCCAACCGCTCCTTTTTTTCTTTTTTTTTCTTTTTATTCTGGGCCAGCTTTAGCTTTGAGGCTTGGCTCCAGCTCTTAGGCCTCCACTGCTGAAAGTAGGTTTCTGGCCTTTGCTTACAATGTTGCGATCCTGCTGGCTGAAGCCGGGCGGACTAAAGCTGGTTTCTGGGGTTTTGTTTAGCTTCTTTATTTGTTACATAGTTGCTTAGAGTTGCTGCTCACAGGCCTGCAGCGGCAGGCGGGGAACGTTGGAGTCCTCCATCACTGAAGCAAGCAAGCCTCATGTTAGTTTCAAGCTGCCTGGCTGCTGTCCGCCATCTTAGCTGGCAGTTAATTTGCATATTTCCCTGATTAGCCAATGGGAAGGGTAGCAGTCGTACGCCAATTACCATGTTTCTCTTTTATTAGATAGGATATGACAGTTCATGATAGGTGATCGGTAGTTATTTTTAATATATAATAAAAATGATTTAATTAATATTGTTGCAAAAGTATATCTGAACTTAACTCTTTAAAATTGCCTTTTAAAGTCCAGTTATGAAATGCCAAATAAATCTATAATATTATTTTATAATGACTTAATATTTTAATTTTAAAAATATCATCTAGCTCCTCATATATAACTTCTATTACCAGAGAAATTTTTAATGTTTTGTTGTTTCATATAATTTATTCACAGAGGATTATCTATTTTCATCATTGATGATATTCAAAGTACATATTATGTAAAATATGTGTTTATGAAGAAATGTAAGCTCCATACATAGACTATCTCAATGTTACAAATGACATCAACACAGGGATTGAGGTATGTTGTTCACATAATTGTATATACATTATTTTAATATCACTAATATTCTAATATCTTATATTTTATAACAAAGCAGGACTTATTTTGTGAATTCACATAAAATTTATTATGACAATTTTCAGTCTCCATTTCATGCAACAGAACACCAAATAGTATTATAAAAACTTATTAGAAATATTCTTTGAATAAAAAAATATACTGACAGGCATTTGTGGATTCAGATATCCTGATTACTCTCCTCTCCCTAACTTGAGAATGGTTTTTACCACATATACTACACTTTTCTTTCATATGCTTCTGGTTGATTTAATTTACATAATATTTTCTTAATATCACATAAACACCTGTTTAATTAATAAACCCTTGCTTATAACTGCAGTTATGTTTAGTTAGAAATAGATCATTTTTCTGATTGTATAAACATTTTAATATAAAAGCATAAACTTAAAAAATGTGATATATGTAAACATGTGTGTGTAAAATAACATTTTAGTTACTGACTAATTTCTTGGGGGATTTAAATGTATAAATTAACACATCAAAGCTAATCTATTTGCAGAGTGTTCTGCATCATATTGAACATATTAGGCAATTCCCTCAAATTTCACTAGATGGTGCTATGTATTAAATATAACAAATATCATGTTTAGTAATAAACAGTTCATCTTAATAAATTGTCTCTTTTATTATCATTTTATTATATTTATGATCAGGAGACAGAAAACTGGCATTAGCTGTCTTTAACAGCACTTATGCATCTCATTTATGGGGAGACATAATGGGCACAAGTGATGAGAAGGCAAAAGGAAAGTGCAGAAGCCTTCCCCTCATACTATGGTCGAGGCTGTTTAATGGTGTGTGAGAGCTTATCCAATTTGATACAGTTCACACTCACCTTCTGTGTTTTCATATCTCTTCTTTGATGGCTAATTGAGTTATAATTTATAAATGCCTTCTAAATCTTCTTTTCTAGAATGTGCACTAATTATTGATATGCATTAATTGACCATTCAGAATGGATCTGATGAGCCATAAAGAAAATGCAGGCCCCGACTTTGAAACTGCATATCACAGGTGTTGTCAGTCAGTGTTTACTGAGATCCCTATCAAAGAAGGTCAAATAAAACACCTTGAAAGTGATAGAAGCATAATCATTACCTTTTAAACAAGTCTGTTTTAGGCCTATGTCAGTAAACCATTCTTTTCTGGTAAATCCAACTGAGAAAAGTTTTAGGATTCTGACTAATATGTTATTGCATAGCAAAAACTTTAATTATTTTACTCAGTATTTAAACAGCAGAAGTAACTGAGCTGCAACATCTCCTAAAAAAATCAAGGCAGGTGTGGACCTATGAAATAAAAGCAAGCCTCTTGCATCAAAGATCTTTGGATTTTTAAAACTCCCTTAGGATTTAGCTATAGAAGCTATTTTTAAGTAATGTATAAAGGAAAATGTCTTTGTCCTTCATGGTACCATTTTATTATGATTAATAGACTATAAACCAAACTTTTCCACTTTCCCAAGAGGGCCCTTGTCAACCACCTTGAGCTCACCTGTTACCGTTTTTGTATTTATGTACACTGAGTCCACTGCAAACCAGCCTGATTTTGGAGAGTTCTAGAATCATTATAAAACTTAGCTGTGTTTTTCCTCTTTTGTATCAGTTTCCCTTTCTGCTCAGGAAATTTTTCCCTCAAATGATCACTTAACATTACTATTTATTCACTATCTATTGTCTATCATGTTCTACTAGGATTTTAGTCCAAAAGAGGAGGAGCCTTTTTATCTTGTCTAAGGACATGTTTCTTGAACTTAGGTTATACAAACTAAATAGTTTTTGGGGTTGAAAAAATCAATACATGAGCTAACACGAAAGGAGCTTAGCAAATGATGTATGCTTTACTTATAGTAAGTGAGTTCAAGAAATATTGTTAAAAGTGCATTTGTATCTGTGTAGAGTATTGTTTTTTGCAACTAAGTTTTTGGAAATAATTTATTTTCACATTGGAACAGAATACCAAACCATCCTTTCATACTCAGTTGAGTTTCAATAGCAGCCTTACTAGTAGTTTAACATCTTTCTCTCTCCCTCTCTCTCTTTCTCTCTCTCAGTGTGTGTGTGTGTGTGTGTGTGTGTGTGTGTGTGTGTGTGTGTGTAGGATGTGTTTGTTAAGGAAAGATAGAGAGGGAGAAAGACAGAGACAAACAGTGAACAAAGACAAAGAGAGAAAGGGGGGGATTAAGATAAGAAAAAAAAATACAATTTTTCATTTTATATATTTTTTAAAAATGAAATAACCTCACAATCTTTTGTGGGGTGTTTTTGTGTGTGTTTTGTTCTTTATTATGACTAACTTTTAAAATCATCTTTAGTTTAGCCCATGATGTCCAAAGAAGGGGATCATGTTTTGATTTAGACTATTAGCACCAGTACTGCAATTGATAATAGGCCAAACTATGGCTTTTAAAACTATAGTTAGATGAAGGATTATGAGAATGCCAGTATCTGAATAGGTAATACCACATTTCTTGGTCTACTGATTCAGGTGTGATTATAATACTGAATATAAATGCACTGCAATACAAGTCTGCCATGATTAGATCTGCATTAACTTTCAGAATTTAATCAAGTTAAGCATGAACAACTGCATTCTAGGTTATCACCCTTAGCAGCCTTTAAATACAAAGTGTGATTGGACTTTTTTATTTTTTCCTAAAATCAAATTGCTAATGCATGAGCTCTTGTTAGTCCACTCAGTTCCACTTGAAATGCCTGCTACCTGTTTTATGGAAATGACTTCGGTAAAGTTGACCCCTGATTGGACTAGTAATCACACATTGGTGACCTTGTTAAATAATGCACTCTGACGCTGGGAAGGTGCTCCTTCCTCTCAGTGTTTGCTGGTGAGAACAAGAAAGCACCATTCGGAATTGTTCAGGATTTACCATTTCTGCCTTAGGTATTTGCTTCTGAAATTCATGCTGGTCAGGTATGGGGAATGCTGCTGATGTTACTGTTAGTTTCTCACAGTCTTCCTCTGCTTTTTCAGGACAATTTATCACATCTCCACTACTATCATCATTACTGAAATCATCATTCCAATTTTCCTACTTATTAGAATCTGATCTCCAAAGAAAGAAGGAAACCCCTCCTTGTTACCAGTTTTTCCAGATTAGCATTTTATTTTATTTGGATGTGAGACAGTGAGGATATCCATGTGAAAATGAGTATATATGTTTATATTAATCAGAAATTATCAAATATTTAGAAATTAAAGTGGTTCTAAGTAACTCATGTGACAGAAAAGAAGTCTCAAAGGAAATTCAATTTAACTAAATAAAAATGCAACATATAAAAATGTGTGGAATGCATTTGAAGCATGCTTAAACAGAAAACTAAAACATTAAGTTCATATCCTATATAATAAAAGGCTGATATACAAATCGACCAAATGGCGGAACGACTGGTTTCTATGATGTGCACTGACCACCGGGGGCAGATGCTCAATGTAGGAGCTGCCCCCTGGTGGTCAGTGCGCTCCCACAGGGGAGCACAGCTCAGCCAGAAGCCATGCTCATGGCTGGCCAATGCAGCGGTGGTGGCGGGAGCCTTTCTCACCTCCACGGCAGCACTAAGGACACCTTGGGGGATGTCCCCCTGCTGGCTTAGGCTCGCTCCCCTAAGTTCTATTACACTTAAGCTGGCAGGTGGACATACCCTGAGGGGTCCAGGACTGCAAGAGGGCACAGGCTGGGCTGAGGGACAACCCCCCTCCCCCAGTGCACAAATGTCGTGCACCAAGCCTCTAGTATTAGAATAAAAGCCAGGTGTCAAATGAATAACATAGGAAATAGATTTAAAAAGAATAAATTAAGTTCATAACAAGCAGAAAAAGGAAATAATAAATATGAGAGCTGAAATCAATTAAATTAGAAACAGAATAATCAGAGAAAAGCTGTGAAACAAAACTTGGCACTGAAAAATTATTAAACTTATAACAAAATTGACCACAAAACCCCCAAACCACAAATTACTTGCATTAGGAGTTAAGGATAGAATATTTCTGCATATCATATATGCATTAATAGAATAATAAGTAAATGTTATGAAAATCTCTATGACCATAAATTTGATAACTTATGATGGTGGGCAAAAGTAAATTTACAGTTATTTGTATGGAAAATAATATAATAGTTAATAAATAATAATAATATATATAATTTTGGAGTTTTCATTTGAATGAAGGTCAAGTAGTCAGGAATAGAAGAGATCTAGTTCCTTATCAATGCCATCCCATATATTGTTTCTTACCTAAAGATACATATTAGTTATATGGTGTGAATTGGTGGTTGCTACAATTTATGAGTCATCTCTAGAAACACAGAGGGATTTCCAGAGATTTGAACAATTCCTTACAACTTCTGTGCACATTTATTCTGGAAACAAAGCAGTAAAGCCTGAGCTAGTTTTTTGTGAGCCTTACTCCTGCTTGTCAATACAGACCACAAAATTACCTATCTCAGATTCTGATAGCATCCTACCCATAAATTTCAGCCGAAACTTTCAAAAGGGCAAGCAAAGTAAATAGTCTGAGTATAAATTACAAATGCCATGGATTTAGTACTTCCTGGTTTCCTTTTATACAGTGCTGAGCTAATACATCGTTTATAAACATTTTTGAGAATCTTTTAAAACATCCTGTTCCATGTTTGCTATGGAAAAACTGGGCAAAAGCTGAAAATTTTTTAATGTGCTAGATATAGATAAGAGATTTATAGAAGTACTTTCATAGCTTTCACACTAATCTAGGGCCTGTGGTACAAACATAAGGATTGCTTCCTTGGAATATGGATAATAGCCTGAGGGCAATTCATTAATGATGCTAATTTCAAAATTGATGCTAACTTAATGCAAAATACCCATTCTCAAATCCAAAAGGCACTGTGGGCTAATGATATTACATGCAACGTTCCATAATTCTATACCTAAATTTATCACCGCACTGGACCCCTGAAAACAATAATCCTATATAACAAAAGGCTAATATGCAAATCTACCAAAAGGTGGAATGACTGGTCACTATGATGCACATTGACCACCAGGGGGCAGATGCTTGGGGCAGAAGCCGGGGCAGATGCTTGGGGCAGAAGCAGGGGTTCATGGCTGGCGAGTGCTGCAGCAGTGGCGGGAACCTCTCCTGCCTCCTCGGCAGTGCTAGTGCTAGGGATGTCCGACTGCGAGAGGGCACAGGCTGGGCTGAGGGACCCTCCCTGAATGCTCGAATTTTGTGCACTGTGCCTCTAATTTACTCATAGGTTTCCTTTTTTGATTATAAGTTTCTTGAAATAGGGACTGTGTCTTCACATATTTGGATCTCTAGCAGCTATTCTGTATCTTACACATACTCTAATAAATAGGAGGAGAGTCATCTTTGTCAGACATTTACAGCTTCAGCTGGGGAGTAAATGATTTTTAAAATGTAACTGCAGCAATAGCAAGAGCCATGTGTATGTACCTTATAAGAAGTATTAACGAAGCTTGTCCTGTGACATCACCCCATTTCAAAGAGTAGAAAATGGAGGCCCAGGAAAGATGAAACAACCTTCCAAGCTGCTTCCACTATTACGGGGCTTAATAAAATAAATTTAGTCCCTATCTCCTTTGCTTTGAAGCCTCGGTTCTATGTACAAAACTACAAAAATTTTTGCTCTCCAATATGGCAACATGAGAGATGCCGATCTTAGGCTGACCTACGTGCGCTTTGAAATGCCCAGAATAGGGAGAAGTGTTACATTTTCTCCAGCTACAAGGGCACCAAACCTCCACTGTCTCTATGAGCTGGCTGGCTGGAATCACCTTCTTTTCTCTGAGGACTCACTGTGTTACACATGTCACAGAGCATGGTTGCTGAATCTTTTGATGGGTGTACATGGTTTTGGAAAGAACACAAACTTAGGTCATTAACTGCTATTCCAAATGGAAGCCTAGACCACCCCCTTACATCCATGGCCTCACTCAATTCCCTCTCACAGAACGTGTTCTCTGGATGACACATTCCTGGCATGAGGAAGATCTCTAATGATCAGTCAGCTCTTCTGATACAAGATTATATTCAAACTTATAACATGCAACACTTACTTTGTGACTTCATATATCCAATATAATTATTTTAGCTTAAGACCAGTCTAAGCCCTAACCCAATAATTTAGATTTTTGCTTCAAAACCTCTTCTTGCAGTTTACTTCCCATCAGCTAGTGTGGTTTGGGAACAAACACTCCCCTGATGGTGAAGGCTTCAGCTCACAATTCTGGGGTATATGGGGAACTCTGGTGTGCCAAGTTCAGCCAGCAGTATCTTTAACTAACTCCCATCACAGGAAGTCAAATGTTGTTGCATTAACATATTTTCGTGTTTTTATTTTATTTTATTTATTTTATCTCAAATCATATGTATTGCTCATGCTGAGGCAACATAGACTTGTTCTTTACTCTTGGGTTGATTGTTTTTTCTGTACAAGTTTTACAAGTTTCCAAAGCTACAACAAAATATTACCCTTTCTTTTCTAGAGATACTTTCAGAAAAAATAATTTACTTAGAATTTGATGGAGTATTTATTATGAGTTTTGTACTTCTACCTGGCGGTCAACCTGGCCCTGATATTTTACCATTTCTTACTGTTCTGCTCAATAACCTGGACTCCCCAGTATTATGAATCTATACTTATGTGCAAGCTCTTTCCAGAAGCCATTAATACTAAAGCCTTTGTGACAAAATACTAAAGTCTCTATGTTCTAATCAAAGGCATCCTCAACAAAAAGTTACACAGACAGTGACAAAAAAATCATTGTAGCTATCCCAGTAGTAGAAGAGTGCCACCAATGACCAGTCATTCATAACACATCATAATACTCTCCGGGGCATTTCAACTAAGGGGAAGTCATGTAATTCCTTAATTAGATCACCATGTTTTCCCTTCCAGCCTAATTTTTGCTCAATATTCATGACTAAATATTGGCTTTTATTTTGATTTTTAAAAATCTTTATTGTTGAAAGTATTACATATGCCCCTCCCCCCCATTTACCTCTTCTAGCCTGCCCTCGCCACCCCACCCCCAGGCCTTCACCACCCTATTGTCTGTGTTCATGGGTTATGCATATATGCATACAAGTTTTTAGATTGATCTTTTCTCACCCACTCACCCCCATCTTCCCTCTGACATTCTGCAGTCTGTTCCTTTGACTTTTAAACTTTAAAGGTTATACTGAATCTAGATACCCTGGGCTCTTCACAATTGCTGATTCCTGATAATGAAGATTCCTTTCCCATGAACAAAATAATAAAAGTAACTGGGAAGGACACACATTAGGTGATGAATATGAAGAAGGAAATTACAATTATTCCAGATGGCAAATATTCACATTGCTTGGTCTTTCTGCTTTGAACATATACAGAATTTCTTCAAGTGAAGCAATCCTAAACTTTCATCTGGTTGCTCAAATATGCTTATAATTTTATAAGGCATTTTAGAATGTGTGAATTTAGCCAGATTCAACAATTCACTTTTCTAGGGGACAAGGGAATCGATAATCTTTGGTTAAGTATTTGTATGGGTTACTTTTGCAAGGACAACCTAGGGATATATATTTTTTATCTTGATACATTAATTCCAAATAAAAGTCAATACTCACAGATATATCTCAAAATTAGATCCAAGCCACTCGTGTTTGCCACTTATTGACAGATGTAATTGTGTCTGACAACAACCTCCAAATTGTTTCATTCAAATATAAGTGACTTAAGAATATTCCTTCTAAGAAGCTCTCTCCATAACACCTCATCATCTTAAAGCAAATGGTCGAAAGGGATAATACAAACTTCTAAGTGTGCACCAAAGCAAACTGCTGGTGGGGAGTCCACATTGCTCAACAAGTTCCTCCTTGCTTAGAATGTCACCAAAAGCTCAGTATCAGAATTCTTTTATGCATTAATAAAAGACAAATACCTGAAAATGTGTCTCTAACTGTCCCCATTCAGGCTCAGATGAAGACTTTCCCAAAAATAAATGCCAGGCTTTATTGCTTGATAGGCTTGATGTGGCTTAGATGATTATTTATTAGACGAAGAAGATGATTCTCTGGGTGCTGTTCTCTTTCCACTGAAAGGTCACCCAGGAGAGATCATTTCTTCTAGGAACCACAGAGTAAAACCAGGTGGAATCACTATAATTAAGGCTGTGGAACTGGAGTCCCAAGTAGATTCCAGAACAATGACTTCAGTGTACACATCCTGAGAAATCATTAGACCACAAAATAAAGGAAATCAGTAGTTTTCCTGCAATGATTTCCTATGTTTATTATCTTCAAACAAACAAAAATACAGCCTTCTTTTAAAATGTTGCTACCTAGGCCTTACACACAGAGATTATGATTCTATGTATTTGAAATAAGCCCAGTCCTTTAGTGATCTGAATTTTTAAAAGTGATCAAAACAACTTTTAATTGAACAAGAGTTTTGTTCTTTTGTTTTAATTTGTTATTATTATTGTTCTTAGGACATCCTCCTTCTTGTTTTGATCTGGTGTAATATTTTTCATGAAAGAAATTAATGTGTCTATAAAGCCTTACCTATAACTTTTACAGCAATGGATTAGAGCTGATAATTAAATATTTTTAAATATCTAATTTACTATTATATATAAGTAGAGGCCTGGTGCATGAAATTCGTGCATGGTGTGTGTGTGTGTGTGTGTGTGTGTGTGTGTGTGTGTGTGTGTGTTCCTCAGCCAAGCCTGTAGCCTCTCCAATCTGGGACTGCTGGCTCCCAACTGCTCCCCTGCCTGCCAGCCTGATCATCCCCTAACCACTCCCCTGCCAGCCTGATTGACACCTAACTGTTCCCCTTCTGGCCCAATTGCCCCCAACTGCCCTCCCCTGCAGGCCTGGTTCCCCCCAGCTGCCCTCCCTTGCCATCCTGGTTGCCCCCAACTGCCCTCACCTGCTGGCCTGGTCCCCCCAAACTGCCCTCCTTTGTAAGTCTGATTGCTCACAACTGCCTTCCCTTGTAGGCCTGATCGGCCACAACTGTCCTCCCCTGCCGGCTATCTTGTGGTGGCCATCTTGTGTGTTGGAGTAATGGACAATTTGCACCTTTCTTTTTTATTAGATAAGACTAGAGGCCTGTTGCACAAAGAGATTCATGCAATAGGCCTTTCCTTCTCCTGGCTGCAGGCACCAGTTTTCCTCTGGCACCTGAGACCCAGGCCTTCGCTCTGGTTGGAGTGGCCTTCCGTCCTCCGTCTTCGTGGCTCTGGCCTGAGCCGCCTTCCATCTTCTGTCTTCGCTGCTCCAGCTTACCTTCAGTCTTCGCTCTGCCGCTTGGAGCCTATGTATGCAAATTAACTGCCATCTTTGTTGGCGGTTAATTTGCATATTGCACTGATTAGCCAATGGGAGGCGTAGCAAAGGTATGGTCAATTACCCTGTTTGTCTATTATTAGATAGGAGCATGCTATTTTGAGTATCGTTCCATAGATGTCTCAATGCAGATATCTGATTGTTTGCTCAGAAGGAGAAAAGTTAATCTGTTCTACAGTTATAGTTCTGCCATCCTTTCTTGCATTAAGTATTATCCTTAAAATAAAAACTGGTAATTACATATGGTAGACTTAATGGAGTGAATTTTTTATAGTTTCTCTTATTTGAGTCTTTGTCATTTTTGAAGCTTACTTCTTTATCTGAATTCAAATTTTATCAAGTACAAATACATCAACTATGTAACACTGGGCATATAATATCAGAGAAGAAATGGCTATTCTTTAAAAGAGAAAAACTGGATGTATGATGTATGCATGCATATAAGAATTAGCAATGGACACAGTCACTAGAGGGGTGAGGGCATGTGTTGGGGGGGTGGGAGTGGCTGGGGAGAGGTGAATGGAGGAAAAAAAACAATATTGTAATAGCTATGTACTGGCCAGCGGGGTGGGGGGTGGGGTGGGGTGGTAACTTGAAATATCAGGGGACCACTCTGTAAAGTATATAATTGTCTAACCACTATGTTGTGCACCTGAAACTAATATAGAATAATATTGGAAAAAATATGTTAATAGTAGAAGGATTTGGCTGAAGGGTATGTATAAATATTTGTGCCAATTAAAAAAAAAAAGATAGTTGATCTAAAATGTTAGTCTAGTAAGTCCACAACTGACATTTCACAAGGATAGTTTCCATGGATTCTTTTTTCTTTGAATGTTCCACCTTTTCTTATTTCTTAGCATGCCTTGTGATTTTTTGCTGAAAACAAGACATTTTTATCTTATAATAGAGAAACTCCCGAGGTTCCTCCCCTCCTCCCACCACCCCCACTCCCCACCCCAGGATTTGCTGGGGTTTTGTTTGTTTGTTTGTTTGTTTTTGTATTTTGTGACTTTTATTTATTTATTTTATTTTTTTATTTTTTTAATATATTTTATTGATTTTTCACAGAGAGGAAGGGAGAGAGATAGAGAGAGTTAGAAACATCGATGAGAGAGAAACATCGATCAGCTGCCTCTTGCACATCCCCCACCGGGAATGTGCCCGCAACCCAGGTACGTGCCCTTGACCGGAATCGAACCCGGGACCTCTCAGTCCGCAGGCTGACGTTCTATCCACTGAGCCAAACCGGTTTTGGCGTATTTTGTGACTTTTATATGATGTATCTGTACACAGATCATCAGTTTGAACTATAAACTTAAGATTTTCTCAGGACTTTTCTGAGTCTCTGACTTCCCCTGAGCATGCTTGGTGATTAGCTAAATTCTCCCACATATGCAGTTGCTTTCAAATGTCCTTGTCCTTAAATACCTAGCTCCTAAAAGGGGAAGAAGATAAAGAAAGAAAGAAAGAAAGAAAGAAAGAAAGAAAGAAAGAAAGAAAGAAAGAAAGAAAGAAAGAAAGAAAGAAAGAAAGAAAGAAAGAAAGAAAGGTGCCAGTCCTTTAAATCCCCTAAAAGTTGCTTCAACTGAAGAAGCTTGCAACAGTGACGGGGACGGCTGCAGCAGCTTCTGCCCACCTGTGTCTGCATCTCGGCAATCAGAAGGTACAATCAGCAACAGAGCACAGATCCTGATACTTGGAGGCCTGCCCACTCTGCCTTTCACAAGCTGTATGCAAGCTGCTCCAGAAACCTTGCAGGAAAGCGGGAGGGGTAGGAGTGTGTGTGTGTGGGGGGGGAAGCTGCTACTGTCCAAGAGCTGCAAATGACTAAAATTAACCAGAATTCCCCTCCCAATCTTTCAAGGGAAGTTCAAAGACTTCAGTAGAGTCTGAAGTTCCAAAATATCCAACAGATATATTATGTCTATGTAATCACTAGAACTTTTTTCTTGTAAAATTGAAACTTTATACCTAATGAACAACAAATTCCATTTTCTTCCATCCCCTAGCAACTACCATGCTACTCTCTGTTTCTTTTTGACTATGTAAGATACCTCATATTAACAGAATCAAAAAAAGAAAAAACTGGGCCTTGGCTGAGTAGTTCAGTTGGTTGGAGAGATTGTGGGTTTGATCACTAGTCAGGGCACATAAAAGAATCAACCAATAAATGCATAATAAAGTGGAACAACAAATTGATGTCTCTCTCTCTCTCTCTCTCTCTCTCTCTCTCTCTCTCTCTCAAAGTCAATCAATCAATAAAAATAGCTCATATGCAGAATCTAATGAACCAAATAAACTGATGATCAAAAATAGACCCAGAGTCATAGAAGCATGAACAGGCTATTGAACCTCAGAGGGAAGGCAAGGGAGGGTGGGTGGGAAGAAATCAACCAATGAACTTGTATGCGTATATGCATCACCCATGGACACAGACAATAGGGTAGTGAGGTCTTGGGGTGGTGGTGGTGGATGGGAGCAGGCTACCAGATGTTAAATGGGGGGGGGGGGGGAAGAGAACCTATGTAATACTTTCTTTTTTTTTTAATTAAATCTTTATTGTTCAGATTATTACATTTGTTCCTCTTTTTTCCCCCCCCATAACTCCCCTCCTCCCAGTTCCCACCCCACCCTCCGCCCTCACTCCCCACCCACTGTCCTCATCCATAGGTGCACGATTTTTGTCCAGTCTCTTCCCACATCTCCCACACCCCTTTCCCCGCCTAGAATAGTCAGTCCATTCCCTTTCTATGTCCCTGATTCTATTATAATCAACAGTTCATTCTGTTCATCAGATTATTTATTCACTTGATTCTTAGATTCACTTGTTGATAGATGCATATTTGTTGTTCATAATTTGTATCTTTACCTTTTTCTTCCTCTTCCTCTTCTTAAAGGATACCTTTCAGCATTTCATATAATCCTGGTTTGGTGGTGATGAACTCCTTTAGCTTTTCCTTATCTGTGAAGCTCTTTATCTGACCTTCACTTCTGAATGATAGCTTTGCTGGATAAAGTAATCTTGGTTGTAGGTTCTTGGTATTCATCACTTTGAATATTTCTTGCCACTCCCTTCTGGCCTGCAAAGTTTCTGTTGAGAAATCAGCTGACAGTCGTATGGGTATTCCCTTGTAGGTAACTGAGTTTCTTTCTCTTGCTGTTTTTAAGATTCTCTCTTTATCTTTTGCTCTTGGCATTTTAATTATGATGTGTCTTGGTGTGGTCCTCTTTGGATTCCTTTTGTTTGGGGTTCTCCGCGCTTCTTGGACCTGTAAGTCCATTTCTTTCACCAGGTGGGGGAAGTTTTCTGTCATTATTTCTTCAAATAGGTTTTCAATATCTTGCTCTCTCTCATCTTCTGGCACCCCTATAATTCTGATGTTGGTACGCTTGAAGCTGTCCCAGAGGCTCCTTACACTATCCTCGCATTTTTGGATTCTTTTTTCATTTTGCTTTTCCGGTTGGATGTTTTTTGCTTCCTCGCATTTCAAATCATTGACTTGATTCTTGCGCTCCTCTGGTCTGCTGTCGGGCGTCTGTATAATATTCGTTATTTCAGTCCGTGTATGCTTAATTTCTAGTTGGTTCCCCAATATAAGATCGAGGGTCTTATTAGTTTTCGTGTAGATCTCATTAAGTTTATCGGCAGCTTCTAAACAGTTCTTGAGAGACCTTAAAAGTGTGGTTCTGAACTCTATTTCTTCCATTGACAATTTTGTCCTGTTTCTTTGTCTCCGCATTTTGTTATGCTTCCTTGGTGCACCCCCTAGTGGTCTTTGTTCGCAGTCTTATAGTTAAATCTTGATTGTTGTAGCTAATCCCAGGGAGGGTTTGACCTCCAGGCCAAGTGGCTATGAGAATCAGCTGTGTCAGCAGTGAGAGAACTTCTGTCCTCTAGGGAGGTGCTAATGTAGCCTTTGCCTGAGGCTATCCGGCAAATGCCTCTGTGCAGGGCTTGGGCGGGGCGGGTCGCACAGGATCAACAGGGTGGGCCGGAGATAGCAGTTATGGTGGCTCTCAGTCCTGTCCCCAGGGGCTCTGCCTCTCTGAGTCCCAGCACCCGCTGCAAAGCTGGGAGAGAAAGCTGCACTCGCTCTGACCAAAGCCAGACAGTCCCGCTTCTCCCGTTTGAGTCTGGATCCCTAAAGACTCGCCCGGATCTGGAGCTCAGAGTCTGCGACTCCCTTCCGAATGAAAACAACAACCGCACCCTCCGCCGCCAGCCCGCTCCGCGCACTCCGCACCTCAGAATTTGACTTCAGCACTGCGCCTCCTCTGAGTGTCTGTGTGCGTTTCTCTTTCCTCCTAGTTGTAGGACTTCCACTCAGCCAGCGTTCCTGTGGTTCTGGGTGATGTCCCTTCCGTTTTTTGGTTTCACTTTTGAAGTAGTTGTTCAAAGCAGCAAACTCCAGCGTTAACCTATGCCGCCATCTTGGTTCTTTATGAAGATTGGCATGAGCCATTTCTGATTTCTTATAAATGGCAAAACTCATATTTTTCTTCCTAGTTTTAGCATTGGCTCAAGATAATTTTCTTCACTTTAATCTCTAGTAACATAATTCACAGTGACATGTATTTCAATATATCTGATGAGGACTGAGAGTAGTTTAAGACTATAGAAGACAAGACGTTGAATTTGATTGGCTGATGCTTACTATACCTTATTGAGTTCAATTTGTGACTTAATAGCTAAAACAGTTTGAACATATGTTTGTTAACTTATAAAATCTACAATGAATAAATTTAAGATAAGTTTAATGATTTATATGCTGTTATTTTGGAATTCCTTTTCTTTTTTAAAAATCAGTCATTACTATCAGTTAAGAAAATTGTTAAAAATAGGCATTTGACATTACATTTAAATACTATCATATTGATGTACATTTTCTCCAAGATAGCCATATTTAATGAGAAGTAGTTCTAACAAATTTTGAGTTATATGTGTAAGAAAAATGATTGAATCAGTTTCTGAGTTACTCAATACTATATTGTTAAATTGTAGGTACGATGAAATGAGGATTGATTGTAATTTCAAATGGATTGTAAAAACTAGAATTTTCTGTATGAGATGCTTAATCCTCTTCAGCTTTTATTAATGTTGGTCCCATAAAGGGTTTAGAGGCTTTAGCCATAAGATTAAAATCTTAGTCCTAAATCTTCTCAACTATAGAAAGGCCAAGATTAGTCAATGATTATTATTTTTTATTAATGGACTTTTTTTCCAATGTGAACTTTGTTGTTCACTACTACATAACATTTAAATTATAGTTATCTCTGATAAAATGTATTGTGTTAACAAAAATGTAGAAATAAATCCTAAGAACAAGCTATAGAAGTGGAATGAAAACATTAATCAAGTATTTGATTCCATCCATTCAGATGCCAGGGACAGGGACAGGGACAGGGACAGAAATGTCTGATAAACAGCTGACAAGACACTCAGAACAGTGCTTTCTCCTGTTAAATGTCAGTTAGAAAGCAAATATGAGATATACTTGTAATTGGTGAATTACAATTTTAAAAGTCCTATTGTATGCCTAGTCGGTGTGGCTCAGGGGTTGAGTATCTACCTATGAGTGAGGAGGTCAGGGTTCAATTCTCAGTCAGGGCACATGACTGTGTTGCTGGCTCCATCCCTGGTGGGGGGTGTGCAGGAGGCAGCTGATCAATGATTCTCTCTCATCTTTGATGATTCTCTCTCTCCCTTCCTCTCAAATCAATCAATAAAAATATGTTTTTAAAAAACTTGGTTGTAAAACCTTCTTGAAAATATGGCATGAGTCAACACTTACATGATGACTTTCTGGTTGAAGGTTGTACATACAGCAGCTTGAAAACAGGATTTTTCAATGAATCATCAGTGGATGGCCAGGATGGCGCAAAAATCTATCTCACCTTGCCAAATGATCAATCACGCTGAAGTTTATAAGCTTATAAACTGTTATATCAGATACTTCTAGTTCTAAAGCATTTCAACTGACATCACTGTTACAAAATATGCCATGTCAGCTGTTCACTCTTTTAACAGTTAGAGTGGGTACCTTTGCTTTTCTGTGGAATTTACTTTTAATAGAATCCTTACCTCTGGTTGCAATAGCAGTTTTTTTTTTTCAAGAAACAGTTTATTCTTAAAATCTTGACAAAATAATATGGTGTTGCAGATATGTTGGCAGCTTAGTTTTTAATTCTTTACCACTTAAATTACACAATTTCACTAAAATTTGAGTTATTTTTGTAATGCAAGGTAAGTAAAAGAAAGACACAAAGGTTCATTGATGGGCAGTAACGGCAGGATCTAAAATGAGTAACAAAGCTTTGTAGAGATCAACTTGACAGACTTCAAAGATATTGTATTCTTAAGTACTTATTATGTAGATGACTATAATTTGTGTGGAATTAAGTTTAAAGAAATTGAAAGTTACTGACATGTTTATAGAATTTTCCAGAATTTGAGAAATGTTGAGGAAATTACAAATTTCTCCTTTAATCTTGCTTAGACTTGCTTATTGAAACACATACACACACACACACACACACACACACACACACACACACACAAACACACACACAAAGAAACAGAAAGCTCTGAGGTCACTTTCTCCATCCTCCTATATTGCTCACTTGCCTGTCAAAAATGAAAAGTTTCACCAATGATGCATCTAATAATTAAAACAATCTCAGTCTGAAAGGAATGGCAGATTTCTGTTCTTTTGATGCAGGTAGTAAAGAAAAAGAACAAAATACCTGCTCCTTCTCAAAAAGTGAATTCATAAAGTAGTATAAGATCCTCATAATCTAGAATGAATAATAGCCTGGGAAATTATATTAAAAATAAATAAGGAAAATGTGATTACAAGACATATACTGAATTTTGTATTTTATTTTTATTTCTTTTAATAAGTATATATATTATTGTAGATATTATTACAGATGTCTTCCAATTCCCACTCCCCCTTTACCCTCCTCCACCCACACCTTACCCCTCTCCCAGGTCTTCACTACCCTATTGCCTGTCTCCATGGACTATGCCTATCTACACTAATAAAAGACAGACATGCAAATTGACCGTATCTTCGCTACACCTTAAGCCATGCCCACCAGCCAATCAGAGTGACTATATGCAAATTAACCCAACCAAGATGGTGGCCGGCAGCCATGGAACTGGAGCAAGCAGGAGGCTTGGTTTCCCCAATGATGGAGGAAGCCAAGCTTCCCGCTTGCTGCGGCAGGCTCTGAGCTCCACTAGTAGGAAGGCTGGGGAGGGGTGGGAGGGGTAAGAGATCAACCAAAGGACTTGTATACATGCATATAAACATAACCAATGGACACAAGACACTGGGGGGTAGGGGAGGCTGGGGGAAGGTCAAGGGGGGGAAAAAGGAGACAAATGTACTACTCGTAATATTTAAAAGCAATAAAAATTTGTTTAAATAAAAAAAGGACATTTGATTAGAATTCAAAAAAAATAAAAAAATATATAATTTACTTAAAATAAAAAAAGCAACAAACTTCAATTATAGAAGGTTAATAAACCCCAGATACCTGCTTTCAGCTGGCCGCGGCCATGAAGCTGGATGGAGCAGGAGGCTTCTCTCCCACTGACCCTGTCTGGCTCTGAGCTCCTCTCAAGGCTACAAAGTTTCAATTATAGAAGGTAACTAAATCCCAGAAGAAAAAAAAGAAAAAAAAGGAGAGGCTAGGACAGCCATGAACAAACTGGCCCGCGGGCCGCATCCGGCCCCTTTGAAATGAATAAAACTAAAAAAAAAAAAAAGACCGTACCCTTTTATGTAATGATGTTTACTTTGAATTTATATTAGTTCACACAAACACTCCATCCATGCTTTTGTTCCGGCCCTCCGGTCCCGTTTAAGAACCCATTGTGGCCCTCGAGTCAAAAAGTTTGCCCACCCCTGGGATAGGAGCTTCTGTCGCCGGGGGGCTTGGCCAGCCTGAAAATAGCCCTTAGCCCCTCACCCAGACTAGCCAGGCACCCCAGTGGGGACCCCCCACCCTAAAGGGGGTGTGGCCAGCCTGAAAACAGCCATCAGCCCCTTACCCCAGGCTGGCCAAACCTCCATAGAGTATTTCCTTGACCTTGAATGAACAGTCCTTAGCAAAAATAATGCACAGTTTCAGATTCAAATGCTGTAATTATTTTATCTAACTTCTTAAAAAATAAAAACATTGTTAAATATAATGATTTTCAAAAATATACTTTATTAATTTCACTTGTCATCAAAGCATTACTCAAGAAAATTGAAACTACATACTGTTAAACCAGTAATTACTTTTGTGAAAATAATACTAAATGTGACAGAACAAAAATAGTATTGCATTTTAAAAGCTACCATTACTAGTGAATTTTAAGTGTTTGCAACTAATTCAAATGATAATTTTACAAATCAATATTAATTACCTAGACAAAGCACTGGCAAGGTAGAGTACAGTTCTACATTTTTAGAATATTTATATTCTAAATAAAACTAAATTATTAAAACATGCATGAGCATAAAAATTACATAAGTTCACAAAGCTTATACATGAGTATAACAAATTTACACAAGTAGGTAAGTCAATAAAGATTTACCAGGCTTCCAATCATTAACATAGATGCTCTGTTATTTATTAGTTGATATTCAATGCAAACAGAATAATTTCTTTTCTTTCAGAATAAATATTTTTACTATTAACAATAGTTGCTACTTATCTAATTTGATGAAAATATATTTCAAAATCCATTTACATTTTGCACTTTAACAACTCTCTTTGTACTATATATCATCATATACATTCCTATACTTGGTTGAAATGAAGAACAATTGATACAATTCTGTTATGTACTTATTATAAGTGGCAGATATTCTCAATGTAGGATCTTCGGGAAAAGATGCAGAGTAGGCATTGTAACTCAAACATCAAACTCATCTCATTGGAAGCCCAGGAATATGAGTGAGATCATAAGAAGAATAGAGTTTCAATCATCCTGGTTTAAATCTACATGCTGTCTGCCTCACATTGACGTTTTCTTACTATTTTAGTACCTTTCAGAGTTATAGGGTATACTGGAAATATAGTCAAAACACCCAGACTGCTCACAATTGCTTGCATTCCTGCTTACACCTTAGCTCTAAATTGCCATTGTTCATTTTACTCTGCTAATAATATCTGGTCTTGTCTGTTTTCCCCAATTAATAAAACAAACAAACAACAAACAAACACCTGACTATATGAGTATGTAATAGCTCTTTCAGCCACCCATAGTTGTTTCCACATCAAGTGGCTTCCAAGCTCCATGGTAGCCATTCTTGGACCTGTTCTAAGTGACAAACTCTCTCGCTGAAACCATTCTTCCTGTCCACAGTTTAATTCTTCAGAATTCACAACACCTAATCAATGGTGGATTTACTATTTTTCATTCTGCTTACAAATTCTGTTACATCAGTCACCCAAAATCTCCAAGACATGTCAATACTTTAGAGCATATGTGACATCATGTTCTTAGCTGACTTTGCTTCTGTGATCGTTATCAAACTACACTTTTCTGGATAAGGGGAGTTGTCTAATTTCATATTATATGCACATATGTATGTCAACTGTAGGTTAGTTTGCATACGAATAGCTCAATTTGCCTATATTTAATAGTACTATTTTTAATTTTATTAAGACTTATTTGGTATCTTCTAGGGCAGCTACCCTCCGTGTTGTGACTCAATGACCCAGGCAGAAAGAGAAGTAACCATTCTGCAGCTTTATCATCTGGGACCAATGACCTCTTCAGTCAGTGTGGCTGGCAAGAATGATGGACGGTCTTAGACCAACAATCAAATGCCTCAGGTCAGAAATGACAGAATCACTGCTGTTCACACCCTATGGCCAGACTTAGTCACGTGGCCTCTCCTGACTGCAGAACAGCAGCATGCTTGTTGCTGTGCACTTTATTATTATTTTTTCTTTATTGTTGAAAGTATTACATAGGTCCTGCTTTTCCCCCCATTAACTTCTCTCAGCCCTCTAGAAATACATTACATGTCCTTAAGATTGATGAATTGCAGGGCCCCAATGTACAAGGGACAAAGAAAGTCAGAAAGCTTTAAAAAATGGTACACTTATAGTCACCACTTGTCATATTATTGTTAAAATTTAATGAGTAAAAACTACATGAGATTTTATTATATCAGTTCATTATTACCATTACAAATGAATATTTTATTTTTTAATTAATTATTACTTAACCTTCAATAACCTATCTATTCTTTTTATTGCACAGTAATTTCATATATATATATATATATATATATATATATATATATATATATAATATGCTTTTATTGCCTACAATATGTGAATAAAACTATGTTCTTTTTCACTTTTAGTATATATTTTAATTTTGGTATTATATCTAGGTATTTGCAGCATTCTTCAAAAGTTTATCCCTCCTCTGCTGCTTCTCAGCCTGTTTCCATAGTGCTTCCCGTCCCAGTTTCTTAGTCACTGGCTTTTGTGTCCTACTGAAGAGGCCAAATCATTTCCTGTCATTTACAAAATAAAATATTCAAGTGATGCTTTTGCAATAATTATGCAAGATGATAATACATTGGCTTTTTTCTGAAGCATTTTTTTCAATAATCAATTAAGGGTCTTAATTTCATTTAACTACTCCACGCACTTGTTCACATCAACTTTTTGATGCATTATCTTTACTTGGTTATTCTTTTCTCCAACAAGATAATCATTCTAAGTCTCCTTTATTGGTTTTCCTCTTTTATCTACCTCTAAGTACTAAAGCTCCACAGGACTGAGGGTTATACCCTCCATTTTTCTGTACCTACATTCATTATCCTGATAACAATATACACGTCCAGGTGTGTAAATGTCAGTTATGCTGACATTTTCTTCATTTGTATTTCTAATGCTGATTCCTCTATTGACTTAATATTAGGTCAGATGCTTTAAAGAGAGAGCCTGGGAAAGGGATTTATGTGCAAGGAACTTAGAAGGGAGGGCTGTCATACTTAATCTAAAAGAGACGGAGGAGACAGAATAGGAAAAGAAAGCATCCCAGCAAAAACTTGCTTGCAGTTCAGTCTAGCCATGGATGATGATGCAAATGAACCACAGAGTTTGTCCCACCTGGAGTAAGGAAGATCATCGTCTGTTATGCACTCACTGTTCCACAGAGGAAACACTTTAATGTGAGGCGGTGCCAAGAGTCCAAGAAGATGTCTGAGCAGGTGTGAGCAGTAGTGAAGACAATGCATGCAGCAGCTGGGCGCATGGTAGCACCAAAGCAGTAACCGGCATTGTAGGGCATTTGGGTGATGCACTAACAGTGTCTGCTCCAATGTCAAACTGCCTACTTGGTATCTCCACTTTAATTTGCCAAAGTTACCTAACTAAAACAGTTTTAAAATGGAATTTTGCTTTTTCCTAATCTACTCTTCTAGTAAAATAATTGCCTCATTTTCCCTGACATGTAAGTGGAACAATCTTTCATTCAGTTACCCAGACCATAAACCTAGGAAGACCTCTTTCATTAATTTATTTTGCTCATGTCCTATATTTAAGGTTATTTAAATACCTATAACTTTATAGTAAAACTTTTCCTGATCATCAGAGTATGTTATGACCTAAGAGGGAGAGGGGCTAAGCATTCTAAAAATATATAATTTTCTATCAATTCATGCAATAATATTGTCACCTCCTGGTTATAATTATACTAGAGGCCTGGTGCAAAAAAATTTGTGCACTCACGGGGGGGTACCTCAGCCTGGCCTGTGCCCTCTCCCAGTCTGGGACCCCACGGGGGATGTCCACCTGCTGGCTTAGGCCCTCTCCTTGGGGGATTGGGCCTAAGCTGGCAGTCAGACATCCCTCTGGCAGTCCGGCTGCCCTCAGGGGATGTCCACTTGCTAGTGGGGAGCAGACCTAAGCTGCAGTCAGACATCCTTAGCACTGCTGAGGAGGCAGGAGAGGCTCCCACCACCACCACTGTACTGGCAGCCATTAGCCTGGCTTTGGCTGAGCAGAGCTCCCCCTGTGGGAGTGCATTGACCACCAGGTGGCAGATCCTGCATTGAGCATCTGCCCCCTGGTGGTCAGTGCGTGTCATAGTGATCAGTCATGCCCAGTTGTTCTGCTGTTATTGTCAATTTGCATATTACCCTTTTATTATATAGGATAGAGGCCTGGTGAATGGGTGGGGGCCAGCTGGTTTGCCCTGAAGGGTGTCCCGGATCAGGGTGGGGGTCCCGCTGGGGTGCCTGGCCAGCCTGGGTGAGGGGATGATAGTTGTTTGCAGGCTGTCCACAGCCCCCAGTCACCCAAGCTCCCAGTGGAGGCTGGCTGGAAGCAGGTATCTGGGATTTATTTATCTTCTATAATTGAAACTTTGTTGCCTTGAGCAGAGGCCACAGCTGTCCAGGGCAGGCAGGAATCTTGGCTTCCTCCATCGCTAGGGCAACCAAACCTACGGCTTGCTCCAGCTCCGTGGCTGCCAGCCGCCATCTTGGTTGGGTTAATTTGCATATAGTCACCCCTATTGGCTTGTAGGAGTGGTTTGTGGGCATGGCTTGTGAGTGTAGCAGAGGTATGGTCAATTTGCATGTTTCTCTTTTATTAGATAAGACTAGAAGCCCAGTGCACGAATTTGTGCACATTGAAAGGCACTGTGGGCCATGAGGCTGCAGTAGGCACAGGGGCAGATCTTGGCCCATCTTCCATGCCCCTGCCTGGCTCCTTCCACCACAGCCCCTGGTTCCCTGTCTGCCTGCAACCCCACTCTTGCCTCTGTTGCTCTCCTGCACTGATGGTGCTTCCCCACTTGCACCCACTGATAGGCCAGCACCATCAGTGGGTGCAAGAGTCAGCTGTTGCCCTGATCACCCCTCAGGAGCAGGGAGAGGTGGAGAAGCCCTCAGGGGTGATTAGGGCTGGCAGCCGCCACTCGTACCTGCTGATGGCGCTGAGTGATTGGGGCTGGCGCTGGGTGCCAGCATTGGGTGTGAGTGGCAGTTTCAGCATTGGCAGCTGGTAAGAGCAGGGCGGCATGGGCAGCAAATGTGAGCACTGGCTGGGATCACAGTGCATGGGCGCAAAGAATTTTCAGTAACCACCAGAGGGTCACCCCGATGACAGTGACCGGTGCCCCACCTTGGTCTGGCGCCCCTTCTCACCTGACCCACCATCCAGCCACGGCCAATGCCCGCCATGTTCCATGCTCTGCTGCCTGCTGCCAGTGCCCCGCCATGTTCCACTCATGCCCCCTGGTGGTCAGTGCACATCACAATGACCAGTTTTTCAGTTGTTCGGTTGTTCTGCTTTTGGTCTATTTGCATATTACAGAACTAGTTAGACAAGAAAATATATTCAAAATCAATGCTAAATTGAGAATAAATGTTTGCTAAGTAGGCTGCTTGTTGACTACATCTAGTTATTGTCCTGTTCCTTCTTAGAGAATAGAATTTTTGTTTGTATATAAAACACACACACACACACACACACACACACACACACACACACACACACGAACCCAAAAACCACAACAAGAATATCTGGGCACCTAAGAAAATATAATCTTTTATCAATTATGATAAATTAGCTTTGTCTACATTTTAGAGTCTCTATTGCTTCATTTTCCTAATGGAGTCATCTTTCACAGTTGTTTGATAAAGAGTTCTGAGGAAAAAGGTTTCCAATCAAAGTCTGTAGGTTTTGTTGATTTAGACCAATGGTGGCGAAACTTTTGAGCTCGGCATGTCAGCATTTTGAAGCACCCTAACTTAACTCTGGTGCTGTGTCACATATAGAAATTTTTTGATATTTGCAATCATAGTAAAACAAAGATTTATATTTTTGATATTTATTTTATATATTTAAATGCCATTTAACAAAGAAAAATCAACCAAAAAAAATGAGTTCACGTGTCACCTCTGACACGCGTGTCACAGGTTCGCCATCACTGATTTAGACCATATGTTTACATCATACTCAATGCATGAAATTGCTATAAGTCAAAGGTTACCTATAAGACTTTATATTACTTGAATGGCCTTTCACAGTTCTGCCTGTATTTAAATGAAATTATTCAGCTCTGCAGATCCCATGACTTGTTCTAATTCTTTATTGAAATTTCATTGTTGGAACAGCAAAGTAATGCAAGCCTTTTATTCATGAAGTCAAAGACTGCATCATAAAATAAAATGTGAAAGAATCATTATAACAGCATTAATTTAACCAATTATATATCCAGGTATACATTTAGAAACTTATTAAATATGGTAATATTATACATTAGCTCTATAATGTGTAGTTTCACTTAAAGAGGACAAAAAAAGGACATTCAGCTGATCTTACCCTAGGCTGTGAGTCTTACTTTCCTTGGAAGTAGGACATAATAACAGTCTTTACTTCCCTTATACTTTTACTCAGTTGGCTTTTTCAAAGTAGCCTATTTATTTTTAATGATTTGATATTCTCTCTGCACTGCCTTTTACAAGGTTAAGTTGCTTTTACTTTTATGTTACTAAAAATACCGTTCAACCTAAAGTGCCAAGCCTCAAACGCTGCACATACAGGCAGAATTAATGACTGGTAGACTATTCTTCATTTTTTCTATCCAAAATGCAGTGCTGCTTTAGCTTTCAACTGTTGTTGCTGCTGTTCTATCATGGAGTCTCTGCATGTATTTGCTGCTTGGTGGATCTCAGCAGGAAGATAAAATGTGTGTTCTTTGTTAGAAACTAGGATTTTAAAAGCCTTTAACACAAAGACCTAAGGATGAACACCTTTTTCAGTCTCTGGGCTTGGTGAAATTCTGTTTTATTGAGAAAATTTTAAAAGGCCAATAATGCACAGGTAGAACATCTACTTTCAAACTATATTTTTAAATTGTGAAAAATTTGTTAATTTTTGAAAACTTGCTTATTGTATGCTATTATTTCTACTTGAGGTATCAAAAATAGCATACATTTAATATCTTGACTTTCCTTATTTTACACAGACAGAGACCAAATGTGAAAATTTGACCAAAAAATCAAATTGCCATTAAAATCTGATTTTGGAAATGTGAAAGTTAAAGCAAAGTATCAGATATGATTAAAAGAAACAAATTTCCAGAATCCAAAATTAACAGTTAATAATATATTTTTGGTTACTTTTAAAAATCAAATATACTAGTATATAGGAATGGCCAAACTTTATTTTATTCAAAATCATAGGTCTACTTTCATGGCCCAGTTCTAAAGGCCAGTGTTATGTGTCTGACTTTATTTCTTCAATTTCATTTCTTATACTTCTACTTACAGGTAAGTCAAACATCCACATAGCATATAGAACATTGGTGTGTTATTTCATGTGAATTGAAAACACAAATATATATCTAGTTTGCATATTTTTTTATTTTTCACTCATAGCTATATTTTATTATCTAATTTCATTTTTATGTAAGACTTCACTGAAAAATATTACACTCTGTGAGTAGATGTCATACTTTAACTTACTCATTATGGGCATATGGGCATATGGGCATATGCTTTGCTTCAGTGTCTCTACTATTACAAACTGCCATGTAAGCATTCAGGTCCAAGTGTCCCATTGTCTTTGTGTCACAAACGCAACAGGGTACAGTAGTCCCTCATTTTTGCAGTTTCACTTTTTGTGGTTTCAGTGATCCATGTTCAACTGTGATTGGATATTATTAAATTAAAAATTCCAGAAATAAACAACTTACAAATTTTTAATTGTGCACCATTCTTGGTAGTGTGATGAAAGCACCCATCATCCTGATTGGTCCCATTCAAGACATGAATCATCCCTTTGTCCAGCATATTTATGCTGTATTTATTACCTGTCCGTCAATCACTTAGCATCCGTCTGGGTTATCAGATCAACTGTTCTTCTTCATCTTGCAGTACTTGTGTTCAAGTAAACCTCATTTTACTTATCAATGGCCCAAAAAACAAAAGTAGTGATATTGACAATTTGGATATGACCAAGGGAAGACATCAAGTGCTTTCTTTAAGTGAAAAGGTGAGATCAGTATGATAAGATATTTTGAAAGACAGAGCCCTTATTCACATACCTTTTATTATACTATAATGCTTTAATTGCTCTATTTTATTATTGGTTATTATTGTTAATATCTTACTACGCCTATTTTATAAACTGAACTTTATTGTAAGTATGTATAAAATTATGATATATATAGGGCTTGGTACTAGTTATGGCTTCAGGCATCTGCTGGGGTTCTTATAAAGTATCCACAATGGATAAGTGCTGGCGGGGAGAATTACTGTATTCAGCTAAGAATGAAGCTGCTGGGCCATATGCTATGCACATTTTTATTTTAATTAGATTCTGAAAAATTGCTCTCAAAATAGCAATATCAATTTACCTTCTCATAACCAGTTAAGAAAAATAAATTTAACTTCATTCTTGCCAATATCTGATTCAATGATATTTCTTTCTTTTTTTTTTTTTATCCAACAGTGTGCTTTGAAATACTAGTTCTTAATTGCTTTAATTTATATTTACCCAGTAACTTGTAGGGCTGATCTCCTTTTATTATATTTAATGGCTACAGAATTTTTCAATTCTGTGAGTTTTTAATTTATTTTCATGGACTTTTCTCTAAATCCTATTTGTTACTTATACATTTTGATTACTAAATATGTTGAATTATGTTCTATTGTGTTGAATTATTCTATTGCTTGGAATTGTTGCTTGGATAGAAATATCATCAGAAGCCAGTGTTCTAAAATAATTATGGGAAGTGCTATATAATTTTAAAATAAATCAAATATATTAGAAATAAAGAAAAAGGGGATAATAGGTGGTACTCGTATGGAAAAGATATTGACTTTGTAGATTATTTTTGCATTTATTAATTCTTAGTACTGTTTAGTCAAATTAATTTTAGAAAGGATAATAATTTATATTTATTACACACAGATTTTTATACAACAAATAAATTAGTATCAGAAAGATATTTTTCTATATAGAATATATAGAAACATTATCTTTTTGACAATAGGAAGTGTATTTATTCATGGTTATGCTTTTGTGTCCCCACTCTTGTTCTTTAGAAACAACAAAAATTCTGGATATAGTAAAGTTGTTGATATAATTTATTTTAATTTTAATGAAAAATATAGTCATAGTAAGACATCTATTTTTAAAGTAGGTACAGAGTATAACCAACTTAGAATTCTAATAATTATTCATTTATTTACTATTTATATTTTTTTATAGGCTTGTTGAAAATTGGGATTGCCAATAATATAAAACTGTAGATACACATGCTTGATAATACCTTGGCAAGTTTGAGTTCATAGGTGTTAAAAGCAGGCTCATTTCTCAATACAATGTGAAATGAAAAGAAAAAAAATATTCTCATGGTAGTCTGTTCCAATGTACTACCCTAAATAGCAACCATACTATCTATCTATCTATCTATCTATCTATCTATCTATCTATCTAGCTATATTTAAACATATATATATATGTCTAATATGCAAATTGTTCCCTCAGGAGGTTGACAGGGAGACTGGGAATTCAATCGCTCACTATGACGTGCGCTGACCACCAGGGGGTTGCGCGGAATGAAGGAAGGCCTGGCCAGCAGCCAGCACCCGGGGAAGGGAGGCCCCAGCCTGCTGCTGGGAGGCCCAATCAGTCCTGATCACCGACCAGGCCTAGGAACCCTACCCATGCACTAATTTTGTGCACCAAGTCTCTAGTAGAGCTATAAGTGCCCTATTTCCTTTTTAATTGAAAGGAAAGTTTCAGTGCTTTTGTCTGTGAGGGTAATAATATCTGGAAGTTAAAAATTCCATTATTTCTAACTTAAGGATACATATAAAGTATTAAATAAAATGTTTCAAAGTTCTATAGCTTGGTAAAGATAGACTGTGACTTAGAATAAGCTCATAGTTCTACCCATGTGAATAATCTACCTCTTTTATTTTTGTGACATGTGGTGACCTAACTACATATTAATTTCTTTTCTAATTTACTTGTAATGAAAAACAGTTTAGTAAAGAGTAATTTTATTAGTTATATTCAGGATTCTACACCTGTGTTAGTCATTATGAAAAATGATTAATGTGATAGAAGCAGCTCACTTCATCACAGAATGGCATTTCGCCTGCTCTGACACTTCATTGTGCCAGTCATCTCCAAACATAAGGTCACAGCTGTTCTGTGACATTTTTACACAATGGAAAATCAGCTTGTTCCCTAAAGAAATAATAAATTTAATAACCTGGCATTTAGAATTAGAAAAAGTATTTCGTGTATGGGTAATTTTACATGAATCCTGTGTGAAAACAACAATGGTATTAAAGAAATAAAAAATAATATTTTCTAGGCCAATTATAATACACAGACCTAACAAGGCCCTCGTTGTCAATCACTTTTCCAGTGAGCAAGACTAATCCAATTCCTGAAAACTTCCCAGCAATCTGCATCCACACAAACCTCTCCAGTTTCTATTTTGCATAGAGAAAATTATCTTTAACTTAATATATTTTATTTTTAATCCTCACCTGAGGACATGTTTTTATTTATTTTTGAGAGAGACAGAAACATTGATGTGAGAGAGAAACATGGATTAATTGCCTCTTGTATGGAATGATGATCCAACCAACTAAGCCACCTGACCAGGACTTAATTGTATTTTTATAAATTTATGTACATATTTTTTTGCATATAGAGCTTCAATAAATACTTACATCTCTGTCTTAAATTACATATGTTAATTGCAACAAAATTTGAGGAATATTATAATATTGTACTACTTCTATTATTATCAAATTTAGTTCCTTTGTAATACTGACCATTATCTAAAAATATTATAAAACCTTTTTGTCTATCTCCTTAATAAGACAGTATTTTTTTGAGGGGAACGATTCAAATTGTTCAATTTACTGTATCCCTAAAGCATCAATATAATTCCTGGATTATAGCAGCTATTCAAAAAATGTTTGTTGACTTCCTAATATGCATTAAAGATTTGTTTCCCAACAAAATTCATATATTGAAACTCTAACCCAAAAGTGATTCTATTCAGAAGTAGGGCCTTTAGGAGTAATATGGTAAAAGAAGTTGAGCCTTCATGATGTGATTAGTACCTCTAGTAAAGAAAACTGGAGAGAAGGGAGTTGGCGACATAGTAAAGGGTAAATGTGGTCAAATATATGGTGACAAAAGAAGATTTGACTTTAGGTGATGGGTACACAATGCAGTTATACAGATGATGTATCATAGAACTGTACACTTGAAACATACATAATTGTATTATTAAATGTCACCCCAATAAATTTAATTTAAAAGAAAAGAGACTAGAAAGTGCTAGCTCTCTCGTTGTCACACAAAGAAACCAGGCATAAGGCCCTCACCAACTTGACTGTGCTGGCACCCTGTTCATGGGCTTTCAGTCTCCATAACTGTGAGAAAGAAAGATTTTTTTATTTATGCCACCCAAAATATAGTATTTGCTATGGCAGCCCAATGAGATTAATACAAGTTATTTTCTAAGTAGAGACAAGAATATTTTAAGACATTTCAGGAGAGTTATATAATCATTGTGACAGTCAATCTATATAAATGTTTATACACATTTCTCTGATATATTTTTGCCTGTTTATTTGATCATTTATTTTTATCACCACTGAATTTATAATTCTAATATATATATATCTGATAGTTATGTTAACCATCTTCTATGAACTTGAAGATACAAGAATGGAATAATTACTTTCTATTTATCCACCCATCCATTCATTCAACATTGCTTATATAGTATCCATCACATTCCAAGCAGTGTCCAGGGTGCTGTCTTCATGAATTTACTGTTCTAGTTAGGATAAAATCTCAATAAATAAAATGTGGTGTGTTCTAAGGAAACATTTACATAATATATTTAGGAAAGTATTTGTTGACAAGATTAAATTTGAGCACTAAGTCAAACAATTGAGCAATGTCCCATTAAAGGAAGCATGTGTATCATAGAGAAAATCAAAGAACCGGAAGAGAGATTATAGTAGTTATATTCCAGGAAGAGCAAAGATTCTAATGTTATAGCTGAGTCAGTAAAGGCAAGTACTAACAGACGTGAGAGTGATCTAAATCATGCAAAGTTTTATGGCCCAAAGAGAGGACTTATGGTTCTGGCTCGTGTTCTCAGTGGTTAGAGCATCAGCCTTTGCACTGAAGGGTCTTGGGGAACGATTCCTGGTCAAGGGCACATGCCTGGGTTACAGGTTTGATCCCCGTCCCAGTCAGGGCACATGTTTTTTTTTAGTGACATGGGCAGTGATTTTGAGGTGTGCATGCAGAGGACTGATAGTCTGATATTTACTTTATAAGGTTTAATTCCACTGCTGTTTTTATGGGATAGATACAGAAGACCAGTTAGAAGACTATTGTAATTATCTAGGTGGGGATAGTATTAGGTAACTTAAGCAAGGAAGCATGGTAATATTGGAAATAGTCAGTTGTGAGTTTTTGTTGTTTGTTTCAGAAGCAGTTGGAAGAAATTAGATTTCTGATATCAGTTTGCATGTTTATTATATACCCAACAGGAAAGTTCAAGCACACATTTTCATAGGCATGTCTAAAATTTGGAGGTCTAGGCAATGGGTATATGCACAGAAATTGATTAAACTAGGTGACACACTCAAGGATTACCTGTAGAGAGGGAAAACAAAACAAGACAAAACAACAACATTCCCTTCATGAGCCCAGGGGCTTGTTAAAACTTAAAAGTGGTCAACTGTTGAGTGGCCATCAAAAGAAATTGATATAACTCAGTGAGTATAGACGGGAAACAAGCAGGAAATGGTAGTGTTTGGGAAGCTCAGTAATGATGTGTTTCAGAAATGAGACTTTGGCTTCTGGTCATGGTAGAGAAAGTGGTATGGGATTGATCCTTCTGCTTAAAAACCCCATAAAACTAGACATAAAGGATGAAGCAAGTGTTTTCAATCATTGTATAGGTTCAGAATTTTGATCTCTGAGGGAAGCAAAATCATAAATTTAGATGCATGATCAACCTGTAATCACCCCACTAATGCCCTGGTGTCAAATTTCACTTCCAGCTTATGTGGCACAACAACCATCATCTATATCTTCCCACCTAAAACAACTAAAAATTGGACAAACATATTTAAACAAAAGTCTCTCAGATATTTGGGCATTAGATTGTGAACAATATGTAATGTTTAGTGCACTGCAAGAAACACAGCAAGTGAACCTTACAGTTACCCAAGTTTTCTGTCTGGAGAGTGTTCCCAGGTTGGAGCAAAGGGAGGGAGAAAGGACTCTGAATGCAAGCATGTCAAACTCGAGGCCGGCGGGCTGCATGCCTCCTTTTAAACCGCTGGCCTCCAGTTTGAGATGCTTGCCAGGGTCCCTTGAGTTGAAGGATTCTGCCTCAGTACTGGGAAAATGAATCCTAAATTAAACAGATTTGGTTATGTATAACAAACATTGAAAGCACAACCTAAGCCCGGCCAGTGGTGCCTAGTAGTTGAGTGTCCGCCCATGAACCAGGAAGTCACGGTCCCATTCCCGGAGGGCACATGCCAGGGTTGTGGACTCAATCCCCAGTAGGGGGCATGCAGGAGGCAGCTGATCAATGATTATCTCTCATCATTGATGTTTCTATCTCTTCCTTCTCTGAAATAAATAAATATATATATATATATATATATATATATATATATATATATATATATATATATATATTTAAAATAAATAAGTAAATAAATAAAAGAGTTGCTTTTTGACAATAAGTTATTTTGAATATTAAATACATTCAAAATTATAACTATAACATGTTATTCTATTGTACTTTAATATACCCAGTTGTAAATTATTTTTATTTCTCAAAATAATTGCTATGAATCAGGAGGACATATCAAGCCCTGGCTATGTGAAAATATGAAGAGGCTCTTTAACAATCAGAAAGAGCATAATATTTCATCTAAATGTTCAGGAATCCAAAGATTCAAAGATGATTTATAATGTTGCTGATATATTTTGACATTTTATGTTCTATGTTTTAAATTGCACCTATAATAAATGTATTTACCTTTATAAAAGGAAACTGATCTCTAAGTTTACTGATAAAAATTATATATTGCTGTAAAAGACCAGACAGAATTATTATGCCTCAATTAAATGGAGGGCTCTATTTAACTTATTTTAACACCTCTCTGATTGGAAAGAAAAAGTTAATGTAATCTAAACTTCTTAATTTTATTTGTAGCTGTACTCTGAAGATTATTCAAACACTAAGAAGTAATTCAGTATCTGGAGTGGGATGAAGCTGAAAATCGCATGTAGGCAGAGATATTATAGTGAGATGGACCTGAGAAAAATGCAGCTATAGAGCCTGAGAGGAAGTGACCCCACTGTTTGCCGGGAGCCGGTCCATCCTTGCTGTTTCAAGGGACCTGGAATATATATGGCATACGGTTCTTAATATGTTTGCTCACCTTCTTGGTGCTGTGTTTTAACCAAGGTCACCTCTCCAAGAAAGGTTGAATCCCCAGGTAGGGATTTTTCCCCTGAAGTTAGGGAGGGAATAAAACCCCTCAACTAAGTGCCAGGCGGGTAATTAATCCCTTTAACTACGCACAATCATGCTTAAACTACATAATCTTTTCTCCCTGGAATGGAGATAAGAAACGCCCTAACCTTTGTAATAGAGATTGATAGGATTGAATCAACTGGTATAAATACAGTTGTAACAAGACAGAAACACTCAGAACTCAGAACACAGAACTAAGGACACAGGGCTTGGAAGACAGGACCAAGAGAGACAGAGCCTAGGCACAGAACCTACACAGAACGTTCTCTAGAGACAGAAGAACTTCGCTGGAGAGAGCATGCCGGAGGATCCTGGAGAGGGACTGGCCTCGGAGCCTAGAGACAGAGCCTAGCGGGAGAACATGGCAAGGGATCCTGGACTGAACCTGACTACAGAAATTGGCAAGAGAACCTGAACCTGGCTGGAGAACCTAGCGAGGGAACATGGCTACAGAACCTCGCTGGAGATCCGAAGCAGAACCTCTCTGGAGATCCAGACCAGAACTTGGCTGGAGATCCGGGCTAGAGATCCTGGCTAGGCTGCTGATCAACTGAACCCTGTCTCCGTGTCATTCCTTCTTCGCCGACTCCGTCTACGCCTTTGGGAACCCCTGGACCTGCTGGGGTTGGACCCCGGCAACTGTTGCTCCCACGTACTTATTAATATCATCTGATCATGGACAAGAAAAAATAAGTGTTGAAATGCTCAGAAATAAATAAGACAGTTAAATTTAATATCCTTAACTAGATTGAAGTCATAACTCACTAGAATTATAAGGTAGAATGTTTAATTAATATTTGGCTTCCCTTTTTTCAATTAAGATCTGGTAATGAGTTTTGCCTAAAAAAGAAAAACAATCTAATTCTAGTGGGAAAAAGTACAAGAGTCCCAACAAAGCCTACACATATGCTTTAGATGTTTTTATATAAACCAAGAAAGTTGTCTTACTCCTAAAGTTTACTATATTTATAACCAGACAAGCTGAAGGAAATAATTTTCAGTAATAAGCACAGCACAGGAAAATTTTTTAAAAATGGTTACACAGTATGATTTTTCTATTTATGAAATTAGAATAAATTGTTCTTTGAGGGAAATCTAATAAAGATAAAAATATCTTTAAAAATACAAATATTGGATGAATATAGAAGTGGTTTAAAATTAAAATAGGCTCTAACTGGTTTGGCTCAGTGGATAGAGCATCAGCCTGCGGACTCAAGGGTCCCAGGTTCGATTCCAGTCAAGGACATGTACCTTGGTTTCGGGCACGTCCCCAGTGAGGTGTGTGCAGGAGGCAGCTGATAGATATCTCTCTCATTGATGTTTCTAACTCTCTATCCCTCTCCCTTCCTCTCTGTAAAAAATCAATAAAAAAATATAAAAAAAATTAAAATAGACACAAAAATAAAAATCTGTTCTAAAAGGTGATTGTGTTCTAAGTCCGTTATATCTGATTAAGCATCCTTAAATTTGATGAAATAACCTTCCAACCATCCACATTCACCTCATTCCCAAAGATAAGTATAAAGTTTGATTGGCACTTTGGATAGCTTTTTATGACACTAAGTAATTTCAAAATTCAATAGATTGTCTAACTTATGAACTTAATAATTTGATTTAACTAATATGTCCTTTACCTTTAAAAGACATAGGAATACATTTAAAAGTGCTGGAAAAGAGAAACTGCAAAATACATTTCTCATTGGATTTTTATAAGTGGTATTGAAATAGTCATGTTCTAGATATTTTTTACATTTCTTATGGTCAATCTCAATATATACACAATAGAATGGCATAATGAATGTTGGTATATCAGCAGGCCTCAACAAAGATCAAAATATAGACATTCTTTTTTTTTTAAATATATTTTATTGATTTTTTACAGAGTGGAAGGGAGAGAGATAGAGAGTTAGAAACATCGATGAGAGAGAAACATCGATCAGCTGCCTACTGCACATCTCCCATTGGGGATATGCCCACAACCAAGGCACATGCCCTTGACCGGAATCGAACCCGGGACCCTTCAGTCCACAGGCCAACGCTCTATCCACTGAGCCAAACCGGTTTCGGCAGACATTCTTATTTCATTTATACTTCTGCCTATTCATTTTCCACCAGATAAATTTCAAAGATATTCTTAAAACTATGTCGTTGTATATTTTAGAAAACATTTTTAAAGATGTTTTTTACTCAACTATTGCCACAAAAACATTGTCACACCAAAATTATTTAACATAGAGCCATTCTGATTATCAGTCATCCTATGCATATGGTTGTCTCTATTTTTGTGATATTGGAAACAACCCGATGATTACTTCCTTGCTCCATTGGTTCATAAGAGGTTGCAAAATGTTAACATTTAAATTTGCTGGGACATTTTTATACTTTTCCTTTTATAAAGAAGGGGAGAAATCTGCCCCTCTATTATATCTTCTAATTGTTTTTCCCTATAATTTAATAATCTTTATTTATTTTTTTAATTAAATCTTTATTGTTCAGATTATTACATTTGTTCCGCCTTTTTTTTTCCCCCCATAACTCCCCTCCTCCCAGTTCCCGCCCCACCCTCCGCCCTCACTCCCCACCCACTGTCCTCATCCATAGGTGCACGATTTTTGTCCAGTCTCTTCCCACATCTCCCACACCCCTTTCCCCCCCAAGAATAGTCAGCCCATTCCCTTTCTATGTCCCTGATTCTATTATAATCAACAGTTCATTCTGTTCATCAGATTATTTATTCACTTGATTCTTAGATTCACTTGTTGATAGATGCATATTTGTTGTTCATAATTTGTATCTTTACCTTTTTCTTCCTCTTCCTCTTCTTAAAGGATACCTTTCAGCATTTCATATAATCCTGGTTTGGTGGGATGAACTCCTTTAGCTTTTCCTTATCTGTGAAGCTGTTTATCTGACCTTCAATTCTGAATGATAGCTTTGCTGGATAAAGTAATCTTGGTTGTAGGTTCTTGGTATTCATCACTTTGAATATTTCTTGCCACTCCCTTCTGGCCTGCAAAGTTTCTGTTGAGAAATCAGCTGACAGTCGTATGGGTATTCCCTTGTAGGTAACTGAGTTTCTTTCTCTTGCTGTTTTTAAGATTCTCTCTTTATCTTTTGCTCTTGGCATTTTAATTATGATGTGTCTTGGTGTGGTCCTCTTTGGATTCCTTTTGTTTGGGGTTCTCCGCGCTTCTTGGACCTGTAAGTCCATTTCTTTCACCAGGTGGGGGAAGTTTTCTGTCATTATTTCTTCAAATAGGTTTTCAATATCTTGGTCTCTCTCATCTTCTGGCACCCCTATAATTCTGATGTTGGTATGCTTGAAGCTGTCCCAGAGGCTCCTTACACTATCCTCGCATTTTTGGATTCTTTTTTCATTTTGCTTTTCCGGTTGGATGTTTTTTGCTTCCTCGCATTTCAAATCATTGACTTGATTCTTGCGCTCCTCTGGTCTGCTGTCGGGCGTCTGTATAATATTCGTTATTTCAGTCCGTGTATGCTTAATTTCTAGTTGGTTCCCCAATATAAGATCGAGGGTCTTATTAGTTTTCGTGTAGATCTCATTAAGTTTATCGGCAGCTTCTAAACAGTTCTTGAGAGACCTTAAAAGTGTGGTTCTGAACTCTATATCTTCCATTGACAATTTTGTCCTGTTTCTTTGTCTCCGCATTTTGTTATGCTTCCTTGGTGCGCCCCCTAGTGGTCTTTGTTCGCAGTCTTATAGTTAAATCTTGATTGTTGTAGCTAATTCCAGGGAGGGTTTGACCTCCAGGCCAAGTGGCTATGAGAATCAGCTGTGTCAGCAGTGAGAGAACTTCTGTCCTCTGGGGAGGTGCTAATCTAGCCTTTGCCTGAGGCTATCTGGCAAATGCCTCTGTGTAGGGCTTGGGCGGGGCGGGTCGCACAGGATCAACAGGGTGGGCCAGAGAGAGCAGTTATGGCGGCTCTCAGTCCTGTCCCCAGGGGCTCTGCCTCTCTGAGTCCCAGCACCCGCTGCAAAGCTCGGAGAGAAAGCTGCACTCGCTCTGACCGAAGCCAGACAGTCCCGCTTCTCCCGTTAGAGTCTGGGTCCCTAAAGACTCGCCCGGATCTGGTGCTCAGAGTCTGCGACTCCCTCCCGATTGAAAACGCCAACCGCGCCCTCCGCCGCCAGCCTGCTCCACGCACTCCGCACCTCAGAATTTGACTTCAGCACTGCGCCTCCTCTGAGTGTCCGTGTGCGTTTCTCTTTCCTCCTAGTTGTAGGACTTCCACTCAGCCAGCGTTCCTGTGGTTCTGGGTGATGTCCCTTCCGTTTTTTGGTTTCACTTTTGAAGTAGTTGTTCAAAGCAGCAAACTCCGGCGTTAACCTATGCCGCCATCTTGGTTCTCTCTAATTTAATAATCTTTAAAAAAATTTAAATATTTATTTTATAACATATTATTTCATTAAATCCTTTAACTTTTTTATTGACTATTTTGGGTTTCCCAAATATGTAACCTTTGTATAGTGATTAAATAGAGTTTTGCTTAAGCTTTGCCAATTTTTATGCCTCTAATTTCTTTCTCTTGTCTAATTGCATTAGCTAGTACCTCTAAGTCGTTGTTAAATAGTAATGAGGATGAAAGACATCCTGGTATTTATCCTGACTTTTTTATGTGCTTCTGTGTTTCTGCATCAAAGCAATAATTACTTTGGTATCTATATATATTTTAATCATGTAAGAGACTATTATTCAATCTATATTTCATTGTATTTAACATCATGGTTATTGAATAATATTGGAGACCTTTTATTTTTGCAGCTAATAATTTTTTTTCTTAATGATAGTAATAAGAAGAATTATAATAATACAGAATAAAAATAAATCACATATGATCCTAAATTCATCAAGTTTGAAAGAAATGTTCTTGAAATATTTTATCAAGGAACTTGAATATATATACATAAATGTGTGCTTGTGTGTGTGCATGTGCTTATATGTGTCACAATTTTACTTTTTATAAGCAATTATTTATGTAATTGAGAATTAATATTATATTTTATTCATAAATAGAATTGGAAAATTTTCTTTTTCTTTGCTTTTGAAAGGAGTTTTAGGGGTAAAATAGGCAGGTTTAGGGAGCTTTAGGAATTAGAGGGTCCATGGGGGAGGACTGCAAAGGTGAGGGCTTGGAGCTGCCAAAAGACATACATTCACACAGAGAGAGAAAAAAAAACTGCCACAGTATAGGGGAGAGGAAGACATCCATTCACAGAAGATAGGGAAAAGTCACAGGGTACAGGGAAAAGGAGGAAACAAATTTTCATTGAGGATAGAGAAATGCTGACAAATGGGAGAGAGGAAGACGATTTTCACGGGAGACAGAGAATTCCACCACTGAAGGGGGAGAGGAAGAGGGAGGCACCACGTGGGGTTTGGGCTTTGTAGCTGATACAGTGACCGATAAGAAGGGAGCATCAAGAGACAAAGAACTGCAGCCTTTACAAACCTTAGAAAAAGGGGCTTAGTGGGTCACCCCGTTGCGGACCCCCTCCCTATGTGGGAGTCTGTACTGGTTTCCAATAAATTTCCACCCTTTTCATCTACCACCTTTTGTCCCTGGCTTCATTCTGTGAATCCACCTGGACAAGAACCCGGGAAAGAAATCACCCTTGAATCCTGCTCAGGAAAACCACATAACTCACTTTGACATGTTTAAGTAGTATTCAGATTATGTGATCTTTAAACACATATTCATTGGTGATATCCATGAGATCTGTGATCATTAGACATTTGAGAAAAACTCTCCAGGTAGCATTTTGGGCTGGTCCATTTATTTGATGGAGCTTTATATCTACATTCTCTGTTTCTTCTCTTGTGATCAACCTGATTAGATTTTCTGTCTCACTGCCATCGGATTTGCTAATTATTTTTTCATTCAAAGCTATTAATTTTATGTATTTATTTTTAACTCCTTTTTATTGAATTTATTGGAGTGATATCTATATATATAAAAGCCTAAGTGACCGCCGCAACCAAACAACTGAACAGAAGACCGAACAGGCTGCATGGGGCTACCAGGCTGGCGGTGGGGGGGGGCAGTGAGGGGCAACCAAATGACTGAACAGCAGGCTTTATGGGGCCACCAGGCCAGCAGGGGGGACAGTTAGGGGTAACCAGGCCGGCAGGGGTGGGGCAGTGAGGGGCTACCAGGCTGGGAGGGGGGGTCAGTTGGGGGCAAAAAGGCTGTCAGGGGGGTCAGTAAGGGGAATCCAGGCTGGCAGGGGTGGTGTTAGGGGTGACCAGGCCATCAGTGCAGGCAGTTAAGGGTGATCAGGCAGGCAGGCAGGTGAGCAGTTAGGAGCCAGTGGTCCCAGATTGTGAGAGGGATAACAGGCAGTCGGATATCCCCCTAGGCATCCCAGATTGGAGAGGGTGCAGGCTGGGCTGAGGGGACCCCCCCCCCATGCATGAATTATCTTTACTGAGAGAAGCCAGTCCTGGAAAAGGTGCAGCTGGGGTTCCAGGAGCAGGTCAGTGCCCAGAGCTTCCTTTACATGTTACAGCCAAGAGTCATTCAGCATCCAAGTGAATTAAAGTCTGTTAGTCCATGTGTGGAGCCCACATGACCATAAGCCACATGGGTGACAGGAAGCATCTCCTGCCATCAACCCAAAAAACTAGTGCAAATAAAATGTCCCAACCGTCCAGACAGTAGTGATCTTTTCAATCATTTAAAGGTGTAGGAAACCTGGATACAGCATAAATATGTGAGTCATCTCTCATGTGTGATTCCTTATAAACCCAGTTTGGTTCTTTTTCAATGTCTCTTCTTCAAGTGGTAGTGGATTTTATTATGTTTTCATCAGAATCCATTGGGGAATGGGCCGATTCTGCTTTTGTTTCTTGGCCAGAAACCTCTTGACCCCTGCTGGTTATTTCGTGATTGGTCCTTTCAAAGAATTTTGCCTTAGCAACATCCTTGGGATTGGTTTATATGCCTTATTACCTTGTGATTGGCTTTCTGCAAGTTGTCTGTCTTAGCAACATTCATACTTTTTAAAGCTCATATATCCCTGGCACACTCTCCCTCCCCACCTTCTCTCCTGCCCCCCGCCCTCCCCCCTCAATGTCCCAATTCCTGACTACCTAACTTCCTTCTGTCTCCTCAACAGGATAGAAAAAAAATTGTGCATATTATGGAATTCCACAAGCCAACAATTTTATTCTCTTAAAATATATTTTTATTGGTTCCAGAGAGGAAGGGAGAGGGAGAGGGAGACAGGAACAACAGTGATGAGAGAGAATCATTGTTCAGCTGACTCCTGCATGCCCCCTACTGGTGATCTAGCCTACAACCCGGGCATGTGCTCTTGACCAGAATCAAACTCGGTACCCTTCAGTCCACAGGCTGACACTGTATCCACTGAGCCAATCCTGCTAGGATCATAAGCCAACAATTTTAAAACTATTTATTATGCTCCCTCTCTGCTTTGCCTAATGATTATATTTGTCTTCATATGAATATCTTTAAAAAAAACTCGCAGTAATTTAATAAAATTACTTCACAAAATAAAAAAAGATGTGCCTATTGCAAAGGTATATGTAAAGAAAATAAAGTTTATTCATGATACCATTATCTCTTCCATATTTCCTTATTCTAAGAATTTAGATGAGCTACTCGGGATTTAGTTTTACATAGAAAATATTAAAATTCCCTATTTCTGGAATAACAATATATAGCTTCTGAAGAAACTGTGCTTGTAGAGACAGAGTAAAATATTTTTAATGTGGGTAATTGTAACTCTAAATAAAATAAAATATCCTATATTTTTTTTAGAGTAAGTTATAGAAGAAAGGACATTATCAAGCATTCTTCTGTAGAAAAAAAAATTTTAATCCTCACCTGAGGATATGGTTTTATTAATGAGAGAGAGAGAGAGAGTCATCTATGTGAGAGAAAAACATCGAACAGTTGCCTCCCATAAGCTCTCCTGAAACCTTCTTGGTGTACAGAACAAAGCTCCAATCAACTGATCCTCCTATCCAGAGCTATAGAAAATATAATTTAAAAATATTGAATTTATTAGTTGGTGATTATGGTATTCTCTCAAGTCAAAATTACATAACTTTTTTTCACATTTATTAGTCAACATAATTTTAATTATTCTTTTATTTTTTACTAGGGCCCAATGCACAAAATTTGTGCATCTATAGGGTCCCTAGGCCTGACCAGTGATCAGGGACAATCTGTGGGGCAACCAGCAAGGCGATGGGGGGTGGGTGGGTGCTGGCAACTGCCTTGGCTGGCCTGGGGCCTGCAGGCTGGGGACAGCTCCTGCCTTGAGCATCGGCCCCCTGGTGGTCAGTATGCATCACAGCGGCCAGTTGTTCCACTGGTGGTTCCACTATTCAGTCGATTTGCGTATTAGGCTTTTATTATATCAGTTGTCTCTTCTCATGTTGCTAGTGCTTTCCACAGACTGTTGCAGACTCCCTGATTGCTTTAGTTAAAAGTGCCATACTCTCTGGCTTTAGGATCTGGTTACATCTTGCCAACTCGAGCTGAAAAATCTTTAGATCAAGTAATTTTTCCCTGAGTCCAATTGCTCCCTGTCCTTCCAGAGATCGAAGACCTTTAGTTTTCCATGTTTACTCCATCTTAGCACTAATCACAATGGACTATAGTCATCTACTTATTTTGTAGTGTGTAAGCTCTTATTCATCTTTACATTCCCAACCTGCAGAGATCGAAGACCTTTAGTTTTCCATGTTTACTCCATCTTAGCACTAATCACAATGGACTATAGTCATCTACTTATTTTGTAGTGTGTAAGCTCTTATTCATCTTTACATTCCCAACCTGCACTAAATTATTGGTGCAGTGTGAAATTTCATATGTAAGATCACTTTTTATAAAGATGTATATATAATACATTACAGAATCCACACGAGAAACTTACCCCAATAGAATATTTTGGTAAAACTACTGTAAGCATAATCAATAAGTTATTGATATTTTGGGCTAGTTGCCATGTGAATAGAGACTTTTTTTAACAGTTCTGACTTTCAGTTTTCTTCTCTATGTAATGGCAGCAATGATTTTTGTTCATAGAAGAAAGGAAATCAACTTCTACATATTGAGTGATTTTAAGTCATTAAACATTTTGTGAATAATGAATAATGCTTGCAATGAACAGTATCTCATGAGGTATTAATTTCATGTTCTTTGGATAGATACTCAGAAGTGGGATTGCTGGATAATAAACCTGAAACTATTATCTTATTTTCTATAAGAAAGCAAGATAAAGGATCACTGAAGTGAGCTACAAGAAAATTTTATTTCTCTATGCTCTATTCTATATAATAAAAGCCTCATATACAAATCAACCTAATGGTGGAATGACTAGTTGCTATGATGAACATTGACCACCAGGGGGCAGATGCTCAATGCAGGAGCTGTTCTCAGCCTGCAGGCCAGCCAAGGCGGGTGCCATTGGGGGCCCCCCAATCGCCCAGCTGGTCATCATGCAGATGGAGGCAACCAGCAGCGGTGGTGTGGGACAGGACTAGCGAGTGGGCAGCGCCAGGCCAGCCAAGGCAGGTGCCAGCAGGGGCCCCCAATCACCCTGCCGGTTGCCCCACAGATTGGCCCTAATCACCAGCCAAGCCTAGGGTTCCTACCTGTGCACAAATTTCCTGTACCAGACCTCTAGTATATGTATAAATGTTTTGAAGAATTCATTCATGATGTCCTAGAGAGCTCTCTTGCCCCGTCTGCTATGTGAGGACACAGTGAAAAGATAGTCCTCCATCAATCAGGAAGCAGGCTCTCACTAGACATAAAATGAGCCTGTGACCTGATCTTGCACTTTCCAGCTTGCAGAAAGGTAAGAAATAAATTTTAATTTTTACAAGCCCCTGAGCCTATAGTACAGTGGCTCTCAACCTTCCTAATGCCACGACCCTTTAATACAGTTCCTCATGTTGTGGTGACCCCCAATTTCATTGTTACAAGTTGAACATAATTAAAGCGTAGTGATTAATCACAAAAACAATATGTAATTATATATGAGTTTTCCAATGGTCTTAGGCAACCCTTGTGAAAGGGTCGTTCAACCCCCAAAGGAGTCGCGACCCACAGGTTGAGAACTGCTGTTATAGTATATTGTTATTGCATCCCAAATGGACTAAGATAATTGATTTTTTGTTGTTTTGTTCTTTTAATCCTTAGGGTCTTTTTGTATTTTTGTTTGCTAAAGATATTTATGTATCTTTAAATTTTTAACAAAATGGCTATACAAATTAGAAAACTATGGAACAAAATTAAATACATTTCTCCTTCACTGAGACTGAACTCAGTAAACACGATATATAAAATAGGATAGAATCTGGTTTGTACATTTGTGAAGAATGTCAAATAACATTTTTACCGGTATTTTGAGTATTCAACTGACTATTGATTCATCCTATGTATATATATTCAAAGTTTAAGATAATTTTGATATATATTCTAATTCAGGATATCTCAAGTAGGTTAAAACTTAGATTTTTAAAGGTTCCCAGCATACACTAAAATTCATATAAAGGGGCACAGCCTCTTTATATGAATATTTAAGAATATATTCAGGACTATGGAAAGATAAAAATAAAGAACTAACTTGTCAGCTTGAAAATTTCAGAAATCTATTATCTAACTACTGCAAAGTAACCTTATACAAGAGAGTGAACCAATTAGCCCTGTCAGTCACAGACAGCTACGTACAAAACTGAGTTAAGTTTAGAGCCTTGAGATATCAGATTTAATACTTGACTTAAACAATATGTCTGTGGTACAATGCTATATTAGTTACTGGGATCTTTCGTACAAGGCATGGTAAAAAATGGGTCAATGGTCAGTGATATTTCTCCATTGAAATAGAAACAAACTCTAGAAAATTGTCAGAGCTTAATTTTATGTTATTTCTTTTTTTAATAACCAAGTCTTAGCTCAGCCACATAACACGCAGTTTGCTGCTGACAAGGCTGGAAGGATGTGGTCATCCTGGTAAAGTGGGAAGATACAACTTTTCTCAAAAACTGTAATGAAACAAAGCATTGAACAAGTGCAAAAGACCTGGATCACAAGTATACATATGACATAAACTGCCTGTGTGATATAAAATTATCAAGAGTGTCAGTTTGTTCTCCATTTACAGGAATAAAAAAAAGTGAAAAATGACTAAATAATCTCAAAGTTACTCAGTTAAAAAACAAAAATATAATAAAACAAATGTTTATTTTTAGAATCATTCATCTTAATTGCCTGCTTCTGCAACTCCTGTTGCTATATTACTGAGTCAACTTTTAACACAATAGTTCAATCAGTTCAATTTTTTTTCAACTTTATTGTATTTTTTAATCATCACCCAAGGATATGTTTTTATTGATTTTTAAAAATTTTCTTAAGTTTATCTTTATTGTTGAAAATATTACAGATATCCCATTGTCCCCACATTATCCTCCTCCACCCCACACCCAACCCCTCCCCCAAGGCCTTGACCACACTATTGTCTGTGTCCATGGGTTATGCATATATGCATGTAAATTCTCCTCCCCCACAAACCCCCCTCCCATGAACTGATGAGAAGGAATTAGATATATAAACAGTGAAAATATGGCAATTTAAAGTGTTTGCTTGTTTTTAAGAACTTAACATAAAAAGACAATTATACATTTATATGAATGAACTATTGAATATTTAGTAATTCACTTCTGAGAAATATTTTGAATTATAGTAAGACTAGGGGCCCGGTGCACGAAATTCGTGCACTGGGTGTGTGTGTGGGGGGGGGGGGGGTGTCCCTCAGCCCAGTCTGCCCCCTCTCACATACTGGGAGCCCTCAGGCGTTGACCCCCATCACCCTCCAATCGCAGGATCGGCCCCTTGCCCAGGCCTGACGCCTCTGACATAGGCGTCAGGCCTGGGCAGGGGACCCTCATTTCCCCCCATCACTGGTTCTGCCCTCAGCCCCCCAGACCCCTCCAATTGCTGGCTCTGCCCCTTGCCCAGGCCTGATGCCTCGGCCAGAGGCGTAGACCCCCATCACCCTCCGATCGCCTGATCGGCCCCTTGCCCAGGCCTGACGCCTCCGCCAGAGGTGTCAGGCTTGGACAGGGGACTCCCATCTCCCCCCGATCACTGGCTCTGGCCCCCGCCCAGGCCTGAGGCCTCTGGCCCAGGAATCATGCCTGGGCAGGGGACCCCCATCTCCCTCTGATCGCTTGTTCCACCCTCCACCCAAGACTGACGCCTCTGACCCAGGCTTCAGGCCTGGGCAAGGGGACCATCATATCCCCCCAATCCCTGGCTCCGCCCCCCACCCAGGCCTGATGCCTCTGGCCCAGGCATCAGGCCTGGGCAGGGGACCCCCAGCCCCCTGCCCAGGCCTGATGCCTCGGCCAGAGGAGTTGATCCTCATCACCCTCCGATCACCATTCACCGGATCGGCCCCTTGACCAGGCCTGAGGCCTCCGGCAGAGGTGTCAGGCCTGGGCAGGGGACCCCCAGCTCCCTGCGGTTGCTGGCTCCACCCCTGCCCAGGCCTAACGCCTCTGGCCTAGGTGTCCGGCCCGGGCAGCGGGGACCCGCAGCTGCAGCGGCCCCGCGATCGTGGGCTCCGCTTTAGGCCCAGGCAAGGGACCCCTAGCTGCCGTGACTGCCAGCCTCGACCGTGCCCAGCTCCCATCGCTGGCTCCACCCCTACTTCCTGCTATCACTGGCCAGGGCGGCAAAGGCACCTGATTCTCCGATCATGGCTGGGGGGCAGGGCAAAGGAGGGGGGTCCCTGGGGCCGCCTTTGCCCTGCCCCCCAGCTCTTAGCTCCTCCCTGGGTTTCCAATCACTGTCAGTGGCAGGGGCTTCTTCCTGCTTTCCCTTTCGCCTCCCTGCATTGTGCCTACATATGCAAATTAACCGCCATCTTGTTGGCAGTTAACTGCCAATCTTAGTTGGCAGTTAACTGCCAATCTTAGTTGGCAGTTAATTTGCATATAGCCCTGATTAGCCAATGAAAAGGGTATCGTCGTACGCCAATTACCACTTTTCTCTTTTATTAGTGTAGAGAGTATCTTTACAGTAAAAAACATAAAGCCTAAAATATATGTGCAGAATATGTTTATTTTTCATTCACATAGAGTTTCACATAGTTAATTAAAATCTTCAAAACCAAGGTTCAAAATTTACCAAAATAACGATTCACTTTGATTTAAAGCTTAATAGTTTTCTTTGATCACAAGGGGCCTGAGTAGTTATTTATAAAACGTAATGAATTGGAAATCTGTTTTACCTAAGGGTGTTTAGATATCCATTTTCCCATAAAAAGAAAACAATTGTTTTTGAAACTTAGGGGTTCATATTTAATAAAGTTTTTAAATGAACTGTGACATGATGAAAATATTGTAAATGTTGAAATACAATGATATTGTGTAGATATGCTACATGATTGTGCAGGAAATATTATAACAATGATCATATATAAAATCTATATTATCAGCCAATAAGAAACAACTTCCTGAGATAAAAAATAATAAATTTTTATAAGGGATAACACCATTTGACAAATATTGAATAGAATTCCCATATGTCCCAATTAGGTAAAAATTAGAAGAGATGTTCAAGGGTAACATGGAGAAGGTTTATTAATAGTAAACAGAATATTTTCAATATTTTATTATAAATTAGCTTCTTCTTAGGTCTAATGTGCTATCCTTGTTCTTTTTTTTTTTTTTTTTTTTCCTGGATATCTTCCAAGCCTTCTAATCTGTTTTGCTATCTGTCTTATATACACCTCATTTCATTCCCTAACACACAAATCAATTTTACAATTGTAATCATTTAAAAGCATAAATTGTCCTAGCTGGTTTAGTTCAGTGGATAGAGCGTCAGCTCACAGACTGAAAGGTCCTGGGTTCAATTCTGGTCAGGGCACGTACCTCAGGTGGCAACCTTGATCCCTCCCCCTTGGTTGGGATGTGTTGGAGGCAACCAATTGCTGTGTCGCTCTCACATTGATGTTTCTGTCTCTCTCTGTCTCTCCCTCTCCCTTCCACTATCTCTAAAAAAGCAATGGGAAAAAAAAATCCTCAGGTGAGGATTAATAAAAAGTAAAAATAAAAATTTTAAAAGCATAAATTGCATTTTCCTTTAAAGTTATTCAATTACCATTGTATACAGAGTAAAAATAAGACTCAAATATTCTTGTACATTATTAGGCCTCTATTTATGTCTTTAACCTCATGTCTTACCTATGTAATACTCTAAGATCCAATATACTGAACTATTTTTAGTTCCTTGTCTATTATATATCTCTATTCTGGGCAAGTGCTTGCCAATGAGACTTCTTAGCTAAGTCTTTCACTGTTGATGTTAATTGCTCTAGATGTCCTTTCTAAATTTTCATTTCTTTTTCTTCTAAAAACCTTATAACCAGCTCTATCAAATCAGTTGCTATACTATAGGAATTTACTGTTTTTTAGACTATTATTAATTTGGGGGCATGTTTGCCTCTCTTTTCCAATATCTAGCCTAGCGCTTAAAGTCATAATAGGTACTAAATATCAATTGGATGCCCTAACCGGTTTGGCTCAGTGGATAGAGAGTCAGCCTGCGGACTCAAGGGTTCCAGGTTTGATTCTGGTCAAGGGCGGGTACCTGGGTTGCAGGCACATCCCCAGTAGGGAGTGTGCAGGAGGCAGCTGATCAATGTTTCTCCCTCATCGATGTTTCTAACTCTCTATCCCACTCCCTTCCTCTCTGTAATAAATCAATAAAATATATTTAAAATAAAAATAAAAAATAAATAAATATCATTTGGATATAAATGATCATTAGCCATTTACTGCTTTCTGAAATAAGTTACTTCAGTGTAACCATGCATAAAATGAGAAGTTAATTCATACACAGTGATGGAAATGACTTAGATAACATACAAGAAAACAATTTTCTGATTCAGTGCTTTACATATATGTATATATAATTTAAATATGTATATTTAGATTAATTAAGAGAGATTGAGTTTGAATATATTACATACAGACATTCATGTGCATGTATTTATTATATACTTTATAGTAAAACATGCTTGAAATATACACATATCATAGTTTAAATTCTTACTGTCCTAGCCGGTTTGGCTCAGTGGCTAAAGTGTTGGCCTGTGGACTGAAGAGTCCTGGGTTTGATTCTGGTCAAGGAAACATACCTTGGTTGCAGGCTCCCAGCCCTTGTCAGGGGCATGCAGAAGGCGACCAATCAATGTGTCTTCCTCGCATCAGTGTTTCTCTCTGTCTTTCCCTCTCCCTTCTACTCTCTCTAAATATCAATGGAAAAAATATCCTTGGGTGAGGATAAAAAAATAAATAATAAATTCTTAGAGTAAATTCCTTCATAGGTATTATCAAAGTGAGGACAAATGCTTTGTTTATAGTTTGTTGATAATGGAACATTTTTAAAACATTTTTAAATTCAATCTACACCCTAAGTTGATTACGTGTCCCTTGGTTCCAGAGCAACAAATTATCCTAATTTATTATTATCTCTCCTACTCACTAATGTGCCCTATGTAGCTACAAGTGAAATCTGAATTCTACTGGAAATATTGTAGCTATGATCTTGATCCAGGAAATATAAGATTCATATGTTTTCATGCAGATGTAACTATGGAAAAAAATCTCAGCCAACTAATTATAACTATTTTGCCTTTTTGTATGAATCTGTAAATGTATATCTACAAAAGCAGAAAGTATATGAATTTATGAACCTGGAAATATAAAGATGGCAACTCACATTTATTCTTACATTATTCTTATTGATTTAAGTAAAACTCAGTTTAAAGTATGAATATTAAATATAATTTTTACACCTGTTTTATAATTTTTATGGACCTGATAAACATTCATTTCATTGTTCTTTATCATTCATATTGTGACAAAAACAAAATATGAATGCATATTTTTATTCAAATGAGAAAAGAATGATTCCCTGATTGTCATTGTTACCCCACTGAAAAAACTTTTTAGCTAGTAATGTGTGAGAATCATTTGAAAAACGAATGAAAATAGGAAGCTTGATTTTTTAAACAGCATACTACTAAAAAATTACTGGGTCAAAGAAGTAATAAAAGGTGAGATCAAAAGGTATATAGAGACAAGTGAGAATGGCAATCTGACATCAAAATTTTTGGGATGCAGCATAACAGTAATAAATGGGAAGTTTATATCATTACAGAACTATTTCAAGAAACAAGAAAACTTTCAAGTAAACAACCTAACATTATGTCTTAAAGAACTAGAAAAAGAAGAACAAAAGTAGCCCAAAGTCAGAAGAAGATAGGAAAAAAAAATTGAGCAGAATTGAATGAATTTGAGGCCAAAAAGAACATATAAAAAATTAAGCAATAAACAGCGGTGCTTTAAAAAGATTAATAAAATTGACAATCCCTGGCTAGACTCACTCACTAAGAAAAGATTCAAATAAACAAAATCAGACATGAAAGAGAAGTTACCACAGATGTCACAGAAATACAAAGGACCATCACTATAGAATACTATGCAAGACTATATGCCACCAAATTCAACAACCTAGAAGAAATGGAAAGTTCCTAGAAATATATAACCTTCCTAGACTGAATCATGAAAAACTGGAAAATCTAAATGGACCAATCAACAGTGAAGCAATTTTAATCAACCATAAAAAAACTCCCAATTAGCCCCACCATGGTGGCTCAGTAATTGAGTATTGATCTTTGAAGATCACAGCTTAATTCCTGGTCAGGTGTATACCTGGGTTGAGGGCTTGATCCCCGATTGTGCAGGAGGCAGCTGATCAATGATTCTCTCTCATCATTGATGTTTCTATCTCTCCGTCTTCCTTCTTCTCTGAAATCAATAAAAATATATTTAAAAAAAACCCTACAATGAGATACCATCCCACACCTGTTAGAATGGCCATCATCAGAATGACAAGTGTTGGAGAGGTTGTGTAGAAAAATGAACCCTCATTCACTGCTCATGGGAATGTTAACTGGTACGGCCACTTTGGAAAATAGTATGGCAGTTCCTCAAAATATAAAGAATAGAGTTACCATATCACCCATTAATCCCTTTTGGTTATCTACTTGAAAAATTTGAAAACATTTATTCAAAAAAATATATTCACTCCATTATTCCTGGTGGCCAAGACATGGAAACAGCCAAAGTGTCCTTCTATAGGTGATTGGATGGAGAAGATGTGGTGCATAAATACAATGAAACACTACACCACCACAGAAAAAAATGAAATACTGCTATTTGCGACAACATGGATGGACCTTGAGAGTATCATGCTAAACAGAATGGGTCAGTCAGAGAAAGCTAGGAGCCATGTTATTTCACTCATAAGTGGGATATAAAATTGAAACTCTGACACAGACAACAGTATAGTGGTAGTTGGATGGAAATGGGTGTGGGGAGCTTTAAAGGGGGGAGGAGACCAAATATATGGTGATGGAGGATGATTTGACTTTGGGTGATGGGTATACAATACAATGTACAGATCATATATGATAGAATGTACACTTATTAGAAACCTATATATTCTTGTTAACCATTGTCATCACAATGAATGTAATAAAAATAAAACCCTCTATCTTTCATAAGAAAAAGATGATATAGCTTTCAAGTGTAAAATTCTATGACACATCATCTGTATATTGCATTGGATGCCCACCACTCAAAGTCAAATCTTCTTCTGTCGCCATGTCTTTAAACTGAATCACCTACTATGGTGATTACAATGAGGTTCCTTGCCACTAGACCTAGAATATTTTTGCATATAAATTTGAAGCACCTCTTTGGTTCACATACCATCTGCTTAATTCCTCAGAATTCTCTGATCAAGTAGTCATTATCACAGGTCAAAATATTCTGACTACTATTTTGTCATCATGGCATATTGTAGTAATTATGCCTACCTTTTCTCTGACATCTAATCTCTGTCAACTAGCCTCTACATCAAGCATGTCAAACTCAAGGCCCTCGAGCCACATGTGGCCACAATGAATATTTTTGCAACCCAGCCAATATAACGGTATGTAAGAAACATTTTAATAAAAATTTAGTAACTTAATTTTTACAATATCCTGTTATACATAATTATTAATAATGAACTAAAATGATTGTTAATGACTGATTACTATAATCGTGTTGCATTCATTTCCCTTACACGCCTTACTCACAGGTGCACCATTTCTCCCCACTAATACTAACAGAAAATATTTTAGCAGCCCATGGCCACATCATTAGTCTTGGACTGACTTGTTTGGTGTGCGCACAGGAAGTATTTCGCTTTCAGAAAACATGAAAAATAGGTTTATTTGTGTTATGCTTATTAATTTGTGCAGTTATTCAGTGTCTGGTAAGTTAATGTTCAAGAAAAATATTAATTTTTATTAAAATATTCTATTCTTTTATGCTAACAATTACTCATTTATTTCAGCTTTTTGTATTCAGCATACCTCTATTGAAATAAACCTACATTTCTATGAAAATTAAAGTTGTTATTTTTTTTTTTTCGGCCCACATAAACTTAAACCTTGTTTGTTTGGCCCATGTTAGCCTTTGAGTTTGACATATTTGCTCTACATCTTTGAAATTCAAATAAACTCCTTATATATCAAATTTCATTGCACCAACCTCCACTGAATCTTTAACCAAATGAGGTGTCACTTACAAACACTGATAATCAGAACTGCGAGCGGAGGTGTTTTCCCAAGGACCAGAAGATTTAAGCAAAAGTGTGGAAAATTTATTACAAGCAGACTCAGACTCCAGCAGGGGAAGGGGGACCCATTAAATCCTTGTGGTCCAGGGGTATATGTTTGCTATGAGCCTGCTCTATGTCTACACCTGATTGATTCCCTCATTGTTCTTACCCTGCAATGGACCTGAACTTTCCCTGTTTCTATGTGTTCTGTTTCTGTTCCTATGCTGAACTTTCTTTGTTTCTATGCGTTAGTACACCTTGTTGCTACAGTCCTTCCCTTGTTTTTCCGCGCCTCATGCTTTGAGTCCAGAAACATTTTATTATTTCTGCTTGTTTGCTTTCTGTGGTTAGGCTGCTCAAACTGCTGTGTCTGCCCCTGCCTATGTTCTACCTTCCTTTGTTTCCTGCTGGATCCCTGACCTATCTGCCTGTGTTTCAAGTTAACCCTCTCAACACTTTCAAAGTAGCAGATGGATATTTCTCTTAAATGCACTGATGGTGAGCGTGACTATTAAGCCTTCTTCAGAGTTATACTTAAGGTCTAGCTACATGGATTGCAAATAATAATTATGTTATATTCCAACATTCCCACCTCCCAGAGCTTTCAGATTCTTTCTCATATAGTTTGCCAGGGAAATTTCAGTATTTCAACTTTATTGTCTCTAGACCATCATTAAGTCTCAATCAATTATCAATGTTCTTCTCCATCCACATATTATACCTGGATAAATTATCCCTTATCAATACACTTATGCCAATCAAGTCTTATGTTTTATTCTTATTGATCTAATATTCTCAGAATTCATCGGCATATTTTATATACCTTTGCCAACATGAACTGGTGAAAACTTGTAAGATGTTCAGTGTCAGGCTATGACCTCCTAGAAAAGGCCTTAACCTCCTCCCTCTGTATTATGCTGGAATCTAACTGTTGATATCTATATGGAGGGCATGAGAAGTGACCTATTATGGGTCCTAAAGAAACTCCTTCTCCCTTAGTGATGCCACACCTTCTGCATAGTTATAGAAAGGTTTTATACAAGAGAAGGCAAGTCTCTTCAGGTGGAGTTAGTGGCTGCCTCTTCTGGCAAAGGAGAGGGATTTGAAGGTTTAAAATTCTCAGACTCATTTGTAATTGTACAAATTCCCCCAATATTCTGAATTTTACTTCATGCCTACAAATTCCATTTTTCTGACACTGGAACTCTGCATTCAGCCTTGTTCTGGGCTCAGTCTTCAAGGTCTTCTCTATAAATATGAGATGAGGGGCTTTTTTTAAAGTTGCCAGAGGATTTCTAATTGTGATCTACATTGAACATTGAAGCCTCAAATAAGTCTTTTGCTCTGTAAACACCATAGATTTATCAGAAGAATTCTTGTGACCCCATAAGCTCATAGTGACTATGGTTACCATGGAATTTACATCCCACAACTATGTGATCCGCAAATGCCCTTGGTCTTCCTTTCATCACTTGCATCAGGAACTATATACAGCAATATCGTATTAGTCAATCTTCTGCAGAATCCCATTATCTCATTTTTTTCCAACCAGAAAGTAATCTTTCTTTGCCTTAAATATGATCCCAGAATTCCATGTCCAAGGCCTGTTTCTGGGGCTTCATTATCAACTAGAGGCACGATGCACAAAAATTTATGCATGAGTAGGTGCTCCTTACCCTGGCTGCCAGCACCGGCTTCCCTCCAGGACCTGGGACCCGGGCCAGCTTCCCCTGGGTCGCCTGCAGGCACCTGTGACCTCAGCCGGCCTCCCTCAGGCCCCAGCTTTTTCAGGAAGGACATCGGGATGTCCAGAAGGTCATTCGGCTGTCTGGTCTAATTACCGTGTTACCCTTTTATTATTATAGATTATTATGCTGTTCTTTGTTATGTCTGCTTGTTTGGCTGGAAACAAGTGGCACAATTACATAAGAAAAGCTTAATACTAAGGCTATTTTGAAAATTGTGGGGATGGTTGGGATAAATGTTGAAGTAGCCTTGAGCTAGCCACAGGGAGGGGCAAGGAGAAAGAACATTTACTGGTACACAGAGAGTAATTGCATATGCAAGAGACTGCCCCTGACAGGAACTACGCTTTTTGGTAGAGGGAGGGATCTAACTTGCAGAAGCAGCACAGAAGGGAGTGAGCTAGAGGAATACATGCTCCAGAATTGCTTTCCTCATGTTGTGTCTCTAACTGGCATATGTAAGCCCTATGAGGTGATATATGTAAGTTAGGTTACCAGGCAACATAGTAGGCTACTAAAGCATAAAGAGACCATCTGGAATGAAAAACTAAAAAGAAATACTATTTACCATTGACTTCCATTACCAGCTACTGGAAGAGAAAAAAACAAATAACTATTTCTATCTGCTTAAAATAATCTAAATACATAATAGAAGTATACATTTATCAGAAAATTAAGCTTAAAATTCAAATATATGATGTTTAGATTTTGACCTTTAAAGTTATAAAATTTTATGTTACATTTACTATAATTTTGCTGAATTCAAAAATGCCTACCACATGTGGTTTGATACGTGTCTCCACTGTGTTTAAGACTATAAAAACAAACATTACACGATAAACAAATAATTATAAAATAACCATTGATGATAAGCAATCTATTCCCATTACATTCTTATTAATAGTATGAGTAATTTTCTGAAAATGAGGCTACTTGTCTTCTAAACATATGTGAGACCCCCAAGCGGGACCCTCACTCTGTCCCACAGATCGACGGCGACCCCAATCAACCGCAGGAGACGTCACTTGATGCAAAACGCAAGAGGCTTTATTCTTTATTCCAGCGCGCTGGGGCCCAACCCGTACTCACACAAGAGCAGAGGAGTTGTGCCCCCAGCAAGGGGTTTTTCAGCTATTTATGTGCTAAAATCACACATCAGGGAGGGGTTGCATGCAGGAGGGTAAGAGGCCAAAAGGGTCTGGTTTGTGTCTTGATAGGGATAAGGCACTCCTTACAGTCTGTTCCTCTCAAGGTTGATTGAAGCTGGGTTTACTCAACCCATCCTTTGTTGGGGCTATCTCCTGTAATAGCCTTGGGGAGGGCGTCATTCCCTCTGTTCCTATCTCTAGTGGGGGAAGCCTAGGGAGTTGAGATAAAACAGGCAGCTAGGCCTGGCAGCTGGGCCTGTGCAGTTTGTAACATTCTTTTATTCTTTCATTCCCCCATTTGCTTTTTGGTAAGTTCTAATCATGGAACTTCTGTCTCTAGACATTCCTTTTCGAAACTATCTCTCTGGCGGAGAGACTGGTATTGCTGCCTGAGCACTAGTACCTGCACAGCACTTATTCCTTCTCTGATAAAGGTGACCAGTCGGTTTAAGATACAGGGCCCAAAAGTAAGAATTAAAAGCAATATAATAAGAGGACCCATAAGGGTGGATATGAGGGTCCACTGAGTCCTAGACTTCTCTATTTTGCCTGGGCTGTCTTAAGCCAGGTGTGATGAAGCCACGTCGGGATCCCGTCGACCTGACCGCCGTGGGGGTGGTCCTTTCAGTCCTTGGGTGGCAAATTTCTTTACCCAAACAGTGTCACCAGGTTGGAAGGGATGAACCGGATACAGGCAGATCATCTTGGACGTGCTTCTGGTCTGCTTGCTGGGTAGACTGTAAAACCTGAAAGAACTTGAGTAAACTGGTGAGATGAGTAGTACAGGGTCTGGAAGAGTCACTAGAATCTGTAAAGGCCCCACTGGTTTTAGGGCAGCCTCCTGGGCTGCTTTGTCTGCAGCCTAGGTCCCTCCTGCTTCTGGGGAGTCAGTGCCAGTTGACCCATCGTCCTTGCTCTGCTCATGTCTGTCTAACTACTTATTATATTACCTCAAGGATCCTGGCTCTGAATTCTTTCAGGGAAAATGGGCGTTGAATTCTCTTCTGTAGCTGCTTCGTGCTGAGGAGGGACAGAAGTTTCTCTCAGAGCCAAGAGATCCTTGCTATCTGTCAGAGGGACGATGAGGCCTGGGCACAGAAGGAGGTGGGCTTGTGACCTGGCAGAGACAAACTGTAACAAATGGTCTGGTGGGAGGGAAAGAAAACATTTCAGTTTTAATAACCTCTGTTGAAATAGGATTTTTCTCCTTAAAATTCCTCTATGGCTATCAAAAAGCCAAATCAAGACCAATTTATCTACTGTATTCAATTTGGCCTGATGTTTGCATAAATACAACAAGAATGGTAACTGACTACCTGTGCTGGAATTTCATGATTGAATCTTAATGTGCCCCATAGGGCCAGGAAGCCAAGCCATCCAGATGCCATCAGGCCTGCCTGCTGTATCTGCTGTGTTAGGTGAATCCCTCACCTGTAGCAACTCCACCTGAGCCCACGCTCTAGGCTTTAAGGCCCATCTCAGTAGCCCTCCTACTCGTTGCGGCCCAGAGTGTGTGGGGGTTTCGCAGGGATGCAGAGGCATCTTTACTGCTCCCCTTCTACTCTTACCAACCGCCAGTGATGGTAGGGCATGGGCCTGACGCTCCAGCGCCAGCCATCTTCAGGGCTCCCAAGCAGGATACCAGGCTTTTCCTGTGGCACCTTTTTTCGGCTTCAAGTCTTCAGAGCTCAGACAGGTTTCTTTAAAACATGATACTCCAGTCAAAGTTTTCATTAAATAAAACCACTACTGGAAACTGGTCTTATTGAATTTATGCAAAGAAATGTATTGCCATGACTTATTAAGCATTGACAAATTTCGGAGGAATTACATAAGGAGAAAAAGCCACTGACCTGCCTTAACATCTTCTGATTTTCCTTGTAACTGTTAGATTTCTTTTATCATTCTCCCTAAGTACTTTGGCATAACTATTTACCCTCTGTTTAGGGAGGCAGAATGTAAGTTATTTACTCTTTCTGACCTACTGGCCTGTATCATTTGATTAATTTTCTTTCAACATTTCTCTTCTCCTTCTTATCACATACACAACCTTTTTAAATTTCATACTTTCAAATTATCCTTTAAACCTTCTTTCTATGTCCTTAAAAAATGCATAACCATGCCTCAGACCTTCTACTCAGTAATTCCTTATTCTTAGAAACCTCAATCCTTTAATGATTACCATAAAGTAAACAGCCAGTATTTCTTAGATTACTAAAACCAGGTGCTTCCTTCCTTATGCAATTTCAAGTATACTGTATTCGTCTAATTTAGTCTTGAAAGGGTTAAAGAGAACAAAACGGGGCAGAGAGAAACTTACTGAGCTTAGCAGCTTGCGGCCTTGAGTCTAGCAGATAAGTAAAAATCAACAAAACTTCTGGTCTGCTTTCCCTGCCGACGGCCCCTCTCTTGGTAGCAAATTGGCTAGTTCCACACAAACAAACAGCTGTTCACTCATGCTTCCTCAATGTTTTAGCATTCATTTTAATTTCACAATTTCTATTGTATCCCTTTAAAAAATCTTTTTTAACATGTAATTAAGAGCAGCAGGTTTACTTTATCCCAACTTCATGATGATCGGTGACGAGAGACAGACAAGGGAGGGGTGACCTGTTTTCACAGATCTTCACTCAGGTACCCGCCTGACCAAAGTTGCGGAGCCACACAAAGGAGAGGAGAGGGCAGGCCCCCTCCCTCCACACTCGCACACTTTCACCAGACATTCATTCAGCAAAGGCATTTAGCTATCACAACACACAGTTTTTCTCAATCAGTAACATTTTTAAGAATAACCTTCAAAAATGCAAGACATAAGTTTTTATCATTTGAATTCAGTAAGCTTCAAGGTCCTAAGTTCTCAGCAGTTCTGGAAAACCACACCTGAGGCTGGCAAGCAGGTTTGACCCAGCCCTTGACTTTAAAATGACCATAATGCTTAAAGGAGTAGTTTGAGTCTGTCCCATAGCGTCCGTCCAGTGAGTCCACAAAATCAAACAAAAGAACACAGACACCAAACAAACAAAGACACCTAAGAACAGCCTTCCGACCCCGCGGAAGAAAAACTGAAAACAAAGCAAATGGGGGCTTTTACACCCCCCCAGATGGGGGCTCAAGGCATCCCTTGACTCCTCCTCTACCCTTGGGGCGTCCCCCAGGGCTGCAACCTGTGGTCCTCCAGGCACGTCTACCGACCACTGTTCGGCCACTCTCACGAGTTGCCGAACGGCTGCCAAACCGAAAGCGCGCACTCAAATCCAGACCACTTGACAAACACAAGACAGAGACAAACAACTCGGGGTACCCCTTCTTACCTCCAAGGTCGGCTCCGTGGATGAGGGGTGGTCGTCTAATCCCGGACGAGCCCCCAAATGTGAGACCCCCAAGCGGGACCCTCACTCTGTCCCACAGATCGACGGCGACCCCAATCAACCGCAGGAGACGTCACTTGATGCAAAACTCAAGAGGCTTTATTCTTTATTCCAGCGCGCTGGGGCCCAACCCGTACTCACACAAGAGCAGAGGAGTTGTGCCCCCAGCAAGGGGTTTTTCAGCTATTTATGTGCTAAAATCACACATCAGGGAGGGGTTGCATGCAGGAGGGTAAGAGGCCAAAAGGGTCTGGTTTGTGTCTTGATAGGGATAAGGCACTCCTTACAGTCTGTTCCTCTCAAGGTTGATTGAAGCTGGGTTTACTCAACCCATCCTTTGTTGGGGCTATCTCCTGTAATAGCCTTGGGGAGGGCGTCATTCCCTCTGTTCCTATCTCTAGTGGGGGAAGCCTAGGGAGTTGAGATAAAACAGGCAGCTAGGCCTGGCAGCTGGGCCTGTGCAGTTTGTAACATTCTTTTATTCTTTCACATACAAGTGAAATTCATATATTTTTATTTCGAATCTTAGACAGGAAATGCTAATTACAGAAAATCTTAAATAGTTACTACAATTTTCATCTTATCCAATAAGATGCTTGGTGTGTTGTCTGCGTCTGATAATCTGATAATTTCTATTAAAAGAGTCTCAGTGTGTCCAGATGGTGTGGCTCTGTGGTTGAGCATCAACCTATGAACAAGGAGGTCACCATTCAATTCCTGGTCAGGGCACATTCCCAGGTTGTAGGGGTTGGGGGGTTGATCATGCAAGAGGCAGCCAATCAATGATTCTCTCTCATCATTGATGTTTCTCTCTCTCCTCCTTCCCTCTCTGAAATCAATACAAATGTATTTTAAAAAAGAAAGATTCTCAGTGCTTTTCTCTGCCGGGAGCCGGTCCATCCTTGCTGTTTCAAGGGACCTGGCATATATGGCATACGGTTCTTAATATGTTTGCTCACCTTCTTGGTGCTGTGTTTTAACCAAGGTCACCTCTCCGAGAAAGGTTGAATCCCCAGGTAGGGATTTTCCCCTGAAGTTAGGGAGGGAATAAAACCCCTCAACTAAGTGCCAGGCGGGTAATCAATCCCTTTAACTACGCACAATCATGCTTAAACTACATAATCTTTTCTCCCTGGAATGGAGATAAGAAACGCCCTAACCTTTGTAATAGAGATTGAGAGGATTGAATCAACTGGTATAAATACAGTTGTAACAATACAGAAAGAGACAGAACTCAGAACACAGAACCAGACAGAGAGACAGAACTTCAGACACAGAACTTAGAACACAGGGCTTGGAAGACAGGACCAAGAGAGACAGAGCCTAGGCACAGAACCTACACAGAACGTTCTCTAGAGACAAAAGAACTTCGCTGGCGAGAACATGCCGGAGAGCATGGCAGGGGATCCTGGACTGAACCTGACTGCAGAGATTGGCAGGAGAGCCTGACTAGAACCTGGCTACTGAACCTGACTGGAGAACCTGCAGAACCTGGCTGGAGATCCTAACCAGAACTTGGCTGGAGATCCTGGCTAGGCTGCTGATCAACTGAACGCTGTCTCCGTGTCATTCCTTCTTCGCCGACTCCGTCCACACCTTTGGGGACCCCTGGACCTGCTGGGGTTGGACCCCGGCATCTGGCGCCCGAACAGGGACCCCTAGGTAAGCGCCCCGCACTCGGGACGGATCGGACTCCACCGTAGGAAGAAGGTGGATAGTCTTCGCCGACTCCGTCCACACCTTTGGGAACCCCTGGAACAGGATTCCCATAGGTAAGCCCCCCCCCATTGAGAACCCCCACATTCAGGACGGATAGGACTCCACCAGGGTGCTGCAAACCCCCCTACAGAGGATAAGTAGGGTAAGAAGGTGGATAGTACAGAACTTAGATTGAGAAGATGTGCCATACTGAGTCCAAAGAAAGAAGACTCTGTATTGATCTTTAGATTAAGAAGATGTGCCATACTGAGTCTAAAGAAAAAAGACTCCGTATTGATCTTTTAACACATATGCTTGCTAGCAGAGGAGTTAAGGTTACTCCCAGTCAGATGGAACATTTTATACAAGAAATACGTCCATGCTTTTCTGAGGAAGGAAAGGTGCCGGAAAGGTAAATGTAGAGGCATGGGAGAAGGTAGGCCCAAGGAGCCTTATCCTTAACCCCACTGCAGCCTTTCTACCCTGGGAAAGTGCAGGATTGGCAAGCTCTCCCTGGGATGATAGATCAGGACTCAGGTAATAGCGGAAAGCGCCAATCCTACTCTTAAAATGGATATAAGAGAGCATTTGAGGTTTTTCTTTTTAATGCCTGCTTTTAAAAAATAAAAAAGGGGGAATTTGCCGGGAGCCGGTCCATCCTTGCTGTTTCAAGGGACCTGGCATATATATGGCATACGGTTCTTAATATGTTTGCTCACCTTCTTGGCGCTGTGTTTTAACCAAGGTCACCTCTCCGAGAAAGGTTGAATCCCCCGGTAGGGATTTTCCCCTGAAGTTAGGGAGGGAATAAAACCCCTCAACTAAGTGCCAGGCGGGTAATTAATCCCTTTAACTACGCACAATCATGCTTAAACTACATAATCTTTTCTCCCTGGAATGGAGATAAGAAATGCCCTAACCTTTGTAATAGAGATTGATAGGATTGAATCAACTGGTATAAATTTTGGTATTATTTATTTGACACATTTTAACATCCAGCAAACCTTGACATGATGCATGGAAACACAAATGCAGCAGGAGAAAAGCACTGAAATATTTTTGTTTAAATGATTAACAAAATGAATTTTTTTACCCAAATATAACCCCACATGGAAAACCCCCTGAAGTAAGACAAATATAACCCTGTCCTTCATAACTAGATCTGTGGTTTAAAATGTTGCTCTGTCATTAACATGAGACTGTTTATTATTTCCACATCATTTTTTTAATTCAATGCTTAGTACTCATTATTATTCTGTTATTATTATTGTCACTTTGTTATTAAATGTCACTAGCCATTATGATATTTAATATTTATAACATCCTCTTCAGGCATTATCATCACTTTTAAAAGACAAGTCTAGATGTTTAGTGGCAATTATGTTGCTAAAATATTTATGAGAAATGGTCACACATTTAGTAATAAATTAGAAAAAAAGTTAAGACCTAGCCATAGTCATGTAAGGACCTATAGTGCATTCACTTATTCACTTATCCAATTAATTGTTATTAGGTGCTAGGTCTAATAAAGCCTTAAAAATTAATAAATTCATTAATTTGTTTTCTTATTACTTTAACTCTTTTGATAATATCTTTCACATAGAATTACATATGGATCACATAAGTTTCATATTACTAGGTGTAAAACACTTATAAGACTACCTGGCTAGATAAAGGGAGAAAGACATTTTATTGTTCTAGAAATTTGCAATTAAATTTTCCCCATACAATGAAAAAATATAGCATAGAATTTCAAATGAACATTCACTTTCAGAAGACTTCATGGAGGATTTTTGTCTTTACAAGAGCTTTTGAAAGACAAGCAAAATTTTTCCTGGGAGAGACTACTGCCTAAGTGAATGCACAAAAATTATTATGAACTTATGCTGCATAACATAATTTAGTCAGTTTAGTCAAATAAAAATGATGACAAGCAAAGCTACTCCATCTTATTCAAATTGCATATAAGGTAATTTTAAATGTAAGGTATTTTTAGTTTATAATGATTGACTTTCACATCACAAGTTACAACCTTTTGTCAGTCAGTATTTATACTTTGGTTTTGCAGGTTAAATAACTTATAACTAACAGTTACAGATGGGACTTATTTTTCATAAATATAGTGCTTTTTTTAGATTTTCTGTGAATTTCCAATTAAATCAAATTATAAAAACTAAATTTAAATTTGATAATTTATAATCAATACACCATTTAATTGGACAATAATGTTTTCCTTATTTGTCAAGATATAATTATGAATCATTTATATTTCTAAATGGAAAGATATAATTTAAAATGTTTACTGCAATTTATTTTTTCTTAAACAATAAGAAAAACAACAGTGAATTAGCTCTGTTTTATGATGTTCTTTCTAAAATTTTTATCATATATTTTTGTCTGTTGGGCTATTTTTGACTTTTCTTGATTTTTACCCTCTTTCTAACTGTTTGAGATTGGAATAATTTTGGTAACATGTTTCATTTTTCATATGATTTTGCAGAGAAAAATTGTTGGAACACTGACAAACTTGTCTGTCTGCTAATACTGAAAACTGTCACCTGAGATTGACATCCAGATAAGATTTTGTGAGTACTCTTAGTAAGGGGGAATAAAGAATACATGCTAATAGAATAAATTTCTCTTAATAATTCCTGAATTCACGACCTTTTATTAATAACATTTTTTCATGTCAAAATAGCTATTCTACACAATAAAAGGCTAATATGCAAATTGTCCCCTCAGAAGTTTGACCAACTGGGAGTTGGACCACTTGCTATGACATGTGCTGACCACCAGGGGGTGGCTTGGAATGAAGGAAGGCCATGGCTGGCAGTCAGCAGCCGGGGAAAGGAAGGCCCAGATTGCCTAATCGCTGGCCAGGCCTTGGTGCCCTACCTATGAATGAATTTTGTGCACCAGGCCTCTAGTTTAATAATAACTTTGAATGACAATTGTACTTGAGTTTGTTCCTAAAACTACACTCAAAGTGCTGTGGCATCTATTTGATAATATGAGATTTTTTAATATAAAAAATTAATGATAAGAGCATTAGGGAAAGAAAGCTGTAAAATTTTACAAAAAGAGGATTTGAGGTTATAAATGATTTTTATAAAATTGTATATTATATTTTATTCTAACCATACATAGATAATTTGTAATTTGTAGTTCTTGAATAAATGAACTATTAATATGACATATATTGAAATAGGGATATAAAGTATATTTTTTAAATTATCAATAAGGTATTAAACTTCAGAAGAAATAAAACTTTAATAACCATGTTAGTATTGGTTCATTTTTTATTTTTACCAGGTATACCGGTTAATAATGTGGATTTTGCAATCAAAGAAAACACAATAATTTCAAGAGAAACATCAAAAGTTCTTTATTCAAAGTTATGTCCATCGCTAGCTACACATTTCCCCATCTTTCAGGTAATCTGTGGATTATGTCCAATAGAACTTTCCTTCTTTTGAGGCAAACCATTCAGAGACCGAATTTTCTACTTCTTGGTATGTTTTGAAGTGCTGCTCAGGAAGTGCATGGCCATCGATCAGAACAAGTGGTAATCCGAAGGAGCAAGGTCTGGTGAATACATCGGGTGGGTTAATACTTCCCAGGCAAGATCTTTTAACGTGTTTTTAACTGGTTTTGAAATGTGTGATTGTGAATTATCATGAAGAAAAATTACTTTGCCATGTCTTCTGGACCATTCTGGTAGTTTTACAATCAAAACATGGTTCAAATAGATTATTTGTTGTCGTTAGCAATTAGTATTAATGGTTTCACCTGGTTTTAGAAGCTCATAATACACCACACCTTCCTGATCCCACCAAACGGAGAACATTGTTTTCTTTCCGAAGCGATTTGGCCTTGCAGTTGATGTTGATGGTTGACCTGGATCAACCCATGATTTTGTTCATTTGGGATTCTCAAAATAAATCCACTTTTCATCACCAGTTACTATTTGATGCAAAAAAGACTTTCTTTCATAGCAACATTTTACTGGTGACTTTTTGGTTTTCCATTTGTCTATCGTTCAGTTGATGTGGCACCCATTTTCCTTCCTTAAAAATCTTTCCCATTGCTTGTAAACAATTGGAAATTGTTTGCTGAGCAATGTTTAATCTTTCTGCAAGTTGTTTTTGAGTTTGAAATGCATCTTCATCCAATAATGCTTGTCATTGTTGGTCTTCAAACTTTTTTGGTTGACCTGGATGTTCTTTGTCTTTCACTTCAAAATCATCACTTTTAAAGCGTTTAAACCAGCATTCAAAATTATCTTGAGATGGGGCATGTTCACCATAAACTACTCGAAGTATACAATAAAGTTTTCTTCATAATAAAGTAATGAATTAAAACTTCCAGCAAATGCTTTTTTTTTTGCACAAAATTCGACATTTTTAAGCATAAAAATATCTATGATGTTAACAGCTTCAGGAAATGTGACATATGAAGTTTTGAAGCTTGCTGTCAATACAACAAAATAGCATACCTATCAAATTGTATATATATATATATATATATATATATATATATATATATATATATATATATCAACATATGTGTAAGTCCATCTATTGAAAAAAATTCACATTATTGACCAGTACACCTGGTATAATCAGGAAGTATACTTATTAATCTTTGTTATTTAATATAATAAATATTTTCCTTCGAATTATTTAACCTTTGTTTTACTTCACAATATTATAATCTGCATATGCTAGTATATAAAGATATTTTTTTCAATCCGACAGGTATAGGAAGTGAAGTCAGACAGGCAATAATAGAAACTTTTTGACCACGCTGAGGATCATTTGTTTTTAATTGAGTTTATATAGAGGTAGGGGGTCATTATGGTTTTGGGGTCCTCTGGCTATAATATCGAGAATTTATTTATGCAATGGTAGGGTATAAAAGTGTAAGCAGAGATATAGGAGGTAAAAGCAGTAATCCAGGTGAGAGATATATTTATGACTATGGCATTAGCAATGAAAGTTATGAAAAATTGATATGTTTTAAATATAATTAGTAAATAGACCCAACACAAATTTCTGATGGGTTGGAATTAGATATGAAAGTTTTTCTAAGATAATTCTAAATTTGAGCAATTAGAGGTATACATTTGTCATTAACTAAATTTAATTAAGCAGTTGATGGAAGAATGAAGCAGTTAAGTGATCAAGAGTTCACTTTGAGACATGTAAATGTGGATAGTCCATTAGATATTTGAAGATAGACATTGAGGAGGTGGATGGGTTGAAGAGGGAAGTCTTGTCCCTGTGTGACCTGTGACTCGACCAGTAGCTCCAGTGTATTTCTTTTTCTGGATGAGAATCCAGCTATGATTTGTTCCACCAAAACACACTGACTAATTTTCTGCTACTTTGTATTTGCATAATGGCTTTTTATTTGTATAAGATAGTCTCCTAAAGTAGGTAGAAAAGATGAGCAGAATTATTTATAAAGATGCATGAATAGCCCTGGCCGGTGTGCTACGTGGTTAGAGCCTTCCGCTTTGAACCAAAGGGTCGCAAGTTCAATTCCTGGTCATTGATGCGTATCTGGGTTGCAGGTTCACTCCCTGGCCCAGTCCAGGTGTGTGCGGGAGGCAGCCAATCCATGTATCTCTCTTACATTTATGTTACTTTACACACACACACACCCCCACACACACAACTTACACTCTCTCTTAGTGGAAAGAATGTCCTTTGGTGAGGATTAGCCACAAAAACAAAAAAGATGTGTGAGTTGCTATACATAACAATTTATTTGTAAACCTAGAAATAAAATCTAAATATTAATTATGCTTAATTTTTCAAAAAAAACCCTTTTGCCCATTTTCAATTACATTTTTACTGTTTTATTTAACTGAAAAATTTTAAAGCAATCAAAATTTTAAGTATACAGCTTTTTAAGTAATATAATAAGTGGATTCTGAAATAATGCATGGGATACTAGTTGTTTGACACTAATCGCTTTAATCTGAAAAATAAGTGGGAGATTTTGCAAGAGATTAGACTATTTTATTACTCATCAGGATAAATAAAACTCTTAGCACTTTTAAAATATGGCATCTGTCATCTTAGCATTAAGAACTTAACACAGTATGTATTACTTAGCTTTTTGGATGATGTTCCGCACACATTTCTTTACAACCACGATTAGATATCCAGGTACAAACAAAACACATAAGATTTCAATTGTAAATTTAAGGATCAGGAGTTATGTTAACTTGCTTGGGCACATTAACTCCTCCTTTAGGGAGGAGTTTCAAATAAAAATTATACCTGATTGCAATTACCTCAACTTTCAAAAGAATCAGAACCTGATTTAACAGGGCAGATTTAACAAGAAAATAAAATAATGGTGACATTAAAAAAACAAAACAAAACAGAGAAAGCAACCATTTGTACTGACAAAAGAGTATTTTTGTGGCACTAGCGTAAGCTGAGAAGGCCCTGAATATCATCCATTAATTTACAAAAATAAATAACAGATTTATAAATCAGCAGGATGAATAAAAATTTCTTGTAATGTCTTAAATTGGCTCTGTGATGTTTCTCATGCCTCTTGAGTTGCCTTAGGGTATGGACATACTACTTAATATAGTTTGAAATTTTAATATATCATTTTTTTGTGTCAATTATTTTGAATAATTTATTATAATTTGTTGTTCCTATCAAATATATTTTAAAGGGAATAAAATGCAACTTACCTATATACTGATCACAATGACCAATTTAATGTTTACTTTGTAAATTTTATACAAAAATTCCAAGCAGCCTTTCACCAAAGTAAAATACTTTTAATTCTCTGATGGCATAGAAATGCTGGTTGAATGGAGCTGTACAAAGTTGAGTCTCTGAGCCAAGGCTTAATTGGACAGCATGCCTAACAGAAGCTGATGAAGTGGATAACATTGGAGTACAAAGTCCTTTCCAACTAAGTGTTTGCCAGAAGCAAAATAAAAAGTCAATATGTTTCCACATCCAAATGGTAAGACTGTGACAGGAAATTTAATGTGAAATCCAAAGATCATATAGGCAGATAAACAGTAGAATAGTGTTAGAAGCCAGTAGCAGCCAGAAGAGAACATCCATGTATATTACAATTAAAGGGATACTATGCTTATCGGAGCTTACATGTAAGGAACGCTCTTTTTATTTTCTGTGCACTATGTAGTGCCTAAAGGAATATCTCATATTAATTCACAAGTGTAGAAACAGTATGAACTAAACAAAAATTCTCAATATTGCAATTAATATTGTTTAGATATTTTAGGAATGCAATAATACATAGAGACAGAATTCAGACACAAATATATTAATACTAGTGCCCAGGTGCATGGATTCATGCACATTAAAAAGAAATTAATTAGAAGGTGGCCGGCGGGGCAGGACTGGGCTAGACTGGCTGGACTTGACCTGGAGCCAACCTCCCGCAGTTCCTTCCTGGCCAGCCACACCTGGCTTAGAGGGCATCTGCAGAGTGAGCGGAGTCCCTCAGGCAGGTGGGTTCCCTCGGCCTGGCCTGCAGGGATCGGGCCAAAACCGGCTCTCTGACATCCCTCAAGGGGTGCTGGATTGTGAGAGGGTGGTTCTCTGGTGATGAACCTGATAATCGGGCTCCCTCCTCTCTGGTTCCAGGATGCATCACCCGAGAACCGCTACTGCCAAGTCACCACAGCTCCACAGCTCCTGTGTTGAGCGTCTGCCCCCTGGAGGACATGCACGTCATACCTACCAGCCAGTGGGATGGTTGCTTAGCTTTTTCTATATATAGACTAGAGGCCCGGTGCACAAAAATTTGTGCACTTGGGGGGAGAGGAGGGGCCCTCAGCCTGGCCTGTGCCCTCTCGCAGTCTGGGACCCCTCAGGAGATAACACCCTTCTGGATTAGGCCTGCTCCTGGGTGGCAGAGGGCAGGCCCAATCCCTAGGTGCAGCCCCTGGTCGGGCTCAGAACAGGGCCGATTGGGGAGTTGGGGCGCCGCCCCCTATCATGCACAGAGCAGGGCAGATCGGGAGGTTGCAATGCCACCCTTAGTCACGCTCAGGGTAGGGCCGATTGGGGGGTTGGGGCACTGCCCCCTGTCACACTCAAGGCAGGGTCAATAAGGAGTTTGCGGCGCCACACCCTATCACGCATAGAGCAGGGCACATCAGGGGGGATGGGGCTCCGTACCCTGTCACACACAGAGCAGGGCCGATCAGTGGGTTGAGGAGCTGCCCCCTGTCACTCACAGAGCAGGGCTGATCAGGGGGTAGGGGTGCTGCCACTGTCACACTCAGGACAGGGCCGATGGGAGTGGGGGGTAGGGGCACCGGACCCTGTCACACACAGAGCCGCAGGGCGATCAGGGGGTTGGGGAGCTCCCCCCTGTCACGAACAGAGCAGGGTGGATAGGGAGGTTGTAGCCCTGCCCCCTGTCACACACAGAGCTGCAAGGCGATCAGGGAGTTTGGGTGCTGCCCCCTGTCATGCTGCTCCAGGGGCCAGGAGGCCTCGCGGCTCCGCTGATCCCGGTGCTGGGAGGCATATTACCCTTTTACTATATAGGATAGAGGCCTGGTGCACGTGTGGGGGCCAGCTGGTTTGCCCTGAAGGGTGGGGGTCCCGCTTGGGTGCCTGGCCAGCCTGGGTGAGGGGATGAGGGCCGTTTTCAGGCTGGCAGGTGACTGAAGCTCCCAACCGCTCCTTTTTTCCTTTTTTTTTTTTTTTTAATTCTGGTCCAGCTTAACTCTGAGGCTAGGCTCCAGCTATGAGAGCTCTGCTGCTGAAAGCAGGTTTCTGGCCTTTGTTTACCTTCTGTATTTGAAACAGTTGCAGTCCTGCTGGCTGAAGCCTGGGGTTTTGTTTAGCTTCAATATTTGATACAATGTTGCTTAGAGTGCAGCTGAGAGGCCAGCAAGGCAGGCGGGGAAGCTTGGCTTCCTCCGTCACTGAAGCAAGCAAGCCTCCCTTTTCGCATCAGCTGCCTGGCTGCCGGCCGCCATCTTGGCTGGCAGTTAATTTGCATATCACCCTGATTAGCCAATGGGAAGGGTAGCGGTTGTACGCTAATTATCATGTTTCTCTTTTATTAGATAGGACTAGAGCCCAGTGCACGAAATTTATACACATTGGGTGTTGTGTGTCCCTCAGCCCAGCCTGCACCTTCTCCAATCTGGCACCCCTCAAAGGGATGTCCGACTGCCCATTTGGGCCTGATCCCACTGGGATCCAGGGCTGCTGGCTCCCAACTGCTCTCCTGCCTGCCAGCCTGATTGCTCCGTAGCCACTCCTTTGCCAGCCTGATCAATGCCTAACTGCTCCCCTGCCAGCCCAATTGCCCCTAACTGTCCTCCTTGGCAGGCTGAACACCCCTAACTGCCCTCCCCTGCTGGCCCGGTCACCCTTAACTGCCCTCCCTTGCTATCCTGGTCACCCCTAACTTCCCTCCCCTGCTGGCCCGGTTGCCCCAAACTGCCCTCCCTACAGGCATGATACTCCCTAACTTCCCTCCCCTGCAGGCCTTGGTCCCCTCCCAACTGTCCTCTCCTGCAGGCTTGGCTGCCCTGAACTGCCCTCCTCTGCCAACCTGGTTACCCCTAATTGCCCTCCCCTGCAGGCCTGATCACCCACAGCTGCCCTCCCCTGCCAGCCATCTTGTGTCCACATGGGGATGGCCATCTTTGACCATATGGGGGTGGCCATCTTGTGTGTTGGAGTGATGGTCAATTTGCATATTACCCTTTATTATATAGGATGTTGAGAAATGATCACTATAATAACAGTTAACATCTATCACCGTAGTTATAATTTTTCTAGAGTTTCTAAATGTAAATATTTAGTATTGTAAAATAAAAATGAATTGATTGTAAATTAACAAATTAACTGATAAAATTATTGAAATTCTAGTTTAAGTCTTATGTGTATGAGGTGTGTCCCTGTGTGTTTTGGCACACTTATTAAAGTTACATTACAACGAAAAAGAAACAAGGAGCAATATTTTCAAATAAAAGTAAAAACGAATACAGCTAAGATTATTTCAAATTACAAAACTATAACAATTAAAAACACTTGTACTCATATTTGAACAAGGAAACTAGAGCAATAATAGAATAAATACTGCAGAAACAGACTTATTTTTCATATGGTACGACTGCCTTGGTGAGCTTCTATAAAAAGGAAGTTCCTCACATACTTTATTTTTACTTTACCTTGTTTTATTAATTACTATTTGTCATATTAAGTATATTGTGTTATTTTATTCTCTACATCCTTCTAAGGAAATATAATAAATTCTAAAATAAAATGGAGTTTTTAACTACTGCATAGCTTGGGTCCTCAAGAGTATCTGGTATAACAAACACCTAATGGTGAAATATCTTATACATGTAGTAAAACAGAACATCCCAGAAAAACAGAAAAGCAGGGATTATTCAAATTGTAGTGATGGTTTGCTTTCCAATGTATAAAAAATATTCTCATTTAAACAGTTTTGAAAAATAATGTCCAATTTAAATAAGAGGTATATTAAAAGCTTTAATTGCAGAATAATAGTTTAGTGAACTCATATAAACTAGAGAAATTTCAAACCTGCAAAATAAATCATTACGGAAAAGACTGGAAACTTTAATGTATTATTAATTTTTAAATTTGTCTAAATATAAGTTTATTTAAATTATTTTTAATCCTGTAGGATGACTAATATTGAAGCTCTGAATAATTTTATATTTGTTTGTTCATCTGTGTAGATATATACCTATAAAATGTAGTTATATCTTAATTTTAATCAAATAATAATAATCAAACAATACCTCTTGATGTATAGATAAAATCAATGTAATATAATTGAGAACAGTAGGACTCACATATTTAGTTACTAGACCCTAATAAAATCTATGAGACCCCCAAACCTGATAAGGAAATACTGTTATTTTCTCTACATCTTCCAACTCTATATAAAATAGCCTTTACTGAACATGGAAGTGAGCTGTTCTCACTCAGTGGGAGGTTCAGATACCTTCCTTTACTTCAAGAAGGGAATAGTAAAGTGAATAGCATTGGAAGCAAGACATTGTAACTGAAAGACAGGATCTTGAAAGTAGAGAAACTCAGGTGGTATAATGTCTCTTTGCATTAACTTTGGAATAATCCTGCCTACTTAAAATAGTAGCTATACCAGAGTGTATAGCTTCCACAAAGAGGGGGGAAAAAAGTATGATAAAAAATAAAGACTTCTAAATGGAACACTTTTTTTAAAAATATATTTTATTGATTTTTTACAGAGAGGAAGGGAGAGAGATAGAGAGTTAGAAACATCGATGAGAGAGAAACATCGATGAGCTGCCTCCTGCACATCTCCCACTGGGGATGTGCCCGCAACCCAGGCACATGCCCTTGACCGGAATCGAACATGGGACCTTTCAGTCTGCAAGCCGACGCTCTATCCACTGAGCCAAACCGGTTTTGGCTAAATGGAACACTTTTATTTTCTATATTAGATTATGAAGATATACCATCAAACTGGTTCTCAGTATATATTTAAAAGGTTATGAACCACATTAATTTAAAATAATATTTTAATATAACCAACCGTCTCAAGCAAATTTAATTAATTATAAAACTATTCTTACACACACAAACATTCCCTTTTGCACTCACATAAACACACATAAGAACACATCTCAGAAAATATCCAAACCATCATTAGATGACTATTTGCATATATACAGGGCTTACATCAAGACACAAATACAAACAAATAAATAAACTAACATAAAGCAGTGTCAAGTCAATAAGCCATGTAAGTGAAGTTATCTATAAGACACCAAAGTAAGTAAAAAATGACAGAGAGGAAGCTAAAAGTGGGCATTTTCTTTCTTTCTCTTGATAATTTTTATATTGTGTTAAAGAGTAAGAATAATTTATAATCTTTCAAAAGTCTTTTATTTTGAATGAACAACATTTTCTTGTAATAAAGATTTTCCCTCTAAATTGTAAACATTTTTTTAATTAGTTCAGTTTGACAAGTCAGAGTAGTTGATGCTCCCAAATGAAAAAGATACTTTTCTGGTGGGAGTGTCAAATCCCTTTGGTTTTTTAAGAAGTCAATGCTTTGCCCTAACTAATTATTTATCCCCAGATCTTTTGAAGAGTCTTAAACAGTTTTGAATATGACTATGATAATTATAATTTGATTAAAAGTGAGGAGGACTGGTAAATATTTTGTGACTAAGAGTCAGGTTTCAATCAGGTAGCATATATTGTGAATACACTGGTCAAAGTTATGATTTATTTTCCAGGTGGGATGGAATAAGATGATATGAGATTTCATCATGCTGTTCAGAAGAGTGTGCATTTTAAAATGTCTAAATTGTTTATTTCTGATATTTTTATTTAATATTTTAGGTTTGCTGTTTTTCATAGGTAACTGTAACCACAGAAAACAAAACTGTGGGTAACTGGTGGGGATTATTGTATATATCTCTCTCTCTATATAAAAGCCCAATATGCTAAATGTCCAACCAGTCATTCGACCACTCGCTATGACACGCACTGACCACTAGGGGGCAGGTGCTCCAACAGGTAAGTGAGCTTGCTGCTGGGATTGGGCTGATCAAGACTGGGTAAGATGGGCTAGGCATGCTCTGGAACCCTCTCGCGGTCCCTCCCTGGCCGGCCAACCCTGATCAGACCAGATGGGGATTGGATGAGATGGCCCCAGATCGGGATTGGGTGAGATGGACTGGACATGCCCTGGAGCCCTCCCACAGTCCCTCCCTGGCCTCTAAAATATTTCTTCTAAATAATTTCCTTACATTGTGCATGAATTCATGCACCGGGCCTCTAGTATGTATATATACACAGATATACATTCATATAAACATATATGCATATACATATATGTGAAAAGAGTAAATTATTAATTATTGATATGAGAATTACGAAGTTTCCACTAGGAATGACCTAAGTGCCTGAGCACAAACAACTTTGTGGTCCTGGCTCTCAGTACTACAGAGATCCTTCTAGTCCTATGTCTTCTATTTTAATTCCTAGAATTCTAACAGGAGATTTTAATCTGAGCTAGAAGAGGAATTTTATTTAAAAATTAGCTTGGAATATACTCTGTAGATATAATATTTAAATCTAATATTTATAAATCATAGTCATATGACCTCCATATACAAAATTTCCCAGAAAATATTGTATTTTCAAGGGAGAAGCTGATCATGAATGCAGCCTACTTTAGTTAACAAACACTCATTCTTTAGAGTACCTCAGAAATGAGAGTGAGATATTACACTGAAAGTAATATTCCTAATTACACTAGTCATTTATTTTTTAAGTTAAATCAGATAATAGAAATAAGGTATTGCAACTTTTGCCAGAATATGTTTATATGGTAGTTGCATGTATGAACAGAGCTCAGTTTTTGTATGTGGGCTAAATTTGCAATGACAGATGCACGAGTGGAGAAGCCAAGTGGCATAGGTTATGTGAACCTGTAGGTCAAGAGAGAAAGAACAAGGTTGAATACACAAATCCAGGACTTAGCATTTAGGTAATACTTAAATCATTGAACTACATGAAATAGTAGAGAGTGAGGGTAGATAATAAATCATCATGCTAAAGGACTGAGCTCAGGCAAGCTCCTAAATTTAGAGTGGTATTCCAGGTTAAAAAAGAATTTAATGAAAAAATAGTTATCAACACACTGTATGAGTTGCTTTTAAAGACCTAAATGAGATTAATGCAATTTGACCATTGAAATTGCCAACATGAAGGTCATTGATGACCTATCAAAGGAATTTTTCACAGTTTGTGGGAAAAAACTAGTTTATGCAGAGAGCAATTATATACTACACTTTCAAGAAACTTTTCTATTAAAAAATAAATGGAGTATTAGCTAGAAGGAAAAATGGGACCAAACGAGAACAAGAATTTTTTAAGAAGGAAAAATAATTTATTATATACTGGTATGTCAATACGAAAGAGAGAATTATTAGTACAGGACATAGAGGGAGAATCAATGTTACAATGTCCTTTAGTATGTGGGAGGGAGTGAGATATAAAAGCAGGGAGAGGGATTGGCCTCTGCCAGAACATGACATTTATTATTATTGTTTATGCATGCAGAGTAAATTAGTAAATAATAAGTTATTTATTTGCTATTACCATAGCAATTCAATAAATAGAAACTAAAAGTATTTTATATTCCTCATCACGAGGTTAAAAATATCTCTGGGCACTGAAATAGTTATGGACACATTTTTCCTACTCTGCCATTTCACCTGTTCTTTATGGGGATTGTGGGGAGAATAAACCAAATTAATTGAGATTCCACTGCTCTTCCTCATTGATTTTGTTTAATGGTCCTTCTTTAGTTGCAAAAGTTATGACATAGTCTTTCTATATGGTTTACTTATTCTTTCACTGATGCTATATGTCTCCTCCTGTAACAATAATTCAAATTGTTTTTACTTTATATGAAATTCTCAACTTGCAAAGCTTTCTGTAAATTATAGTTCTCAACTTCTCCTTCCCCCATATGGTATCATTTTCACAGTATCCAACAGTTAATGCACCAGTTACTCATCCTCATCCCATGCAATATAGTCTAAAGTAAAGTTGAATTGTAGAGAAGGTTCTCTATGGCTTGTAAGCATACATTTATCAAGCAACATAGTATTTCTGTGATCTACTGAATGTCAAGGGGAACCAGAAAATTTAAAGTAAAAACATGGATCACTTTCAAAAATATTTTCATTTTAAAGCAAGCCCTCTACCTGGCTATTTTCTGTATAAACATTTCTTAGCTGTGCATTTTATTGATCCCTACCTATGCACTAGATTATTTTCTAAGTGCTTTCTATAATACTATTCAAATCTCACAGACAATTCTATGAATTAGTAGCAGCTATCATTATTAACCCCTTACACTAGATATAAAAACTGCAGACTAGAGAACATAAGCAAATTACTCAAGTTCACATGCATAACTAGGCAATTGGTAGAGCCTGGGTTAACATCCAGAATTCTCTCAGACTACCATATGCAAACTTTTTTTTTTTAGTGAGTTAAAACATTAAATTTATTGAGGTGACATTGGTCAATAAAAGTATTTAGGTTTCAATTGTACAGACCTATGTTACATCATCTGTATATTACATTGTATGCCCACCACCCAAAATCAAATCTTATTCTTCATTGTAAGATCTTGAGAATATATGAATTCTATTAGAAAAGCTATATGATATATGAATAGAGTTGCTTTCCTCTAGATCTGATCTAGTTTTTATCTAGTTTTAAAATATTACATATATACTTTTTATTTGATAATTTTCATTTTCATTTAAAAGTTGAATTCTTTTAAATTTCTCTTAATTCTATCCCTTTAATTGCTTTATATAATATCTTATTATTATGTATTCCAGCATCAAAATGGGGCCAGAAAGTATATTTCTTAAAAATAATACAAGTCGAGTCTATTCAATCACATCTTTTTATTGTTAGGTTGATACATCGTTCCCTTTTCCAAACCATTAAAATCAACTTTTATTAAAAATTACATATTTTGATTCATAAGGCAAAAAAACAACACCCAACAATATAAATAATTAAGAATTATTCTCAATAATACTTATTTCAATTTTTCATTTGAAACAGTTTTGTTGTCTTTAAATCTACCTACAGTATCTGATAGTTGCCTCTAATAATTTTCTAATAGTTTGAAAAAAAGATAGAGATATAGATATGCATTTGCATATAATAAGAATTACATTGAAATATATTTTATTCATTTATATTAAACTGAATAAGAAAGCTTGAATGATTTAAAAATGTTTCTTTTTCTTTGAGGTGCTATAAAAGTAGAACAGAATATAACACACTCAGACTTTCAATGCTCACACTGTGAGCATTCAATGTATTTATTTCTTTTGGGCTATTGCTATGAATGTTTGTGGAATGGCAGATTATTCCTGCATCAATGCACAAGATATATCATAATATCTTTATTTTCTGACCCAATTATTTAAGACCTAAAGCATGATCAGAAATATTAGGGTTTTTTAATGACAACATAATTTTAAGTAAATGAATGAAATATTAACACATAATATAGAAAAGGAAAATTATTGCAACATTTTCTAATTCAATAGTCAAATATGATACTGATACGAGTTCTATTTAATTCAATTACGAACTGTTAGAAAGTTTTAAAAATCTATAACTTAACCAATAACTGTCAATTTGTTTAAAACTATATGTACACAAATGTTAATAATACTTCTAACACTAAATGCAAAATGGGCTCAGTAGGCTACTGATAACCCCTGCATAGACTCTGGGCATTTCATGGCATAGCTATTATAATACAGCAAATTATAATTTAATATAGAACTTGTCCTAGATTTTACAATACACAAACACATACCACATACATAAACACATATATGTACACACAATATGTAAAATTAATTTTAGAATTAAGAATATATTCTGTATACATAATTATTAAAATTCTAATGCATATCATTTTTTAGTGTATAAATAGAAATTTAAACCCAATTAAGAAATAGGAAAATTTGCTCTGAGTTTTAATAAGGTATCATAAATGTATAGCTCTTCTTAGGAAAATAAATCTGTTAATTATATATCCATATTTTTTCTGCACTTCTATGAATGCACAGCTATTTTAGGGTATAGGCTTTGAATGTTTGGATATGAAGACTAAGAGCATCTCTTTGGGATTGGGATACAGACTTTAAGAAAGTGGAAAGAATACTGGTAGATATAATTTAAGATAAGTATAGACAGTATTAGTAGTTCTGTTCTTGCACACGGCATTGGATGAAACCTCTTCTCCCCCAGCAAAATTCAAGGAATAGAGGGCATGTGGGGTTTCAAGATGGAAAACAACATAAGGGCATAAACTTTTCAATATAAAAACTCAAAGAAGATAAAAACAGAATTAAATGTCATTATTAATGAGGAATCAGTCAGAATAAAGAAATAGAATTTTACTAAGAGAAAAGTAATGCAAAAAAATCATATATATATATATATATATATATATATATATATATATATATATATATGATCAGATTGCACATTGGTCTGATTCCTTTTTTCTATATTCACTCTTGAATTTGAAATTCCTTCCACCTCAGGGACTAAGATAGAATTCCTATTCCTTGATTCCCAGGTAGTTTTAAGCTTAGGTTTGAAAGTGCCTTGCAGGTTTCTACTTAAGCTCTTGGACTTCTTGCCCTCACCGTGAGAAAAAACATGTCTCAAGTCCCACTACTTTCAGATGCAGGAAAAGACTATCCAAACAAGATCAGGAAACCACTAGCCAACTCTGAAGTATAAGCTAAAATAAACATTTATTATTGTATTTAATTCAGTTGTTATAAATTTTTAATGTAAAAGGTAATAATACGTATTAAAATGCTAAATGATATTAGATAGATGACAATAAATGTTAAGGAAAATCTTATTGACTAGTGGCCCAGTGCAGGATTCCTGCACATTGAAAGGAAATTAATTAGAAGAAATATTTTAATATCACTATTTGCCTTTTCTCTATAATAGAAATGTAAACTAAATTCATGATCAACAGTGACAGAAACACATGCCTGTGATTGGCGCCAGTGAAAGGATTATATGTATCATGCATGTTTGAGTCAACTTAGTCTTTTATAGATATAGAATAAACTTGCTTAATTAGACCTGTTTTCTGATCTAGCTAAACTTTTCTCAACCCAGGGAAGTACCCCAACTTCTCTTTCAGGTAATTGTCAGAAACACAGCAGTAAATATCAACATGAAGCAGATTATTATTGTAGATCATGCAGGGAGAACAAAGGGTGAAATATTTAACTGTAGCAGTGTCTGACTATATTCTGTGCAGTGAGAAAACTTGAAGTCATTTTCAAGGTCCACCATTTCCAACTTCTTTTTCAGTTAGGCCAAGTTTCTAAACATTTCAATTCTCCATTTTCTGGCTAATGAAAAGAAAATAAGATTCTACTGAACCTCCTATCTACCTACTCCAGTACTTCTGTGAGGATCAAATGAGTGAGGCATGTGAAAACGCTTCACAGACATTTGGTTAAAGGGTGAAATGTTTGCACCTGGCTATAAAGTAAGTCATGTTCCTTGGCTGAAGAAACTGCAAGTAGACTAGTTGTCACTAGGGGAAGGAAGCAGGGCGTTGCTACATGACGTCGTTACCTGGGGCCCATAGTGACCCTTTCCTGGCTGGGCTGGTTTGTTGGCTGTATTTTGCATCATGGGTTCTTGACAGCGTTGGCTGTGATATGGTGGGCTGTTGTTCCAAGGTGGTGGCAGGGCCTGTGACCCACTTGGGGGAAGCCATATATTGCTTTGTGGGCGCCAGGCCCGTGGTGCCAGTGTGCGTCATGGCAGTTCCTACATTGAGTGTCTGCCCCCTAGTGGTCAGTGCGCATCACAGTGACCAGTCGGATGGTTGGACACTTAGCATATTAGCCTTTTATATATATACTAGAGGCCCGGTGCAAAAAAATTTGTGCACTTGGAGGGGAGGGAGGGTCCCTCAGCCCGGCCTGTGCTCTCTCGCAGACTGGGACCACTCAGGAGATAACGACCTGATGGCTTAGGCCTGCTCCCAGGTGGCAGAGGGCAGGCCCAATCCCTAGGTGCAGCCCGTGGTTGGGCTCAGAGCAGGGCTGATTGGGAAGTTGGGGCACTGCCCCCTATCATGCACAGAGCTGGGCGGATCGGGAGGTTGCCATGCCACCCTCAGTCACGCTCAGGGTAGGGCCAAATGGGGGATTGGGGCACCGCCCCTTGTCACACTCAAGGCAGGCTTGATGGGGAGGTTGCGGCGCAACCCCTATCATGCACAGAGCAGGGCCAATTAGGGGGTTGGGGCACCTTCCCCTGTCACAAACAGAGCAGGGTGATAGGGAGGTTGTGGCCCTGCCTCCTGTCACACACAGAGCCGCAGGGCAATCAGGGGGTTTGGGCGCTGCCCCCTGTCACGCTGATCCTGGTGCCAGGAGGCCTCGCAGCTCCGCTGATCCTGGTGCTGGGAGGCATATTACCCTTTTACTATATAGGAGAGAGGCCTGGTGCATGTGTGGGGGCGGGCTGGTTTGCCCTGAAGGGTGTCCTGGATAAGGGTGGGGGTCCCCACTGGGGTGCCTGGCCAGCCTGGATGAGGGGCTGATGGCTGTTTGCAGCTGGTCACACACCCTTCAGGGTGGAGGTCCCTACTGGGGTGCCTGGCCAATCTGGATGAGGGGCTGAGGGCTGTTTTCAGGCTTGTGGGTGACTGAAGCTCCCAACCGCTCCTTTTTTTCTTTTTATTTTTCTTTTTTTATTCTGGGCCAGCTTTAGCTCTGAGGCTTGGCTCTAGCTGTTAGGCCTCGGCTGCTGAAAGCAGGTATCTAGTTTGTTTCGGTTTTATAATCGAAACACTGTTTCAACTCTGGCTCTGAGATACCGGCTGGCTGAAAGTAGGTTTCTGGGGTTTTGTTTAGCTTCTATATTTGTAACAATGTTTCAAACTGCAAGCTCAGAGGCCGGCAGCAGCAGGCGGGGAACGTTGGATTCCTCCATCACTGAAGCAAGCAAGCCTCATGTTCGTTTCAAGCTGCCTGGCTGCCGGCCGCCATCTTGGCTCGCAGTTAATTTGCATATCTCCCTGATTAGCCAATGGGAAGGGTAGCGGAGGTATGGCTAATTACCATGTTTCTCTTATATTAGATAGGATACTAGAGGCCTGGTGAACGAAATTTGTGCATGGGCAGGGAGATGTCCCTCAGCCTGGCCACCCTCTCTAATCCAGGACCCCTTGGGGGATGTCCAACTGCCAGTTTAGACCCAATCCCACAGGATGTCCCGGCAGTCAGACATGCCTCTCACAATCTGGGACTGCTGGCTTCTAACCGCTCACCTGCTTGCCTGCCTGATGCCGCTAACCACTGTGCCTGCCTGCCTGATGCCCCTAACTGCCTCTGCCTGTCTGCCTGATTGCCCCTAACCTCTCTGCCTGCCTGCCTGATTGCCCCTAACTCCCCTTCCCTGCTGGCCAGGTTGCCCCTAACTGCCTCTGCCTCTGCTTCGGCCCCACCACCATGGCTTTGTACGACAAGATATCTGGTCTAATTAGCATATTACCCTTTTATTAGTGTGTGTGTGTGTGTGTGTGTGTGTGTATATATATATATATATATATATATATATATATATATATATATATTATATTATAATATAATATAATTAGAATACCTAAATTGGACAGCATGATAAATAGATAGAAATAATTTCCAAAGTTAAAATATAAGAATATGATCCACAAATGAAGTTTGTAATGAATGTAAATATTATATATATGGATGTATCCTATCTAATAATAGAGAAACATGGTAATTAGCCATAAGTTCACTACCCTTCCCATTGGCTAATCAGCAAGATATGCAAATTAACTGCCAGCCAAGATGGCGGCCAACAGCCAGGCAGCTGAAGCGAACATGAGGCTTGCTTGCTCCAGTGACGGAGGAAGCCAATGTTCCCCGCCTGCCGACACCGGGCTCTGAGCTCCTGAAGCAACAGCTCCAAAAGATATAATGTTTCAATTATAGAAGCTAAAAGATGGTGGTTAATTTGCCTATACCAGTTGAGAGGGAAGACTGAGGACAGCATGGAGGCCAAGCGGTACTGAAGGGAGCTAAGTAGAGGCCTTGAGGACAGAAACAGAGGCAAGGCTGCGGAGTTGGGAGGTGGGAGGTGGCAGAGCAAGACCAGCCACAGCGGCTGCCAGCCAGAGGGGCAGCAGCAATGCCTGGGAGAGGGAGGGGAAACCCAGCAGGAGTGGCTGGGAGCAGGAGGGGAAACCCAGCAGGAGTGCCTGGGAGCAGGAGGGGAAACTGGCCACAGAGCCTGGGAGGGGGTGGGGAAACCCAGCAGGAATGGCTGGGAGCAGGAGAGAATACCCAGCAGGAGCAGCTGGGAGTGGGAGGAGAATCCCAGCCACAGTGGCTCGGAGTGGGAGCGAAGCCCACCTCAGTGGGTTTCAATCCCCTCTCTGCTTCACTCCAGCCACTGGAAGCCCTATTCTTGCAGGAATCTTCCTGCAACGGGCCTCTAGTATAATAATAAAAATAGTAAATAAAGATATGAGATGAAAGGAGTTCAGAAAAAGTCTGAAAGGCCTATATCAAATTAACCATAAGTATTTATAACATAAGTATTATAAAAGTATATTTGACATGGAATGTTCAACAGCATGGCAATATTAACTAAATTATTGGGATTGAAAAAGAAAAAAATATTTTTTGGTCATCCAGGAAAAAATTATACAAATGATATAAAAGGAGGGACACCACACTGGCATTTAAGTTTTTGAAAGCCACTTGAGTGCCAGAAACCACAGAGCAACAATGAACAAATCCTTAAAAAAATAGATGATACAACGTATAATATAAATCCTTAGGAATGTCAAGCAAGCTAATATCAAGAGACAAGGATAAAATAAAACAAGATTGATATTACGTTTAGCTAAAATGATAGGTTATAAGAGAATGCCATTAATATAGAAAAGTATTAATGGATAATTGTGGGTATTGTGGTAATGGTAAAGGATGTAAATGTCAAATTTTATGGTATAATAATATTAACAATATAGCTAAAATGTTGAAAGTGAGAAGGGAATTAGGCAAATTAGGAAGAAATATGAGAGTATTTCTTCATCTTTTATATTATGCTTGTATTTTAATCTACCTGACATTGGAACATTATTTAAAAAATATAATTATCATAATGTTCATGTCTATGCTATCTCTATTCTCTACTTAAGAGTGAACTTTAAAAATATATTTATAATGTTGAAAATGTTTTTTAAAAAAATTTAGTAAAATTTTAATATCACTTAATCTATTATCTTCCATTACATTTAAATAACATTTGTCCTAAATTGTACTTCATAAAAAGTATTTTTTGCTTTATAACTTGATCTAGGGTATTGTTGTATTGGAGTATACCTATAAAAGTTCATTTTTCTCTATACTTAAGATTTTGTACTTCATTGTATGCAAATTTTCCTTAGTAATTTTTTTTAAAAACTTATTCTACCTTTTAAAAAATATTTATCCTAAATACTTATTTATTTAATGTTTATATTGTTAATTCTGAGTTGATAATTGTTAATTCTGTGTATATAGGTTTAGTTTATCTTTTATATTTTGCAGTTTTATACATTTCTTAAATTCTTCACAATAAACATGTATTTTACACAACTATACAGTATTTTTTATATCAAGTATAGACATAGTGATAATTTAAATTTAGAATAAAACAATAAAAGGTAAAAGAAATACATATTATGAATATCAAACAAAATAGATGATCCTAAGTCAATGAGGAAAGACTGAGTAGACAGTCATATTTTAAGAAAATGTGGAAGGTAGTTAAGAATTTTATAAACAGGCCCTAACCAGTTTGGCTCAGTGGATAGAGTGTCAGCTTGTGGACTGAAGGGTCCCAGGTTTGATTCAAGTCAAGGGCATGTACCTTGGTTGAGGGCACATCCCTCAACCAAGGGGGTGTGCAGGAGGCAGCTAATCAATGTTTCTCTCTCATCGATGTTTCTAACTCTCTATTCCTCTCCCTTCCTCTCTGTAAAAAATCAATAAAATATATTTTTTAAAAAGAATTTTATAAACAGGAATGTCATGGAGAACATTTGAGTGAAGAGAATTATAATATTTGTGGATTCTTTAACAGAACAAAAGTATGTTTGGGGAGCATAGTGTGTTAAAATATTCTGGGGTGGGTAAACAGAGATATATAATGTTTTCTACCCTGAAACTCTTTTTACCATAGTTAATAAAAACTTGGGATTTTGGTTAAGAGATGCCAAGAGTAAGGGAAGTTACTGATATCCTTTAAAAACAATAAAAGTACCTTCATATGCAAAAGGGAGCCCAGTGGTGGACTGCCCAGATGCTGCCTTATTTTATCGTCGGTGTTAAGTGGCAGCTGCTGACAGCTTGCAGGTGAATTTCCCTTGTCCTTTTGCTTCAATGCAGGATAATCCTCACAGGTACAGGTTCTGACAATTTTTCTCCAATAAACCTCTTGCATGCAATATCTTTTCTATGGTATGTTTCCTGAGGAGCTGGCCTATGATAGCTAGTACCTAATCTTGCAGCCGAATAAGCAATTATCTAGGTGGCAATGTGGGCCCTGTACTGGCAGCTTGTGCAATTATAGTTCCCCACACGCTGTCCTGGTTCCATTGTTAAAGCCGTTAAAAGAAAGAGAATGAAAGCCTAAGGATGACTAATCACCAACTGAAGGTGACAGGGAAAGCCAGAGAGCCTTCCTGAGAAGACAGCCATTCCCTGAATCCAGAGGGCAAAAATAGGTGGAAATCAGTCCAATGGCAGAAGCCACCCAAAGAAAAGTGACAATTAATGGTTCAATTTCTAGAAGTGAGACGGTTCTCAAACCTGAATTCCATTTACTAAGGGAGAGGCCATTTTTTCAAGAAGGTATTAACAATACAAATGTTTATTATAAAAAAAAAAACATAAAAAGGCTGAATAAATAAATATAGGTGAATGATTGTTCATCAAGTCAATTACTCTGTCCAGGGAATAACCAGGTTGTTTTTCTGTTTTTGTTTTGAAGAGCAATAGTGTCACATGTGAGATCCTGATTTTGTTACCAGGTGTGCCTCCACCGTTTGGGCTGCTTATGACAAAATACCACAAACTATAGCTTATTAAAAAACAGGAATATATTTCTCACAGTTCTGGAGTTTGGAAGTCTGAGATCAGGAGGCCACCATGGCTGGATGAGGACCCTCTGCCGGTTGACATTCTTCCTGTATCCTCACAAGGCAGAGGGGCAAGGGGACTCTATCCTGCTTCTTTTCCAAGGGCATTAATACCACCATTCATGAAGGTTCCCCCTTCATGACCTAATTACCTCCCAAAGGCATCCTCTAATACCATCACATTGGGCACTAGAATTCCAACGTTAAAATTTAATCCATAACAACATGCCTTTGAGGGCTCTATTCTATATAACCTATGTTGGCTTTAATGATAACAGTAATAAAACTATCACTCAGAAAGTTGGTACAAGTTGCCAAAGAGATGGTAGAAAAGAAATCCTAAGAGAAACTGACCATGGATGTTATACTGGGAATAGGCAAACTACAAATTCAAGCTTTGTCACAGTTTCAGAAAAGCTGTAGCACCAACCTTTTCATATTGGGGATTCTAAGTTTTGGTTTAAGATTGCCCTGACTGGTTTGGCTCAGTGGCTAGAGCATTGGCCTGCGGACTGAAGGGCCCCAGGTTCAATTCCGGTCAAGGGCATGTACCTTGGTTGTGGGCACATCCCCAGTAGGGGGTGTGCAGGAGGCATCTGATCAGTGTTTCTCTCTCATCGATGTTTCTAACTCTCTATCCCTCTTCTCTGTAAAAAAATCAATGATATATATATATATATATATATATATATATATATATATATATATAGATAGATAGAGAGATAGATAGATAGATAAATGATAACTGCAACTTTAATTAGAGCTAAAGAAAAAGCAACTGTTATGTTTAGTGCCTGGACTCTATGTATAATTTTTAATACACTGTTTGCAGTCAAATGGATTAACCACATGCTTTCTGCTACCTTGTTTCATATCTCCTTTAGTGCATCTCACTTTTAACTTTTCATTTTAATTTTTATTTTAAATATGAAGTTCATCTTTCATTAGTATTTTTTCAAAAGTTGTTCATCAGTAGCAATTTATATGAGTAGCTTTTTATCTTCGTGTCTTTATTTCATCCTCATCTTTAATAATAATCTAACCTGTGCATAGAATTCTACCTTGACAATAATTTATCTTACAACATTTGAAAATAACATCTCATTGCTTCTGAGAAATCTGCGTTTTGTTAGTTGGCAGTATAGTAAATAAGACTTTATTCCTTGGCTAAGTTGAGGTTATTTACCTTGCCAATGAAGTTGTGAGGTTTCAAAGAGATTTGAATAATTAATAATAATCTGTCTGCTTGGTATTTTCTGTGATTGAATTAACGAGTTTATATTTTTAATTTTCTAAAAATAAAAAAATATTGCCTCTCTCCCTTTTCTTCAAATATTATCTTCAAAAATTCTATTAAATACATATTAGAATTTAATATTCTTTGCTCTGTCTTTCTTATACATACATTCATATGTTTCATTTCTTTATATTTTACATTTTAACTACTACTTTCTTCAGTTTTATCTTCTGGTTCCTTTTTTTACCCATTTTCTGAGTTGGTAATGTCAGAGACTTTATTCTTCATTTTTAAAAGATCTATATCAAATTTCCTGGAGCATACACTTTCATAGTTTTACCTTTTCTTTTAAAAGGGGTATTTCATTTTAAAATAGTTATTCCTACACTGTGCTTCAAATTAATTTAAGTACTCATATCATAATTTCCATTTTTTATCTAGATTCCATAAGACTAAAACCTACTGCTCATTATTTTGTTCTCATTCCTGGAGTTTTGTGATTTTCTCACAGTATCCTCAGTCTCAATGAGAATTTCAATTTATACCATGCAGCCTGATATTACAGCATGTTGCTCGGTATATTTAACAGTTTGAGAACGAAAGAGTGAATTGGCACTGGATGATCTTGTTACAGAAGCAGCTACAAGTGAACTGTAACAGACAACTGGTTCCTAGGTAAAGTAAGAAAACTGCCTTTTAGAGATGTTGTCGGCAGAAAAAAACAGAGAACGGATGGCTGTTGAGATGTGCTGGGATCTCTCAACAGTGGAGGCAGCTCATCTACTGTTACTAGGAAAACTGAGATAAGAAAAATTTCCTTAGAAATGTGAACTTCTCCTTTCCTTCCTCTCCATTAACTTGTGATCTATTCTACTAATAAAAGGGTAATATGCTAATTAGGCTGGATAGACCGGACGTCTTCTGAACGTCATTCCAGACGTCCTTCCTGACAAAGCCGGGGGCATGGTCAGCCTGCAAACCACCCACGGCGCCTCGCCAAGGTCGTCCCAACCCCCAGGGGGACCGCCAACCCTATTGGGGGCGTGGCTGGCCTGCAAACTGCGGGGGCCCTTGCCCCAGCCAGCCTCTTCCCCCAGTAGGGACCCCCACCCTGATCTGGGCAGGCCAGTCAGCCTCCACCTGTGTACCAGGCCTCTCTCCTATATAATAGAAGGGTAATATGCAAATTGACCCTAACAGCAGAACAACCAGAATGACTGCTGCACCAGTTACTATGAGGTGCACTGACCACCTCTTGTCCCTTTCCCCAGCTGGCAGGCTCTGATTGCCTGATGGCCACCCATGGTGGGTGCAGGGACAGTGAGCAGGCGGGAACAGTCGACCTTTCAGTTTCTTCCCCAGGCCAATGGCGAATGGAGAACTGGGGGTGGGTGGCGGCTGGGGGCAGAGCCAGCTGCGGGAAGCTGGGGAAGATGGCCTTGATCACAGGCCAGGCCTAGAGACCATATCTGTGCACGAATTTCATGCGCCGGGCCTCTAGTCCTATATAATAAAATGCTAACATGCAAATCGACCAAACAGCAGAATGAACAGTCGCTATAAAGTGCACTGACCACCAGGGGGCAGATAATCAACACAGGAGCTTCCCCCAGGTGGTCAGTGCACTCCCACAGGGGGAACGCAACTCAGCCAGAAGCTGGGCTAACGGCTAGCGAGTGCAGTGGTGGTGGTGGTGGGATCCCCTGAGGGCTCCCAGGCTGCGAGAGGGTGCAGGCTGGGCTGAGGGACCCTCTTCCCCCCCAGTGCATGAATCTTGTGCACTGGACCTCTAGATTCATGATAAAAAAAAGCTTGTAACCATTAGCAGCCACTCTCAGTTCCTTTCTATTTGTAGACTTCAGTAATCACTAGTCTACTTTCTGTTTCTATGAAATTGCTTATTCTGGAAATTTCATATTAATTGAATCATACTATGTATTTTAGTTACTTGATTCTTTCACTAATTATAATATATTCAAGATTCATATACATTTTAGAATTAATTAGCACATCATTCCCCTTTTAATTGCTGCTAAATATCTCATTTATGGAGATACCACACTTTATTGTATGGGCATTTGGGTTTTGTCACTTTAGGGACATTATGAATTATGCCACCATAAATTCCTGTGTACAAGCTTTTCTATTCATATATGTGTTCAATTCTTTTTGTTATATACTTTATAGTGGAATTGTTGGGCCACATGGTTAACACTATACTTAACCTATTAACAAACCATCAAGCTATTTTCTCAGGTAGCTGCATCATTTTACATTTCCACCAGTAATATATGAGGGTTTGAATTCTTCAACCTCTTTTTTTTTCTTTTCATTGTTGATATATAAGAATTCTTTATATATTCTGGTTATAACTCCCTTATGAGATATAGGACAAACATTTTCTCACAGTCTACAGTTTATCCTTTCACTTTTTTGATGGTGTCCTTTAAAAACAACATATTTTAATTTTGATGAAGTTAGATTGATCTATTTTAAATGTTTACTCACTTGTGCTTTTGGTGTTATCTATACTAATAATAGGGTAACATACTAATTAGACTGGGAGACTTTCTGGAAGACTGGATGTCTTCCTGGAAAAAGCCATGGTGGCGGGGCTGAGGCAGAGGTGGTTAGGGGTGAAAAGGCCAGCAGGGGGGGGGGCAGTTGGGGGAGAGCAGGCTGGCAGGGGGGCAGTGGGGGCCATCAGGCTGGTAGGGGGAGTAGTGGGGGACAAGCAGGCCAGTGGGGGGTGCAGTTAGGGGTGATCAGACCACAAGGTGGTCAGTTGGGGGCAATCAGGCTGGCAGGCAGAGTGGTTAGGGGTAATCAATCAGGCAGGCAGGTGAGCAGTTAGGAGCTAGCAGTCCAGGATTGCAAGAGGGTTGTCCGACTGCCAGTTTAGGCCCGATTCCCAGATTGGAGAGGGTGCAGGCCAAGCTAAGGGACACTGCCCTCCCCCCGTGCAAGAATTTTGTGCACCAGGACACTAGTATCTAATAAAAAGCATCTAACCTAAGGTGGTGGCATCTGATTTTTATGTTTTCTTCTAAGAATTTTTATGTTTTCTTCTAAGAATTTTAAAGACTTAGCTTTTACATTAAGGCCTATGTTCTATTTTACAATCATTTTAGTATATGGCATTAGGCAGGATTCCAATTAATTTTTAACTCTCAATTTTATTCCATTGATTTATATGTTTATTGATAGATATGTTTAGTAATTTAATATGTTTGATACTACTATAAATGAAAATGTTTTCTTAATTTAAATTTTTAAATGTTCATTGTCAATATATAGAAAACAATTGATATTTATATATTGACAGTGTGACTGAACTTTGTGACCTTGCTCCCTAATTCTGTAAGATTTTTGTATGTGGATTCGTTAGACTTTTCTACATACATATTTATGTTATCTACAAATAGACATAGATTTATTTACTTCCATTTTAGATGGCTTTTATTGCTTTATCTTTCCTAGTTTCTTTGGCTAGTATTTCAGCACAATGTTTAATTAAAATGGCAAGAATAGGTATCCCTGGTATTAGGGGAAAAAACCTTCATTTTATCACTATTAAAATAATTTTTAGCTTGTGGCTTTTGAATTCCTTTGTATTCCTAGTTTCTTGAATTTTTTTCATGAATTCATGTGGTCAAATGTTTTTCCTGCATGCATTAATGTGATCATAGGGTTGCTCTTACTCCATTAACATGGCATATCACATTGATTAATTTTCAGGTATTAAATTAACCTTGCATGCTGGAATACAGACAAATTGGTCATGGTCTATAATCATTTTTATATGTTGCTGGATTTGCTTTGCTGGTAATTTATTAAGGATTAATTTTCAAATATTTTCATAAGTGATATTTTCTTTGTAGTTTTATTTTCTTGTGACATTTTTGTTTGGTTTTGGTACCAGGGTAAGGCTGACCTCATAGAATGAATAAGAAAGTATTCTCTCCTGTTCTAATTTTACTTGAAAATTTTTGAGAAAGATAGACAGCATTTCTTTATAAATCATGTTATAGAATTTACCAAAAAAAACCCCCAATATGACCCTAGGCTTTTCTTCCAGGAAGTTTTAAAATTGTTAATTCATTTTCTTTACTTGTTACTGGTCTACCCTAATATACATTTCTTCTTGAGTCAGATTCAGTAGTTTATGTCCTTTTATAAATGTATTCATTAAATTACAAGATAATCTCACTTGGTGTCATACTGTCTTACTGTCTACTTTAAAACTAAAATTAGACCAATCTAGAAAGAAAGCTAATTTTGATCAAGGCTTGCTGTTGTTTTTTCCTGTTATTAAAGTGGTTGTTGCTACTCCTGCTGCTCTTTACTTGTTTTGTGACTTTCCAGGACTAATTTTGTAAAATCTGTACTTTTTGTCACTGTGGCTAGTAAAGTCTATGTTCAACTAATGCTTGATCAGAGATTTCCTTGAATGCTTTGAATCTATGCCTCCCACCTTTTGCCAAGAGGTTCTGGGTGTGTATTGGGGCTCACTTCTTCTATATTCTGGCTGTTTCCAAGTCCTCATTTATCCCCTCGCTTTCTGCTTATACAGAACCTCAAGGTCTGTCAGAAATGAGAGAATAGGGCCTTCGGAAGTCTTTCTGGACATGCACACAATCCAGTTTATACATGTGACTTCTGATATTCCCAGAAATGTTTCAGAACTTTTCAAAGCTCCATGTTAACATATTCTTCAGATTTTTCTTTACAATTTTTGGCTAGCCTCTTGAGCAGCACAACTGGTAAAGCCACCTTAGATTGCTGTAGTGTTTTAACCATAGCTGCTGATTATTTTATGAATGTTCCTAGAGATAAGGGTTTTCCCACTGGAAAATATGTCAGATTTAATAAAGAACAAGATCTGTTAATTGGACTATTTCGGGGAGCTTCCTGACAAGTGAAAAATAATATTTGAACAATTCAGTTATAGTTCCAAAGCCATTCCTACCTCTCCAGTGGTGCTAGGTTGCCGGTTTCCAAGGATACCATGTAACTCATGGCAAAAGTGGAATGGAAAGACAGCAAGTTAAAATGTCACTAAACTTGCTGTAATTACTGAACGGTAGTGATATTGATGCTATGATTAAGATCCAGCCATTTCTTGAATAAATGCTCCTCAGATTATTGTAAGCATTTGGTTAATTCCCTGATTTCTAGTAGAGTTGGGTTTTACTATATTTCCCAGAGTTCTTACCGCTTCTATGGAGGACAAATGTTTTGGTGGTCCTTACTATGATAATTCAGAAAAGGTCTCCTTTGTTGGATATTTTGAGATTTATAATAATAAATATGTTATCTATGACTTTTAATTTATCAATAGATAATTAAATTATAAATGTGCTGGTTAATCAAGAAAAAGTTTCAGAATGGACATTTAAGCATTTTATAGATGCGATTAGGCTTAACCCTCACGATATTGGAATGAAGATTACCCAAATTAATATCTATAAAATGAAACTACATGGCATAAAGGAACAAGAAGGTCTAGAAAACTCATTGTTGGCTACTGATTTTTAAAAATATATTTTTATTAATTTCAGAGAGGAAGAGCGAGGGAGAGAGATAGAAACATCAATGATGAGAAGAGAGAATCATTGATTGGCTGCCTCCTGAATGCCCCCGACTGGGAATCAAGCCAGTAACCTGAGCATGTGCCCTGGCTGGGATTGAACTGTGACCTCCTGGTTCATAGGTCAATGCTCAACCACTGAGCAACACTGGCTGAGCCTGATTTTTGAAGAGATATATATTAATTTCCAGGGTTGACCAAGAGAGATTTAACCATAAGTGAAGAAAATATATTAAACTTGATAAACATTCTTTTTTTTATTGTTTAAAGTATTACATATGTCTCCTTTTCCCCCGATTGACCCCCTGATAAGCATTCTTATATATTGAACTAGAGGCCTGGTGCACAAATTTGTGCACAGGTGGGGTCTGGCTAGCCCACCCAGATGGGGGCCAATCAGGGCTGGGCTGGCCAGTGGGGGGGAAGCCATGGGAGGTTGGGTGGACAGCCTCGCTCCTGATTGGGGTGGGGGAACAATCAAGGGTGGGGATGGCCAGGGGGAGGAGCCATGGGTGGTTGGCCTACTGCCTCGGCCCCTGATAAGGGTGGGGGCACCAGTCGGGGCAGGGTTGGCCAGGGGGAGGGGCTGCAGCCAGGGGGAGGGGGCATGGGCAGTTGGCCGGCTGGCCCTGCCCCTGACCAGGGTGGGGGACACGATCAGGCCAGTTTTCCGGACAGGCTGGCCAGGAAGAGGGGCCACTCCCCCATCAGGCCAGTATGCCGGCCACAGTGCATGTGATATCGAGCAGTCATTCTGGCCATTCCAGTAGTTCCGGCGTTTTGATCACTTGGCTTTTATATATAAATGATTTGTTAAATATCTTTTCCCAGCACATTCATGCGAAGCTTTAATGACCAATTAATTAAACACATGTTTATATCATCATAGTGAAGAGTAAAGCAATTAATTGTAATAGGAACTGCTAATTTTTTATTTTTTTTTTTGCTATTTCTTATACCTATGTTGTTATTTTGTGTTATTTTCAACTACTGATGGAGAGTTGGTGGAATAATATAACTTTCTCATTGTGTAGGGCTCTGAATATTTCTTCTAGGTTTACTTGGATACTAATCATAGCTTAGCATATATTTATAATTTAGAGCTTATTACTAAATGAATGAGACATCTTTAATCCTGAGTTCATGAGTCATTTTTTATACACTTAAATTATTTCTCAGTATCACCTGTAATGCTGTTTTCAGATTCATAAAAAACTAATGTCCTTAATCAGAATATTTTACAATTTAAAAAAAAATAAAATATGTAGACTATACATGTAAAATTAGCATTATTTATGTTTGCTCTTCTAAAACTCTAGCTATAGTAGATATTACGAAAAGATATGTATAGGTAAATTAAGATAAAACCAAAAGAACTGTAAAAAAATTATTTCAGATATTAACTATAACATAATTATAGCTTCAAAAGAAAGCTACATTTATCTTAAAAGCAGAAAATGCATACAATTGGTAGGTACTTTGGAAATTATAGGTCATAGAAAATATTTTCCATATATGAATAGAGGCTGGGGAGTAATATTATGTTTTCTGAAAATAGATTTTTAAAATTATTTTAGCTTCACCAGATTCCCTAAATATATGCACAAAAATATATTTATAACAATAGGCTTTTTAAAGAATAATGAATGCTTATATAAAATTTTTAAACATCATATTATTACAGTGGAACATATCTTAATAATATTTAAGTATGTTATAGTCTTCACAGTGACTATAATTTAAGTATAATATGCAATGAAAAATTAGCTGTTATTCTATTAATAATGTTATTTTTTGATGTTTTTTAAAATAAATCATTCCAATATTGCATTTATTTTTTATCTTTTTTCTTTATTGATTAAGGTATTACATATGTGTCCTTATCTCCCCATTGCCCCCCAATCCTCCCACTCATGCCCTAACCCCCTTGGTGTCTGTGTCCATTGGTTAGGCCTATATGCATGCATATAAGTCCTTTGGTTGATCTCTCCCTCTTACCCCCACCCTCCCCTACCTTCCCTCTGAGGTTTGACCATCTGATCAATGCTTCTCTGTCTCTGGATCTGTTTTTGTTCATCAATTTATGTTGTTCATTATATTCTACAAATGAGTGAGATCATATGATACTTATCTTTCTCTGACTGGCTCACTTCGCTTAGCATAATGCTCTCCAGTTCCATCCATGCTGCTGCAAATGGCAAGAATTCCTTCTTTCTAACTGCAATGTAGTATTCCATTGTGTAGATATACCACAGTTTTTTAATCCACTCATCAGCTGATAGGCACTTAGGCTGTTTCCAAATCTTAGCTATGGTAAGTTGTGCTGCTATGAACATAGGGGTGCATATATCCTTTCTGATTGGTGTTTCTAGTTTTTTGGGATATATTCCTAGAAGTGGGATCACTGGGTCAAATGGGAGTTCCATTTTTAGTTTTTTGAGGAAACTCCATACTGTCTTCCATAGTGGCTGCACCAGTCTGCATTCCCACCAGCAGTGCACGAGGGTTCCTTTTTCTCCGCATCCTCTCCAGCACTTGTCATTTGTTGATTTGTTGATGATAGCCAGTCTGACAGGTGTGAGATGATACCGCATTGTTGTTTTGATTTGCATCTCTCAGATGATTAGTGACTTTGAGCATGTTTTCATATGTCTCTTGGACTTCCTTATGTCCTTCTTTCGAAAAGTATCTATTTAGGTACTTTGCCTATTTTTTGATTGGGTTGTCTTCTTTTGTTAAGTTGTATGAGTTCCCTGTAAATGTTGGAGATTAAGCCCTTATCGGAGATAACATTGGAAAATATGTTCTCCCATGCATTAGGCTTTCTATTGCTTTGTTGATGGTTTATTTTGCTGTATAGAAGGTTTTTATTTTGATGTAGTTTCATTTGTTTGTTTGTTTTCTCTTTCATTTCCATTGCCCTAGGAGCTGTATCGGTGAAGATATTGCTTTGACATATGCCTGAGATTTTGCTGCCTGTGGATTCCTCTAATATTTTTATGGTTTCCCATCTTATGTTTAAGTCATTTATCCATTTTGAGTTTATTTTTGTGTATGGTGTAGGTTGGTGTTTTAGTTTCAATTTTTTGCATATATCTGTCCAATTTTCCCAACACCATATATTGAGGAGACTATCTTGACTCCGTTGTATGTTTTTGCCTCCTTTGTCAAATATTAATTGGGCATAGTGGTTTGAGTTGATTTCTGGGTCCTCTATTCTATTCCATTGGTGTATATGTTTGTTCTTGTGCCAGTACCAGGCACTTTTGAGAACACTGGCTTTGTAATACAGCTTGATATCTGGTACTGTGATCCCTCCTACTTTGTACTTCTTTCTTAGGATTGCTGTGGCTATTTGGGGTCTTTTTTTATTCCAGATGAATTTTTGGAGGGTTCGTTCTAGGTCTGTGAAATATACTGTTGGTATTTTAGTGGGGAGTGCATTGAATCTATAGATTGCTTTGGGTAGTATTTACAATTTAATGATGTAGATTCTAGCAATTCATGAACACGGTATGCTCTTCCATCTGTTTATATCTTCCTCTATCTCTTTTTTCACTGTTCTGTAGTTTTCTGAGTACAGGTCTTTTACCTCCTCAGTTAAGTTTATTCCTAGGTATCTTAATTTTTTTGGTGGGATGGTAAATGGGATTATTTTTAAATCTCTCTTTCTATAAGTTCACTATGGTGTATAAAAATGTTATAGATTTATTGGCATTAATTTTATATCCTGCTACATTACATAATTCATTTATTAAGTCTAATAATTTTGGGTGGAGTCTTCAGGATTTTCTATGTACAGCATCATGTCATCTGTGAATAATGATGGTTTTACGTCTTCTTTTCCAATTTGGATAACTTTTAATTCTTCTTGTTGTTTAATTGCTATGGCTAGTACTTACAGAACTATGTCAAACAGGAGTGGTGAAACTGGGCATCCCTGTCTCATTCCTGTTCTTAGGTGAAATGGTTTTAGTTTTTGCCCATTGAGTATGATGTTGGGTCTGGATGTGTCATATAAGGCTTCTGTTAGGTTGAGGTATGATCCCTCTATTCCCATTTTGCTGAAGGTTTTTATCAAGAAAGGGTGTTGAATTTTTTAAATGCATTTTCTGCATCAATTGATACGACTATGTGATTTTTATCTCTCAATTTGTTTATGTTATGTATCATGTTTATTGATTTGCAGATATTGTGCCATCCTTGAATCTACAGGATAAATCCTACGTGGTCATGGTGTATGATATTTCTGATGTAATGCTGGATCTTATTTGCTAGAATTTTGTTGAGGATTTTGGCATCTATGTTCATCAGGGATATTGGCCTATAATTCTCTTTCATTGTGTTGTCTTTATCTGGTTTTGGTATTAGGGTGATGCTGGCTTCATAGAAGGAGCTTGGAAGTGTTCCTTCCTCTTGAATTTTATGGAATAGTCTGAGGAGGATAGGTTTTAGTTCTTTTTTGAATGTTTGGTAAAACTCCACGTTGAAGCTGTCTGGCCCCGGGCTTTTGTTTGCTGGAAGCATTTTGATGACTGCTTCAATTTCTTCCATAGTTATTGGCCTATTGTGATTTTTAGATTCTACCTGATTGAGTTTTGGAAGGTTGTATTTTTCTAGGAATATGTCCATTTCCTCCAGGTTGTCTAGTTTGTTGGAGTAGACTTGTACATAGTAATTTTTAACAATCCTTTTTATTTTAAATGTGGGGTCTGTTGTTATTTCTCCTCTTTCATTTCTGATTTTGTTTATTTGGGTCCTCTCTCTTTGCTTCTTGGTGAGCCTGGCTAGAGGTTCATCAATCTTGTTTATCCTTTCAAAGAACCAGCTCTTGGTCTCATTGATCTTTTGTATTGATTTTTTTTTTTTTGGTCTCTATGTCATTTATTTCTGCTCTGATCTTTATTATATCTTTCTTTTGCTCACTATGGGCTTTTCTTATTGCTCTCATTTTAATAAGAATAATAAAAAAAATTCAAACACTTGGAAGCTGAATAGCATGCTATTAAACAATGACTGGGTTACCAAAGAGATCAAAGAATAAATTAAAAACATCCTGGAAATGAATGACAATGAAAATACAACAATTCAAAATCTATGAGACTCAGGGAAAGCAGTCCTGAGAGATAAGTTTATAGCTCTACAAGCCTACCTCAAAAAAAAATGGTAATAAATCATCTAACTCTACAACCAATACTGCATTTCAAAAATAAAAACATGTCAATACAAAACCAAACATATATGAATTCGTTGAAAAGTAGTTGAAAGTATTACATATGAATGAGTATGCATCTTCCTTTCTTGTTTATATTAATCTTTTTTTCTGATGAATTTTGGAATTTATTTTTGTTTCTTTCTGTAATTACATATGTCCACACATACAATTTTTATTCCGAGTTGATAACATTGTCATCTAAAATAAAATTTCAAATTCTATGATACAGAAAACTGAATATTGAAATAATTAGGGTAATATGATTAAATTTTTAAGATTTAAGCATATAATTACTATTTAAACAACCCTAAATCAGTCAGTTGAGAAAACATTTCAGTGAAATATACACAGCTTCTTATCTGTCCTTACATGACAGAAACCATCTGAAATATTGGCATAGTATGGCTAATATTTCCCATTTTTAGTTTTCATCCAGATGTCCTCAGTAAATGCATAGTCAATGGGTATTCAGCAAATTATATTTATATAGATAGTGCTAGCCTTGTTATACTCTGCTGACCAAATTTACTCACTGTTTTCCCACTTTCATAATATATTAGACTGTGTAAACTATATAAAAAGTATTTTAAAGTAAGCTACAAACCAGCTAAGCTTAAGTTCATATCCTACATAGCACATAGATATTTTATTGTTATCAATTCTCACCAATGAAAAGCAACACTTTAAAGTTGTAGTTTTATTGCAAATTCCCCATTTTCAATTAATTTTCAGCATGACGAAGGAAGACATCACTAGTCATATCCCACTGGGCTCATTATTCATTTTGTTCAGCAGCCTTTTGGGACTTATCCTAAAAATAAAAGGCTAATATGCAAATTGTCCCTTCGACTGGGAGTTCGGCCAGTGGCAGGACTGGCTGGCCATCCACCCCCATCGGCCCTGATCAGAGCGGGCCAGCAGGACCCCAACCATGCACGAATTTGTGCACCAGATCTCTAGTCTGAATATAAAGATCACAGTGGTTTTAAATAAATTCCACAGAAGGCAAAATTAACTGAAAAAAAAGTAAAGATCCTTGAGATGCTATCCATGCTTAAAGGAGAAGAATATTCTTATTGTGCCAAGTTCTTATTTTTATTCAAATATCTTAAATTATAAATATATATTTTTCAAGGCTTAAATTTGACAGTTAAATTTATACAGTTGCAATTGCCCCTATTTTATGTAGTTGAACATAAAATTTAAGGGGGCAAATTTGTACAAATAGATGAATAACTTTAATTGATAATTTTTGAAAGATTAACTAAATTTAGAATATTAGAAAAGACTTGAAAATACACTTATCCAATCCCTGCATCTATCAGTGTAAAATCTGTGGTACTCATGTTTGTAATAACTTACTTTTTTAATGGCAAAACTTTTACCTAAGTATTTCTTTTATGGCCAACCTGAAACCTGACATTTTTTTTTCACAGTTCTGTCACAATTCTGAAATTTATATCATTAGGTCATGCAAATGACCTACAAAACTATTACAACATTAAAAAAAATCACTGACTCACAATTAAAAGAGAATGAGAGAAATGAAAATTAACAATGATTGCAATTGAAAAAAAAACATATTCTCATGGTTTTACACTAAATAAAGCTTTAATAGAGTTAAAATTTTATTTGAATGATATAGTATCAATTAAGCCCCTTAAATATATGATGGGGAGCATAGTAAATACTATAGACCTTGTCATATACATTCTAAATATTAGACAAATAATAGAAGTTTTCACATTTAATAGTTTTCACATCAGATCTGATAAACAAAGGGAAAATTTTATAACAAGTTAGGTTTAAATCTAAAACAAAAACCATCCCTTTTACTAGTAGATGCTACCTTCTGTCTATGTCCTTGGGCAAATTACTTAACTTCTTTGAGTGGCTATATGTACATATATATGAATATATATGAATATATATATGAATATATATATATATGAATACACATACACACATATATATACATATATACATATATATATGTGTGTGTGTGTGTGTGTGTGTATGTATATATATCCTACCTCAAAGAGACTAGTAGGATTGAGAGTCAATGTTAATTTACCTAGAACAAAGCACACATGTATATTGCTCAGTGTTAACACTTAATGTATATTACTTTATCAAATATTAGTTTCCTGAATCTATTCCATTATTATACTTTGGCAGAATATGAAATGACTATATGGATGAACAGGACAAGTACATTGCCCAAGACTATACAAATTAGAAATTGCCAAAAGAGGATTTGAACCCAAGCAGTTTATATTCTCAATCCAAAGTCTTAATAAGTGTATATTGCCTCAATAACTAGCTCCATTCGTAGTAGTAGTAGTTCTAAAAATAACTGTGGAATAATATAACTATCATCACTGAGAAACTGGCGTACTGACTTCAAAGATTAGGTGAGAAAAATATTTAAGGTTTTACCTTTTCCATGGAACAATAAAATAGAGCAATCTCTAGTCTTCAATTATAAATGAAATAAAAACATGCTGTAATGATTGGTCATATCATCTGATGAACATTACTAGAATTGCATTTCCCTCCTTCTTCATGTTCTCCATCCTCTTTTAAAAAAATGCATACGATAAATCAGAGAGCACCCACAATGGAAACTCATGACGGCAATAGTAAGTAATTTTACATTGATATCTACCAACTTCTTTCTGTGCCAAGTGTAACTAGGGCAAGGTTTGGTAATTTGATCCACCCTAGGGTTAGAAATAAAGAAAATGAACTGTTAAAATCAGGTCAGTGTGCATTCCTAAGCAAGATTGGCAGAAGCTAAAATAGTTGTAAAGATCAAGAGATTACAGATTTAGACTTTAGCTTTTCTACGAAAATGGATGCATACATTGCAACTATAAATTCTCTGAAATTTTTAGACATTGTTTAACTTTATAAATCAGTTTGGCAAATTTTTGTTTCAGTTTTATTAATTAAGAAGGATATTTCACATCTTCAGTTTATGTGCTGAATAAGATTAAATAATGCATAGAAAATACATTGTTTGCATTCTAACTGGCAACAAGAAAGACACTTAGTATTGTATCAACGAAGCAATCATATAAAAAGGAGAAAAACACTTTATTCATAAAAATATATTATTTAACATATTTAAAATAACTGAAGTTAGATTTTACTATAGGGAAGTTTCAATATTATGTTCAAACTACCAAATACTATTGTAAAGAAACCAACTTAATTCAGATGTTGTGTTAATCCTTATCCTCACCTAATACTTTAAGCAAGGAAAGCAAATCTGGGCTTATGCTATCTGAATAATGTCCTATATTAAAACATGATGTAATCTCTTATTCCTTCTATTTGAAATTCCTAGTTTCTTTTTCCTTTGCTCTTGGCTGTCTTCTTTTGCCTTTCTATGAATTCTATTAAAAGCAGCCAAAGAAGCAGACAATCAGTGAAAGAGGTTAAATAACTAATACCACAGCAAATTAAATCATGGTGGTATCATCAGGGAACATTCATCAGAAAGACATGCTGTTGAATTTGTTAAGCCTTATTTCTGAATTTTATTTAAGGAACTAGTAAAGCATAACACAGTAAATGCTTTCTTCTTTTAAGTATGACAAATAAAAATTTAACACAAAATTATCTTGAATATCATTAAACAATATCATTATATTAGTCACTATTTTGCACAAATTCTGAGCTATACATTTTCACAGGGTTTAACTATTAGCCACTTGTTTGGGGATAATAAACTTTTGAGAATTTTTTAGCAAATATTAATATACTTTAAACTGAATTTAACCATGAAGAAACATTACAGTATAATATTTTAAGAACTTTTTATTTTTTTTATATTTTCAGATACCCATCTATCAGAAGTGAGAGCATTTTCTCCTAAATAGAATGTAGTTATTTCATCAAATTTTCTAAACTTGAAAAATTTTTAGCTTATGAATTCAAATCCTCTTTTTTCTAACCTTCCTGTAACCCTTTGTATAGAGTTTAAACAAATTTAAAACATTTCAAAAGTGCTATTGAGGTTTGCTTAAATGCATATAATTAAAGTAATAATGTTATAGAATTGTTTAAATGTACAATTGGAATCTTAAAAATATTTTAACAACTAAAATGTGCACATGATTATTTTATGAAAATATACATTTTTATATTTATTCTGCAATATAATGAACCCAGCTTTTTATAAAACCTGAAGTTGAACTTTTGTGGATACAATAAGGTTTTTGTTAAAATCAGGAGACCAATAATGCTACTATGATCAATGCTCCTATGTTATTTTCTCAAAGATTCCGTAGAAGGATTGTTGTCTGGGTCACTGATTACATTGGTCTATTACAAAATATGCCATCAATTTAGGTAAAGACAAAAAGGTCTGTGTTCTGTCTGGTCAACTATTAGTTATAATTAATTCATTTGATAAATGTATCTTATTTTAAACATTGTATACAGTCTAATTATCTAGGCATAGAAGGTACATCTCATTTTGAAAATTTTAGAATCTTATTTTTGTCCTATAAGAATTCTCATTAGTACTCATGCAGTGAAAACATATTTTCATGCTTTCATCACATAATTATCATAATCTACTTTGTGTGTGTGTGTGTGGGGGGGGGAAGAGGTGTTAGAAGTCATGGTCTAGAAGTTTCCATTGTCTGTGGAAGCTGCTCACTATAGAAACTTAAGTATTAGAAGCCACCTGTGATGTTGAATAGGGATATAGTTAAAACAGATCAAAGTAAAGTCTCTAGTAAGTTGCTTTACCCAACATACATTAAACAAATAAAATAATTGCATAAAAAAGCATAAATTACCTAGGAATAAATTTAACCAAACTTAACTAAATTTTCAAAGAGTTGAAAGACCAGTTCCCTGAAAATTCTTAGACATTGAAGAATGTAATTGAATAAGATACACATAAATGAAGGATATACTTTGTTAATAGATTGGAAGGATTAATATTGTTAAAATGCCCTTACAATATGTCCAAAGCAATATACAGATTTAATGCAATCCTTATTAAAATGCCAATGTCATTCTTTTCAGAACCAGACAGCTAATCCTGTGTGTGTTGAGGTTTTTTGTTGTTGTTTTGTTTTCATGAGGTGGGAATCTTAAAAGTCTTTTTCTAAAAGTCTCAATCATCTGCTCACATTAGCATCGGGAGTATTAGAATTTACAACTGAAGGTGAGGGTTGAACTCAGGGACATTGTAAAACAAAATTTAAAAATTTCTTTTTAAAATCCAGATTTTTATGATCAATTTCCTCATGACACAATATCTGTAGTGTTTCATAGAAAAAAAATAAAATATTCTAAAGTTCCACAAAATGGTCAGCAGAACCAAAAAAATATTAATTGCTTTAATAATAATAAAGATAAATCATTATCATATTCATGTACAATGCTTAGGTTTACTTTTACTTATAATCATTTATGAATTAATATGTTATGTATCTATAGTTTTAAAGAATTTGCTATTCAAAGTCTCTAAAGAAAGAGAACTTGAGGAAATCTTTGCAATGTGTCTACAAAATAATTTTCCTTTTCTTTGGTAAATGTATATGAAGATATTTTTCAATCTTTACTTTTTTTTCCCCCAGGCATCTGGTATGCAAATTTGTGTAAGAAATATATCAAAGATAGAGAAAGACATAAAGTCAGCACACATACAGGAAGCAATAATGTATTAATTATAAATATGTAAGTTGATTTAAAATATAGTGCAAAAATACAGACACAAGAACACCTTTGGATGACTAGAATTCTCATAACTTGAAAGGTGAAGGTTTTTCAAATTAGCAGATTAATTATAGCAGGCAGGAGGTCAAACAAACAATCTGGTTTAAAATGTTAGTCATGTGTGGAAGAAAATATTGGCTGGAAATAGGTTCAATTAAATGAATTTATAAATGGTAAAATGATAATATTTTATGAATTTTAACCAAATAGCCAAACACCACCAAAATTACATTATTTTCATTTTTCCCCATTTTCATTGGTTTTACTTTTTCTATTTATGTGTATGAAACTTTAAAAATGTATAGCTTGCCCTGGCAGGCTTGGCTCAGTGGATAGAGCGTTGGCCTGCAGACTGGGAGGTCCCGGGTTTAATTCTGGTCAAAGGCACATCCTAGGTTGTGGGCTCAATCCCCATCATTGATGTTTCTATCTCTCTCCCTCTCCCTTCCTCTCTGAAATCAATAAAGATATATTTTTTAAAAAATAATAAAAATAAAAATGTATAGCTTGCTCAAGTTCCATAGTAAGCACTTTTCTGTATTCCATTACACTTTAACTTCTATTATTCAACTCACATAAAAAATATTTTTACTGCATAACCACATACTTATCAATTGTGCATTCACTATGCCAAGTTTACATACAATGACATATGTGCTCTTGCCTTTTCATTTATCAAACTGTTTATTTTCAATATATTTCAGATCTCCATTAAATCACTTAGAGCTTAAGAAAACATGATCATATTGTAGTGTTAGGAATTCTTTTACACTTAAAAAGGAAGAAAACCATAAATTTATTTTAAAAGGAAAGAGCCTGAGAAACACTTGAAAAGTTATTTACATAATTTTAGTTTATATACATGGATGACATATTATCAAAATTTAAAAGAAAAATGTTGTATGAATTATTGCTTATACATAAATATATATATTTTTAAAGAGTGAAATCTTCCACAGTGCAGTTTTCTAAATTTGAAAATACAGATGAAACTTTTTATCTGTAACAACAACAACAGACATTAAAAAATATTAGTCAGTTTTTATTAAGCAAAGCTTTCTGCTCTTTGCACTTACAAAATGATTCTTTGTCATATATACTTTTAACAGTATATTATATTGCATTATGCTGGTACTATTGTGAATTTATTTTTTGCATGTCAACATCTTGATTGGGGCAAGTAGACTCTTAAATTTCAAGTAAACCATACATCTAGGTGTTTTTTTTTTTGTTTTTGAATGCTTCTGGGTATGAAAATTCCTCTACTGCTATAGTACTTAATCTCTTTGACTCAGAATATTTTATCATACATGACATAGAACCCTACTAGACTTATATTTGTCTAAAATTTTCCTAATTTGAATTTAATTTCTTTGTTCTAGATTTTTGTTGTTGTTGTTGTTAATCCTCACCCGAGGATATTTTTGCATCAATTTTTAGAGAGAGTGGAAGGGAGAGGGAGACACAGAGAGAAACATTGATGTGAGAGGGACACATTGATTGGTTGCCTCCTGCATGCACTCTGACCAGGGCCAGGGAATGTGCAACCAAGGTACATGCCCTTGACTGGAATCGAACCTGGGACCATTCAGTTTGAGTCAAACTGCTAGGGCAATCATTTTTTTGTAAGAACAGAAAAAACATCCTAATTCATCTGTTAGCTTTGTTTCTCCTAACTGCAAATTCCTTAAAGGTTCCTTGAAATTTTATTTGTCTTCCCCACTCTTGAAATAATAAGTTTTAACTTTTGGAACGTAGACCTACATAGAAATGGCTTGTGTTACTAGGGAATGTCCTTCATGACATTCATAGAACACACACCCACACCACATACAATCAGTTTAGGTAAATTAAACTTGAAATGTCCAAACACAGAGATAATTTAGGTTAAAGGTTATAAATTCAATAATAGAATTTAAAAATGCATTAACAAGTAACACAAAATTGTAATTTGTTACATTTCATAACATCCAACTATGACTTTAATCTGCTATTAATATTTGGATTTTTTCTTTGATACTAAAGGAACATTGACCTAAACTCATATTATTCAGATACAAGCTGTGTATCCAACTGAAGAAGAAATTGCAAGGTGAGAACAGAGTACATCTATACTATAAGCAACAATATCATTAATGATTAACAGAATGGAAGAGTTTAAAAATACACAAATCAATTTCAGCTCTTTGATGGAAAGTAACGCGCGCGTGTGTGTGTGTGTGTGTGTGTGTGTGTGTTTCCTTAGAATGGATTTATCTTACATTACCCTTGGAAGTAATGCTTGTCACATAAAATTTCATCAAAAAGATTTGGCAAATACAGACAAGAGAAGTCATATAATGCTTTATTTTCTATCACATGTTCAGTAACTTGATATAACATAGAAGATAGATTTGGCAAAATTTTCTCTTCTGCATCTATGCTGCTTTTTAATATTATGCTAATTTTGTTAATGTCATTTTTTAAACTATCCATAAAGTTAGTTGTACTCCATGTGGTTTACAGCCATATAGTTAATATGTTTATACCATCATTTTAAAGTATGTGCATTTCCATTCATGTATTTTGACATTATTACCTTAAAATGTATACTTATAAATTGAAATATTTATATATTCATAGTATATTCAAAATTTCTGCACCAGCTTTTGTTTTTGTTTTAGAAATAACTTAATAGCATATAAATTTACCTCAATAGCATTTTAGTGTTAACTCTCTATGTACCATTGCTACGTTATCCCATTACTAAGTTCCATATGACTAATTTAGAAGACATTTGTATTCTTCCTGGTAAATGTATTAAGGAATAAATCATTGTTAATACATATTAATTTGCCCAGTATTAAAACGTTATTATCATCTATTATATTCCAAACACAGATTTAGGTCCATTCTATACTATAAAATAAAAATATAGCTTTAAAAATATTAGTTTGAATTTTTATACTGTTTTGTCATTTGAGATAACCAGCAATTATGATCTTTTAATTTTCAAAAATTATTTTTATCCTTTTTCAAATATTTTTTGTTTTTGTTTTATTTTTTTCTTACTAACAGTAGGTTACAGGTTGGAACAAAGCAAACCTTGTCATAAGTTACCAAATCATAGGTAATGTCTGGGACAGAGGATTATAAACCTGAGCAACCTGGTTCTAGAATATATGGCCATAACAACTGTGCACTATATGTATATCACCTCTGTTTATATGTGTGTATTCCTGTCTGATAGCAGAGAGGAAGTTAGAGTAATTATATGTTCAGTAATTTGTGTTAACATCATTTTTGAAGAAGATGTAATTATCAACATTGTTGTATGCAAGTTTATTGTTCATAAAGCTCTAGGCCAGTGGTTTTTAAAATCCTGATTTCTGGGCCTCATCCTTTGGAAATTCTGTTTCTTTGTTATGGGGTGAATTTAAAAAGATTCCCAGGTGATTCTAATGTGCAGCCAAGGTTGAGAACCACTGCTCTAGGCATTTCAAGGGTTGACAAACTGGCCCTACTGGCCAAATCCTGTTTGTAACAAATTTTGGTTAAAAAAATAAATGGAGTTCATACCCATTCATCTGCTATTGTTCATCTCTACTTTCATGATTCAATAGTAGGTTTGAGTAGTGGCCCAAAATGAACATATAGCCCTCAAAACTTAACATCTTTACTATCTGGTCCTTCACTGGAAAAATTTGGGGACTCTAAGTTTTAAATTAACTAATTTCAACTTTTTAAAAATGCAATACACATTTAAAAAAAATGTTTCAGGCCATAAATAGATGTTTGCTTTTATCTTGTATTCTTTGATTAATGATGTTCTTAATTGGTATTAATTGGTATACATTTCTCCCCAAATATAGATATATGTTTCCCTGACTTTTTCAATTATAGCAGTTAATATCTCAGTAGCTCTTTTTTACTCAATGCATTTCCTGTTCTGCTTCATTTTGATAACAGTGTTTCTTATTATAATGTGCTTATTATTCCTTGATTTGCTTTGTGTGCTTATATTTCAACAATAATAATGAATTCACTGTATGTCATCTTCATGGATAGAAATAAATTGTTCATTCTTCCAGACGGTTCAAAAAATTGTACCAAATTCATTTATCTTTTTATTCAGACCAATTGAAAAAGTGCAAAGAAGAGAAAATGTACAAAATGTAACATGTCATAAAGTAAGGGTACATTAACTTCTGTAGAAACACATACATGCACACACACACACACACACACACACACACTATGCAGAAAGAGCTGTGATAACCCTTTAAGAATATCCTACTGTTGGAGTTATTACTTTGCTCAACTAGAACAAATGGACACATTTTGAAAACCTTTGGTCACTCACCAATAACATATAATTTTTCATATTCACAATCTCAAATATTAACATAATTGAGCTATTTAACATTTAGTTGTAACTTACTTGCCCATTTCAGGACTGATGATTACATATAAGAAAGAGGTAGATTCATTTTATTAGTATGGAAATTTCAAGAGAAAAAAAGTGTTTCTCAGAAATGCAAAAATTAACAATGGAATTATTTGTTGTTATCAATAACCATCCAAGTAAATATGTACTTTGCTTGAACGTTGTGGTTGAGATTTTCCAAGAAAGATACATATGTACATGTATGTCTATATGTATATGTATGTCTATATATATTCACATATTCTTGTGAATGATAGTCAGATTATAGAAATAGGAATATATGTGTTCTTAATTCTCATTACTCTATCACTTGTTTGCATATATAAATCTATTTTTATATATATTTTTCTGCCATATATATATATATATATATATATATATATATACTAGATTCGTGCACATTGAAAGTAAATTAATTAGAAATATTTTAATATCACTATTTGCCCTGTCTCTATAATAGAAGTGTCAAACATGAAAGAAAATTAGTAAAATGTATATGAAAATAATATATAAATTGATTAATAAGTAAACAATAACAACATGATATAACAACAACAAAGACATGATATAAAAGCAACAAAAATATGATATAAAAACAACAAAAACATGATATAAAGCTGGCTTCTTTCAACTTCAGAGGTATGTTGTACCAATAATTGGTCTTCAGATATATTCTGTCCACAATGCCTCTTTCTTTCAGCTTCAGAATGTCAACAAAAACAATCAAATTCATGATCAACAATGACAGATCGAAACACACGCGTGCAATTTGTGCCAGGGAGAGCTTTATATATATCGCGCATGTGCAAGTCAACGTTTATTTTTAAATTGCCAGTGCACATCATATGTACTGTCTGGTTGGTCAGGCAGATGGTCCAATGAACAGATGGTTGGTCACTTAGCCTTTTATACATATAGATTTGAAGATATATATATATATATATATATATATATATATATATATATATATATATATATATATAATATCTCTTAAAGGACTTGGTATTAAAAAATTAATATGGTGAGGGCAAAGAATAAAGCCAAGGGTCAATATTTAATATTTTTCTAATTTATTTTACAAAAAACATCTGTGACCTAAATTCATGTGTTTATATGAATTGGAATTAGTTATGTTTGCAAAAGAAATTAACATTTCTCTTGGGTGTGTGGTTTAGAAAGGAGCAACCAGTTTCTTACTGTCCTGTGAAAGATTACCCACAGCATCCTACTAATATTCAGGAGTCAAAATTAGTGATACTTGTGAATCTTAACATTCAGCTTAATTTTGTAAAGATAAAAAATATTACACATACAAATCTACTGATTATCAGTTTGTGGATTTTAAAGTCATTATTCATTTTCATGATCATTATGATAATGATTATATAGCCTATAATAATTTATTTAGGGAAGTTGCAAAACTGACAAAAAAAGAACAGTTTTTGAATTTACAGATAAGTAATATAGCAATGAGAATTAAAAATACATATATTTCTTTAATAAGATTACCATTCAGAAGATTACCATTCTATATTGATGCTGAAAATTAATACGTATTAAAATGATTCTATTTATTTGTAAAAAACTAAAAAGGGAATTAACTTTTTAAAAGTAATTTTGCAACACATTTATGGGCTGAGAATTGCACTGAAACTGTGTGGGCTCATTATATTTTAAAGAGAATTATAGACTCATTGTGAAGTTGCAAGTTTTTCTAGACTGTGGCCTTCGGGCATCAATTTAATTGCATGGTTAATTATCTGACCAACCAAACTCTTCTGTAACTGCTTTATGCACACATTCTTTGGTAGTTACCTCAATGATTTTGAGAAAGACAGTGGAGGGGGTGGGATCGATGAAAAAATTTAAAGGAAAGAAAAAATCCACAATGTAAGATAAAAATGACAAAAAATAAAACATAATGATATGGGAGGCACATTTTGGTCTTTTAATACACATCTTAGCACTGACAAGAGAAATTGTATAAGAGCATTTGGCTCTTGGAAGTTTTCAGTTCTATTTAATTATAGCTTTAGCTATTATAACATGAGAAACTAAGTTGTTTATTAAAATCCTTAGAATAATTGTGGATTTATGTTATATGCTTTAAAGCTAAATGCCTGTGCCCATATTACTTTCTTTACATTACTGTAGTTTCACACTACATTTTCTCCTCCATAAACTTTATTTCAGTTCAGGACATGAAAGCTTTTTGTTTAAATTCATAATAACTACATTAAAGAAAAGTGTTTTGAATATACAAAACTATTTAAGTAAAAACTAAAAGTATCTCAAGTTAGTTTGTCAATATTCTGAATTCTCTAAGACACCATTAAACTTATGTTCAAATATGTTCCTTTTATAAGAATTACTTTAAGTCACTAACTTTATGACCATAGGTGGTATATTGCCAGTGTGGATTAAATGTGTGCCTCTTTGCCCTTCACTTATTGTTCTTAACTATATTGTTTATCAACATAACTCTTATGAAACAAAATATTTTAAAGTTCTCATTTGGCTTATTGTGCTAAATGCAATAGTTTTTGCATAAAAATTATTGTGCATTTTTCTAGAATTTGAGTACAATATCACCACACATAAGGATCATTAATTTAACACTAATGCTGCCCATAGTTATTTAGAGAGAGAGAGAGAGAGAGAGAGAGAGAGAGAGAGTTAAATGTTGCTTAATTTTAAGTGAGTAAATAGACTCCTTTTTGGGTTTGAGTGCTTCAGCTCATATCTAATGAGACAATGATAAGGAAGGACATTTTGCTAAATGTGATATTCCATCACTTAAATAATGTAAACATCATGACTTATCGTATGAATAACTTATGTACACTGAAATTTAGTAACTATGCTTTAAAAATTAACATTGAATTTTAAAGCAATTGTAATGTTAACATTGCAAAATCAGAATAGTTTGTTATGTACAAATTATTTTACACAGTCTTTAAGCAATTGTTTCTTTTAAATGTTTCTGTTCTTATAATATTTGACATTTCCTAGATAATTACTTTCTGTAATAGTTTAGGAGTTCAAGATACCATCTGGATTGTATTTCAAATGATGTGTTTGTGGGTCTTCCATAGATTGTTTAGATTATAGAATAGCTAAAATCCAAAACAAATATGGCAAGTAGAGTACACTATTCTAGAAAAGCCAGTTGTTGTTTCCAGAAAATGCTTACAATTAATTACTCTACTTAATTTTATTAAATTTTGTCATGCACATATATAAAATCTTACAGGTAAACAGAGTCACATTGGGAAGTAAAGATAAAGCAGAGATCTGGAGAAATGATGGGTACATGTACAGGAAGAGCCTGAGGACCCTTGTTGAGTGAGGGTATTTTAACATTCCCCTCAGAGTGGTTGTGAGAAGATCCAAATGCAGGAGGAAATAATATCAAAGGGAAACTCACAGGAAAGAACTGAAAAACAAGCTAGAAAAAGACCGAGGGAAATCAGAAATTGGTCTAGTCCCTGTTATATGTGAAGTTACATGTCAGTTTTTATTATAGGTGATTTGTAGGAATTGAGATCAATCTGACTTGATTTGGTTCCTCCCTCCATGAGTTCACAGATGAGTAGAGTAGAACAACAGGCATATTATACCTAGACAATGTAAAATGAGGTGTCCTAAGAAACAAAAAGATTAAAGGCATTGTAAATTTAATTTGAGAATATGTAGATGAAAGGCCACTGTGGAAGAGGTGGCAATAAAGGATGTGTAAGGTTTACATATCATTTGATTTATATGTAGAATCTGAAGAACAATATAAACAAACAAAACAGAAACCAACCACGGGCGGGAGTGGAGTGGGGGGTGGATGAAAAAGGTAAAGGGATTGAGAAGTACAGATTGCTCATTACAAACTAATCATGAGGATGTAAAATACAGCATAGGAATTATAAGAAAAAACTAGAGGCCCGGAGCAAGAAATTCGTGCATGTGTGTGTGGGGGGGTCCCTCAGCCTGGCCTGCACCCTCTCCAATCTGGGGCCCCACAGGGGATGTCTGACTGCCTCCCACAATCTGGGACTGCTGGCTCCTTACTGCTCGCCTGTCTGCCTGATTGCCCCTAACTGCTCCCCTGCTGGCCTGATCATCCCCAACTGCTCCCCTGCTGGCCTGATCACCCCTAAGCGCCTCTGCCGTGGGCCCACACCTGGGACCCAGGGTTCCCTTCTCCATCCAGCTGCAGGCACCCAGGACCTGGGCTTCACTCCCTCTGGCCAGCTGCAGGCACCCGGGACCAGGATTCTCTCTTATCATGGATGTTTCTCTCTCTCTCTTTCTCCCTCTCCCGTTGTCTCTGAGATCAATAAAAATATATATTAAAAAAATAAAACATTTTTAAAAAGAGATGGGTAAGTTTTAAACATACATAAATGTTCTATAAAGTTATATTACTCAGAATTAAGATAGAGTACATGCTCACAATTTGTTAAAATAAAAATTTTCTAGTTTAGTAAGAGCTGATTACCAGTATCTTTTTAAATATCACTTTAAATCTGTTAAGGCTCTTTTCCCTTCCTATAACTATTTTTCCCATTTGATCTTTTATTATATATTTTGACTTCCTTTTAACATCCGCTTTTAGAACATCATTTTAAATAACTTTCTTAAGAATATTCTTATATCCTTTGCATTACTCTTTTGAAAAATGTTTGTCTAGATATTATGAATATATTTTTTCAATTGAGGTTTATTTTAATATTACTTCTTCATTTTCTGACCTGTAAAGTATAAGATTAATGATGAGGATTACATTATGGGCCTCCCAACCTATCCCAGAATCTTTATTAGAGGATGTCATGTAGAATTAAATTCCAAAAGAAATGCAAACAGGTATGAATGTGTAACTCCATTCATCCAGACCAGTGAGCTTCACAAGGCTTAAGTACTTTCCGACATGTCTGGGCCAAGTCTCCCTGGCGCAAATCCCATAGTTTATCCACAGTCAGGTACCATGCATATCTCCAACAGATCCACTAGAACCGGTTAGAGACTGATAATGGCTTAACTTCCTGACCCTTTCAAAGTCTGTCTGTCTGACAGCATTTTATTTTTTTAAATATATTTGTATTGTTTTTTATTAATTTTTTACAAAGAGGAAGGGAGAGGGATAGAGTTAGAAACATCGATGAGAGAGAAACATCAATCAGCTGTCTCCTGCACACGCCCTACTGGGGATGTGCCCGCAACCAAGGTACATGCCCTTGACCGGAATTGAACCTGGGACCCTTCAGTACACAGGCTGACGCTCTATCCACTGAGCCAAACCAATCAGGGCTCTGACAGCCTTTTAAATGCTGCAGGTATTTACAGCATATATATCATAAAGATAGTAAGAAATGAACCTATTTTTACATATTACCGCATGAACATTAGAAAAGCAATCTGCCAGAGTATGATTTCTATGAGGTAAACAATGAGCTAACCTATGAAACAAACACTTTACTCTGCAGAGGTCAAAATGATGAAATTGGTGGCCCAGCAGGTAATCTTTCTTTTCCCTTTTGTTTCTTCCCCAAAACAGTTTGTGTTGTGATATACATCCTTGGAGAAACTATGTGTTTAATATTTAGTCTACTTAATATTTTACTCTGAGCTGCTGTTCACTGAGGCAGAAATTTGGATACTGAAGTCATGCAGCTAAATCCTATTAGAAGGCCACAAAATCTACTTAAAATTTCAGAATGTTGATCTGGGCCATTTGCAGTGAACTTCAGTGAAGCAGCAAATGCATTTTAGAGTTTGCTGTATTAGAGATAATGGAACTACTTTTCTTTAAGAATAAAAATGTAATTTAAATATATTTTTTCTTCATATACATCCTTACTATATGCTTTAGAGAGACTTGTATTATGAAATGCTTATCTCTGCAGTTTTAAGATGACTATGACATTTTATGAACTATAAAAAATGATTCCTCAGCTTTATAATTATATACCCCCTCCCCCCTGCCCATTTCGGTGGAACTGGATTTTCTTTTTGCTCTTTTTCTGATTTATGCTGGAAGACAGTTCTTGACCTCTCGCTGATGTGTCAGTGCTATGCTATGACAACTGTCACATGCTTAAAGCTGCTCTTGTAATGCTTTGTTTCTATGATATATGTATTTTTACTTCACCCTTTGCTTTGTTTTTCATGCCACCATCTCAGCTGAATCCATTGCTGGTGTGAATGAAATTCGTTCTCCCACATATAGAGAAACGACAGAAAAGACAGAATAACAAAATCATGTTAGAGGTTTGGAGAATTACTGGTCATAGATCTCCAAGGTTAAAATTGGGAATTTTTTCAGAGTTGGTTAGATGAGATTTTTATTTACTAATTGCAGCTCCATTGAGCTCTGTCATGCCTCCATTCTTAAGCACAGCACAACAGTTTACATATAACTTCTCCTATGAGGCTTTTGAAAAAATTCAAGACAATAATGAAACCACAAAACCAAAAGGTGAAGTGTTTATTATCCTTAATTTATAAACTGAAAACCTGAGAAAATATTTTATGTATTTTGAGATATTTTCTGAAATGAACATTTGAAGTCCGACTTGCAATTTTTTATATCATCCAGCCCATCCGTAAGTATTCATGGAGCTCCCTTCATGATGCGTCACATGAACAGTCTTTAATTGACCTCTGCTTCTGCAGTCTACTCAGACACCAGGTGCATCACGCATCCCATCAGGTAAATTAAGCTTTATTTTTTAAACGCATTTGTACTGTGTGTATATGTATTAAGGTAGTGAGTTACATAGGTAAACAATAATTAAAACAAAACAAAACAGCCGAAACCGGTTTGGCTCAGTGGATAGAGCGTCGGCCTGCGGACTGAAAGGTCCCAGGTTCGATTCCGGTCAAGGGCATGTACCTGGGTTGCGGGCATATCCCCAGTGGGATATGTGCAGGAGGCAGCTGATCGATGTTTCTCTCTCATCGATGTTTCTAACTCTCTATCTCTCTCCCTTCCTCTCTGTAAAAAATCAATAAAATATATTAAAAAAAAACAAAACAAAACAAAACAAAACAAAAAAAACACAAAACCTCTGTCCTGAAAATTCCATGATTTAATGTGATGTTTTGATAGATTTATTTCAATAGATTTTTATTTCTGCAATGCTTGATGATGTTTCTTGAAGATACATATATATACACTTAGCTGTATTTTAACCATCAACTTTACAGACTCTTTTTTCTCTTTTTATCATGTGAACCAAAACTGTGTACTCTGCCCAAGCTAATCTACATTAACACAGTTTTCTCTCTAGCTAGCTGCCTTTACAAGTACAATTCTAGTATTTTCCTCAACATGATTTATGACTTTACTATTCTGGGAAATTCTTGCCCAGGTAGATAAAAGTTGCTTATTTTATTGCTCATTTCAGGAATTCCCCAAAACGCCATTTAAATCAACAGCAAAATGTTCGACTTTTCCATATATAGTGTCACATGATTAACTCTAAGACAGTACAAACCTTATCAAGTTAAGTATTATTTTTGGAAAGCCAGGATTTGACAATCTTGGAAGCCCGCAGAGAACCAATCAAGCTTTCTTTATCACAATAGCTCTGGAACTCCGATTCAAAAATAGCACTTTCCTCTCCAAATCATTGGACATCTGGCTTGAGTTTCTCTCAGAACACTATGATTATAATTAATTAATTTTGTTGCACCCAAGTTTATTTTTTTTATCAAATGCCCACAAATACTAAGTGAATTTTTATATCTTTGAGTTTAAAAAACAAGCCTTAACAACAACAAAGGGATTGAGTTTAAAACTCTTTAAACAGTAATATTTTGATTATCAAATCAGATCAGATGTGAAACTATCTATTCTTTGTATAAAGGGCATTGTTATTTGTCTCTTTCTGTCCTTGTCCTTTTTATTTTATGTCTATAAGAGGAAAGTACACAGGGGGCAAAATAGACCTGGACTCCAATAGGCCCATTCTTCAAGCTAAACCTGAAAAATTTGATATTTTTTTTACCAACACTAGAGGCCCATTGCATGAAATTGTGTATGAGCGCAGTCCCTAGGCCTGGCCAGTGATCGAAGCATGCGCGTTTGGAGTGGAAGGGCAAGTCCCAGCTGACCTCTAGGCCCTGGGAAGCACTTGGGCCCCCGGGCCTCTGCGTGCTCCCCTCTGCCTGAATCATTGAGACCCTGCCCGGCTCCCTCAGCACCTGGGACCCAGGCGGCGGTCTCATCCCCGACCGCTGCTGCTGGTCACCGTCTGTGGGGTGATTGGCAGGGTGATCGGGCCCCACTCGCACCTGCCTTGGCCTGGCGCTGCCCACTTACTTGTCCCACTATCCTGCCGCGGTTCGGCTCTCATCAGGGCCCATCAGTGCCGGCAGGACCTCCACAGCCACCCGCTGCCAGCACTGCATCACTGATGCCTGACATGTCACACACCACCCTCTGGTGTTCAGCACATGTCATAGCGAGCGGTTGAACTCCCAGTTGAACTCCTGGTCAAGGGGACAATTTGCATTTTGGGCTTTTATTATACAGGATTCCTCAGTCAAATTTTGCCTAATGTTACCTAGCAAAATGTTATAATGACTTTAAATAATCTTTTGTTTTGACTGTGAGCCTCTGAATGTGAGGAGGATCTTCTTAACAATAGGTTCTGTCTGACAGAAAGTGAAAATGAATTGGATGAACAAGTGAAAATATCCCAGCCATTAGACTGAGGGTCTCAAGATACGAAATCATAAGCAACTCTTTCAGTAACTGTTTTAAGTCTATTTTAGTCTAAATTTTAGTCTGTGCCCCTTCAAGAACCAGTGACTAATTCATAAATCCTATATAATAAAGAGCTAATATGCAAATGGTCATCATACCCTTGAGCCCTCGTGCCCTCGCACCCTTGCATCGGGGCCTGGTGGACCTGAGGCCGCATTCCTCACCCTGGTGCCGGGGCCTGGGGACTTGAGGCTGCACCCCCTGTCCAGTGGGGCTCGATGGGGGACCTGAGGCAGCATCCTCCGCCTGGTGGGGCTTGATGGGGGACTTGAGGCTATGCCCCCTGCCCGGCGGGGCTTGATGGGGTTGGGGCCAGCCAGTTCTGGGTCTCTAGCGATTTGAAAGGGCACAGGCTGGGCTGAGGGAGCCTCCCCTCCCAGTGCACAAATGTCTTAAACAAGGCCTCTGTTATTAAAATATTTCCTCTAATTCCCTTTTAATATGCATGAATTTCATGCACCAGGCCACTAGTGTATTTTATAATAAGCTTGCATTTGTATGGTATTCTTTTAAATTCCATAATTTCACCAGTGATAATTTAAAACTATAGTGGTCAATTTGGGAAACTTAGTAGAAAAAAACTTTACTGCTTGAGAGTTGCCTTAGAATTGAAAGGAAGCAAAATTTCAAATATTAAATGCTAGTATTAATTTCTGATGATGTGCATGAACCTTCTCATTTCTCCTCACTCTCAATACATTTTCTATGGTTTATTGTTTTTTATTGTCTTTTTATTATCCAAACTAGAAGCCCAATGCATGAATTTGTGCATGAGTGGGGTCCCTTGCCCTGGCTGGTGATCGGGGCCAATTGATGCTGTCTTGCCCAGTCCTGATCGGGGCTGATTGGGGTTGGTAGGCCAGGAGGAGGGACCGCGGGAGGTTGGCTGCCCCTTGGTGGTCAGTGCACTTCATAGTGACTGGTCAACCAGTTGTGTGGTCTACGAGTTGTAACGGTCACTTAGGCTTTTATATATATATAGAGAGATAGATAGATATGTGTGTGAAGTGTTATTTCATTATGGTACAGCTTGCATTCCCTTAATGATAAATGATTATGAACATCTTTTCATGTTTTTGTTCTTATTTGGAAACATGTCTACTCAAATCATTTGCTTATTTTTAATGAGGTTATATGTCCATTTTTATATTGGATTTTAAGTTATCTTTATAAGGGACCATTAAAGAAAGCCAGTTTGTATTTCTTCCTTATAGTTTTATACTTAAATGCAGATGAATTTTTTTTTCAATTGCAGATCTGCTTTCTTTAGTGTCCTTTTGAATTAATATAACTATATTCATTTTCTCTTTTCTGGACAAATCATCAATATCTATATATAGATTCTTATGGCACAGGTGGTTTATTGAGTTACCCTCTTATACTTAGAAGTTTCCAACTGGGATCTCAAAACCCTTAAATTTTCATATGATTCTACTCTTATCCAGCAGGTGAAAAATCTCTTTTATATTTTAATAATGAGGTGAGGTCTGAGACTGATTCCATCTATACTTAATGTTTTAGTTCTCACAGGGCATACGATTTCCAAAGGAGAACTACAATTCTTTCAAAGTAAAGTGGATTACCTGGGATAAGACTTATCCTAGGAATTTACACCCTTACTCTGAAAGAATATAAAATGTTTAAAACTTCCCAGGCTTATAAACTAAGAGGCGATTAAGAGAATTCCTGTGTTTTAATGACTATTGCAGGCAGTGGGTTCTCAAATGATCTTAAATTACCATAGCACTATATAACTTAACTGTGTTCTCAGAAACTCCATTTCTACCCAGAGAACCCAATATAAATAGGCTTTTAAGGTTTAAAACAGCTTTCCAATCAACTTCCTCTCTCCTCACCATGAATACCGGAATATCAGAAATGTATCAACTTGACCCCCAATTTTTTTTAATCCATTCTTACCTTCTAATAGATGTGTGATAATTTATTTCAACACTCTCAATACCCTGACCCTACTTTCTCCTCATTTCATTGCCGTCTGTGACGAAAATGTAAACACACTCTTCTGTTTTTTTCCCGATGATTACACTGAAGTAGCTGATTTCTGTTGGAGTAAATCTGATGAATGATAAATGAATACTACTATTAATTCATCAGCAGCAGCATCAACATGGTAAAAGGGAACTCATGAATGTTTACTTTCATGTTCCACAGTAGAATTGTGAATTACCATAAACTCCCTCACACATATTTAAGATGATGACTAAAGTTTTCCTGCAGTTATAAAATTACCAAAATGCCATTTCTGGCATATTGTATATTACCTAAAAACATTAAAAAAGTTTTATGAAAAATTTAGAGTAGTAGGTTTTTATATTCGATGTACAGAAAATGTCCACCATATGAACTAATTGGCAAGACCAGCCTCTATAATCAAATCAATCAGCTAAATCAGACTTACTTTGTATCAGAAAACATATCATTTTTTCAATTCAAATGGAAATGTTAATATGTGTCTGAAAGACAAGCACACTACTTCTGAATTCTGATTATAACATAGCTATCTATTCTCTAAAGCATAGAGTCTTGCCATAATTTTGTATTTTTCATAAAATCAATTACTTACCAACCCTTTCAATTTTTCTCTCTTTGCTCAAATGGGAATTTTATTTAGAAACAAATTGCTTCTTTGTGCCCTAGGGGCTACAGAAATATATCATGTTAAGTTTGATAATGGGTATGTTGTATCCTTCTTTTTGTTGTTGTTGTTGGTGTGCTTGTTTTGTTTTGTAGAAAGAGGAAGATGACTGTAAAAGAGGAGTTGAGAAATCAGAATTGAAAAAGGCATCACTTTTATAAAAGGGTAAATCTGATAAAATTAAAATTCTGGAAATTGATTCTCTTAGACAATCTCTGTTAACCTAGTGCCTTAAAATTCTTGGATTTATCTTGATTTTTGTTGTTTGAATATCAAAGCAATCCTACTACATTCCTCTGTTAATATATTTGTTGATCCACTCCCAATGAGTTTTTGAGCCTCTACTATCCTCAAACCTCTACTACCATTGTCGATACTTTTCTCTATAAATGCTATGATAATTAATTATTGATCTATTTATTTTTAGTATAACTTAAAACGTTAGTGAAATATTTTTCTTGTGTAAGAATTATAGTCTTTAAATATTATCTTTGAATATGTCTTCTCTTATTTGTCATACATTATTTTATAATTCAATATACAGAATAAAGGTTTATTTTCATATTTGTAAATTTTGGAGAGGCACATATATTGCTTACCTCTTATAAAATCAAAATATTATTTTATTGAATTTTACTCTCTTCAAAATGTCTAGAAAAACATGGTCTTCCTATCAGGAAGTTACACAAAGAAATCCTTGCATTACTTCTCTTATAAAAGAAAAATGATTGAGGTACAATATATTAAGTCTGAGAGGTAAGAGTCTATGTTTGAGAGGCAGTATAACTAAATCCACATAGATCACACTCCTTCTCGGTTTACTGCAGCACATCTAAGACATTTATTTCAAATCAAAAGATAAATTTTCATTGTACATTTTCCAAAATTAATTAATGGCATTGGAGGATGGGTAAAATTTATTGGCCAAAGTTGAAATTTTATTACCTTAATTAAGTGACTGTATATATCAGAAAAATTCAAGTGGAATTTGAATAAAGCACATTAAATTAAAATTATGAGAAAAGTTTATGTAAGCAAAAGAAAAAATTAGTACTCTAGTGATTAAATATAGATAGATCAATGACTAAGTAAATAAAGATTTTATTAAATTCAAGCTTGAAATGATTTTAATTGCTTCAAATGAAATATTTACTCAAATGCATATATGTATTTTTATTGCTAACTGGCAAATCTCTTAATGGAAAATGGCTTAGTTAAGATATGACATCAGCTGAGTGTGATAGAGGCCCAAAATAAGAGTGGCTTAAAAGTGGAAAACCATTGATCTGCCATGTAAAAATTTGATCTAGTAAGGCAGGCAGCTACATGAAATCATCTTGAGGCTGGCTCCCTCCACATCTTGAGTTCACAATCTCTATGAATTATCTCTCACATAGTCCAAGATGGCTGGTGCTTATGGCATTCAGCAGGAAGGCAAGAAGGGGAAATAAAAGGCAGGACCCACATACCAGGAAATTTCATACATTACTTCTACTTATATTCCTTTCCTGAATATAATGACATCTCCCTGCAAAACAAAAAGATCTGAGGTAGATAGCCTGTATGTTGAATAGGTTATGTGCCCCCCCAAAATTAAGTACTGTACTATAGAAAAGGAAAACAGATTTTAAGTACACCTAGCAAATTCCACAATTTGGAGGGTATGAGATCAACTTGACAAATCTACCATGTCAGAGAATTTATTGTATGTTGAATATTTCTAAATATTGTTTTATATGTTTATTTATGTACTTCTGTATTTCTAAAGAATCACTGCCCTTTGCTAAACATTTTTATGAATATACATACCAAATATTCAGAATAAGGAATGCTTTAAACTCAAAAATATCCTATGGAAGTATTTTTATTTTCTTTAACTGCAGATGAAATTCTAGTAAATAATATAAGACCTCTAATGTATGCCAGGAGAAAAATGATAATGCCATTTTAATAGGATTTCTTTATCAATATCAAAAGTTTATAAAAATGGTCATAAGGCCTTGAAAAAAGTTAGTTTGTACTTGCAATATCACATAATTTCTTTAAAAAAAAAGCAATGTATCATTTTCTTTTTATTAAATAAATTGTTAAATGTGTATTTGTATTCAAATTTTTTTAATTACAGTTGAAATTCAATACTATTTTATATTAGTTTCAGGTGTACAGAATAGTGATCAGTCAATCATACAATTCACAAAGTGCTCCCTCTGATATTTCCAGTACTCATCTGGCACCATACATATTTATGATGACAACACTAGAGGCCCGGTGCATGAAATTCATGTGTAGGGGGTTCCTTTAGCCCAGCCTGCACCCTCTCCAATCCAAGACCCCTTGGGAGATGTTCGATTGCTGGTTTAGGCCTGATCCCTGTGGGCAGTCAGATATCCCTCTTGCAATCCTGGACTGCTGGCTCCTCACTTACCTGCCTGCCTGTCTGATTGCCTCTAACCACCTCTACCTGCCTGACTTATCGCCCCTAAATGCCCTCCCCTACAGGCCTGATCACCCCCTAACTGCCCTCCTCTGCTGGCCTGATCACCCCTAAATGCCTCTGCCTTGGCCCCTGCCACTGTGGCTTTGTCCAAAAGGACGTCTGGAAGATCTCCAGTCTAATTAGCCTATTACCCTTTTATTAGTATAGATTATTGACTATATGCCCTTTGCTACATACTTATAACTATTTGTAACTAGCTGTCTGTACTTTTTAATCCCTTCTCCTTTCTCACTTAGCCCCAAAACTCCTTTCCATCTGGCAACCTTCAGTTTGTTCTCTGTATCTATAAACCTATTTCTGTTTTGGTTGTTTGTTTGTTCTTAAGGTTCAGCATATAAGTGAAAACTTACAGTATTTGCATAATAGCAGGAAGGTTCATCCTTGTCATAAATGGTAAAATTTCATTTTTTATGGCCAAGTAATATTCCATTGTGTGTGTGATTTCCATATTTTGGCTATTATAAATAAATAGAGGCCTGGTGCACAGATTTGTTCACTGGAGCGGTCCCTTGGCCTGGCCTGCACCCACTTGCAATCCGGGACCCCTCAGGGGATGTTGTAGAGCTGGTTTTGGTCTGATCCCCGCAAGCCAGGCCAAGGGACCCCACTAGTGCACGAATCCATGCACTGGGCCTCTAGTATACATATAAGATCTTTGTTTAATATCTTCCTACTCTCCCCCCTCCTCCCTTCCCTCTGAGATTCATCAGTCTGTTCCATGTTTCCATGCCTTTGAATTAAGTGTCTGCCGCCTGATGGTCACTGCACATCATAATGAATTTGTGCATGGGTGGGGTCCCTCGGCATGGTTTGCAGGGATTGGGGTGAAACTAATAGTCCAACATCACCTGCTGCTCCTGCCTGCCTCTCCCACTCTACCCAGCCCCACTGCACCTGTTGCAGGCTCATGCCCTGTCAGTCCTGATCAGGAGAGGCTCGTGCCACCACAGCGGTGCTTGCCAGCTGTGAGCCCTGCATCTGGTGCCTGTTCTGAGGGGGGTGGGGAGGGCTGAGCTGCGACAGGCCCTACAGGTGGGCAGTGGGACGCCATTTCCGGCCCAGGATCCAGATCTGTCTTGCTGATGTTCGCATCAGTTGTCAGGAGCCACCTGGCGTCCACTTATTTTTTTAAATATATTTTTATTGATTTTTTACAGAGAGGAAAGGGAGAGGGATAGAGAGTTAGAAACATCGATCAGCTGCCTCTTGCACACCCCCTACTGAGGATGAGCCCACAACTAAGATACATGCCCTTGACCAGAATCGAACCTGGGACCCTTCAGTCCGCAGGCCAACGCTCTATCCACTGAGTCAAACCAGTTAGGGTGGCCACTTTTATATTGTATATTCCTTGGATAGTGTGTCTAGGGAGGGGAAGCAGCTATAGTGCCTAAGGCCAACTTCCAGGAGGCTAGGGGCGCTATAGGATTGTACCGGCAGCACTGGTCCATTGGTGCTTGGCCTGTTCTCTGGAGATTGGACCTGCAGGACTACTGAGGGAGTAAGTGGCTGCCCCCAGGCTGGTGGGCTGCTGGGACAGGTCATTCAGCTGAGCGGCATTCCAGCTGTGGGAGTGCACTGACCACCAGGGGGCAGCTCCTGGATTGAATGTCTGTCCCCTCATGGTCAGTGGACATCATAGCGACCAGTCAACCAGTTGTTCTGTCATTTGGTCATTAGGTCTCTTAGGCTTTTATATATAGAGATGCTGTAATGAACATATGTATGTAACTTATTGAATTAGTATTTTGTATTACTTTATTATATATTCAGAAGTAGACTTGCTGGTCAAATATTTTCTCAGAAACTGTAATATTTTGTGGCAAAATATTCAATGCTTTGCTATAATTATATATTACTAGTGAGTGCTTACAATGTGTCAGGTATTTTGGAATCCTATCTAATAATAGACAAACATGGTAATTGACCATACCTTCAATACGTCTCCCATTGGCTAATCAGTGAGATATGCAAATTAACCCAATCAAGATGGCAGCGGCAGCCATGCAGCTAAAGAGAGCAGGAGGCTTGCTTGCTCTAGGGATGGAGGAAGCCATGGTTCCCTGCCTGCTGCGGCCTGGCTCCGAGCTCTGAAAGCAACAAAGTTTCAATTATAGAAGCTAGCCCTAGCTGGTTTGACTCACTGGATAGAGTGTCAGCCTCGGTATTGAAAGGTCCCAGGTTTGATTCCAGTCAAGGGCATGTACCTTGGTTGCAGGCACATTCCCAGTAGGGGGTGTGCAGGAGGCAGCTGATCAATGCTTCTCTCTAATTGATTTTTCTAACTCTCTATCCCTCTCCCTTCCTCTCTGTAAAAAATCAATAAAATACCTATTTAAAAAAAATTAAAAAAGCTAAACAAACCCCAGATACCTGCTTTCAGCAGGCCATGGCCTCAGAGCTGGAGCAAGCAGGAGCCCGGCTCTCAGCTCCACTGATGACAACAAAGTTTCAATTATAGAAGGTAAACAAATCCCATAATAAAAAAGAAAGAAAGTAGAGGCTGGGAGCTTCAGTAGCCGGCCAGCCTGAAAACGGCCCTCAGCCCCTCACCCAGACTGGCCAGGCACCCCAGTGGGGACCCCCACCCTGATCCAGGACACCCTTCAGGGCAAACCAGCCGGCCCCCACCCGTGCACCAGGCCTCTATCCTATATAGTAAAAGGGTAATATGCAAACTGACCCTAACAGCAGAAAGACTGGGAATGACTGGTCACTATGACACACACTAAACACCAGGGGGCAGACGCTCAAAGCAGGAGCTGCCCTCTGGTGGTCAGTGCGCTCTCACATGGGGGAGCTCTGCTCAGCCACAAGCCAGGCTGATGTCTGCCAGTACAGCGGTGGTGGTGGGAGCCTCTCCTGCCTCCTCAGCAGCACTAAGGATGTCCGACTGCAGCTTAGGCCTGCTCCCTGAGGGCTTCCGGGCTTCCAGAGGGATGTCTGATTGCCAGCTTAGGCCCAATCCCCCGGGGAGCAGGCCTTAGCCAGCAGGTGGTCATGCCCTGATGAGTTCCAGACTGCGAGAGGGCACAGGCCAGGCTGAGGGACACCCCCCACCCCGAGTGCACAAATTTCTGTGTACCAGGCGTCTAGTATATTAATAAATAGGCAAAATAATTGCTGCCTTCACAAAAAGTTCATTCTGGCCCTGATGGTTGTTGCTCAATTCCTGATAAGGACACATATCCAGGTTATGGGTTTGATCCCTGGTCTGGGTATGAACGAGAGGCAAATAATCTCTCTCTCTCTCTCTCTCTTTTCTCTTTCTCTCCCTCACCCTTCCTCTTTCTCTAAAATCACTAAAAGTAAATAAATAAAGTATAAACTATATTGTTGAGCATTAATATATACATTTACACATATAATGTTTAGTGGATGTTTTTAAAAATTATTTACTCAATTCATGTAAGATTTTTCATCTGAAATGTTCATTGGAAAGTAATTGTGAAATCACTTTATGGAGCTATAAGCAGTACTAGGATAATAACATGTAAAATTTCAAAGCAGTTTCTGAAACCATGCTGCTACTTTCTTAGAAATCAGATATTCTATCTCTAATTCCTTTAAACCCATGTCCTTGTTTTGATTTCTTCCCCACCAATTTCCTAACATCTGACTGCTTCTAACTGTTTGAAGGCTTTAACTATGATGCTAAATAAAGCTTGGCATTCTGGGAAGTAATATTGATCTTAAAGCCTGTTTACAACTTTAAAAAGTATCTGTTTTTAGTTCTTTTTTTATTATTAATTTGTAGGTGACCAAATAATAAGCTATAAATTATGAAATGTCAGTCCTGTAGTGGAAGCTACTAGAATTTTTTTTTCACTCTAAGAAGCATAATTTTGGCAGCAATAGTCCCATAGGACTGTTGCCCAGTTAAGAGATAACAATGATATGAAAAATCTTTTATCTATGTCATTTACTCTTTACACTAGTAAAATACTAGTGTTGTTGTAGATAATGATGATCCTATTATGAAAGAGAAACACTATCCTATATAGTAAAAGGCTAATATGCAAATAGATCGAATGACAGAACAACAACTGAACAACCAGTTGCTATGACGTGTGCTGACCGCCAGGGTTTTCGCACAGAACATGGCAGGCATCAGCCATGACAGGATGATGGAGCAGGTGAGTGAGGGTGCCAGACCAAGGTGTGCTGCCTGTTGCTGTCATCAGGGAGAGCTTCTGGTGGTTACTGAAAATTCTTGTGTCAGAGCCACTGCTTGCACCTGCTACCAGCACCTGGTGCCAGTCCCGATCTCTTGGCACCTTTAGCGATGGCTGCCAACCCTGCTTGCCCCTCAGAGCTCCTCCACTTCCCCCTGTTCCTGAGGGGTGATCAAGGCAGCAGCTGCTGCTCCCACCCACTGACGGCCCTGGCACAGCTCACACCTACTGCTGACATCAGCCCCAATTGCTCTGCACCGTCAGCAGGTGCAAGCGGGGCCAGTGCCATCAGCGTGTGGGAGTGGCAGTAGCATGAGTGGGGCTGCTGGCAATCAGGGAATCAGGGGCTGCAGCGGGAGGGGCTCTTGGGAGGGCGGAGGATGAGCCGAGACTCGCCTTTGTGCCCACTGAAGCCTCTTGGCCCACAGTTCCTTTCAAGGTACACGAATTCGTGCACTGGGCCCCTACTTTTTCTATAAATTTAAAGCAGGGTGGGAGGTGGAGGAGGGTATGGAGGAGATAAATGGTGAAAAAATAAAGAAAAATAATTTCATAACAAATATAGATATTTATGGTTCTCCTATTACCATATATGAAATTTGAAAAATATCTCAATTGGATATAACAAAAATAATCTTTATTTTGAAATGATTGTGAATGATGCATTATATAAGTTCTTCAATTCTCATCTCTATTTCTCTTAGGTCAGTCTCTAATGGCATTTTGTTACATCTGAGCCCTTACTTAACAAAAATATTTGTTCTTCACCTTTACATTTGCTCAAATTTGACTTTAATTGTTATATATGTCTTTTTTATGGAGAATTTACACTGAACCACACTAACCAAGACTCAAAAAGCTATATCTACAAAGACTGGAGTCCTATGAATTACTAGAAAGCTGCTCTTCTTTCCATTATTCCTATAATCATGATCATTGTAAGAACCCAGTCAAATATTTCATAAACATATACTGACTATCAAATACCAATCAGTTTCCAGCCCTGCCCTGTCTTAAGTTCTAGAGATAAAAGTATCAGTAAAGAGACATAATCACTGTCTTCTGTAATTCAAAGTCTGGTTGATTGGGTATCATGCATTCTATTTTGTAAGCTCTTACTATGAATCATGGTGTTAAGACATTTAAAATATACATAAATTTTTCTTATTTAAATTTTATAAAAGTTTATGAATTTGGTTTTATTACTAGCATCTTACAAATCAGAAATGTGTAACACAATGAGGTTAAATAGTTCTTGTTTTGCTTATTATCTTAATCAAAAGCCTAGGTACGTCCTGCATCCTTTGGAACTGGTCGAAGATTCAAGCTACACAAGCCCAGTGCATGTAGAACTCTCACCCTCAGCAGTACCACCTAGTCATAAGAAAAACTGTGAGACAGTCTCCTCTCTTGATTTCTGAAGCCATATTGGATCTGTCTGTGCAACTGGCTCTGCTCCCCCCAGAGACTTCAATTACATATGCAAAAAAGTTCTTCATACTCTCATGTTATGTATGTAGTGACAATAGTGCCAATATCTGAACCACATTTTGAATGTGTGTGGGACTCATACTGCTCTGCAGGGTGGTCACATCAGGATAATAACAAAATGGTGTACATATTATATGAATTAAAATATGTGAAGCACTTAGGACAGTGTCTGGCTCATAGTAAATATTCACCATGTTACCTATTAGTAAATGCCACACACTACTTCTTCTCCCTCTTTGCTGATATCTAAAATATTACGTTAAGGCGAGCATGGTATTTAGACAGAAGTATGCGAATTATAAAAATTATTTCTCAAACATAGCGACTGAAAATCACTCCTGAGAGATTATCAAAACATGTGGTGGCAACTGCAGTAGCAGCAATAAAACACATATTTTATGTAATGTCCCAGCACCTATTTGGAATGTATTGACATGGATCATGCATAGATGCACACCGCGTGCTTCCATTTTTCTTAATTTGTAACATCAGACCTGACCATCAGACATATTACAGCAACAACTGTGGAGTCTGACCTCAGGACAATTATCCTTTGCTTAAAAAATAAAATATAGACATGCTACTTGTAACTACTGTGGGAATTTGCCAGTGTGAGCAGGGCTATAATAACAGAGATATTCACTTTGATGTGGTTCTGACAAATCAGACTGAACTGCTTGGAAATGAGATTCAATGTGCTATTTCTCTCTAATTTTTTATATTTTGTTTTCCCATTAACAAGTCATTTAGACTGGTTTGCTCCAGATTTCTTCAAATTCCCACCTAGCATGCTAGGATTCTGAATATGAGCTATATTCCAAAAAGGAGTGTCACTGGTTTATGATGTAGAGGAGGGAGTGTGAGAAGGCACAAGGCATTAGTTTTGCTGATGTGAATCAGGTCATGAAGGACATGATTCTGGTTCTAGCACCTACAGTAGCATCTTCTTACCTCAACCAGTAGCTTTTACATTCAACAGCTTCTAATTCAACGCAGGCTCCTCTGACTCTTGGATAGCCCCACCCTACAGTGTGGCAGTGGAAGAATTCCTGCACATTCAATTTAGAGTTTGTCCCCCTACCCAGATTGTCTTATATTAGATTAATTATTCAATACCTAATAAAAATAATTTGCTCCTTACAGTTAACTAGAGTGATTTCTCTAGTCAGTACCAAACCATACCTGATGGAGCTATTGCAAGCAGCAGATACTCAAAGAAACAAAAATCTGGAATTGCTTCAGTATTCATAGATGGCTACTGTTACTCATTATTATATGCTGATGTGTTAGGTACTTAGGTACTTTGACTATTGCCTGTGGTCACCTGAAACAGAGTATAATAAATCCAACACATTGGTAAGTTGTATGGCTTCTGCAATAAATCATTTTTAAAGAAAAAAAGAGATATAAGTTCTGTGTAGTGGCACTGGTGATTTATAGCACACCCCAGAGCTTAAAGAAAGAAAATTACAAACTCAAGATTTAAAACTTTTTCCTCAAGAATGCTCTGCTAATCAGGAAGCTTCTGTTATTTCTCTGGATCATTTAGTTATAAGGCTCACGTAAAAACTCAGATACAGAGCTGCTTTTGCTGATTGCTGAAGTAAATCCGAGATTTATTGTGCAGTTTCACCTTAACTATTCTGTAAACATCAAGGTATTAGTTTGGAAATCATGATAAACTGAGGAGAATGGGGTTACCAGAGTTAAAATGAGGAAGACTTGAGTAAACCAAACCACCAAATCTCTGAACATTTTTTTTTGGTGTTGGGAAATTTGGACAGATACATGCCAAAAGTAAAACTAGACCACCAACTTATACCATACACAAGAATATACTTAAAATGGATAAAAGACTTAAATGTAAGCCATGAAACCATAAAAATCCTAGGAGTAATCATAGGCAACAAAATCTCAGATCGCTCTTTTAGCAATGTTTGTGGATACATCTCCTAGGGCAAGGGGAATTAAGGGGAAAATAAACAAACATCACTACCTCAAAATAAAAACCTTCTACACAGCCAAAGAAACTATCAGCAAAAAGAAAAGGGAGCCTAGTGTATAGGAGAACATGTTTACTAATGATACATCTGATAAAGGGTTAATAGCCAAAATATATAAGAAACTCATAGAATTTATCAGAAAGAAGACAGACAATACAAATTAAAAATAGGCAAAGGACCTATATAGACACTTCTCCAAAGTGAACATACAGAAGGCCAAGAGACATATGAAAACATGCTCAAAATCACTGATCATCAGAGAGATACAAATTAAAACAACAATGAGGTATCACCTCATACCTGTCAGAATGATTACCATCAACAAATCAACAAATGACAAGTACTGGGGAGGATGTGTAGGAAAAAAAGGGGAACCCTTGTACAGACTAGTGGAATGCAGACTGGTGCAGCCACTATGGAAAACAGTATGGAGTTTCCTCAAAAAATTAAATATGGAACTCCCATTTGACCCAGTGATCTCACTTCTAGGAATATATCATAAGAAACCAGAAACACCAATCAGAAAGAAAGTATGCACCTCCATGGTCATAGCTGCACAATTTACATTAGCTAAGATCTGGAAATAGCCCAAGTGCTCATTAATAGATGAGTGGGTAAAAAATCTGTGGTACATTTACACCATGGAATACTGTGCAGCAGTAAAAAAGAAAAATCTCTTACCCTTTGAGACAGCATGGAGGGACCTAGAGAATATTATGCTAAGCAAAATAAACCAGTCAGAGAAAGATAAGTATCACGTGATATTACTCACATGTGGAACCTAATGAACAAAATAAACAGATGAACAAAATAGATCCAGAGACATAGACGCATGGAACAGATTGCAGAATCTCAGAGGGAAGGCAGGGGTGGGTGGGAGGGGGAGGAGATATGTAACACTTCAGTGGTAAAGATTAAAAAAATAAATAAAATTAACCAGAACAATATTAAAAGAAATAAAATAAAAATAATAGTTTGTAGTTTGAAAAGGTTTCAAAAGTTCAAAACACAATGGATGAAATGGAACCCAGAGCAAAATATATTACATTAGAATAGCATTGTTGAAACAAAGATAAAACCTCCCAAGAGAAAAAAAAAAGTAATGTAAGTGTCACATGAATAGAATGGTTTTATAGCTTCCAAGAATAACACCAAAAGCAGTAAAACAGTGGAGTAATGCCTGCAAAATCTGAGGAAACATGTCAGCAAGATGGCATAGAAGGAAGCGACAAGGCCTCCTTCCCCTATGGAGGTAACAACTTAATATCCATATATGGACAGGAATACCTCTGAGACAACTCAAGAGACCATTTAAAAAGCTACAAGTCTATTGTGAAAATAAAAAGGGAACCTAGCAAAAGAAACAGGGACGTTTAGGACATTTGGTGCACCTGTCTATGCCATAGTGCAAAGCCAGGGGAGGAAAGCCTTTATAACAGGGAGGATGCCTTGGGAATAAAAGGGTATACAATGCTTCACTATTTTGGCTTGTCTGTGGGCTGCCTACAGAAATTCTTCCTGTTTCATCTTACTTAGGCAATCCTATATAATAAAAGCATAATATGCAAATCGACCAGTTGGTGGGGGGTGGGACTAGCGAGCAGGTGGTGCCAGACCAGCCAAGGCATATGCCAGCAGGCCAAGGGAGGAAACGGTGATGGGGGTGGTGACCAGTGGCGGCGGAGGGGAAGTGGGGGTCCCGGCACTATCCCCTCATTGGCCCATCCTTTCACCTCCCACAGAGGAAGGCCAGGTGGCAATGGCGGGGTGATGGGTGTGGCGCTGTCCCCTGATAATCAGGCCCAGTCGCCTCCTGCAGAGGGAGGCCAGACTGCGGCTTAGGCCCACTCCTCCTGGGGACATCCCCTGAGGACTCCTGGACTGTGCAGGAATTTTCGGGCCTCTAGTCTCTCTATATAAAACCCTAATATGTAAATAAACCACATGGCAGAACAAACGAACAACCAGTTGCTATGATGTGCTTTGACCACCAGGGGAGTGCGCAGAACATGGCAGGCGTCGGCCACTGTGGGATGATGGAGCAGGTAAACAAGGAGCGCTGGCTGCTGTCATTGGGGTGAGCCTCTGGTTCTTTTATGAAAATTATTTGCTCCTGCGCACCGTGGTCCCTCCATGTGCTTATACCTGCTGCCAGTGCCGGAGCTGCCACTCGCACCCACTGCCAGCGCCCAGTGCCGGCCCCTATTATTCAGCGCCATCAGTGAGTGAGAACAGCAGCTGCCGGCCCCAACCACCCCTCAGGACTTTCCATCTTCCTCTGCCCCTGAGGGGTGATCAGGGCTGACAGCCACGGCTCACACCTGCTAAAGGTGCTGGTCCCACTCACACCCACTGCTGGCACCAGCCCGAGACTCTCTGCACTGTTAGAGAGGGACTGAAAACAGACAGGGGACTGGAGGGTGGGGGTCTGGAGTGGGAGGGGATGGGTGGGAGCACGGAGGATGGGCTGAGACTCACCCCTGTGCCACCGCAGCCTCACGGCCCACAGTTCCTTTCAAGGTGCACAAATTTGTACACTGGGCCACTAGTTATAAGAGCCCAAGTACGGAATCTGCTAACAATAGAAGTGAGCAACACATTGCAGCTGGTGTTTTATGTAATTGTAATGGTAACCACAGAGAAAATTTCTATAGAATATACATAAAAGGAAATGATATAGGAATTAAATGTCACTAATTTTTAAAAAAAGACTAAAATGAAGTAGAAAGAGGGGTACAAAAATGTTATACGACATACAATAAACAAGTAATAAAATAGCAATAAGTTCTTCCTCAAAAGCAGTTAAATATAGAGATAAACACTTCGATTTGTATCAAATGCTTATTTGTCATCTAATTATATGATCACGTGATTGTTATCCTTCATTTGGTGTATCACATTAATTGATTTGTAAATATTGTACCAAAATTGCATCGCAGCCCGGCTGGCATGGCTCAGTGGTTGAGCATCGACCTATGGACTCAAGGGTCCCGGGTTCGATTCCTGATCAGGGCACATGCCAGGTTTGCAGGATCGATCCCCAGTAGGGAGTGTGCAGGAGGCAGCTGATCCATGATTCTCTCTCATGGATGTTTCTCTCTCTCTCTCTCTCTCTCTCTCTCTCTCTCTCTCTCTCTCTCTCTCTCTCTCCTTCTCTCTCTCTCTCCCATCCTCACTCTCTAAACCAGGGATCCTCAAACTACAGCCCACGGGCCACATGCAACAACAAATATTGTATTTGTTCCCATTTTGTTTTTTTACTTCAGAATAAGATATGTGCAGTGTGCATGGGAATTTGTTCATAGTTTTTTTTTAAACTATAGTCTGGCCCTCCAACAGTCTGAGGGACAGTGAAATGGCCCCCTGTTTAAAAAGTTTGAGGACCCCTGCTCTAAACAAATCAATACAAACATTAAAAAATTGCATCCCAGGAGTAAATCTCACTTGATCATGGTATGAACTTTGTAATGTATTGCTGGATTTTGTTTGCTAATATTTGGTTGATTTTTTTTGCATCTAAATCATCAGAGATATTGACCCTTAATTTTCTTTCTTGGTAGTGTCTTTATTTGGTTTTGGATTTAGAATAATGGTGGCTTCTTAAATGAGCTGTATTAGTCTTTACTCCTCTTGAATGTTTTTGAATACTTTGTGAAGGATAGGTATTCTTTAAATGTTTGGTGCAATCCACCTGTGTAGCCATTTGGTCCAGGACTTTTTTTGTTGAAGTTCATTGTGTTCCAATTTATGGTATCTCTTGGAAGATGTTTCATGTGAACCTGAAAAGAATGTAGCTTCTCCTGCTTTGGGCTGAAATGCTCTGACAATATCAAAGAAATCCACCTGATGTAATATGTCACTTAAGGCTGCTGTTTCCTTGAATTCAAATGATCAAAATAAATAATACATTAAAAGAAATTATACATTTTGTTAGCACTTTTGTATGAATAGTCCACAAAAATAAGAACGGAAGTACACATCCTGAGTCAACCAATATATGATGTCAGAAAATTTAATATTGGCCAAATAGGACCAGACTGGAATCCTTTTCTGAGCGCAATGTTGAAAATGGCTTCTTTTGTCACATTTAGGATTAGCCTGTATGTGAACCTCACAAACACGAGCAAGCATTAAGATTGGTAATGTCTGGCAATTTTCTTTTTCAGAATGCAATATGAAGAATTACATTTTAGTTGTTACTGTCAGTGGTGTGTGTGTGTGTGTGTGTGTGTTTTTAAATTAAATATTTAGGCCCACATCCAAAAGTTGAGCAAAGTGATGGCAAGCTGAAAACTATTTTTTTTTAAATGGAGATTTCATCTTCATAAGCACTAGAAGCAGTCATTTTATTTCAAATCATTATATTCTGTTTATTAGGCATTTGCCATAAGAATATCACAGTACTGTACCTAAAACTAAATTCAATGGTTATGAGAGGCTTCCTATAATGGCTACAAAAAGGCTATTTTAAGATTGACCTCTCTTATGTTTTTTCCCTTTAACAACTTTCTTCTTGAGTGCATTTTAACAAGATGGATGGCATATTGTGATCTCTTTCCAATCCTTAAACTTCAGCAGGAAGCTGGCTTGCAGCTGGAATTCGTAATGTGGTGATGCATCCCAGGACTTATTTGGTTACATGTGGCACTTCAAAGAATTTCAAAGGGACCAATAGAGAGAATTCTGGGACAGCCTCAGAATGGCAAAGAGATCAACATGTGAGGTGCCGTCTTTGAAGAACCACATGTAGCAGTAGACGTCAGAGCTCCAGAGCATGTGGTATATTTTACTTGAAGAGCCAACGTAATGTACAAAGATGAACCTGGGAAGAATTAAAGCCCCAATGAGACCACTTCACTTAGATGCAAAATAACATTCTTTGTTTTACGCATATAAAAAAGAACCATTATGACCTTTAAATTTTGGAAATACACCAAATACAGAGAAGGAGGGTGGGGGGAGAGAATTCCGTAAAAAATAGTTGTGGGCATATACTGTTCACTTAGTGATTTTTAGACTAAAATAAAATAGTGCATATAATCCAAAGAAAGAGTAGCTTTATTATTTACATACAAATAGAATGACATAGTCTTTATTCCCAGCAGTGCCATCATTATTTTCTGGTAATAATGGGGGGAAAGATGCATTAACCCTTTCAGGTCATTAATCAGCATCCCATCCTCAAAGTCTAAATGTTTACAAATCCACTCCTCATTGCCTGATAAATTTTAACTGTACTATGTCTGCAGAACACCGTAAAAACCAATTCCTTCAAGAAGGGATGCTGTCAAAGTAGTTGCTTGGTTTGGGGATGATAAAACAAGCCATTGACTAAACACTCTGAAATGTAAGTTAATATAGAAGTCTATATTTTGTTATATAAAATTTACCTTTTATGACTAGATTTTCTCACATCATATTTCAAAAATTACACAATTCATTTTAATATAACTCTAGCAATTCATTTTAATAGCCAATTTTAATATATATTTTCACATTTCACTAATTACTTGGAAATAATCTTCCACTTAAGTTATATATATGCCTATCATATATATTCAATACATGTGAATTCACACTTGACTGAAGTACTTTTAGAATCTATTTATAAATATAAAATAGTGTTATATCTGGTATTTTTTAGGAAAAATGCTCTAATTTGACTAAATGTCCACTCATAGAGTTAAATGTGGGTGTTTACATCAAAGGATATGAAGAGTAGAGTCTTTCCCACTTACTTTGCATTCCAGAGATGTGAAGGACATATCAATATCATGACTGTAGTATAGAGACCTATACATTCTGTGTTTTCTTCACAAATGCTTGATTTTTATGGAAGACTTTGACAAAAGATTGTCCAAAGATAGGATTACCTAAAAGGAAAAAATAAAAGGGGGGCACGTAAAATTATTTTAAAAGTAATCATATAAATATGAAAATATAAACTAATAATGCCTAAAAAGACATAGGTAATATATTTAGGATTTTGGAATTTGGGATAATAGGAATAGCCTCAAAATATACTTTACTTTTGGAGAAATACATTTTCCAAGAGTTTTGGATGACAATGCACATTCATTCACAGTAGTATTTACTTGTTATATCTTTAAAAGTCACCGTCCTCCATGTAAGCAACTGCTCTTTAGAATACAGTAAACATTTTCTATATGGAATTCATATGGAAGTATATATATATATATATCTATATATATATCTATATATATATATATATATATGTAATCCTTATATAAAATATATATTTCAAAAATTAAAATCACAGAATAAAAATTAAAAATTAATTAGGAAATAAGCTACTTGTTAAGTTCTACTTCTTAATTAGGAAATAAACTATGTTTTAAATTTATTTATAATACCTGTCTGCATGGAATCCCTGCATAAAATTCCTAAATCAAATTAAATTATGCATTTTTATGCAGTGTGTGGTGCATGCATGTGTGTGAGTGAGAAAACTTCTTTCCATTTCCAGTCAAAATTTTTGTGTGTCACGAAATATTCTGTGGTTAGATTCTTGCTGCAAACAATCAACGGACAAGCCACAAATCCCTGAGGTACTGGTCTGAAATATTTAAACTCGGTTATTGTATATAAATCAAGCACTCTAATAGACCCTCATTTACAAAGTGGTCAATTTTGCTTGCAACATTGCTTGCAAGATGCTTTCTTAAATTTAGCATTCTTCTATGGAATTTCTGAAACATTTTCCATGGATGTATCCCAGACAATAAGGGAAGAAGAAAAGTAAGGAGCAATTCAATAGGACTTAGCTCATCTGCCTCTAGTGCAAAGTGAAAACATACTTATCGTCATAATTTATTTTTTTAAATATATGCCAATTGTACATTCCATACTATAATTTCTTTTTTTAATATCCAGTTTTTCTTCCCAAAATCTTTGAGTAAAATTAATGCTCTTAAAAGCTATCTCACAGTAACTTTATCCTAGTGAGATATTATTTACTTTCAGCAATGTTTACAAGTCCCTTTGGAAACATAGCCAATTAAATATATTTTAATGAAAATCTGAAAGGCTGGTATATTTTGTAATAGTTAAAATATATGATTACATACTCTACACAGTAAAGTAAAAAAAAATAATATTGCTAACATTAGTGTTAGCAATTTCATGTTTCCATTCATATACCAGAAAGCACATATATTTAAGTGCTATGTTCTGTATGTATGTATATTCCCCAAATTCATATATTGAAATCCTAAACTCCGGTGTGATGGTATTTGGTGGTGAGGTCTTTGGAAGGTGATTAAGTCATTAAAGTAGAATCCCCGTAATTTGGATGAATACCCATATGAAAGAAGCCCCACAGAGTTCCCTAGCTCCTTCTGTCAGGTGGGGACACAGGAAGTAGACCCTGAAGAGGACCTTCACTAGAACCTGACCATGTTGGCACCCCTATCTCTTCCAGCCTCCGGAACTGTGAGATATAGATTTCTCTTCTTTAGTTGCCCAGTCTGTGGCATTTTATTAAAGCATAGTATACATATTTTTTGTACTGAGCCCTTTTGTTAATCTTAAGGTTATTTTTAACAATTTTATTTTATGTTTTTTTTTATTGATTAAGTTATTACATATGTGTCCTTATCCCCACATTACCCCCTATCCCCCCACTTATGCCCTCACCTCCCTGTTTTGTTTTGTTTTTCTTTTAAGAGAGAGAGAGAAGGGAAAGGGAGAGAGAGAAAGAAACCTATATTGGTTGTCCCCCCACTCCCACATGCTCCTGCACTTGGAATTAAGCCCACAACCCAGACATGTGCCTTAACCAGAAATTAAACCAGCAACCCCTCCATGCATCAGAGGATGCCCAACCAACTGAGTCACACTGCCCAGGACAATCATCAATTTTAATGTAGAACATTTGCATGCAATTTAGTACCAAATGGTGCAAATTGTCTATGTGAAGATAGCAGAGTGCTCTGGTCACTAGCCCTGATCAATGGATTGATATTACCTCATCTTTCAACAGATGGGATTTTCATTCTTCCAATTTACTTTGCATGAAAAATATCCATTTTTAAAAGTACTCTATGTTCTTGGCCAGCATTGCTCAGTAGTTGAGGGTCAACTTATGAACCAGGAAGTCATGGTTTGATTCCTGGTGGGGGGACATGCCTGGGATGCCTGCTCAATCCCTAGTGTGAGACATGCAGGGGGGCAGCCAATCAATGATTCTCTCTCATCATTGATGTTTCTATCTCTTCCTTTCCTTTCCTCTCAGAAATCAATTAAATATATATATATATATATATATATATATATATATATATATATATATATACAGTACTCTATGAATCACTGAGAATTTACACATTTAGAACAAAGACAAAGCAAAACCACAAAATAACTTGAAATATCTTCTTTTAAATTTCCATTTGCATTGGGCCATAATCACTTAGAGTGTAAATTGCTTCCCAATTTTTTTTGTTATTGAAAGGCATACTTTCATGCCTTCCAGCAGTAATATTAAAAATGTGACTATCATGAACTAAAAATCTTGGGAACCATGCAAATTAACACATTTTCATATAACAGAGCCTAAAGAAATGGTCTGCAGGGAAGCAGAACAAAATGCAGTGATAGGGGTTGTGGTATTCATTGCATTCCAATTTTCCCTCCTTATACACAGACAGACACATGCAACACCCAACCACACACATGCATACACCCACCTCTAGCACTGATTCTCACTGATAGTAAGTTCATAAATGTATATTTAAGGAGAGGTTAACAAATGCACGCTGTTGCACATTTGTGTACTTAGACACTATTGATAAAAAAAAGTAAGAACATTGCAATTGAAGGGTTGAGGAGGAATGTGAATGAAGGACGCTTCCTAATTCACATGGTCAGATGTGTATACTTAAAAGATCTTCCTGGCTTCAGAAGGTAAAATGGATTGGAGAAATTTATGAATCAAATAAACATGATGTTAAGATGCTTTTGTAGTAGTTAGACCAAAAGCAAGTTCAATGGCAGCAAGAATAAAGAAACAAATCTTATTTGAGACCATTTTAAGTTAGGGCATGTGATTTTTCTCTCGATTTAGTGTGAGGTTCTGATACATATCATGTCTTGCAAAATAGAACAGGCCATGTGATGGAATGTACAATTGAATGTGCATGACACAGATAGTTAAATTCATAGATTTTTAAGTAAGAGTCATGAACTCACATTAGATTCATAAATAAAATTAAGAGTAACAATAATTTGCATATTTAATAATGCAAAATATTTATTTTCACTGATTACAAACTGAAATGCAACATTCCACTCATTATGTGTGTAAGCAATTAATCAAATTAATTTTAGTTGTATTTGTGTAATTATATAGATTTCATATAATTTTATATTACTCTGTAGTTGTTACAGCTTTATCTAAATGTTCTTTAAACTCTTCTAATATTCCTACAACTATTGGATTACAGTATTTATTAATGTGTATTAGATCTTATTTTTTACTAGAGGCCCGGTGCACAAAAATTTGTGCACTCAGGGGGATCCTTCAGCACAGCCGGTGCCCTCTCGCAGTCTGGAACCCCTCGGGGGATGACCACATGCTGGCTCAGGCCTGCTCCCCAGGGGATTGGGCCTAAACTGGCAGTCAGACATCCCTCTGGCAGCCTGGGAGCCCTCGGGGGATGTCCACTTGCCAACAGGGAGCAGGCCTAAGCTGCAGTCGGACATCCTTAGAGCTGCTGAGGAGCCAGGAGAGGCTCCCACCACCACCGCTGTACTGGCAGCCATCAGCCTGGCTTCTGGCTGAGCAGAGCTCCCCCATATGGGAGCACACTGACCACCAGGGGGCAGCTCCTGCATTGAGCATCTGCCCCCTGGTGTTTAGTGTGTGTCATAGTGACCAGTCATTCCCAGTCATTCTGCTGTTAGGGTCAATTTGCATATTATCCTTTGATTATATAGGAGTGCCTGGCCAGCCTGGTTGAGTGGCTGATGGCTGTTTGCAGGCTGGCCACAGCCCTCAACCACTCAAGCTCCCAATGGAGGCTGGCTGGAAGCAGGTATCTGGGGTTTATTTGTCTTCTATAATTGAAACTTTGTTGCCATGAGTGGAGGCCGCAACCGGCTCAAGGCTGGTGGGAAGCTTGGCTTCCTCCATCGACCGGGCAACCAAGCCTCCTGCTTGCTCCAGCTCTGTGGCTGCCAGCCACCATCTTGGTTGGGTTAATTTGCATATAGTCACTCTGATTAGCTGGTGGGCATGTCTTGGGGGTATAGCGAAGGTATGATCAATTAGCATCTTTGTCTTTTATTAGTGTAGATATGTGATGAAGTACATATATTGTTATATCCTAAGTTGTTTAATATTTGATAATTGCACTGTAATATAATCAGATCCTTTATAATCTTAGCATTGTATTCCATATATTGAAAAACCAATTTTTCATAACTTTCTACTGACCATGAAATGTTGAGAAAAATCCGGTTTGCAAGGTACAACTATGTATATTTGCCGCTTTAGCAGAGAATAACCTTGACAATAAGAAAGGCCTTCTTGTATATCAGATAGCTCACCAAAAGCTAATAATGATTATTGTTTACTAGAGACCTGATGCACAAAATTCATGCACGAGTAGGCCTTCATTGCCCCGGCTGCTGGCACCGGCTTCCCTCGGGCACCTGGGACCCGGGCTCCCTCTGGCCACTGGCAGGCTCCCGGGACCCGGACTCCCTCTGGCCACCGGCAGGCGCCCGGGACCCGGGCTCCCTCTGGCCACCAGCAGGCTCCCGGGACCTGGCTTCCTTAGCAGCCCCAGCTTCGTCTGGAAGGACATCCCCAAGGACGTCTGATCTAATTAGCCTATTGCCCTCTTATTATTATAGAAGATTTTACTATCTTCGCAATTTCACCTCAGGACACAGAATATATGGGAAGCAAAACACAGCAAAATTACATGTCAGAATCTGAGGCATGAATTGAAGAAAAGTCCAACAAAAGAAGTTAGGTAAGTTAGGTAAATAAAATAACTATGGGGAAATGGATGGAATGTCTCCAGATAGTATATTTTTACTGAAGGAAGAGGAACAGAAATGTGAACAGTTCAACAATGAAGACCCAAAGCTCTGACTCAAAGTAGGCCTGAGGTAATTAACTACAAGTTTCTATTAGTATTACTATATGTACTAAAGTCTCTAAATAATATGTTTTTTTAATTTCTTGAACAAAAATCAGTCTATTTTTATAGTCACTCATTGCCTAAGGCCAAAGGCTCTGATTCTATGGCAGGAGATAGAGGGGAGTGTTGTCAAGAGTAAAATTAAAATTCTAATTTCCAGAATACCCCCTGATAGCACTAAGTCTGATTGCATCACTGAGAATTAACATGAAATTCTCATTAGATATTTTTCTCTTCTTCTTGTTTGGGTGCATCCAATACCTTTAAGACATAATTGCTTTTCTGTTATCTTTCCGGTGGAAACAATCTTGGACTCATACTCTATGATGCAGTGTTTGCCTCTTGAATCACATAATTGAGTGAATAAGAAATATTCAATATCATTGCATCAAAACTGTTGCTTTATTTGTTTTTAGCTCCAATGATGGTTCAAACAGTAATGATGGTGGATATAGATAGGTGAGATATTCATCATTTAAAGTACTATAGAGCCTTGAATGTGTGTAATATTTATGAAAGGATATTTCACAGAAAGTTGGGGGTATCATATAAAGGAAACATGGTCAGAAATGTTTTTGACAGGGAAGGAGGTTTTAAGTGCATCTGATTTGTAGAAGTTTCTGATGTCACAAATAAAACAAAAACACAAAGGTTATGAGTGAGACATGAGACTATCTTTTAAAACTCTTTAATATCCCTTTGGCCTCAGGCAATAAGTGAGTATAAAAATATACTGCTTTTTTGTTCAAGTAATTAGAAAATTTTATTTAGGGACTTTAGTACCCACAATAATACTGATAGTAACCTGCAGTTAGTTGTCACAGGCCTACTTTGAGTCAACTGAATGTTGGCTGAGAAAGCTATTGAATCAGCAAGATCACTTGTACTGCTTGTTCTTTTCAGTGTCAGCCTCCACTTAACCCTGTGAGAGGGAAATCTAAAACCTGTGTAATGATTTTAGAAAAGGCTGATTTTTCATGATGAAGAGGGTTTTCTTTCTCTTTGCCCATCAAGAAATAAAAATATAAGGGGAGATTCCAAGACCCATGGGTTTGTCTATTCTATTTTGGCTTATCATTTAATGAAATTTAATTCTTATTGTGCTAACAGGACTTTTCTGAAGAGGGATTCTGTAATCCACTAGTAAGAATAGTGATGAAGTCTGTGATAAATTCTAGTGATGACTAACAACACAGCAGAATTAAGTGCGCCATCAGCACTAGCAAACTGGTGGATGGATTCCAGTGGAACCCAGTTAGGCTTCAGTACCTGTACCTCTAGCAGTGGGAGTGGGGGTGACTGTGACTTTCCCTGAAATTAAGTCTCAGCATCAACTCTCCAAGTTATTCTAGTTCTAGATTTTATAATGTTTCATCAGAGCATTAAGTAGCATAGAGGGGCTACATAGATGTTAAGGCACATCATCAAACTTGGAAAGAGAAAAATAAGGCAAAACACTGACTGGAGTTTTCAAATAGAAACCTTTCATTTAGGATTGCATTTGCTGTTTTTCATGGAGAGGTGGCCTTTTGCTGTAAATAACCTCACAGTCATATTTTTTAAAGTATACTTTTATTGATTTAAGAGGAAGGGAGAGGGAGAGATAGATAGAAACTATCTGATGAGAGAGAATCATTGATTGGCTGCCTCCTGTATAACCCCACTGGGATCAAGCCTGCAACCCAAGCATGTGCCATGACTGGGAATTGAACGTGAACTCCTGGTTCATAGGTTGATGCTCAACCATGAGCTTTGCTGTGGGCCTGACAGTCATATTTTGTTGGGCTCTCAAGAAGGGCTACTGATATGTTTACACAAGAAAATAAACAATTGACTTTTTAGGACAAATCCTGTTATAACAAAGCTTTAAAAAGGATGTGAATGTGTGCTTAAGAGCAAACAATGAAATGATTATCTAGGAAATAGAAAGGTGATCCACTATTAGAAGGTATGATATCAACCAAAGGACTTGTATACATGCATATAAGCATAACCAATGAACACAGACACTAAGAGTGTAAGGGCATTTGCTGGGGGATGGGGGTTTCTGGGGAGAGGTCAATGGAGGAAAAAGGAGACATATGTAATACTATATGTAATACTTTAAACAATAAAGAATTAAAAAAAAAGAAGTGAAACTTGGGAGTTGTGTTTTCTTAATTGTCAATTGGCATGACTATTGGTTATTGAATAAATTGTTTTCCTTTTCTCTGCTTTCATCCCTCGAACTAAAGAAACAAGATAAATCTGATATAAATACTCATCCTATACAATAAAAGGCTAATATGCAAATAGACTGAACAGCAGAACGACTGGCCGCTATGACGTGCACTGACCACCAGGGGGCATACACTTAAAGCAGGAGCTGCCCCCTGGTGGTCAGTGCACTTTCACAGGGGGAGCGCTGCTCAGCCAGAAGCTGGGCACAAGGCTGGTGAGTACAGCGGCAGTGGCAGAAGCCTCTCCTGCCTCTGCGGCAGCGCTAAGGATGTCCCACTGCCGGCTTAGGCCTCCTCCTCGTGGGGAGCGGGCCTAAGTCAGCAATCGGACATCCCCCAAGGGGTCGCAGACTGCGGGACCCCCTGAGTACACGAATTTCATGCAACGGGTCTCTAGTAAATTTAATAAAATTAAATCTGGTAGAATTAGGTCCCATTGTATTATTTTAACAAAAATATGGTAATATATTTTGAGGCATTATTGCATGCTAAACTCTTTTCTTAGAAACTTTGAGCTTTGTATGCTAACTCATTAAATACACTCAAGGACTTCATAAGGAAGGATGTTATGTTTTCATTTACAGATTAGGATCTTAAGATGTAAAGATACTAGATGTGGGTGATCGTACATTCTGCTTAATTTGTCCAAATTCCCACAGCATTTGATCTCAAGCACTTTGGCTTCCAAATCTGCTCTCTATCCATTTCTCTGGACTAAAAGCAAAGTTACTAAGGCCAGTAAAATGAGATATCTTTATTTAACAGAAATATTTTAAGTTATTAATTGAAAACATATGGACAGTGCAGCAGCATTAAGTTGATTACTTATGCAAAGACTTCTTTCCTCCTTAATCACAATCAGAGAATACATTTTGTAGTCTTTTGACTTTCTTAAATATCATTGCTGATCTATATCAAAGTTAAACTTTAAAATTATTATAATAGTACTAGTAGCCCAGTGCACAAAATTCGTGCACATTAAAAGGGAATTAATTAACAGAAATATTTTAATATTGCTATTTGCTTTTTCTCTATAATAGAAGTGTGAGAGATGAAAAGAAATTAGTAAAATGTATATGAAAATAATATATAAATTTATTAATAAATAAACAGTAACAAAAGGATATAACAGCAACAGAGGCATGATATAAAAACGACAAAAACATGATATAAAAACAACAAAAACATGATGTAAAAACAACAGTGATGCAAACATTGACTGATAAAGTGATTAAACTAATTCTAATATCTCCCTGTACACCACATTAAGAGTGAAAACACAAAAAAAATTTAAAAAAATAAAAAAAGAGTGAAAACACTTTCAGAGTACTTGATTAATAATTTCCCTTGTGATGAAGTATTTAGAATTTTAACTGTAATGTCACATGCTCTTCAAACTCGAGAGAAAGCAACATATAACTGACCATGTGCAAAAACGGGTTCAGGTAGAAATATTCCTACCCTGTCTAGATTTTGTCCTTGTGATTTATTAATAATCATCTCAAATGCTAGCATCACGGGAAACTGTCATCGAATTAATTTAAATGGGAGGCCAGTGTCAGACGGGGACAAATCAATTCTTGGAATCAGAACAACCTCTCCCTCTGCAGATTCTGTTAACACTTCAGCTTTGATAATGTTAGGTCATAATCTTTTAATAATAAATCTGGTACCATTACAAAGACCCCATTTACTGTTAAGATTTCTCAATAGCATGATGATTGCACCACTTTCAATTTTAATTCATGACACAGCATTCCCAAAGGAGTAATGCTATTAAGAAATTCAATGATAAAATTTTCCCTTTCAGCATCATCTGTTGAATTAATGGAATCATCACTCAAGTGTGTGTGAAAATCTATATCGAGTATATCCAAAATGTATTCATTTAATTTTTGAACAAAGAATTGTATGTTTAGATATATTTTTAATATTATCTTTGGATATATTATTTCCTAAGGTAGCTTCAATAATAGATCCATTACAAATCATTTCACAGGGGATTTCAATAATATCCATTCCTAAATGAAAACTGCTATCAAGTTTGCCATCTCCAAGTTTTACTAACTATTCACTATAAGCAGGGTCCTCTGATCTCATATTTGTTATAAGAGACAACTTTCTGAAACATCCCCAAACACTACAGTACTTTAAACTTGTTAGTACTATGGCCAATCCCATAGCATGCGGTACAATACTGAGGCATTGTTGAAAATCCCCTCCAAGAAGAACTTTCCCACCAAATACATCATTCAAATTCATAATTTCTCTTAGTAATCTGTCTATGGCGTTTATAGCATGACTGGATGCCATGATGCATTCATCAATAATGAGAAGTTGGTCCTTTTTAATAGTCTTAGCAACTTCACTGTTATATCAAGTCTAGAACTTGAAGTTTCTTTAATGGAATTGGTCATTTATATTGGGAATGAAAGGTTCTTCCACCAAGAAGTAAATTTGCAGCAATTCCTGTAGACGCTGTGGGTAAAACAGTACCACCACAACCTCTAATATAAAGTATTAAAACTTTATTGTGGGGAGCCACTACAGTGTTTTGGACAGGTTCAAGCCTTGGACTGATGAGAGGGCACAGTCCTCTCATTGTCACGTGCAAGCCCTAGCTTGGAGGGCAGGGCCCTCCGAGCACAATTATAGCCAACAGCTATAGTTGTAAGCTTGATCCTTTGGTCCAAACACGTGGCCCCATGTGCCTGAGTGATGTAGGCTTGATAGAGTTCAGGTGCATGTAGTTGAGTAGGATTGAAACCCAGGATGATGTTGTAAACATCTTGGTCACACCCTTACTTTGCCTTGTGGCATCTGCTATAAAATAAAGACATGGCTGTGGGCATGGTTGCTGTCTCTCAGAGAAGCAACGTCCCACCAAGACCCAGCTTTCATTCTCTTATCTGTCTTTTCTAAGACTTTCAGCCACCCCGACTCAGGTTCACCCTTACCCATGCAGGCAGGGCACACTTTATAAAGATAGGCCTCCATGCTGCTCCGAGGGCAGGTTCCTGCCTCAAACCCTGCCCTTACAGGAAACAGCTGGTGGGGGGAGGGTGCAGCCGTTTCCAAGACAACCCCTGCAGGACTGAATTCCTTCAGGTAGGTTGAGGTTCTGGCTGTGATATTACACCCAGGGTTTTTATATAAGTAGATACTTACAATTTTTTATACTTCTACTTCAGTACTTTGAAGGACCCATCAACATCATATAAATAATTAAGAATGTAGAATGTCATGTGTGAAATTGAAAAACTTATTTGAGTTTTAATATAAAATGTGAATTGTGTTTTATAATATGCAACATTTATTCACACGCAAAATTGTGGTTGTGAAATAATTATGTAATATATGCAGTTCTACAAGGAAGGTATAAATTAATCTTTATTGGGTTCCTATTACATGCCAGGCACTTTTATTTATTAAATATATTTTTATTGATTTTAGAGAGAGAGGAAAGGAGAGAAAGCAAAACATTGGTGTTAGAGAGAGACATCCATTGGTTGCCTACTGCATGTGCCCTGACCTGTGATGACCCCACAACCTGGGTATGTGCCCAGAATGGGAATTGAACTGGCACACTTTTGGGCCATTGGACAATGATCAACCAACTGAGCCATACCGGCCAGGGTGCCAGGCAATTTTATTGTAAGGAATTTTATTATTTATCTATATAATCTTCACTATAGCCCTCCCACGTGTTGCAGATAAAGAGGAGTCATTTTTTTCTTTTTCAGAAATACTAAAATTTTACATATATTTAAAAAAATAGATTAGATAGATACAATGTGTGTGTGTGTTTGCTTAAGAGACAGTATATATTAATTTATATATAGTGGACATATTCACAGATATTCAGATTGAGAGCAAATTACATTTGAATGATATACTTAATTTACTGTGCTATGAATAATAAACCAAATAAATGATACAGTTGAATTCTCATTTAAATTTAAATAGTTAATAAAAATATATTTTAAATACATGCATATATACCACTCAGGATTATAATTTAGCTATTTTGATAGAAATTCTTTTGTTTAAGATCTGTTTTCCTCTAGATCTATATGTGGTTTCCCTGGGATTTATATTTAATAGGTCCTTAAGTTCTATGTATTTAAGCTTAAAAAGAATTCACAGAAAATTTAAATGAACCTTATCTAAGAAATTTATTATGTGTATGATTTTTACAACAAGCTCACCAATTGTATCTGGCAGGGTTCTCCAGAGAAACAGAAGGCAACCAGTAGGACAAATAAATACATATGTATGCATATGCATATATTTATGCATACATACATAAATGTGTCAAGGGGTGGAGAGAGATAGATGAGAGAGAGAAAAAAAGAGAGAGAGAGAGAAAGATTATTTTGTGAGCGGTGGTAAATCCAAAATCTATTAAGGCAACCTCAGTTTCCACAGGCTAGATCCTCTTGTTCAGCAGCTAATGTTGCAGAATTTCTTTCTCTTTAGGGAATCCTTCGTTTTATTCTTGAGGACTTTTAACTGATTGGATACATACCACACACATTTTCCAGGCAGTCTCCTTGACTTAAAGTAAATTGATTACAGATATTAATCATATCTTTAAATATTTTAAAGCAACACCTAGATTAGTGTTTGAATGAAAAATGTGTATTATACCTTCACCAAGTTGACACATACAAATAATCACCACGCCCATTTTTCTATATATGAAAAAATATTAATTTAGTTATTTAAAATTACATGCTTTCTTCTAGCATGGTATTTCCCATCACACCTTCCCTACTGAAGACAAACAAAGTGGAATAGTTGTATCAATCAGTATTAGACTTCTTTTTCTCTTTCCTTTCACACTTTTCTGAGTTTTAGCATGATTTTTTTCTCCTTCTTATTTTTTAAGAGCAATTCTTGCAAATCAAAGGATGTGTGCTCCTGTTAAAAGAACTAAGCAAAGATAATCCTTTTGTAAGGTTCTATTTCTTTTAAATGAGAAGGATTTGCTAACTTTGTAAGCAGTGTATGATACCTTGTTTTTATAGTATAATTTTTCTCCTAATATTAAACATAATTGGGATTTTGTTTTTTTAAAACATGCTTTTCTTGTCTTATAACATCAGGACTTGCCTGCTGTCTTTGTTCAGCAAGCTTCAAACATGCCAAGGTATAAGAGTGATCAGGTACCATAATGACTAATTTAACAATGAACAGTAGGAGGGTTAAATACAGGCATCAGAATGCCATTATATATAATCAGTAACAGTGGGCACCATAAAAGCATGGAAAATAGCTGGAGGATAGGCTTATTATAAGTGTTGTGGCTTTAACAAGGGGAGGAAAGAATGTAATGTTTTAACTGACGGGGCCTGTTTTTAGAATGCCTATTAAGAGTAAAAAGCTAAATTAGTTTCAATCTTGTCTACATCTTTAGTTATGCATGCACATAGCTTTAGGGTATGTAGCAACAGAAAACAAAAAAAGAAGCAACTTTGTAAATCTTATGAATGAACTATTAATGTTTGAACATTGTCTTTGAAGCAGCCATGTTTGAATAATATTGCCAATTAAGTAACAATCACTCCCAGATTGTGTTCATTTAGGTTACCTTGGCTCTTTTTATTTGCCTTATAAGGTTTGGATTCTCTTTGAATATTTCTTGTAAAAATAATTGACTGGAATTTCTGAAATATTTGAACATTGCTAGTAAGTTTTACTCGTTTCTTTTTATCCCAAAAATATAAATCATAAAACTTAGATAACCTCCAAAGTTAAGGTTATATGACTGAAGAAAAAATTCCTTTTTATTTCTTTTATCCACCACCACCAGGCACACAGGCAGTTCTAATGCTCCAAACACATATCCTTTCCTTTGCTTATCCGTTCAAAGCTCTATGAAAGTAAGGGAGAAAGTTGTTTGATTTTCAGTTCACTTCCTGGGTCTACTCAATAGTGTCCTTCCATTGAATAAAAAGTTGTAGCTAAAATTATACTTTTAGGAATTCGGACTCTCTGACTTGGTACTTTTGTTTCAATATCTCTTAGCCATATGACTATGGGAAGATTACTTAAACACCCTTTGCCTCATTGTCATCATCTATATAATGGAAAAACCTTAAAAGTCTATCCTCATAGAGTTTTTTTCTGAAGATTATGTTTTTGCTGTGAAAATGTAAGTTCCTTTAAGATGTATACTATGTTTGTTCTTTTAAGCAATCTTATATTTCTATGAAAGTTGGGAAATTTCAAGTCATTTGATAAGTCAAAGAATTAAATGTCCTATTTAAGGTTAGCACTTTACAAATTTATGAATTAGGACATTATTAGTTAGAGTCCTATCAGATTTTTTTTTTATTTCTAGCCATGATGGCTCTACTCCTTTATTATATTATAAAACAATAGCTGATATTTCTGACACATATTATGTGGTAAATAATGAAAGGAATTTAAAGACAGGAAAGGCAGTTTTAGGGAAGGGGGCGGGCAGGTCCATGGGAGAAGAAGACATAAGTAATGAGCAGAGACCTGCTCTAAGCTGTCAGAATGTTTATCTCACTTACACAGAGGAGTAATGATACAAGATAAAGGGAAGAAGAAGAGAGGGGCACTGAGTGGGCTTTGAAACTTTGGAACTAATACTATGTAAGGAAAAGGGGACATAAAATGGGAAAAGGGTCCCATTAGAAGGTAGCATATATAGACAAAGAGCTGCTAGCATTTATAAACCATTAGACAATGAGGTTTTACTGGTTACCCACTTGGGAACCCCTCCCTACGCAGGAGTTTGTATATGCTTCCAATAAATTTCCACAGTTTTACTAAAAAAAGCCTTTTAATCCATGAATTTTATTTTCAAACTTTGTAAGATAGGAACACATACTGAGAGAGTCCAGTTTGCCATTCATTCTACATCTCAGTACTATTCTAAGAACTTATCTGACCCTGATGCCATATGAGTAAATGTCATTATTACTCCTATTTTACAGATGAACAAACTAACGCTTATATGGTCCTTGCCTGAAGTCACATAATTATGAAGTGAGAGTAATAGAATATTTTTTAAGCCAGTCAAGCTCCATAACTTACTGTCTTTACATCTGTGGGGGAGGGGATCCTGTGGCAGTCTTTAAGTTGTTCACTGCAGTACATATTTCTTCATCTTTAATAACAATGCTACAGAACTAAACCTGGGTTTGCTTCTTGGTGAGTCAGTGTGTACAGTAGTACACCAAACATCATCACTCCATAAAGCAAAATTTATTTGCATCAAATAAGGGGCCCACAGGCAATAATTTCCAAAGCAGTGGCTTCCCAAACTGGGGAGCTCCTGTTTTCATTCAGGCAAGCTAATACATATTAAAAATGAAAATGTTGTCATAGTGTGTAGGGCCAATATCAGGCTGGCACATGCACAGTAGCAGATCATGCTTATTCATGAATCCTGTGTTCATAAAATGGCATCTCAACTCCCAGAAGTGGGGATTTTGATATTATGATGAGCTCTCAGTTTATTTTAGGTCAAGAGGGCCACCTCAACCTGTTCAAGCCCTTTTCTTTTGCCTTTCTTTGGTGGTTTCTGCAGGTGGCTATCTGAAGGCTCAAAGTTTCTTTGGAAAATATGCTAGCATCATAGTTAATGGAAATTTTAGTAACTTTTTTCAATTTAGTTTGGGGTGATCTACTTAGCTTGTGAGTAACAATAAGACTCTCATTCTTCGGGGGAGGGGAGCTATTGATCACCTAAAATAACACTCCCCCTGAAACCTGAAAAATGACCTGCAGGTCCCACTGCTTGTCACCATGAAAGCCAAACTTGTGAGACAGAAGGAAAGGGATTTATTCAAGAGTTGACAACCTGAGAAGATGGCAGGCTCATGCCTTCAAAACCATCTTAACATCTCAATGCAGGGAGGGGCTTCTACTGGGAGAGAAAGGGAAAGCCTAACAAAGAGATGAGGGGGAAGGGCTGTGGACATGCAGGCAGTGTCCTTGCTGGTCCCGATATGGATCTTTAACACCAGAATCCTGGAGCTGGTCAGTGCCAGCCAAATTCCTACAGGTGATGATCTGTGCCAACCAAAGTCATGGTCAAAGCCATTTCTTGTACAAGCAGGAACTGGGACTGTTGATGCCTGCAAGATGCTTATAAAGAAATTCAGCATGTGTATTCCTTTTATCAGTTTGTTAGTACATTTTATTCTAATTCCATTTCATGGTTAGTCAGAATAGTATAAAGTGTTTACTAGTATTCCTTGTTATGCTCCTTCTACCTTGCACATTGTATGGCCTATGACTTGTTCTGGTTAGTTAGATAGAAACATATGTAGCATGTGGCACTTCTCAAATTACTCTACAGAAAAGTGATAAAATCTTACCTCCCCCTGACTATGTAGAACATGAATGCAATGGCTGGATACTTTGGTCTGTGAGGTAAAAGCTACTTTTGAGGAATATCAGAGTAAAAAAGACAGAAGGAGACAATTTTATGGAAATGAATGTTATCCTTTGAGGGCCTATGTGAAGATTCTCTTTTTGTGAAAAACAAAAAGGATATTATAAGTTAATTTATTATTTATTTTATTCATATTTGACAATCTAATAAAAAATCCTAGTTGATAGACTATCTTCATTTGTTGCAATAAAATTTTATGGGATAAATCATGTAAGAATTACAGACATGCATTGCTTAGTCCATGCAGTTTTTTGTTTGTAGGTATTTTCATTTTACTTTTTTGGCTTGAAACAATACACATATTATCTCACAGTTTCTGAAAGGCAAGGATTTAGAAATGGATTATACGAGTGGTTCTGGTTCAGAATCCCTGAACAGGTTGCACTCAGGATACTAACCAGATTTCAGTCATCTAAAAGCTTGACTGGGAGAGAGAGATCTACACTGAAGACGCTTCATTCACATGTCTGATGGCAGGAGGCTCCGGTTGCTCTCAACGTGGTCCTCTCCATAGGATGGCTTGAGTGTCCTCACAACCTGGCAAAAGGCTTCTCCCAGAATGAGAGGCGCAAGAGAGAAAGAGACTAAAGTCACAGTGTCTTTCCAAACTTAACCTCAGAAACCACACACATAATTTCCGCAAAATCCTACTTTGTAGATTGAGGATTGAATAAGCTTGTCTATTAACCCATATAGTTTTTAATATCAGAACATTTCACATGAAGTTTCAGATTTTAGGCTTCCCATGTGAAATTTTATCTGGTAACAGTGAGATATGTGTGCACTATACTGTTCATACCTGTGCCCCAGCTCCCAGTCTGTCTGTCACTCACTTGCCTTAACCTTATGTGACTGCATCCACTAAACACAGCCAGGTGGGGACTCCCTCCTTGGTGTAAGTTGCTTTAATGCATTACTCTGGGTTAGTACTTCAAAAGTGCTTTCTAAATATATTTTCCCAGATTCATTATTGATTTTAAAATGTTAGACTGGCCTGGATTTGTTTGCTTAAGTGGTTCTAAAACAGATAAAATATTACTCAAAGGTAGAAAGTCATGAGTAAAAATTGCAGGGGCATAAATCACTTCCATTTTGAGAAGAGTAAACATTTCTAGGTGCTATGCCTATATTTTGGACTAATAATAGGACAGTAGGAGTTTTGTCTAATATAGGTTTCCTTCACACATAAAATACATTAAAAATATCTGTTTACAACATATCCCACTAGCTTATTACCATATTATAGAACAATTGTTTATTAAGAAAATAGAATTTAAATAGCTTTAATTATACTTACAAAAGTGTGATACACTAATTTTAAAAATGGCATAGTATTAACAGTGACTCCTAAAGTAAAATTAAATGCTTTAGGAAGCATACATAATTCTGCCTGTTCTTGTGTATTCCTAGGTATTCTTTAAAAATTGTGTTAATTACCTCCTTAACCTCTCATTTAACTGCACTTTATTGTAGCTGTTACTAATTTGACAGTAGGAGCTCCAGTTCTGTGCAAACCATTTTCATAATATTGTTTTAATTAATAGAAAAATATTTATATGGACACTTAAAAGTGTGCAAAGTGCTTTTAGAACTATTACTGTCTTTAGTTATGAAAACTCATGTTTGATTAGAAATGTGTTTACTTCTTATGGTAAGAAATATTTGCTTAAACATATTTCATTCACAGCTGGCTTTGATTTCTTCATCTACACACTAGACAAAAATTTACTCCAAATGCCATTATCACATAGCTCTCTACTTAGAGTACTTTACTATAATTTCATCTCAAGAGTAAGGACACATATGTAATAACTTAATCAATAAAAAAATTTTAAAAAAAAGAGTGAAGGGCTTTTAGTGACTTCTGTTTCTGAGTTAACTCTGGGCAAATCTGTCTTATTTAAATGTATATTAAACCTAGAAAATACCTTCTCCCTTTGTAGACTGGCAGATTTTTCTGCAACCAAATAATGAGACATTTTTTTCATAAAGACTACATCAATCTTTAGTATAAGTTAATCTTGATCATTGAGGTTCAGATAAAAAGAGGCAAAACATTTCAATCAGATTCTTTATTATAGTTCTAAAATTAAGAAAATGTATGTTGTCACAAATAAGAATAAGGGATATAACATAATATTAATAAAAATTGTTGACTTCCCATGAAATAAGAACTCAGTATTGATATGTTAATGACGAAGTAAGTAGAGACATCTTATTCACATTTGAGCTGTGAAATTTCTATATAAAATGAGTATTATCTTTGAAAAAAACAAAAAGATATCTTAAATCCCAAAAGTTCATAACACAGTCATCATCATTGTGATAAACCCAAGTCACCTGAAAGAAAAAAGAAACCAAAAAGAAAATAGAAAAGACCACAAAAATTGAAGAGGGGTTGAGACTAATAATAAAGGTGAGAATATATATGTGGTTGTTTTAGATAAAAAATCAGCAAAGTTGTTGGAAAGAGAGACACTGAGGATGAAACTATGCCATCAGCTTTAAAAAAGTAATTACATTTTAAACTACCAAATTTGGAAGATATATGTATGTGTTTTAACAGTGTGAAAAGTAAATAAATGGTGATTATATAAGTATAATAAAAAACAGGTAAATGTGTATTTTTTCTAAAATTGTAGGATTTTTTTCTAAACTACTTATTTATTTTTTTAATTTAAACAAGAATATGTTGATAGTTGTCTATAAAACATGGTTTTGAAGTTTATAGCATTGTGGGCATTCTTTTTAATTTTTTTATTTTTTGCGATGTAATCCTATCTAATAAAGAGGGAATATGCAAATTGACTGCCACACCATCACAAAGATGGCGGCTCCCACAGCAGAGACAGGGTTTCTGTAACACAAGATGGCTCTACCCACAGCGGAGGCCTAACGAGCCTTAATGAGCAATAAGCAGGGACCTGAGGCTGCAAGGCACTGGGCTGGGGCAGGGGACCAGAGGCTGCACCCCTGGCCTGGTGGGGCTTGACAGGGGACCTCAGGCAGCACCCACCACCTGGTGGGGCTTCACAGGGGGCCTCAAAGTGTGCCCCCATCACAGTGCTGGTCCAGGGACCTAAGGATGCTCCCCCCAACCTGGAGCTGGGAGACCTGAGGCTGTGCTCCCTGCCCATCAGAGCTTGATGAGAGTCCTGAGGCTGCACCCCCCCCCCCCCGACAGGGCTTGACAAGGGTGGAGCAGTCCCGGTCTTGATCTCACCCAATGAGGGTGGGGCCAGCTGGGTCTGGGTCTTGCACAAATGTGAGGCACCGCGGGTGGGCAGGGACTTGACTCTGGGTCCCATGAAGTGCCCCAGACTCTGGCAGGAGGAAGACTGTTATATACATTTTACTAATTTTCTTTCATCCCTGACACTTCTATTATAGAGAAAGGGCAAATAGCAATATTAAAATATTTCCTCTAATTAATCCCCTTTTAATGTGCATGAATTTCATGCACTTGGCCACTAGTTGACATATAATATTGATGCTAAAATTTCTGTTTGGGTCCGAGTTCGTTGTGTTACAAAATTGAAGAATGACTTCATGGACAAAAACAGTAAGCAGAAGCAAAGTTTATTGAGAGATAGATGGACTCCCTGCAGCAAGGAGCAGCAGGAAGGGAGCCCAAAGCAAGTTACTGGTGAAGCTTCTTTGTCTTAGGTTCCAAAGTCCCATGGCCCTTCAGCCAGCCCTGGAAATGGTGCAGCTAGGGTCCTTGGAGAGCCAAAAAGCAGGCCAGTGTCCACAGCTTCCCTGCTGTGTTGCCCATGCTGTGTTGCAGCCAGGTGTAGCTCAGCACCCAAGATAATTAAAGTCCATTAGTCCACGTGTAGTGTCTCATATGGCCATAAGCCACATGACACATGGGAATATATCCTTGGCCAGAGGAGAGCTAGAAACCTAGTGTACCTGAGAGAGATGAGAATGTGCTTCATTGTCTAGGAGTAGATAATATGTTTTGCTATCTCCTGATTGTTTGTTTCAAAGAATTCTGCCTTAGTAACATTCTTGGAATTGGTTATACGCCTCACTGCCTTGTTGCCGGGGTCCAGCCCCAGCAGGTCCAGGGGTCCCCAAAGGTGTGGACGGAGTCGGTGAAGAAGGAATGACACGGAGACAGCGTTCAGTTGATCAGCAGCCTAGCCAGGATCTCTAGCCCGGATCTCCAGCCAAGTTCTGGTCTGGATCTCCAGAGAGGTTCTGCTTCGGATCTCCAGCGAGTTTCTGTAGCCATGTTACCTCGCTAGGTTCTCCAGCCAGGTTCAGTCACCAGGTTCTAGTCAGGTTCTCTTGCCAATTTCTGTAGTCAGGTTCAGTCCAGGATCTTTTGCCATGTTCTCTCCAGCGAAGTTCTTCTGTCTGTAGGTTCTGTGTAGGTTCTGTCTTCTTGGCTCTCTTCTAGGTTCTGTCTCTCTCTGTCTTGTTACATCTGTATTTATACCAGTTGATTCAATCCTATCAATCTCTATTACAAAGGTTAGGGCATTTCTTATCTCCATTCCAGGGAGTAAAGATTATGCAGCTTAAGCATGATTGTTTGTAGTTAAAGTGATTAATTACCCGCCTGGCACTTAGTTAAGGGGTTTTATTCCCTCCCTAACTTCAGGGGAAAATCCCTACCTGGGGAAACAACCTTTCTCAGAGACCTTGGCTAAAACACATAGTGCCAAGAAGGTGAGCAAACATATTAAGAACAGTATGCCATATATGTCAGGTCCCTTGAAACAGCAAGCATGGACCGGCTCTCGGCACCTTGTGATTGGTTATCTGCAAGCTGCCTGTTTTAGCAACATCTATACATTTTAAAGCTCAATTCTCTAGTGCACCCTTCTCTCCCTGCCCGGCTTGGTTGTCTTAGCATTACCCGCCTACCTAGGTTCAGCTCTAGGTCCGTTTGTTGACTGCCTAGCCCTCTATAACTCCTCAATATTGCTGTACATGATATCCCCAGGACTTGTTTATCTTATAACTGGAAGTTTGAGTCTTCTGAAAACCTTCACCAGTTTTGCCTGTCCTTCCTTCTCCCCCCTCTGCCCCTCTGGCAATCATCAAATCATCAATCTATTCTCTGTAGCAACAAGTGCAATTATTATTGTTGTTTTGTTTTTATACTGTTGTTATATTTTTACTACTGTAAATCTGTAATAAGTATGGAGTTGCAGATATTTTTCCAAGATAATAATTTATTTCCTTTTATTTGAATGCATGCATATATTTTTAAGTAAATAGAAAAATTAGATGTAAATACAAATATCTTAATATGTGAACATATTAAGTTAAATTAGTAGAGAGAAAGAAAACTAAAACTTACAAGGACCAGAGAAATGACTATTATTTTTTAAATGTCTTTTCTATAAGGAACAACAGTATGATGAAAAGTGACTTTATACACAAACTGACAGTAAGACAGGTGACAATGATGAAGAATCAGGCAATTGTGTTTATTTTTGTATTTATGCGAGAGAAGTTAGCCTGAAATGCAGGCAGACAGGGCAGGGGAAGAGTGGGAAACAAAAGCAGGTGAAACACAGTCAGGGACAGACATGGCAGTTTGAGCAAACCTCATCACAGAAACCAACCATGCTGAAATAATAGAATGTTTTTGACACAAAACAGGAGGCATGTGAAACCAAGGGAGGTCCTGCAACAACAAGGTGTACTGACGCATAGGAACAGAGAAAGTTCAGGTTCATTGCTGGGCAAGAACAATGTGGGAATCAATCAGGTGATGACACAGGTAGCTATAGAGCAAGTTTATAGCACATATATACCCCTAGACTGACTAGCTTCACTGGAAACCCATTATTGGGCTCCCTCCCCAATAATAAAGGAGAGTCTGAGTCTGCTTGTAGTGAAATTTCCATGCTTTTGCATAAATCTTCTGGTCCACAGAGCTTATTCTTTGGTGTTGGGAGACATGACCTCGGGGAAAAAGTTTGGTTCACCATTCTGGTTATCATGTCTATGTATGTATGTATATATTCAACCAACCAAGTATTTTAGAGTCTAATTTTTTTCATATGATATAAAAATGTTATTCCTGTTCCAGAGTAAAAATTATATAAAATTAAAAATGCATTTACATGGAAAGAGATAATCAAACTAAGTTTCAACACTTAGAATTACTTTAAAATAGATTATTTTGATTTTGTAACATAGAAATCTACACCTGAAACCTATATGTTTATGTTGACCAATGTCACCCCAATCAATTTAATAAAAAATATTTAAAATAATTTTATTAATAGGAATGAAGGACTTGCTCATGTATAATTTCCCTCATAGCTGTGAGGCATTTTAAATATATTCAATTACTCAGAAATGTCCAGTGTGTATATTTTTGTTGTCATAATCAACATATTCTTATATTTAGATTAATTCAATTCAATTAATTCTTAACAAAAATTGTATGTATCTTGGTACCTATATTTAATATTTAATATTAAATGAAAAAATTTAAATTACCAAACATGATTATTGTTACCAGCGAAATCAGTGGGCCAGTTTTCCCTGACACTAGTGGCTGTGGGATGGCTCTTGCGATATCTCCAATTTACATATGTAACCTACACTTTCCTGGCACAGTGATAACTGCTGACAGACATTTTCATGTTATCATGTATTAAAGAAATTATATTTAAGCAACAAAATATTTTTATTAAATAGAGAGTAAGGTCAAATGTATATAATTTTTACACTAATAATTTAGTACTTCTCAACATGGAGAATGTCCAAATTTGATTATAATTCTTTGTGGTATTATCATGGACTGTATTCTTAGTAAATATGATGCTGTAGTATGCAGCTTATAAAATGACTCCACTTGTCCACTCTTGGTATTCAGGCAATTGGATAATCCTCCCCATTGAGTGTGGTCTGGACCTGAGGACCCATTTCTCCAGCTGACAATTTAATTGCAGCCTTAATTGTGAATGACCCTAAACAAGATGATCCAGCCAAGTACATTCCACCCCCCACTCAAAGAAACTATGAAATAATAGATGTTTGTTATTTTAAAACCTAAATTTTTGAGCTATTTTTATATGGCAGTAGATAAATAAAACAGTTGCCAAAAACCAAGAAACTTTTTGTAATTAGTTTTAGATTTATTTAAAATTTTAACTCTTACATATTTCTTTATATTTCCACTTTATGAATAAATTCTATAGTCCGGGAAGAATTAATTTATCGGGAGAATAATTTATTCAGTATTTTTAGTCACTTTTCTGATCTTTCATGTGCTACTTTTAATAGCAACAGTAGTAATAAAAAAGAAACAAGTAATCTTTATCACAGCCTTTATCATAATAAAAATATCTTAATAAATTTAATTTTAAAAATGTGACACTGCTTAAATATGTTAATTAAATGGAATATTAGGAATTTAATGTTTGTATTTTATATATTTTAATGATGTTAAACAAACTACAAATATTAGGCAAGTTAAATATTTATTCTTTTTTATTAGACCTTTTCTTTTATTGCTTCAAAAATTTTAGAAAATCTTTGATTTGCATGAAATTTCCATATGATTTCAATAATAATGACAAATATGTGAGTGATTTAATATTTGACTGAAACCTATTGTACTATTAATGGTAGAAAACTTTCACCCAGCACTTCTGTCTCAGATATTGCATTAAAATAGTGAAAATTCAAGTGTATTCCATAGAACCTTGCTGGTCTGTAAACTGTTCTGGTTAATGAAAAAGTAAGTACAGAAACTGTCTATAAAGATTAAAAACTGTATAGGCATTTAACAGAAAAAATAATTATAAATTTAACATTCAAATAATCTTTAGATAACAATAAAATATAAATTCAGAAAACTACTTTTTCAATATCTTCAATAGCCATCTTTTATGTTATGCTTATGAGTTTAGTGTTGATAATGTATCCTGTGACTTTGACAAACTTATTTATTCTAAAGTTTGTGTGTTTGTGTGTGCATGTGTGTGTAATTAAAAATTAAAATAACAAGAGAGACTGCTGCACACCTATAATAATGGTTTAAATACAAACAAAAATGAAACAACAATAATAAAATTGAAGATACCGATTGCTTATGAGGATGCCGATAAGCAGGGACTCTCTTTAGTTATTTTGGAAATGCACAATTAAACAGGCATTTTGAAAGACAGAATGGTAATTTCTTACATAGTTAACCATTAGTTTACCTTGTGATCTAGCAATTGTTCCCCTAGGTTTTTACTCAATTAATAGGAAAACTGTTGTGAACAGACACTCGAACACAGAAAACACTGCACACGGATGTTTATAACAGTTTTATGTTCTCTCAATTATTAATGTTCATAATTGGAACATTTGGAAACAACCAAGATGAATGGATAAACTAAACTAAATATATCCACACAATGGGATATTAATCAGCAATAAAAAATGAGCTATCAAACAATACAAAGATATGGGTGAATGTTATGAATTTTATCAATATTGCTAAGTAAAAGAATCCAGTCTAAAAAGCTACATAATGAATTAATCACTCCAACTATGTGATATTTGGAAAACAAAACAAATATAAAAAATCATCAAAGAGAATTACAGATATCATGATGGGTTGCAGAATTTGACAAAATAATAAAACTATATTATGAGGTATTAAATAATCTTACTGAAAAGTGTGTGGGAAAATATGCTCAACTTAGTAAGTGGAGTTTGTAAGACTAAATGCAAATTAAACTGTAAAAAAGTCCTGTACTATGGTTGCTAAAATTATTCTCCACAGGGGCTTATTTAACAACTCTGATACTGCTATATATATTTTTTGGAATTGAATATTTAAATAATGGGTTGTCGACAGTGGGAACCAGGTGTCTCTTAGTTGAAGTGGGAGATTGAAAACATGTAAGAAGATAAGGTAAGAATAGGAAGCCCTATTCTTGCAGGAAAGATATGGGTGATGTAATGGGCCTCTAGTTTCATTATAAGCAAATATTGATTAAAAGTATTTTAAATTTTTAAAAGGTGTTGGGCTTCCTCTAAGTTTGAGGCACCTGTAATTTCTTACCCTCATATTAGTCTACAGTACACATCTGGCAACTCAATAATATTACCTTTTAATTTCTCCTATGATTTATGTCTCCAGCTGCTTCTGCTTCTGCTCTAAGTAAGCAGATCTTGTCTGTGACTCTCCATTTTCTTCAGAATTCATATTGGGGATTTGCCCCCAAAACTCCCTTCTCCAATGTGCCCAAGGAAAGTAATTCATTTTCAGTTTATTCAGCTTGTGCTTGTTGTAAAAAATGGAAATGGTGACTTCCAAGCTCATAGCATGTTGGGGCTGAAAGCAGTAGTCATGTCAGTCTATTTTGATGCATGCTTTTCATAGAAAATGTACTTAATAAAGAAACATACAAAGAATGTAAAAAAATACACATTTGTAAAAAATACACAAATTCTGTTCTGGCATTATATTTTTCAGTATAATGATTAGTAAAAGAGAATGAGAGATGATAGATAGGTAGATGGAGAGATATGAAAGAATCCTGGAACTATGATAAAAGGGGAAATGAGAACTATAAAGCTAGTTTCATCTCAGATAATGCATGAAAACTACACAAAGAAGCAAGTGTGACTCTGGCTGGTGTGGGTCAGTGATTACAGTGTCATCCGTTGCACCAAAGGCACTCAGGTTTGATTCCCAGTCGAGGGTTCATACCTCAGTTGCAGGTTTGATCCAGATGCCAGAGGCAACCAATCGAGGGGTCTCTCTCACATGGGTGTTTCCTTCTCTTGTTCACTCTCTCTCCTCCCTCCTTCCTCCCTCCCTTCTACTCTCTCTAAAAAAAAATCAATGGAAAAAATATCCTCTGGTGAGGATTAACAAAAAAACACAAAAAACAAAAAGGAAGAAGCAAGTGTTATTTTAGTACTTTAAAGAAGGGCTGTGCCAAAGCCACAAATACAGGTTTCTTTCCAACTAGCTTTTCACAATAGTCCAGGTAACCAATGTTTTTAAATAGTACCTTCCAGTGGGTTTTATTTTTATTTCAGTAGCCTGAAGTGTATGTTTTAGAAAAATAAGCTGGGGGACTCTTTTGCCAATGTGAGTTATATAAGGTTATAGAAAAGAAAATTGTGAGAAAATACTTAAATTAAATAAATCATGAATAATCACCTGATTTACAATAAATATCGAGAACATGTTAAACAATGTAGGTTTTTAAATAAACTCTGCTTTTAAAATCTGGGGTTCCAGCGATGGAAGTGTTTCTCCCTTTTCCTGCCATTTCAGATAGGTGCATATTATTTAGAGCACACACAAGCTCTCTGTTCAAAACTTGATGTCTCTTTAAGTTCTTCTCTTAGTATACCCTCATATCATAACACTTTTCTATTGCTGCACCCTTTCTTTAGGTCTCCATTCTGCCATTGATTGACCTAGAAGAAAATATACTAGTATGTGTACTATATAGATAATATACTGGTATTAATATAATCATGAGCTTGTTTACAAAATAAAAGGATCAAATCAAGTACCAGTTTCAGATGTTTACCCAGCTTCAGGTTCTAAAAAGTCTAGATAATATATAGTCAATTTAATTCATTAATTTATTTTCTTACATACTATTTAGTAAACTAAAAAGTTCTACTTAATTTTCCATTATTAACTCTTCAAATTTGCTTATGAAATAATAGGATTCAGTTTCAAGTATGGGCAATAAATATTTTTTGTTGGTAAATACTTATGTCTTAACATGTTAGAGTTGAAAGGTATCTTATCACACTAAAAAGAATCAACCTGAGATTTAGAGATACTTGATCACACACACACACACACACACACACACACACACACACACACACACACATCCAATGCTGTATGTCATATATGTAACAATAAATTGTGCACATGTAATCAAATATTACTTTATTAGCATGCATTGTTGACCAATCACAAGTATAAAATACTTTTGAATTTGCTCTTTATTCTTTTATTATCATGAATTTCTTCCTCTCTTCTATCTAAAATTCAATGTTGTGTTACAGTATAAGCCTTCTGTGATCTTTACTGGAGGGAATACTACTATCTTTTCTCTGTGGCTCCTTTCCACCCACGGTCCATGTGAATTATAACATACATCAATATAGCACTGCATATGGCTCTCTTTTTTTTATCTATGTACCTACATTACATTTTACCTAGTACCTATAAATGTAATAAATATTTTTTATTCTATTTCTATATGTTTTTTGAATCAATAACATTTATCATTTCTTTAAAAATTCAGTCTAAATGTACATAATATTTTAGTTTTTAAACATGTATCCAGCTGTTGATTATTCAGCTCCTGCTCTTTTCTTTCTTATGGCTTCTCATTGCAACAGTTCTCGCATGGGAACGCACTGCATGGGTATCTGAGTGCTGCTGTTCCCTGGGTAGGGTCATGGTATTGAACAATTTGTTATGAACTGTAGATTTTATGCTGCTGTCTCCATGAATAAATTCTATTAGGACTTTCTAAATATTAGGTGGTCTATACACATTTGAATTTTCTTCATCTAATGCTTTGCCTTAAGATGATAGCACAAAACACTAAGTTTAAATTGATCTTAATTTTCTTTTAAAATATACCAATTTTATTGGAAATTGTGTAGTTATTTCAAGATTTCTAGAATATGTTGGTTATGAATAAACTGTTGAAAACTTAAGTCTAAAAGTAAACTTTATTTTACCCATATACTTTCTAAATGAAAGGAATATGGATACAGACTTCTCTCTGAGGAGGGCAGAAGTCAGAAACAGACCATCTAAGCCATTTCCACTTCTTTATTTCCTGATGATACTGATGAAATATTAGCCAGGAATAAAATAAAGGAATAAAGTGAAGAATAAATACATTAAAAGGGAGAGTTTAAATAACTTGTCTAAAATAAGATTGCAGGTGAGTGTCAAACCTGGAATTTGATAGCAGGCAGCCTAGTTTCAGGAGTTCCTTTCTTAAATATTAGAACTTTATATCACAACATTTTTTTTTTGCCAAATATTTACCAGGTTGGAAAGTTCTAATGTAAATACAGTATATTTATTTTTCCCAAGAGATATATGAATTCTTCCCCAACTTTGTATAATGTTCAGAAGTTGAGCACCTATTGCAAACTAAAACCTATAACAGGAAACATCACATTGCATAATATACAAGAAAAACTGGAGATTTTAATGTATGTACTAGAAGCCCAGTGCGCGAAATCGCACAGTCCCACCCACCCACGTGCACCTCACAGTGCTCGCAGCCCCGCCCGCCCGCCCGTCACCCCACCCACCTGCAGACACCCCACCACACTTACACCCCCACCCGCCCATATGTGCCTCGCCGTGCCCGCCTTGCCGCACCCACCTGCCCACCATCCTGCCTGCCAGCCACCAGCCTTGCTGTGATCAGAGCCTGTGGGCCACGCTGCATGAGCCAAAATCGCACGAGACCCCAGAGGTCCGCCACACGAGGTGGGACCCCAGTCCTGCCCTGCCGGCGAGACCCGTCAATGCACCTCCTGGTGACCTGTTGTTTGGTTGTTACGACGTTATGGTGTTACAGCCATGGGCTTTTTATATATATAGATAATATTACACTGTAAATATATGTGTGTATATGTAATAGTTACCGTGTTCACAGTGATGACATTTGTAGAAAATGAATCGATCTGTGAGCTAATAAAGTTACTTTCCCTGTAAGTATTAGTATGTGTAGATAATGAATAATGGAGATGAAGCTGGGGAAACTTTATTTAAAGCTGTGACACAATATAGAACTAGTCACAATAATATGACACTGTGAATATTTTGCACTAGTTTCACTAACATATCATAGCCTACAGTAAATCTGGTTTTCAGATGACCTTGAGATCACTACAGCATATTAATCCCTGACATTTAAAAGACAGACTTACAGGATGAAGTCTCTAAACTTATGCCAAACAAACACCTGTTTGTTTTCACTCTGCACTGTATTACTACCATTAGCAAGGTTTTGTGTACACAAAGGTTGGATGTTTATACTTCCCTAGCATTATACTCTCCTTTTCAGGCTAAAGTACTTGGGAGAATATCTAACAGCTACCTTAAAACCAAAACCAACATGAGTACAGCTTACTCAATGGTCATATTTAAGTATAAAAATGATAAAAATACCCACAGGGATTTAACATCCCAATTATATACAATTTTCTCAGATGATCAGATGAGATATTTTGTTTCCCAGAATATTACTTATCTGCCCTGTTGGTGGATATTGCCGTAAAACTTATTGTACCTAACGTAAGGCTATCCTATTTTGGACAAATCTAGCCTCTTAACATAATTTAAATTTTTCTGGATGATGTTTTCCCAAATTGCTTGGGAAGTTTAGTGAAAAACTGACATTGAGTTGTACTCTAATAAAATTATGCATTTTAAAATCTGTTTATATTTTAAATAAATAATAGGATGTCAAGATGACCATTTGAATATATATCCTTTTATGTTCTTCTCTACCAGAAATCTATCCAAGTCAGATAATACAGTGATAATAACTGATAAAGGCAAATATTTAAAAGTAACTGACTAAGGGAGAGAGTACAAATTGACTAAAGTGATTTTAAATGTGTCATTTATTTTTGCAAACATGCATTTAAAATATTTTTTAATTCAAATACCAATATTTAATTCTTAGTAACACAATTTAATCCTAGTATATGGGTTTTCCAGTATCTTGAGCCTTTAATTTATGTTTAATTGTGCAGGATATTTGAAATTAGGGAAAGATCCTTTTTAGGGAATTGCTTGCTGAGCTACACATTCTGAGTGTCATCATTAAATAGCTCCTGTACTATCATCACCACTCCCTCTCCCACCCCACTGCATGCTCCCATTGGCTGAGTACTCCATATTCATCGCACTCATACTTTCACTAGTTTTGCAAACAATTGAATGATTATAAGTGTGCTTGGTGTGGGGTAAAGAAAAGTCAAATTGTGGTAAGTGGAATGAGCATAGATTGAAGTACCAAAATTTAATTCCTTTCACTGAAAATATATTTAAAATATATGTATGAATGTGAATATGCCATAATTATGCCAATTATTCTTACCACAATTATTCTAATACATTTTATACTTTGAGTGAAATTAATATATTTAAAAATCCCTAATGAACAGCTCAAATTTTGGTTTGGGTTCTCATATACTTTCCAAATTTAACATTTCTACACTGACCCTTTGCACTGACTCTCACCTCTTCCTATATTAAAATGACTAATATTTTAATGATGAGTTTATAATGAGCATTCTAAAATATAAATATATCCATTTCACACAAGTTATAAGTAGATATGAATTACTTATAGAATTGCTTGGTTGAAAATAAAAAAGAAGACATCTGAAAATAAGTGACTCAAGCAAGGTAAATGCATTTCTCTCTCCCAGCAGAGTTCAAAGGTAATTGATTGACAGGGTTTGAACCAATCTGTTGTATTCACATACTATTTCCATTCTGAGGACCAAGGTAGCTATTTCTCTTCCTTGCCATTGGAAAATGACAAAACTGGGTAGTACTCACACATTTCTGTGCATCATAAGAGACTCACATTATTGTTTCTTGCATTTCATTGGCTAGAAATTAGTTACACCAAAGAACAGATGCACTGTAAAGTATAACATCAAAGAAGTAAAACCTATGTCCAGCTGAAACTTGGCAGTATTAAGTTAATAAAAGGAACTCAGATATTGTTAAGCAACTCAACTACCTGTTTGCCACAGAGAGAACAAAAATAAAATTTTAAATCTGTGTAATTCCAAATGTTCTTTTTTTAACCTCTATTTCATGCTAACTCCTCTTTTTTGCACTTACCTCATATCTGATTCAAATGGTTGTTATATCACTTATTATATATGAATAAGTATTAATTTTCAATAAGCCTGTTTTCTCTGCTCTTATGTTTAATTTTTGAGCACACGATTAATATTTTGTAAATATTTCACAGTTCCTGAACCCTGATAAAGATAGGCACTTAATTAATTAAAGAGTGTTGAGAGAATTAATAAACTTTTTTTTAAATATATTTTATTGATTTTTTACAGAGAGGAAGGGACAAGGATAGAAACATCAGAGAGAGAAACATCAATCAGCTGCCTCCTGCACACCTCCTACTGGGGATGTGCCCTCAACCAAGGTACATGCCCTTGACCAGATTCGAACCTGGGACCTTTTAGTCTGCAGGCCGACGCTCTATCCACTGAGCCATGGAGCTGGAGCAAACAGGAGGCTTGGTTGCCCCGGCGATGGAGGAAGCCAAGCTTCCTGCCTGCTCTGGCTTTCTATGGCCTCCGCTCAAGGCAACAAAGTTTCATTTATAGAAGATAAATAAATCCCAGATACCTGCTTCAGCCAGCCCCCACTGGGAGCTTGGGTCGCTGGGGGCTGTGGCTAGCCTGAAAACGGCCCTCAGCGCCTCACCCAGGCTGGTCAGGCACCCTAGCGGGGATGCCTACCCTGATCCAGGACACCCTTCAGGGCAAACCAGCTGGCCCCCACCCATGCACCAGGCCTCTATCCTATATAATAAAAGGGTAATATGCAAATTGACCCTAACAGCAGAACAACTGGGGATGGCTGATGACACACAGACCACCAGGGGGCAGACACTCAATGCAGGAGCTGCCCCCTGGTGGTCAGTGTGCTCCCACAGGGGGAGCTCTGCTCAGCCACAAGCCAAGCTGATGGCTGCCAGCACAGCGGTGGTGGCGGGAGCCTCTCCCGCCTCCTCAGCAGTGCTAATGATGTCCGACTGCAGCTTAGACTTGCTCCCCACTGGCAAGTGGACATCCCCTGAGGTCTCCCAGGCTGCCAGAGAAATGTCTGACTGACAGCTTAGGCCATCACCCGGGGAGCGGGCCAAAGCCAGCATGTGGTCATCACCGGAGGGGTCCCAGACTGTGAGAGGGCACAGGCCAGGCTGAGGGACCCCCCCCCCCAAGTGTACAAATTTTTTGCACCAGGCCTCTAGTTATTTACAATTGTTTAGATAATTGCTACTGTTATTATGTAAAATGCAGAATTACTGATTTCATATCTTATCACCTGCCTAATTTTGTGATCTAAATTAGTTTGCTGTTTCAGAAAAAAAATGTGAAATGATTTTTGTGAAGTTATACATGTATCAGAGGGCAAGAATTTTATTTCTTTCCTATTTCCTTAGTTTCTGCACTTACCAATGAATGAAACATTTTTCTAGGTGTTTTATATTCTGGTTGAATTATTTTATGATGCTGTGTATTCATGGTTCTTAATGCTGGTTACATATAGCTTTCACTTGAAAATTCTTTACTTGTTTGCTTAAAAAGACTTTGGTTTATTGACCCTGAGGATACAGATTTCATCTTTTGAGTATAGAAAATGAGGAACATGATTTTAAGCAGCCTCAAGATTGATCTTTATTTACAACCAGACTTAAAAAAAACTTCTTAAACAGGAGACAGGATGTAATAGTTGTTAGCAGCTCAGGTTCTGGAATAAATAGAAAGAAAAAAATTCTAATTATACAACTTATGGACTATGGATTTATTATAACAATCCTACTTAAGAAAAAGTTAAACTTAGTGTTCTGCCTGAAATTTGATTCTGACATTTCTGACATATTAATAATTTTAATCTGCAGATAAATACATTGATTATTGCAAAACTGCTAGAAGACTTCCTGGTTACTAAAAGGTAACTCTAAATTCATGTTTCAGGAAATATGATACTCTGGGGGTAATTAAATAAAAACAAATGATGAGAAACAAGAAATAATTTCATTAATCTTTTTAATATGCAAACTAAATTTTATTTTCTGGTTCCTAAAAAAGTATTGTAAATGAAAAAAAAGTTTGTTTTTTAGGAGCAAAGCCCATTAGAGATGATGTTTGTTAAATAGAGAGTTTGGATTGTAAAAGTGGGGAGAGATCAATTGTTCTCTTTCTTCTTGTTCATAGTATTGAGGACCAGAAATTTGGACAGGAAAGATACAGGTAAGGCTAATTTTTTCAGCAAAGGTTAAAGTGACAGAATGATGAAGGAAATTCTCCTGAGGTAGTTGACCCATGTGACATGTATCAGTAAGAATCAAAACTGCATTAATCACTCCTTATCACCATGTTGTAATTGTGTTATCACCAAATTTCAGCGAAGCTTTAAAAATGTTGAAATGTTATATAAGATGAGCCCTGGAGATTTAACAGATGTCTATGAATGCTGTGAAATGTACTAGGGAGAGATAAAGCAGCTTGTAAGTTGCCAATTCTGTGATCTTTATGAAATACACAGAGGAGTTCCAGCCATCACGTGACCATTCACTGGCTAGTGTGACAGACTGACATGCAAGATGGTTTTGTGATGCACGTAAGCATTGCTTAAAACTCCCACACATTTATGGACAAGTTAACTGAGAGAAGACTTGAAGTCTTGAGATCAATAAAGAATACCAACTGATTAATGTTCTTAGGTCATTTTAAAAAGGAAAACTTAAAGCCTAGAATAATCAGAGATGGGTAGCTCAAAGAGGAAATTGTATACTTGGCTGTTATTCTATAGAGAAAAGATTATTAATTCAATAGCTTTCAGTTTCCTTGTTCTTTGTTCTTACATCCTTTTGTTAAAAGACGAGTATGTGTGTTCAAATATCACACACCCGTTGTGTTTCTTAAATTTTCATTTTCAGCACAGCATCTCAGTACACTTCCTCAGGACACTCGTAATAGACTAAAGTTTTATCATCTTCTCTTCCTGCTGTTTGGCCCTCTGCCATTTTGACAACATTGTGTATGCAAAAGACGATCTCTTGCAAAAATTGAGCAGCCACACTCTAACTTCAGTGGTGTAGGTTACTCATCTACTTGCCTAATATTTGTGCATCCCATTTATGGATATAATTAGGAAGAGAATGATGGCAGCTTTTAAGAGAGAGAATAGAGTAGGGAATTTCTTGTTACTTCACAGAGCACTGAGATTTCTATAGAGAGTTTTATATTTGATAAAAATTATGATTCTCTGTTCCTAGAGGTACACAGTTTAGGTGAGCCAAAGTTTCTTCCATATCTACTTAAATTTTCCTCTAATGGAGAGGGTGTTTAGGACATTGAATATTGAACTCATTACGACTGTTGTTTTTTTTTTCAAGTCATTAACTCACATTCTAGCATTGAATTATATGCCAACTACATTTTCAGATTAATGACATTTACTTTTCTTTTTTTAAAAATATATTTTTATTGATTTTTTACAGAGAGGAAGGGAGAGGGATAGAGAGTTAGAAACATTGATGAGAGAGAAACATCGATCAGCTGCCTCCTGCACACTCCCTACTGGGTATGTGCCCGCAACCAAGGTACATGCCCTTGGCCAAAATCGAACCTGGAACCCTTAAGACTGCAGGCCGACGCTCTATCCAATGAGCCAAACCAGTTAGGGCGACATTTACTTTTCTATATTGATATTTCAGTGGAAATTGGGAAGTCTGTCACAGGTAATATTTTAAAACCAGAATTGCATAGATTCCTTATAAGAAAAAAATGTACTTAAACTAAAATCCCCAAATTTATTCAACGTTATGCTACTTCTACATGCAACTAGTATGCTGTTATCCCCATAGAGAAAGTATTTCCTAGTTGATTAATGTTATAATATGAAGGAGAAATTTTCAAATTAAAATCAAGATTGATTTCATTTGCAACTTGATACATGACCTATTCTATGTAATTTTACAAAAACCAAGCAATTTCAAAAAACATAAATAGTGTACAAAAATAAGAAAACATTAACACAGTTAATGTCATTTTATACTTCGTGAATTTCTTTTTAATTTTAGGGTTTTGTTTTTCATTTTTCACCATTGCATTAATTTATTTTTAGAATTTGTTTTATTTTTTATTTTTATATATTTTTATTTATTTTATGTTTTCCTCATTACCATTTATCGCTCCTTTACCTTCTTTCACCTCAACCAATCCACACCCCACAATTACCACACTGTTGTCCATGTTTGTGAGTTCCTTCTATTCTTTTATTCATTTATTTGTGCATTTATAATGTAATTAAAGTACAATGTTTAATTTTTAGTTAAAACATGTCTTCATATATTTTCACATATCACATAATATTGTAAAAATTTGGTGTTCTTTAGATTGACTTTATCTGTGAAAATAATCTTTTGATTTACTTTGTCTTTGAAAGTAGTGTGCAAGTTAACAAATCTATGTTGCGAGTGTGTCATGTTTGTAGCTGAATGTCAAATAGAAATTTATATAAATTTTGGATTCCATATTAAGCTTGATTGTTATTAAATGGTGCTGAGATGAATGTTAAGGAGGTATATTGAGCAATCCAAAAATCTGAGGAACTGGCTTCATCAGACTTCCTTAAATTTCTAACATTACTATTATTATTACTATTATCATTAACATCATTATCTGAAAGAAGTTTTTGTATACATATTAGAGAGGTACTGAGCCATCTCATAGTGATTCTAAGATATGTGAAAATATGAAATACATGCTTTTTGGAAACTGCACCAATAGTAATTTTCAATTAATTTTTTCCACAACAGCATCCCCTCGTCCCACCTGCAATATCTGAAGTATCCACTCTCTGAAACATTCTTAGAATCTCTGATTCCTATACTTTCCATTTTTTGTCCTTGTAAATTACCAAATACTTATTCTGAGGTAGGCTTTCTAAAGATTTAGAAATGTGAACATGAAGATTTCTTCTCCTGAAATATTCTTACTAATGGATATTGTCCAAGCAATTTGTGCAACACTACAAGCCGACTGCTGTAAATTCATTTTCTTTTCTGTTTCAGTTTATTGTAGGACATACTCAAAATCAATACAAAGTGTGGAGAAATTCTGCTTTGGGGAAAGTAGCTCTGTTAAGCAATGTTTGGATATATGTTTCTTGACAAAAAAAAGTCTATAAAAAAGAGGATATACTATGTTTTATATTTTTAATGTTTAAAGGTTAGCTCTGTCAAATGAAAGTTTTTACCAGGCAAATACTAGGTCACACAAAAATAAATACTAATGAATACACAGTGAAATATTGGTTATTTATTACCTTGAATATGAAAATTCAATTCCTAATTATACATGTCAATGTGAAAATACTCATCTTCTAAAAGCTCATTTTTATTTTGAAACTTGAATAAAGTCATTAGTTTTCTATGTATTATCCCTGAGATGATAGGACATCTCCCCCAAAAAACATATTACACTATATGCTGCAAAGAAAAAAAAATCAATCTTGTCATTATTATTGTATTATTAGTTGAGTGTCAAGTCTTATCCCTAAATATGAAAGAATCTTGGATTGGAATGATGTGAAGATTGTGCAGTGCCAAATAAAACAGTCTGAACAACCCAGCTTATATGTTTTAATAGGAAACTTAAAAATCATCATAATAAATTAAAGGTTAGAATTCTGAGTCCTATAATAGTGATAATTTAGGCATATTTCTAAATCTTAGAATATAGAGTAATAAATAAACCATTTCTAATATTCAGATTATGATTTCTTGTTTAGTATAAAACAAATGAGTCACTACTCCAGAAGTTTTCACTCCAGTGATAGAAAATTTCCATGAATAGACTTGAACAGAGATAATTTATGATATGAAATGATGCAGTGCAAAGAACACTGAGGAACACAAATAGTTAAGATACAAATAAGAGAAAATAAATAAGTGGTACAATAACATTAAGTTGGAACCATATTCACAAAATTAAAGTTGGAACATATCTAACTTAAGGAATTTTAAATAATTTTAAATATGCTAATACTATTTTTATAAAACAATAACATGCATTAATATTAATTTTGCAACTTAAAGCTCATCCAGACAGGAAAATAATTTCTTTTTCAATGGCTGACTGCGAAGAAAAAAAAAACAACTATTTGAAATATATCTGTCAGGGCCCAGAAAAAAACAAATTGTATGCTCAATTTTTATTTTAATGGGAATTTAATAAAAGTGGGTGAAATTTAGAGGACCCAAAAAAGGTAACTGCAGCCAGGACCTACCCAGACACTAGAGGGAAGGAGTAGAAACCCAGGAAGATTAATTTTATTAAGAGAGTCCCCTGGAAGCTGTGACCTTTGTAGAGGTTTCAATTACCACAAGGACCCTTCATTAAGTAAGCCAGATAATTAACATCTTGAACTTCCCCTTCTCCATCCTGAAATTTCATGAAAGTTCATTGACTAAAATCAGTTGGAAGTCCAAGGCTAAGGAAATCTATTGATGTAGTCCATACAGATTAGTTTATCAAAATACTGAATAATGTAGGGAATACATATTGTGAGACACAGTGACGATTTTTAAACAATGATAAAGAAAGAACTATCATTCACTATATCATTTGTATAAAAGGCAAAATCAGCACATCTTTTAAGCAAGAATAAGATGCAGCTTGAAATAAAGTTTACAGCTATGAATAGAGATCAATGTTTAGTTTATACTTAAACTCGTCGCCTAGTGCATGAAATTTGTGCAGGGGGGAGGGGTTCTCCTCAGGCCAGCCTGCACCCTCTCCAATCAGGGACCCCTTGGAGGATGTCCTGTGGGATTGGGCCTAAACTGGCAGTCGGACATCCCCCTCGCAATCTGGGACCGTTGGCTCCTAACCACTCACCTGCCTGCCTGCCTGATTGCCCCTCACCCCTCTGTCTGCCTGCCTGATCGTCCCTAACTGCCCTCCCCTGCTGGCATGATCTTGCCCCTTACTGCTGTCCCTTGACAGCCTGACCCCCCTAACTGCCTCTGACTGCCTGATTATCCCCAACTTCTTTTCCCTGTCAGCCTTATCTTGCCCCTAACTGCCCTCCCCTGCTGGCCTGGTCACTCCTAACTGCCTCTCCCTCAGCCCCTACCACCATGGCTTTGTCCAGAAGGAAGTTGGATGTCTGGAAGATGGCCGGTTGACCTGGTCTTTTATTAGCATAGATAGATTATATAGGATAGGATTGTTAAATGGTGGGGGGTGGCCTTTTTCAGCAGGAGGAGATGCTCTTGGCAGACAAAAATACATAACCCCTACTTCTGGACTGATAGCCAGCCATATGCACTATACTGCCAAACCGGTTATTAAAGAATTGAACCGCTTTCTTACACCTTACACCAAACAGCTGTTGCCCTTAAAACCCCTCCTCAGCCCCCACCTTAGATTCTGCCTTCGCAGTTCACCCTGATTTGGATCTGATTGGTCGGTTTCTATGCCAGTCAGTGTCTCAAGAAAGCCCAGGCCTTATCAGAGAGGTGAGGCTGATCAGCAGCCCCAGAGGCTGCAGGCGAGGCCTAGAGAGAAAGAGAGGCAAGAGCTGATCAACAGCTGCCATGGAGGCTGCAGATCAGACCCTGCTTCTCTCTCCAGGCCTCTCTTTGTGCCTGATCTGCAGCCCCCTTAGCAGTCAGTGCTGAGTTGCCGCGGTGCCCGCAGCATAGCAGTCAGCTCTGGGTCACTGGTTTCCAGTGTTCAGTCGTCCATTTGGTCATTTTGGATCTTACTGACCCGGGTTCTTTTTATATATATACATATACACACACACACACACACATATATAACATAATAAAATCCTGTTGGGAAAGAGGGTAGACATTGTGGTTACCTTGTGGAGATGGGATGAATCCCCTTACCCACACCAAAAAGTTGGTCATTTTTGGCTGATGTTGCTCAGTGGTTGGAGTGTCAGCCCCAGAAACTAAGTGTTGTGGTTTGATTCCCAGTCAAGGGCACATATTTGGGTTGCAGGTTTCATTAGGCCCCAGTAGGGGTGCATGCAGAGGCAACCAATCTATGAGTTTCTCCCACATCAATGCTTCTCTCTCTATCTCTCCCTCCCTCTCTCTCTCTCCAACTCTCTCTAAAAAATCAATGGAAAAAATATCCTCCTGTGAGGATTAACAACAACAAAAATAATTTTTTTAAAATGTCAGTTCCGATGCTGAGAGTGATGACAACGCATGCACACACACACACACACACATACACACACATATACAACACACACACACACATACACACACACACACCCATACACACACATACACACACACACACCCATACACACACAAAACACACACACACACACACCCATACACACACACACAACACACACACAACACACCCATACACACACACAACACACACACACACAAAAGGTCACAGCTTCCAGGGGACCTTCTCATAACATTTACTCTTTCTGACTTGCCACTTCCTTCCCTTCATGTCTGGGTAGGTTCTGGCTGCATGTTACTTTTTAGGGTCCTCCAAGTTTCACCCACTTTTTGCAATTAGTTCTTTTATTAAACTTTTATCAAATTGAAGATTAAGTGGACAATTTGTTTCTTTCTGGGCCCTGACAGATATGTTGCAAATATGTTTTTCACAGTCATCCATTTATTACTAGTAGAATAAGGCTTTCTAAAGAGAGCAGAAGGCTCAAATAAGTCCCAAAATGACTTTATCTGGAGAACTTGCAACTGATTTTGATGTTCATAATAGTCAGGATGTAGGGCTGGGGGAAAGTTTCCACTCATGTGACCCAGGTTTGCATTTGCTTGAATAACCTACTTCTCTCTCACATTATATTTCTCTCTCTCTCTCTCTCTCTCTCTCTCTCTCTCTCTCTCTCACTCTCTCTCTCCCTCTGTCCCTTTTTCTCTTTAAAATCAATAAAAAAATATATCCTTGGGTGAGGATTTTAAAAAAAAAGACACGAGAAAATTTAAAAATAATTAAAATATAGGAAAACAATCACCTCATCAATAATAAAAATATGCAAATATATTTTAGGACACACAGAATCTATTTCATTTCCCTGATTCATCTTCACTGCACATGATCTAACTTACTATTTGACTTGCTCAACCTTTCCTTAATCTTGCTTTACAGCTTCAAATAAGCTACTTAAGGGAAAGTTCTGTATCTGTTCATCAGCATTTGTATTACTAACATCTATAGAGTGTCAGACACACAGTAGGAAGTGTAAATTATTGATAAATGAAAAAGTAATTATGTAATTATCTCTCAAACTATTACATGATTACCTGAATATGTGTATAATAGCATCAAAGGCCTTTTCCCCTCCAAATTATTAACAGACATTATTCAAGAAAGAATTTATTCTATGTGTTTTGGTATTGATTGATTTCTACTAAAAGATTTATTCATGTATTACCTTTGTAATTTAAACAGTCTACCTTTTTCATTTGAAGAATTGATAAATTAAATTTTCAATATTTATATACATATAAATCATGAGTTGTTTCATTGACATTAACTTATAAATAAGCAATGGACTACTAACAAGCTTAAACATGTTAAAGAATGAATAATTCTGTAGGTAGGTTTGTATATACATATATATATATGGCTCCCATCTAATAATAGAGATACATGGTAATTAACCGTAACTTCGCTACCCTTCCCATTGGCTAATCAGAGAGATATGCAAAGTAACTGCCAACCAAGATGGCGGCCGGCAGCCAGGCAGCTGAAGCGAACAGGAGGCTTGCTTGCTCCAATAATAGAGGAAGACAAGGTAGCCCACCTGCTACGGCCAGCCTCTGAGCTTGCACTCTAAGCAACTATGTTGCAATTATAGAACCTAAACAAACCCCAGAAACCTGCTTTCAGCTGTCAGAGCTGGAGCAAGCAGGACCCCAACAGTGCTACAATTATAGAATCCAAACAAACCCAGATACCTGCTTTCAGCAGCCGAGATCTCAGAGTTGGAGCTGAGCCTCAGAGCTAAAGCCGGCTCTCTGTTCCAGTGACAGCCATAGAAGGTAAATAAATCCCAGAATAAAAATTTAAAAAAAAGGAGCGGTTGGGAGCTTCAGTCACCTGCCATCCTGAAAACGGCCCTTAGCCCCTCACCCAGACTGGACAGGCACCCCAGTGGGGATCGCAACCCTGCACGGGGTGTGGCCAGCCTGCAAAAAGCCATCAGCCCCTCACCCAGGCTGGCCAGGAACCCCAGAGGGACCCCCACCCTGATCCAGGACACCCTTCAGGGAAAACCATCCTGCCCCCACCCATGCACCAGGCATATAATAAAAAGGTAATATGCAAATTGACCCTAACAGCAGAGGGACTGGGAATCACTGGTCACTATGACACGCACTGACCACCAGGGGGCAGACGCTCAATGCAGGAACTGCCCCCTGGTGGTCATTGCGCTCCCACAGGGGGAGCTCTGCTCAGCCACAAGCCAGAATGACAGCTGCCAGCACAGCAGTGATGGGGGGAGCCTCTCCCGCCTCCTCAGCAGCACTAAGGATGTTCGACTGCAGCTTAGGCCTGGTTCTCGCTGGCAAGTGGACATCCCCCCGAGGGCTCCTGGGCTGCCAGAGAGATGTCTGACTGCCAGCTTAGGCCCACTGCCTCACAGGCTGGGCTGAAGGACCCCCCTGAGTGCATAAATTTTTGTGCACTGGACCTCTAGATATATATATATATAGATATATATATTCCTTGCTTTTTATAGCCTGTTTAAAGGTTGTCATGTAGTCAAAGAGGAGCAAAGGCTTTGTTAGAAAACAATGAAAAAATCTCCACTTAAACATAAAAATGTGTCTCAGTCAAACACTAACTGCCTTAGTAGAGTAAAAAAGATTTCTGAATTAATATAAAAGATATAGCAAGATAATAAAAAATCAGTTTGTCATAATTACTTTGTCCCTAAATAAAATTATAGACATATATTTAAAATCAGACACATTTTAGTTAGATAATGAAAATGATTTATCTGGTACATGTACCTATCCATTGTAAGATTTCTGTTATTGGGGTGTTGTTGTTGTTTTCACTTCTATTTAATTCTCTTTAAAAACAACTTATTCTTTGTATTGTTGTTTTTTAAATTTAATAGATTGGGGTGATATTGGTTTGCAAAATCATACAGTTTTCAAGTATAAACAAGAAAACATCAGCTGTGCATCGCATTGTGTGTCCATCGCCCCAAGCAAAGTCCCTTTCCATCCCCATTACTTGCCCCTCCCCACTATTCCCATCTTTACCTACGCTCCCACCCTCTTTCCCTCTGGTTATAACACTCTGTTGTTTCTTTCTTTATTATATATATGTATATATATATTCATCTGCTGACGGGTACTTGGGCTGTTCCCAGATCTTGGCTATTATAAATAGTGCTGTAATAAACATAGGGGGTCCACATAGTCATTCAAATTAGTGTTTCAGGTTCCTTTGAATATACTCCCAGAAGTGGGATAACTTAGTCAAAAGGCAGTTCTATTTTGAAAATTTTGAGGAAACTCCATACTGCACAAGTCTGCATTCCCACCAACAGTGCATGAATGTTCCCCTTTCTCCCCATTCTCACCAGCACTTGTTTGTTAATTTATTGATGGTAGCCATTTTGACAGATTTGAGATGATACCTCATTGTGGTTTTAATTTGCATTTTTCTAATGATTAGTGAGTTGAACATTTTTTTCATTGGCTATTGGTAGGTCCTCTTTGAAGAAGTGTCTTCTATTTAGGTTCTTTGGCCATTTTTAAATGGTTTGTTTGTTTTCCTGGTATTGAGTTGTATGAGTTCTTTATATATTTTGGGAATTACTCCTTTAACAGATGTATCATTGCCAAATATGTTCTCCCATGTAGCAGGTTGCCTTCCCATTTTGTTGATGGTTTCTTTTTATTAAATTATATTTTTATTGATTTCAGAGAGGGAGATAGAAATATTAACAATGCGAGAGAGTCATTGATAGGCTTCCTCCGGCACACTCCCCATAGCTGAGACTGAACCCATAACCCTGACCAGAAATTGAACTGAGACCTCCGGGTTCATAAGTTGATACTCAACCACTGAGCCAGGCCAGCTGGGTTATTAATGATTAATTTGATGTAGTCCCATTTATTGATTTTTTTCTTTTGTTGATCTGATTGTTAATCTTTGTACTAGTCAGTTATATGGATAAGTTCATTTTAAGAAATGTTATATATATATATATATATATGATTTTGATATGCTTCTGTATGTATTTTATACTCAAATATTCATATATATATGATTTTGATATGATTCTGTATGTATTTTATACTCAAATAAAAATTTCACACATAAAAAGGAAAAATAAATAAAGTTAATTAATTAATTAACCTGGTATTATTATCCAAATATATATGAAAACATTCAATAATATGTCTATGGAGACATGTTTTTCTTCAAGCACCATAATTTTAAAGAAAGAGTTTGAACTGCATGTAAAAAAAGAAAAAAAAGAGTTTTAAGAGTTTTCCATTAGGAGGATTTAAGTAGCAAGTTCCTTAATCAAATATTTTAAATCTCTCTATATAAAAACCTAAGCGACCATTCGACCGTTCGGCCGGTAGCTATGATACGCACTGACCACCATGGGGCAAACACTCAATGCACAGGCATGGAAACATGGAACAGAGTAATGAATCTCAGAGGGAAGGGGGAAGCGGGGAGGGTGGGAAGAGATTAACCAAAGATCTTATATGCATATTAGAGGCCCGGTGCACGGATTCATGCACCGGTGGGGTCCCTTGACTTAGCCTGCGGGGACTGGGCTGAATCCATGCACCAGACTTTCGACATCTTTCAAGGGATTCAGTATTGTGAGAGGGCTCAGACCAGGCCGAGAGACCCCACCAGTGTGCAAATCCATGTACCAGGCCTCTAGTTATGTAATAAATATGGACCTTATATTTAATTTTAGGGTACATTTTTTAAAAGCATAAATAAAATACAACACTATTCAATAATTAATATTTATGTTAACATATACCAGAGACAGGATAATGTAGATTCTCTTTATGAATACTCAAACATTCATAAAAAATGTAGCATATGTAACTTATAAAGACATGTAATATTATATCAACCTTTTAAAAAATAGTGTTTTACTCTCTGCTACAAATATATTTAATAAATTTTAGCATTTGTTTCTGTATTTCTATCTCATATTATCTAAAATTGGTAGCTTCAAGTTTTATATAAGATATATAAATAATTCCCACATTTCATTGGATTTGACATAACTGAAGATGATAATGTATAGCAGTTCATAGTAGTTTGAAACTCAGTGGTTTACTGTAACTATTTCATTTGACAAGTGACCCAGGCATATTAGTATGTTTAACTTTGTGGTGCTTATGCTTATTTATATATGATGGGGTTATAGTGATGGAGTTATAGTATAATGCACTTCAAATGTAAATGTAATATCATTTTTATTAAAACTGAACTAGAGAGGAGAAAAATTTAAACAATTTAAGTTCCATTTATTACACTAGCTATTTGATCCTTCATTAATGAAAAACATAAATAAGATTCCTTAGTCAGTATTAACCCTTATGACCTCTCTCCTACAGTGATCACCGTAATAAAGAGCATGTGAATCCAGAGTCAATTAAATTCGGTTTTCATTCAACTTGGATTTAATAGCAAGATATGTAGTTCTGATTCAAAATCCAAGAAACAGAAAAAATTGGCCATGTTGACATTGGTGAAGAGAATACACATACATACATATACACACACACATGCATGCATGCACATATGCATACATATACTTTATGCCAATTTAAGGAACATATAAGCTAAATTTCATAAGGTATAATGCTTGTTTTAATCACAGATTTAAAACCCAATGTCCATGCATACAGCAATTACAGTGATCCTATTTTTCTAAGGACAGAAAATGAGATTATATATTCTGAATTAAAACTTTGTTTTTTTAAATCAGTACTCTCTAGAAATACAGTGTGCAATTTCTATAATTACAATGTTTTACAACATCATAAACTATTTAAATTTTAAAAATCTGTTTCAAATTATGAGTTTATACTTATTTTGAGATGAAGACTAAAGATGGGACATCCATAAATTAAAATAATAGTAGAGCCCTTTCACATTTATGTTATGGGTTCATAAATAAACATAAGATCAATATGAGTTATGGTGACCTCAAGTTTAGTAATTTAATTTAAAAAATGAAACATCTATATTCTAAGTAATTATAAGGATGCATATTTTCTACTGATGTAGCTTCTGATAATTTCTATGTCTTACTAACATGGACACATAGTGATAATTCATATACTTTCTCTCCTACATTTATAGACTTGCAAAAATCTCAGAATTTGGAATAAAGGGAAAAAATTAGAACTAAATATTTGAGTTTTTAAAGAAGCAACTATGCTTTTAAATGCCATTTAATAATTATAATGTGGTGCAAACTTTAGAGCTAGCATTTTAGAGGTGGATGTTTACAATTTTTAATTTAATACAGATTTAACAGTCTATTTGCATTACCACACTTAACTACATACAAGTATTGCAACAATAGCAGAACTGGAATGAATTTTTTAAAATTAATATGGTTCTCTCTGATTAAATTCTCATTTTTCCAGTCAATTACTCATGTTATAAGATATGAAAACATTATCATCAATGCTATTGAGAAGAATAATGAAAATTATGTGTACATTTTTTCCAAAGTGATATGCTCTATCAAGTCCCCACTATCAAAATAAATTTATCACTCTGAGGCTAGTGGAATGGGGACTGTTTTAGGTTGAACTGAGTTTCAAAAAAAGTTATGTTGAAGTCCCAATTACAAGTACTTTTGAATGTGATCTTATTTGGAAATAGAGTCTTAGAGATTTAATCCTATGTAATAAAAGCCTAATATGCAAATTGTTCCCTTGGATGGTCTTTCAACCGGGAGACCAGGAGTTCCACCACTTGCAATGATGTGTGCTGACTGCCAGAGGGCGCGTGGAACATGGCGGGCATCAGCGACTCAGTGCTGGTAGCAGGCAACGGTGGAGGCACTGTCAGCCCTGAGGGGCCCTGACATGAATAGGACTGTGGTGGGATGGTGGCAGGTGAGCAGGTGGCACCAGGCCAAGGCAGGTGCAAGCGCCCTGCTGATCTCCTCACAGATGGCAACCAGTGGCCAGCAGGCCCTGATTGCCTGATCTAGGCTGGGCTCTGGGCTGGGACGGGGAACTGGAGGTGGGTGTTGGCGATTAACCACCCACAGCACCTGGGGTGGGGGACCACGACCTCTTGCTGGCTACCTGGGGGCGGGTGGGTGACGGGGACAAAGGGGCACTGAGAATGCAAGGTATCTGCCAAGCTTGCTCTTATGCCCCCTGCTACCCTCCCCTGGGATGCCAGGGCTCACATTCCAGGAAAGCCCCCATGCTCAGGTGTGGGGCGCCTGTGAAGAGCCCGCCCCACTTCTGCGGGGCCTCTTCCAGGTGAGCCGGGCTGCAGCTACCAGGACTACAGGGGCTGGTCGGGCTCCTGTGGGCTCACACAGGAGCCGGTCTGTGAGGCTGGCGGGGAGAGAGCGCGCTGCCTGCCCAGCTTCCCTATGGCGCTGCTGGGTGGCCAGCCCAGAGGCCCACGCTGTGCTCTGGCCCACTGCGTCCGGCTGCACTCACTGTATCTCTGCTTGAGACTCAAGCACCATAACTCAGGCAGAGGGGGGCTTGTGGGGGACTGGGGACCCAGGTGCTGTCCAATGCCCAGAGGTCAGCTGGGACCTGCCCTTCCCTGCCAGATGCTCATGCTTTGATCTCCAGTCTGGCCTTAGGGACCACACCCATGTACACATTTTGTGCAACGAGCCTCAAGATATGTTAAAATGATGTCATACTGGAGTAGGGTGAGCCTTTAATCTGATAAGATGTGTATTTACAAAAAAAGAAAGATAGCTATAAACATAAAGGAGAACACATATGAAAATACAGGCACAGGTAGGGAAGAGGACCATGTGGATAATAAGACAGGGGTTAGAATTATGCAGCTGCAAACAAATGAATACCAAAGATTGCCAGAACCCATAGAAGCTAGGAGAAAGAGCATAGCTCTGCCGATATCTTGATTTTGGACTTCCAGACTTCAAAACTGTGGAAGGATGTTCTCTGTTGTTTTAAGCCAGTTTGTGGTACTTTGTTAGAGCAGGCCTAGGAAAGGAATTCAGGACCCCAATATCATCCAAAGCTAAGTCTGTATCTAAGGTCTCATATCCTGTTTTCCCTAATATGAGCTACATGGACCAACTATCCATATTCTTCTGCAAAGGCAAGTGCAATAAAAAAATGGAGAGCAGAGCAATGCACCTGTCTTCTTGGACTCTCCTCCTCAAATTCTCTTCTTTATTCTTTTATTTCCTCAAATTATTTTATACCCCCTGACTTATGAATGCCTGTAAGTTTAGACACATTAGAGGGAAGTATGGCTATATTTACCACTTTAATTACTTAAATGGTTGGGCCAACCTGCACTTTAGGGCTCTTCTTTGGAAAGGAAGGCATAGTTGGTGGATTTGAGTATAGCTTCTACAGGCAATTTGTTTTCTTTTTTTGTGTGTGTGGAGTTGCTTCCTATAATTATGTGCATACATAAACATTAAGGAGAGCTCTATGGATAAACTGCTGTATATGTTTATAGCCAGTGTTAGGTAGCTCAATGACTTGATCATGCAGTAAAAAAAATATTGCTGGCCTATACATCCGACTAAAAGTATATTTTTGTCAAATTCATCATACTATGCTTTATGACTGGTAAACATACCTGAGTTCTAGTACAGTGCTTAGAACAGTCAGTATTGTATGTTAGCAGTAGTTTACAATATCATGCTTTCTTTTCAAGGTAAAAATATTATAGATAAGGATCCCTCTTTTGCCAGAAGTTTAGATAAAATAGTAGGTCATTCTCTGTATATAATACATGAACAACCACCTAGCCATAAAGGTGGCTAAGTAGTATTAGATAAGAATTATTTTTTAGCCTAGTCTGCTTGGCTTAGTGGTTGAGCATTGACCTGTGAACCAGGAGGTCATGGTTTGATTCCAGATCAGGGCATATGCCCAGGTTTCAGGCTCAATCCACAGTGTGGGGAATGCAGGAGATAGTGATCAATGATTCTTTCTCATCATTGATGTTTCTATCTCTCCCCTTCCTTCCTCTCTGGAATCAACATAAATATATTTTTTAAAAAACAAGGAATGATTTTTAATTGAACGTGACATTTCTTTATCATAATGCACCTCTTGAGAGCTTGTCCCACCTTAAACTTGGTTCAGAGAAATCCCATTTTAAAATAATAATATGAGGTTGAAGGATCATGACTTTTTTGCCCCAGTAAGAGAGTAAAACAGTCTGTTTTTGTTGGGGTCCACACATGGACTACACATTTATACATACTGTTAGAGGAAGTTCTCTAATCCCAGAAATCAATGCAACTTTAAGTATCGGTGGAGTTTCCAATCCCAGTAGGGTCTTCTCACTGAAGGTTCAATTAAGATGTGAAATTGGTCATGAATTTTGTTAATTTGTGGTTCTTGAGAGGGTAAAATTTTTCATGTCAAGGTGTGTTTTATTGCTTCCTTCACTGTTTTTTAGGCTTTAGGCATAGGAAGCTGTCAGTTTGGGTTGTCTAATCACTTGGTAGAGGACAGAGTACAATTCTTAGACATAGGATGGCCTATATTTAAAAAATCCAATTAGCACAGAGGCTTTTCATTGCATTTGGTAACTGAAAATCAAAAGTTTCTTCTTAATAGGCTGTGAAATATCTCTGTGTGCTTCAGGATACATAAGTTTCTGTAAAGTTCTGGAGAGCTATAATTATTGATATTGTCCTCATTCTATTCCCACTGGATAATATTCAAAGTAATATACCACACAAGGAAATTTTTAAGCAAAATCATCATTGTAATAAATTATTTGCATGTTAGAAAAGTTCATAGTAAGTTCCTATTATTTCAATCCACAGATTACTATCTCTGGGGTACTCAGGGGAGCAAAAGCACACTGCAGCTTAGCTAAGGGAAGGCATGCCTGAGAGGTATAATATAGGTGGCCTTAGCAATAGCCAAGGGTGTATACAAATCCAATACTAGGAGGTATTTACTAGTATCCCAATGCTGCCATGATGTTAGTCATTTTTGAAACATTATTGGTTTTTTTCATGTTTAAATCTTAATGATCTACATTACCCTAAGACCCTCAGCCCAATTGGCATCCATGGAAACATTGCATCATTAAATTTGAAAATAATATTGTGTAACAACCTGACCAGCATAAAATATTCATGAAATGCCACAGCAATTTGTCTTCCCTTGTTCTCTAATTTAGTTTCAAGTTTCCTATCTTGGAAGTATATAGGAAATAAGCTTTTTGGGCCATATGTTTGGCTGAACTTTACAGAGACCAAAAAGAGAGGTGCCAAAGAACTCATTTCAAACAATATGTAGATGTGATGAACACTCAGAATATCTCCATAAACAATGAAAACTGACAAAATAACAGTAAGTGTAGTCCAGAAAGAAAATACAAAATCCCAGCCATGTAAGTTCAGGTATTTGTGGGATCAAAGGATGTATGCCCAAATCTTATCTTTGCCTTGATGCCTCTTGTTTCCATAATTCTCTCTGCATACATTCCAGGTAACAGCCACAGATTGGTCCATTAGCTGGTCTAAGTCTTCATTCCATTGAATCTTTAAAATCTATCATCTATCTATCTATCTATCTATCTATCTATCTATCTATCTATCATCTATCTATCTATCTATCTATCTATCTATCTATCTATCTATCTATCTATCTATCATCTAGCTATCTATATTTTTTTGGCATCAGCTCATATGCTTAGTTGATGAGCTGAGATGTTCTCTACTTAAGCTCTCTGTACTTTCCTTTTTAGTTAGGTCAGTCTCTCCAGCTTTCAGTCATAAAACTTATGTATGCATATTATTTGTTTGTTTGTTCATCCTCTAAGAGCCTGAGCTTTTTTATTCAGGCTCAGAGCAGCCTTAGTACCAGAGTTTTTCATTTCAATGTAAATCCACTTGTCTTTCCTATTCTTTCCCGTTTACAGATTTTGTGGCAAACAGGCTCCTCTGCTGCTGCCCCATGTCTATACAGCTGTTACAGGCACGTCGGAGGCCTCCCTGGGTCCTGCCCAGTTAACTTCATAAATCCCTGGAGGTCTCAGCTCCTGGACTCCTCAACCACACCTATTCATATTAGGGGTAACCCTGTCCCCATCCTGAGGGAATGTTTCCCATCAGTGGTGTGACACAGTTTAACTCTGACTCTCAATATAGAGGGCTTTGCATCTTAAATGTTCTCACCACAAAAATAAATGAAATTATGTGAAGTGATAGAGGCCTTAGCTAAAGCTATACTGGTAGTCATATTGCAATATATAAATGTATCAAATCAACATGGTGCATACCTTAAACTTACACAATGTTATAGATCAATTCTATTAGCATAAAAAATATGAAGCATTGTGTACTGTAATCTGGAGATAATAGAGAGCTAGAAAGAGTGATTCTCCCACTTTAAAAAAAATCTGAAAAACTACAATAAATGTCTTGGGTGAAGTAAACTGAGGTCACAGGGTAACTAAGCATCCATAACCTAAGACGCATATTTGCAAAAAGTGATGAGGTGATAGATTTGCTTACCTAGGGCAAACAGTTTTTGTTTTTTTAAATTTATATTTCTAAATTTTCTAATTTCTAGTTTATTGTTTTCTTTTCTATGAACTATTTAGAGATGTTTCTTGTTTACTGAATATAATTTCTCTAATTTTAACATGTACCTTAATTACATTGTGATCAGAAAATTGGTTGTGTATAATAGTAATCCTTTATAATTTGATTGGAATTACTTTATAATAAATCATGTGTTTAGTTTCCATAAGTGATCTAGGCATCCTTAAAAAATTCTGTGCAGTCTGTACTCCTATAGAATATTGTTTTCTATGTTTCCATTAGTTCAAGGTTACTAATTGAATGTCAAAACTTATATGTTTTTATTTAATATCTCCATCATTTGTACTATTTTACTAGTTCCTATGCTCACAAAAATCTATGTTCACAAATTTCAAATGTATGCCTATTTAAGTTATGATTGTTCTCAATATTTCCCCAAATCTAGAGGGATAGTTATTGTTATTATATAGTAAATATACCATTTATGTTTGTTAATTATAAACTTTAACTTTAGAAGAAAATATATTCAATTTATAAGCTTTGCAAATAGAAATCCTTGTCTTTAAAATGAAAAGGGCAAGAAAAAAGGATGTTTAAATTCATATGAGAAATTTGGCTTTCATAATCTTGACTCATTGTTATACAGCATATCAATATATGTTAGCTTTTCTTTCAAAAACATGTTCATACTGATATATAAATACTTAAGGATTCCTGTCTAAAAATGACTTAAATAATACTTCTTATCATCACAATTTTCATTATTGATTTTTGGTCTGAACTGGAAATAACTTAAGCCTCACTAATAAAAATCATGGTCAATGCACATTGTAGATTAGAAACTCATATTTTTAATTTCATTTTTATGAGAGAGAAAAAAACCTGAAGGCAACTTTACAGTGATTATTTTAATCAACAAATTTAAAAGGTTTTCATTATTTATTGGTTTATAGGTTTAATTATAAACCTGTCTGTTTTACACTGAATACTGGTTATATACATAGTGAAACAAAAGTATGTTTACAGTTATGAGTACGCAAAATACAAACTTTATTTTTTAAAAAATAAATCTTTATTTTTCAGATTATTACAGTTGTTCCCCTTTTTTCCCCCATAGCTCCCCTCCACCCAATTCCCACCCCACCCTCTGCCCTTACCCCCCCCCCCCACTGTCCTCATCCATAGGTGTACGCTTTTTGTCACCTGGTCAAAGGTCATACACATGGAAATGTAGCTATTTCCATCCGCAAGGTGTCCCTGCACTCGGAAAGGTCTCTCATGACTTGTCATGCTCTACTCAGAAAGGGTACAGAGCCACGTAACGGTTTTTTAGAATAATGTATCCTCTTATGTTTAAAATGAGGATTTCCCTACCTAAAGTGAAGAGAAAGCAACACTACAACTGCTCTCGCCCCTCTCGCCCTTCCCTTCGGGTGATAGTTGTGCGTGGGGCTGCGAGCTGGTTTGCGGGCTGTCATCGATGAAGCCCTCTGGGCGGCTCGTGCTGTTCTGCCAGCTTCCCAGGGGCCGTCGCAGCCTCACAGGGGCCTTCAGAGCCTCGCAGGGGCCGTCACAGCCTCACAGGGGCTGTCACAGCCTCAGGCAACCTCGCAGGGGGCGCCGCATCCCACTTTGGGGGTGAAGGTGCGAGACAGAAGCTCCTCTCGCTATCTCTCCTGCTGCTCCCTTGCATATCGCTGATGCTAGAAGTTTCTGAGAGCAGTCTTCAGGTGCTAGACATCATACTTTAACTGGTCAACACGAAGTGTGGCATTCTGTCTTTTGTTGGGATGCTCCTTGCTGGACAAAATCTCCAGGCATTCTAGCTGGCTGAATATCTGGTATGCTTGCTTGGATTTCATTTTCTACTAAGTGCACAGACTGCTTGTCTGCTGTCTCCCAGCGTCCCATGTGAGACTGGATCTGGTGGACCTGCTTGTGCATTTGCCGGTACAGCGGTTCCATGTTGCCAGCCCAGCCGGGTCCAGCTCCGGCTTCCTCCGAACCTGATTCTGCTTCTTGAGTGTGTCCCTTATGGATGTGAGGAGTTGAAATCTGCAGTTTCCAAACTTTATTTTTGTATTATTATTTATTAATCATTGTATTATTTTTTTCATATGAACAACTGAAAACTTACTTTTGCCCTGCCATAATTGATATAAGGCAAATCCATATTTGAACAAAAGTAATATTTTACCAAGAGTTCATATTTTTAGAGCTAAGTCATTAGATTTTAATAAACTAATGCACAGATTAGTATATCATAGGTTACTTTCTGGTTAGTTCTTTTGATATTTTTTGGTATCAGCTTAATAACTATTTTTCTTCTTTCTTTTCTTCTGCAAAAAGCTTTATGGTTTCCATTTGGTCCAATGCACAGGAGAGGGCTTCAGGGTGGTTAAATGAATGGCTAGTTATTTCAGGGAGAGGATCAGGCAAAACATAGACACCAGGGGAATGCAGAGGGGCACCTCAAAGGCCTCTGGGCTCCAACAGCTCCTAGTGGTGTCTAAGGGTGAGCCTTTGGAAGAGGCTCTGGTCCAGCCCAGTCTGAGGGCTGGCCAGCCTGTGGAGGTGAGTCAGGTGCCTCCTCTCTTGATGAGTTTCACCTCCTCACCCAAGAAGTGGTTCTTCCGGAAGTCACAGAGATTACGGTCTGTGTGGGTAGAACCCAGGGCATGCAGCTTCAAAGGGGCCTGGGTCAGGTTCCTCTCCAAGGCCAAGATGGCTTCCAGGGCATCCTGAGTTTTGCCCACTCATCTTGGAGAGGCTTTAGCACATCCTGGAAGAGAATGCAGCCACCGTGCTGGTTTTGCATCTTCAAGAGATGCTCAGCACCCGCAAGCATCTTCTCCTCCAACTTGCGAAGGAAGTGGCCCACAACCTCAAGAGCCACATCGTCTCGGTGGAAATAGAAGCCGAGAGAGAGGTAGGTGTGGGAGGCCTGCAGGTGCAGGTTGGCCAGGGAGTTGACGGTAGCCTCCACCTCGGTGGAATAATTCTGACAAATCTGGGAGCTCATGGCTGTTTGGCAATAAGGAGTTAAGGTAGAAAAAACAACAACAGTGTGTTGGCTGGTCTTGGAGGTGGTTCTGAAGGTGGTGACTGGATAAGATGCTGGAGAGTGGCCAGACCCTGGGTCTGTTCCATCCAAACACTGTTGAAGCAAGAGACATATCTGGGACCATCAAGGGCCCTATCAGATCAATGCCTATTTCAAGGTAAATATGATGAAACTGGTAAAATGTAACTAATCCTTGCATTGTCATAACATCAAAATAAATAATAATAAGTGCATTTTTGTCCATATTTTTTACCTTATATTGAAAAAAATGAGTGGCCAACATAAAAAAATTTAATGTTGTCATTTATTGCTTCTATATGTGAAATGACATCATTTATGTTTAGTAGAAAATATAACCCCAAAAGGTACAGTGTTTTTGTGCTGTAGGGCATAACCAGTTTTGTTATCTGAGTCAGTGATCTTATCCAGAATTCTTTTTTCAAATCCTGTCCTTTGAATTAGCTTTAATATTTCTGGTTCCTTCACTAATGCAAAAGGAACTGTTGACACATGTTCATTTTATATATTAGGTGGGTCATGCTGTAAACGGTTGAAAATTGTAAGTTGCAGTCCTGGCTGGTTTTGCTCAGTTTTTAGAGCAATCGCCTGCTCACTGAAGGGTCAAGGGTTTCATTCCTAGTCAAGGGCACATACCTGGGTTGCAGGTTTAATTCCAAGCCTCAGTTAGGGTGCATGGGGGAAACAACCAATCAATGTGTCTCACTCATATCTCTTTCTCTCTCTAAAAATCAATGGAAAAAAAATGTCCTCTGATGAGGATTAAAAAAAAGAAAATTGCAATGTGGATATTTCAATTCAATGTGGATAATGATATGAGGCATGTTTTCCTTAAACTGGGAGGGATTATTTTATTGATTTTTCAGTTAGCAAATGTATTCTTTGTTTGCTTGTTTCTTGAGGAAAGCCTAATTTTAAATGAGTACTATTTTTAAATTGTCATCTTATGTTTTTCTTCACATCATTTTAACTTTATATAAGGTTCTAGTATCATTCCTGACTAAATGGCATACTTTTCTATACATTTCCATTGGTCCATTTCTATAAGAGTTAATGATACATCTGAAATGGAAGGAAATGTGGCTACATTCCTAATCTGCTTATTTCACTACTATTACATTACTACAGTTTTTCTGACTAAGGTTACATGTCATAGAAGAATAAGGAGAAACCGTGCAATGGAGCCTAATTTGTGCACAATGTAAGGACTAGGCAGTGCTGGTGGAGAACTGGATCAGGATACACTGCACTATTGTTTCTGACATTCCCTGACAAACCACTATAACTCATGAGGTTCTACTCCCGGTGACAAGGTGAATATAATTACCTATCTGCTATAAAAGAATAAAACATTAAGAAACTATATAGTGGAAAATCCTTTGAATATGAACAGACATTATAATTAGGTAAGAATAATTGCCAATCCTATATAATAAAACCCTAATATGCAAATTGACTGAAGGCGGAACAACCAGTCACTATGACACACACTGACTATCAGGTGGCAGATGCTCAATGCAGAAGCTGACCCTTGGTGATCAGTGTGCTCCCACAGGGGGAGCACCGTTTAGCCAGAAGCCAGGCTCAAGGCTGGCTAGCACATTGGCGGTGGCTAGAGCCTCTCCTGCTTCTGATGCAGGTGGGCGGAAAGGAGTGAGGTGTCCCAGACTGTGAGAGCCCCAGACTGTGAGAGGGATGTCTGACTGGCAGCTTCGGGCCTAAGCCAGCAGGCAGCCATCCCCCAAGGGGTCCCAGACTGAGAGAGTGTGCAGGCCAGGCTGAGGGACACCCCCTCCCACCAAGTGCATGAATGTTGTGCACTGAGCCTCTACTATTTTAATATCAGTATGTGTTCTAAATGTTTTCTCTACATAAGTTCCTTCATTCCTCACAATTCTACTACCCATATAAAAAAAGGGAAGCATAGAGAGATGGTATAACTTCCTTAAAGTCACAGAAATTGTAAGTGAAAAAAAGAATGAAATTCTGTGCAACACTATGTGTTGAATTGTGTCCTTCCAAAAATTCGTAAGTGGTGACTCCAGTCTTTTGTTTGTTATTGGGTCTTTGTACATTTCACCAGGCTAAAATTAAATACCTATGGTGGGCCCAAATCTGATGTGACTAGTGTACTTACAAAATGGGGAAATTTGGACCCACACACAAAAAGGGAAGATAATGTGAAGGCACACAAGGACTATCTAAAGGTGAAAGATTGGAGTGATGTATCTATAAACAAAGGAATGCCTGGGGCCACCAGAATCTAGATGAGAAACATGGAACAGATCCTTTCCTAGGGCTTTAAGATGGAGGGTGGCCTTGCTGACACTTTAAAGACAATCAATATCTGTTATTATAAGCCACCCAGTTTGTGGTATCTTATGGCAGCCATGGGAAACTAATAGAGACAATTCACTATAAAAATAGGTGCCTCATCTCAAGGAGTTGAGCTTTGCATATAATTTTACACTTCAAATTTAAATTTCAAAATCACATAGTTACATTTACTACTGGTGATACATATAGCTTTGCTAGAAGCTAATAAAACATTACATTAGACATTTTCGATAGGTCAATATACATTAAGATAGAAAATGGGACAATTAGAAAACCAAGAACAATTTACTACATTAAAAACCTTTTGGCTTTATTGGATCTAAAATTAATGCCCTTTAATACTCTACCTTGTAATATATTTAAAATAGAAGGTTTACTCTGATAATACAAATTTACAAAGGAAAGGTTGTGCTGTTTCCTAAGTACACAAAGAAGACTTCTCCTCAATTGAAAAACTAAGACAGAAATCATTGAACCAAATGCTTTGAAGTTTGCTACCTGCTGCTGCATTGTAATCTCTTATATTTAACTGTTGTTATTCTGTCAAATTAAAAATAAATGTGATGTAGTTTATCAGTAATTAGTTATTGCTTTGAAGTATAATCTATTACTTAACTTTCCAAATGTCTTCTTTCTAACAAATGTATGTCAGCAGTAGACTTTTATATTACAGGCTTTCAATACAGATGGCTTAAGACTGTCATTACATTAAGTTAACCACTGAATACCACATTGGTTTGTTTGATGTATTATGAATGTTAGCTAGAATCTTCCTTGTACTGACTATACAATTTATGGCATCTGTGCTTTATCAAAGATAGTCATTTTATTTTCAAAAGTTTCATTTCCAATGAGAAGCTTGCTGAGGCTACAATTCATGCATACTACTGGAATGTTAATCATCCATGGACAATGTGAACATCCTGTAAACTTGTGTCACTGATTTTAGCAGTTTTTACAGTGGAATGACACATTAAGTACCCAGAAAATAATGTATAGAGATTAATATATTACAGTTGTGCTTTACTGAATGGTATTTAGTTTTATCAAGTAGAACCATCTTAATAAGGTCTTAGGGTCTAAGACTTTTGCTGCTTTGTTAATTTTTGAAATTATCCTCAAAATGCAATACAATAAAACACATAAAAACAAAACATGAGGCCCCATTGTTTTAAAATGAAATTAATAAGCAGAGCTTTATCAAGATCTTTGTATATAACTTTTCTTTTTAAGTTTAGGCACCAGTTTCTGAAGATCAAAGGGAGATTTTGGACCAGGATGAGTTGACTAAAACTAAGAAAGACTGCATTAATTTGAAGCAAAGAAAAAAGCTTGGCTCAACTTAAAAGTTTTAGTGACTGGCTAGAATAAAGAGAGAAAGGACATGCACAGAGAGCTTTAAAGGTACCATAAATTTATAGAAGGTTGACGATAACGAAAATGGATTGGATAGATGCAATTAATCGAAAGATAGAACCATGAATGTTTGGATCCAATGGTGTCAAATTACATGACAAACATCCATGAGTTTGAAAACAATTCAAAATAAGAACACTAGTTGTTGAGATTGGTTAGATTAATATCCTACTAAGTACCTCACACTCTATAATAAAAATGTCAGAAGTAAACTAATCTATTTCCTATAAATTCTCCCTATAGACTTAAGAAGATTGAAAATGTGATTCTGAAGACTCAGATCTAGCAATCTGACTCTTTTGAGGGCAGGCACTGAGTGTAAAAGTGCCAAATTGCCCCAGGACATGCTGCCTCTTAGAATTTGGTGGGAACATGGGGATGCAAATGACTTTTACTATTCCCATGTTCTGAGAGGCCTAGTGCATGGGTGGGGGCTAGCTGGTTTGCCCTGAAGGGTGTCCGGGATCGGGGTGGGGGTCCCGCTTGGGTGCCTGGCCAGCCTGGGTGAGGGGCTGATGGCTACTTGCAGCTAGTCACTCCCCCTTCAGGGTGGGGGTCCCCACTGGGGTACCTGGCCAGCCTGGATGAGGGGCTGAGGGATGTTTTCAGGCTGGACACACACCCTTTATGGTGGGAGTCCCCACTGGGATTCCTGGCCAGTCTGGTTGAGGGGCTGAGGGCTGTTTTCAGGCTGGCCAGTGTCTGAAGCTCCCAGCCTCTCCTTTTTTCTTTTTTTTTTTTTATTCTGGGATTTATTTACCTTCTATAATTGAAACTGTTGCTGTCACTGGAGCTGAGAGCCGGCTCCAGCTCTGTGGCCACCGCCAGCTGAAAGCAGGTCTCTGGGGTTTGTTTAGCTTCTATAATTGAAACTTTGTTGCTTTTGAAGCTTAGAGCCGGGCTGCGGCAGGCGGGGAACCTTGGCTTCCTCCATCACTTGAGCAAGCAAGCCTCCTGCTCTCTTCAGCTGCGTGGCTGCCGGCCGCCATCTTGGTTGGCAGTTAATTTGCATATCACCCTGATTAGCCAATGGGAAATGTAGCGAAGCTATGGTCAATTACCCTTTTTGTCTTTTATTAGATAAGATAACATTGGAAAATATGTTCACCCATGTAGTGGGCTCTCTTGTTTTGTTGGTGATTTCTTTTGCTGTGCAGAAGCTTTTTATTTTGATGTAGTCCCATTTGTTTATTTTCTCCTTAGTTTCCATTGTCCTAGGAGTGGTATCAGTAAAGATATTGCTACGACATATGTCTGATGTTTTGCTGCCTGTGGAGTCTTCTAAGATTTTTATGGTTTCCCATCTTACATACAGAATTCCAAGAGACATATGAAAACATGCTCAAAGTCACTAATCATCCAAGATATGAAAATCAAAATGACAATTAGGTACCATCTCACACCTGTCAGAATGACTATCATCAACAAATCAACAATTGGCAAGTGCTGGAGAGGATGTGGAGAAAAAGGAACCCTTGTGCACTGCTGGTGGGAATGCAGACTGGTGCAGCCACTGTGGAAAACAGTATGGAGATTCCTCAAAAAAATTAAAAATGGAACTCCCATTTGACCCAGTAATCCCACTTCTGGGAATATATCCTAAGAAATCAGAAAGACCAATGAGAAAGTATATATGCACCTCTATGCTCATAGCAGCACAATTTACAATAGCTAAGATTTGGAAACAGCCTAAGTGCCCATCAGCAGATGAGTGTATTAAAAAACAGTGGTACATCTACACAATGGAATACTACACTGCTATAGAAAAGAAAGAACTCTTACCATTTTCAACAGCATGGATGGACCTGGAGAGCATTATGCTAAGTGAAATAAGCTAGTCTGAGAAAGATAAATACCACATGATCTCACACATTTGTGGAATATAATGAACAACATAAAATGATAAACAAAAATAGATCCAGAGACATAGAAGCATCTCACAGACTGTCCAACCTCAGAGGGAAGGCATGGGAGAGGGAGTAAGAGATCAACCATGGTTATGTGCATGCACATAACCATAACCAATGGACACAGACAGTAGGGGAGTGAGGGCATGTGCTCTGGGGTGGGAGGGGCCAGGGAGAACTCAATGGGGGGAAAAAGAGACATGTGTAATCTACACTAATAAAAGAGAAACATGCAAATTAACCATCACTCCGTCACTCTCCCACTCTGCTACACCCACCAGCCAATCAGAGTGACTATGCAAATTAACCCAACAAAGACGGAGCTTAATTTGCATGCACAGGCACGGAGTGAAGACTGAAGATGACTGAAGATGGTGGCCGACACGGAGCTGGAGCAAGAAGGAGGCTTGGATTGCTACTGGCGACTGAGGATGCCAAGCTTCCCACCGGCCCTGGACTCCGCTCAAGGAGTGGCTGAGGGCCCGTGTCGCCGGGGGCGACCCAGCCTTCCAGCCTACCCTGGGCTGTGCTCAAGGAGGGGTTGGGGGCCTTGGCCTCCTCTCAAGGAGGGGCTGCGGTCCTAGGTCGCCAGGGGCGACCTAGGCTTCCAGCCTGCCCTGGGCTCTGCTCAAGAGGGGCTGGAGGCCTGGGCTCCTCTCAAGGAGTGGTTGGGGGCCTGGGTCACCAGGGGCAACCCAGACTTCCAGTCCGCCCTGGCCCCTGCTGGAGGAGCTGAAAAATAAAAAAAAAGGAGGGGCTGGGAGCAGCCAGAGCGAAGCCAAGCCTCACTGCTGCAGCTGGACCAAAGGCCTGGGACCTGGGTACTGGAGGAAAACCGGTGCCGGCAGCCAAGGAAAGGAAGGCCTATTGTGCGAATCTTCGTGCAATGGGCCACTAGTATTTTAAATAATACATAACTTCAATTTTTAAAATAATTAAATTAAATTAAAAAGTAAAGAGTAGAAATCTTTCCACTTAAGGAGAAAGGTTTACCATAAATTTTAAACTATGGAAGAAAAAAAAAGATTAAAAAAACATGAAAATCCTACACTGGCCTGTGTGGCTCAGTTGGTCATCTTGCACTTCACCAAAAAGCCTCAGGTTGGATTCCTGGTCAGGGGTTAGGGCATTTACCCTGGTTGGGGAGTAAGCCCTGATCCAAGGGCATATGGGAGGCAGCCATCAATGTTTCTCTCTCTCTTCCATTCCCTTCCTCACTCTCTAAAATTTTAGAAAAATATGTCCTCAGGTGAGGAATAAAAACAAAACAAAACAAAAAATACAAATAAAAAAAAAATCACGAAAGTTCCAAAATCAGAAATAATTTCACTGATAGTGATGAGTTTGGAAATAACATATGAATTGGGTATGTTTCAAGAAATTGAAAAACCTGAATTTTAGCAAACAGGTAAACATTAGCAATTATATGCTTAAACACTATTTAAGGGAAATGAATCATTACAATATTTAATGGCAAGTCTTATAAAGAATAATAAACTACGTATGCATTAATGAACATATTTCATTGAAATAATTATCACTGCATGTATCTATTTAATCATGTATATACATGATTAAATATATATATAATAAAATTATCAGAAATTTACCTCAGAGCCTATAATAAAAGCAATGGGGGAAGCTAATTGCTGTTAATCTTTGCCCTAAGTTTAAGGACTTGTTAAATTTTACACTGTCATTGGCTCCAGGTTTTGGTTTACTATTTTATTTTGTTTATATATTTTCCATTTCTGGATTGATAATATGTGCAGTGACTACTAGAAATTTTCTGTGAACATATTTCAAAGTTAAATTGCATGCTTTCTGCTATGAGCTGTACCACATATCACTACAATATATTTTACCTGGTTTCTAAACAGACTAAAATTTAGTATAGAAAACTTCTGTGTGTCTATGACCAAATTTTTTTTCAAAATATTATTCTATGATTGATATCAAAATTTAACTTTTTATGTGTCATTTAAATCTGTCTGTTCAACATGTCAGAGCTATTAATTGCAACTATCAAAGATGTGATTTTGTCAGAAATAAAAAAATAGAGAGAGAGCAAGACCTATTGAATGAGCCTATAGCAAATAGAACTAGTGTACTTATGGCTACTGCCATAAGAGTGAAATATATTAATTTTCATGTATCAGGAATTCAATTTGGATAAATATGTAGAAGTCTTATTATATATAGAAAATCAGCATGTATTTTTAAATTTCTCTTGTTATTTTAGTTAATAAAAGTCATTGCAAAAATAAACATGAAGCCCTAGCCAGTTAGGCTTAGTGGATAGAATGTTGGCCCACGGATTGAAGTGTCTCAAGTTCAATTCCTGGTCAGGGGCACATACTTCGGTTGCAGGCTTGATCCCTGTCACTGGTATGGGAGTTTGAGGGAGGAAACAAATAAATGTGTCTCTCTCACATCGATGTTTCTCTCTCTGTGTCTCTCCCAATCCTTTCCACTCTCTCTAAAAATCAATGGAAAAAATATCATCAGGTGAGGATTAACAAAATTAAACAAAAAAAAAACCCCAAAACCATGAAATCCCTTATATGTTAATTTATGCCATACCAGAAAACAGTTAGTGAGTAAAAACAATTAAAACAGTTCTTGAATATTTTCCTTGTGATCTTATGTTATCAATATAAGGAAGTAGTTAAAATGATTATTTCAAATGATTCCCTTAAATATACTTAATGGTGTTTGAACATTATAATAAAAATAAAAAATAATATTTATAAAACCTTAATAATTTAAATGAGAAAAAGAATAGTGCTCAGTTAAAAGGATAATGGTGTTGACTTTGCTTTATTTACTTTTAAATTTTATTATAATTATTACATATCCATTGAATTTTAATCATACATAAACTATATGTTAGTGACAATATGTTTATATAATTAGAAGAATTTTCAATTTATTTATTATGAAATATATTTTTAAAATAAAATGCCATATATCCTAATTATTAAATCTTCATCAGACAATTACATAAAACAAAGTGATCCACTAAAAGAAATTTTAAGGAAAACCATGCAAACTTAAATGACATCATAGTGTTACTGTAAGAAACAGTATTAAATTCAGAGTGCCACTGAAGTTTCCCTTTATGTTATAGATACTAATATTAATTTTTTGAGTTTTTATTTGCTTTACTTCTAATTTGAGAAAAGAAATCTACCAACACATTTCCATAGGGAGAAAGCATCAGTGAACATCCGCAATGTTTGAACATTAATCTCAACACCACTCGGTCTTTCAGTATTACCTATATCTTTGTTTTATTACTTCCAGAAAATATTTAGAAAACATATCAGAAAAATTAAAATAAAAAGAGACAAGACTTACACTTGTAAAAGAGCAATAATATTACATTTAGTAAAAGAGTAAATACTTTTGAAAAGCATGAGGGGAAGGTTATAAGCAGATAAGAGAAGTCAGCAACATACCAGAAGATGGAAAGCCATTCATTAAATCATGCCTGACATAGTTTTAACATATTTGTTTGGTGGTGGATACCAATGAGTACTTTGAGTTGTAAAGAGAGAAAATCCTAAAGAATCAGCAATTTTGGCAGCATTTCTCCTGAAGCCAAGTGTATGGAGCACATTGAAAATATATGTGTTTTATGATAGTTTATGTAAGGATAATTTTTCCCCTCCAGGCCTTATAATCAGATATTTACTTTCTTTTTCTCTCATTTTTTTTTTTTCTTTTTAATGTATGGAGAATATAGGAAGATCATATTTTGAGAAAGTAAATAAAACAGGCATTATACCCAAGAGCACCAAAGATAGAGATGCAGGTGAATGTCATAACAAAAAGAGAGGAAATAGATGAAAATTTGCATACTGAATTGTATTATCGAAAGCCACTTTCCCTTGCATAGATTGCAAACTAATTTTATTTTTGTGATTGTATGGTAATAGAAGAATTCTCTATAAAGAAGCTATTTAAGCCTGGCCAGCATGGCTCAGTGGTTGAGTATTGAACTATGAACCAGGAGGTCACAGTTTGATTCCAGGTCAGGGCATATGCCTGAGTTGCGGGCTAGATCCCCATTGTGGGGCATGCAGGAGGCAGACGATCAATGATTCTCTCTCATCATTGATGTTTCTATCTCTCCCTCTCCCGTCCTCTCTGAAATCAATAAAAAATATATATTTTCTTAAAAAATATCTGTTTAGGAAGGAGAAAGACAGGGGTTCAGGCACTGAATGATCTGACATGTTAGTTAAAACCAATGCCCAGTTTGCTAGTCAGGGCCAGTGTTCAGTGTGTACAACCAGTTCAAAACCACAGAGAGGCCCCATTGCTTGGTTTAATGCTGTTGGTGCTGTCTTAAAATTCTTAATAATTTTATCTGTGAGCTTTTGTAAGTTTCCAACTATATATCATTGTGGAAAAGACAAAACTGGAGGCAATAAAATGATGAGTGGTTGCAGTGTGGAGGGGGGATGAATTGGTGGTGCACAGAGGATTTTTAGGGCAGTGAAAAGACTTTTTATGATACACTAATCATGGGAACATGATATTATATATTTTTTCAAACCAATAGAATATACAATATTAAAAGTGAACCCTAATGTAAACTACGATTTCTGGGTAGTAATGTGTCACTGAAGGTTCATCAATTGTAACAAAAGTACCACTCTGGTAGGGGATGTTGATAATAGGGTAGGCTATGTGTTTGGAGGGCAGAAGGAATCTATTAACGGTTATAGCGTTAAAATCAACGAAGAATACACATTTGAAATACAGTTTGGTTGTATCTTCTATGTTGAAGTATAAATAATGTAAACGGCTATAAATTATGCTTTGCATTTATTTAGGAAAAAAGCCAATTAAAATGCAATCTTAACCTATATAATTTTGTTAATCAATGTCACCCAAATAAATATAATAAAAATAACGAAATAAAACCTTCCAAAATGCAATCTGACTTTGGAAGCATATTTATCAAGAAAGCAACTATTGGACAATATATAATTAAAAGTAATATCTGATTAAAATTAACTAATTAAAACAAATTATTCTCATATTTGATTAAACAAGAGGTGGATGCTTGGATTTATCTGTCCTAATAATAGAAGGATATACCCTGGGTTAAAAACATTTGCAACTATTTATTTTTAATACAATGAGATATCATTGTGTGGATATGTTCATTATAAAAATATTCTTTTATTTTCTCTTGGTTATTATTGTAAATGAACAAGAACAATACACAATTAGAATGAAAAGTATTTTCCTTCTTATTTTCAGTTCTCTAGCTTCCCTGGGAATATCAGACCATGTTTGACTTATTTTGTTTGGCAAGAGAATAAGGACAATTGTAATGTTTTAAGACAAAGTTTTGTACTGGTACAGATCCAAATATTGGAGAGGTTTCAGAAATTTCAAAGAAAGCATCATTTAAAAAATAACAACAACAAAAACACAAAAATATAATAACAAGAGCAACCAAAATCCATATGGTCCAGAATGAAGCAATAAAACTTTTCCTTTCAGCTCTGTTTGCTTTATACACCCATTAACTAAACACTTACCACACAAGAAGCACAATGCTTTTTTTATCCCTTTGTACTAAGCAATGAAAGTAAAACTGAAAGATACACAATTTTCATCCTACATTCTTTCTTTGACATTTTCTATATTAAACTTAGATAAATGTAAACAAAGACAGATGTCCATAATCATAATGGCTAGATATGTTTTCATTATTTCCTTTTCAAAGGAAAATTATGTTGTACATGATAGTGTGGGGGGTGATGAGAATTATACATTCCTTGAATGTGTCCTGTCAAACGCAATGGGTTCCAATTTTTTAAAAATAAATCATTACTTAAAAAATATAACTTCATAAATAGTTTTGACATTAAACATTTCAAAATAAGTGATGAGACAATTTTATAAATAAAATTTTGGCCTAAGCATTGGTTCCGCAGATAAACTGATAACAATTTAGGAACTTGAAGATCTCTGAGTAAAGATCATGCACCAATACAAATACTTTACAATAAAGGCATCTTGCATCCTCAAGTAGATTCAAAAGACTTTCAGATATGTGATCTTGCCTTTTGTCTTTGAGTATGTCGAATGCTTCTGGGAATAAACCTCTAATGAAAAACATGACATTTTGTAATTTGGTAGTTGTTGTTGATGTTATCATAGTTTAATTTTTCAGGAAAAAATTGGAAAATGAGAAACCTCTTGTCTATTAAGTATTATCTACTTTATTCTGGACCTTGCTTATAGTATTTCCTAAACTTTTGTAATTAATTGTTTGGTTAATTGCAGAATGTTACCAAGAATGACCCAGGTGTCCTAATATTCAAACCAATGACTAATTATAAAGCTTTTAATTCTCACTGTGTGCTACATAACCTCATCAAGCTTAGTAATTCTGGAATCTATGGAGCAAGTATTGTTCTAAAATCCTAACTCTACCTCCACATCTTATAGCTACACCACGGCAACACAGATTCACTAGATGTCATCGTACTCCACTTATATCACCAAAATTGCACACCTACCTCAGGTGTGGAGAAAGGTTCTCTGCAGAATTATATCACACATGGCCACCAGTACTCTGAGCAGTAATGTTTATTCCAAGACCAGCAAACTAAAACCATCTAGCAAAGAAGATGAGATACTGAAAAGAGCATTGGGAATGGGAATGGAACTACAATCCAATTATAAATTAGTGGCTCATACTATTTATCTTTTTACTATTTAAGGGAAGCACGAGTTAAAAGTATAAAATAAATATGTACATTTTAATTATGAAAACACATGTTCACAATTTGCATGTTAACTCCGATTCAATACATTGTTGTTATCATTTACCTAGAATTAGTAAATTTTTCTTTTTGAAAAATAGATGGTTTCCAATTATATTTGGAGATAATAAAGACTTCTTTCTTTTCTGGACTATGTGCTCCAAAGTCTTGTTTCCTTCCAAAGCTCCAAAAGAAGAATGAATGTCAATTTCTAAAATGTCCCTCAGAATCAATTTTATTTTGTACATGAAGCAATATTTTTTATTTGCTTCTTCATACAAGTATGCAGCAATTTATTTAGGGGTACAGCAGTAACAACCATCATGTTAGACACTCACTGGCTCTTGTTCATCAAAAAGTGTGGATAATGAAGTACCATATGCTTCCTTTTCAAGCAGCTTTCAGGCCAGCAGAGTGTTAGTGGTGATGATGATGGTGGTGATGTGGTGTTGATGGTGGTGATGGTGGTACTGGTATGACTTTGATACATGCCGTCATATACTGTAGGTCTCATTACCCTGAAAGCCCTCTTCATTTTATTCACTTCAAACAGTTGAATAGATGCTAAAAATGCCATGATCTTTTTTTTCTGTTTAGCATTTTATTTTTATTATATTTTTACCTCTTTTAACTTTATGGTTGTTGACACTATTACAGATGTCTCCATTTTATCCCCTTTGACCACCTCCACACAGCCCGTACCCCCACTTCCCTCAGGCCATCACCACACTGTTGTCTGTGTCCATGGGTTATGCATTTTTGTTCTTTGGCTAATTCCTTCATCTTCTTTCATCCAGTTCCCTCCTCCCCATCACCTCTGTTACATGTATCCATGCCTTTGTTTCTGTTTTGTTCAGCAGTTTATTTTGATCATTTTGATTCCACGTATAAGTGTGATCTTATGGTATTTCTCTTTCTCTGACCAGTTTATTTTGCTCAGCATATTATTCTCCAGGTCATCCATGCTGTCCTAAGGTAAGAGTTCCTTCTTTTTTACAGCTGTGTTGTATTCCACTAGTAAATGTACCACAGCTTTTTTATCCACTAATCTGTTGATGATACTTGGGCTGTTTCCAGATCTTGGTCATTGAAAATACTACTGCTGCCTGGCTGGTGTGGCTCAGTAGTTGAGCATCTACCTATGAACCAGCAGGTTATGGTTCAATTCCGGTCAGGGCATATGCCCCAGTAGTAAGCTCATTCGATCCCCAGTGTGGGATGTACCATGATTCTCTCTCATCATTGATGTTTCTATCTCTCTCTCCCTCTCCCTTCCTCTACAAAATCAATAAAAATACATATTTTTTAAAAAGGGTGGCTTAGCCCTGGCCGGTTTGGTTTGGTGGATAGAGCATTGGCCTGTGGACTGAAGAGTCCCAGGTTCAATTCTGGTCAAGGGCACATGCCTGGGTGGCGGACTCGATCCCCAGTGAGGGGTATGCAGGAGGCAGCCAATCAATGATTCTCTCTCATCATTGATGTTTCTATCTCTCTCCCCCTCTTCCTTCCTCTCTTAAATCAATTAAAATATTTTTTTAAATAAAATAAAATAAAAAGGGTGGCTCAGGATAAAGATACCTAGTTAGAAATCTTAGAATATGCAAAACCACATAGACTTGTAAAGCAAGTATATCTTATTTTTAAGTCATAATGAGATACTTTAAAGACATGAAAGCTTAGGCACAAAGGTTTGACCTGTAATTTTCTTTTATATCTTGTCCGAAAAAACAATTAAAATCAAATTGCCTTACCATCACATATTCTTAAAACGTTGAGATCATGCAGTGCCAATTTTTTTTCTCATTCTATTCATTTTTGCTCAACTCTTTTGTTTAGTCAAATAGGTATAGTCACATTTTCAAGGTAATCTTAGCCAGATAATAAGTCTTATCTTATTGACTAGGTACAGATACGTTGTGATTTCTCCCTCTCCTCTAGATTCCTTTTTGCTATAGCTTTTCTTGCAGCTTCAATTCTATAAAGTCACAAGAGAAAACTATTATAAATCAAATGCCTACTTATGAGGCCAAAATGTTAGCTCAAATTTTTCATTAAAGTAAAGCATTTTCATTGGTTTATTTAAACCAACTTTAACCTAAAAATCGTCACTTTTAAGCATAGATTTATTGATTTTTCAAATAATGATATCTATAGCAAAATAGTTCACCATAATTTTTTAATCAAATGATTTAATTTTTAATTCTTGGTTTGCAATTTATATGAATGTTGAGCAAATAATTTTATCTTTTTGGGTCAGTTTTATAACATACTGATACATAATAAGACTTCTTCCTAAATACCTTATTAAAGTGAGGATTAAATATTTTAAATTATATTGAAGTGATTTTATATATCAATGAAATGATAATTATAATTCAAAGTAAATTAACTAATGTAATTTTAAAAGTTTAAGACAAATAAGAATGATTTTTTTTTTTTTACTAGACTGAAAATAAGGAACTCAGATATCCTCAAGAAAGTAATTAGAAGAAAGTGCTGATCTGCTGCCATGGATGGATACAGATTTCTGTTCCCACAAAAAGCTGGGCCATCTGTGGTACTGCAGCTTCACTGCTCAGTGACAGCTTCCTGCTGAATGCAACAGAGCTAAAACTAGAGCAAATTGAATAAGTATGTATTTATTTTCAAGCACTTTAGTCATTTATTTTGCTGTCAAAGAATGTTTTTATTTCTAGTTGTTGAGTTTCACATTCCTAGTAACATTATTGCACATTTAAGCAAAAAATCATTAGCAAACTCTTTTATATGGTTGAGTGCTTTGACACACTCAAACTTAGAGATTATGTCATATTTTCCAAGTTATATATTCTAAATTACACCTAACCAAAAATATTCAAATGAGGATTTATTCATGCACACAATTTGTTGAGTATAATGGTTTGCCTTTTAACCTACATATGTGAAAGTTGCAATCCTTCATTGCAATTCTTTATAAAATAAACATAAACAAATAATCACAATAGTAAAGGAATCTCAAAATATATAAAGAATATTTCTGAATTCAGATGGTATGATGGTTAGTTTTATGTGTCAACATGACTGAGCTAAGGGATACCCAGATAGCTAGAAAAACATCACTTCTGGGAGTGTCTGTGAAGGTGATTAGCATTTGAAACAGTAGACTGAGTAAAGAGATCCACCCTCACAAATGTAGGAGGGGCATCATCTAATCCATTGAAGACCCCAATAAAATAAAAAGGTGGAGGAAGGGCAAGTTTTCTCTCTCTCTTTCTGATCTGGGACACCCATCTCCTCCTGACCTCAGATTTTGGAGCTCATGTATTTTGGGCCTTTGTACTCCTTTGTACTTCAGATTTACACTAACATCTACCCCACTACCAAAACCTTAGGCCTTTGAACTTGGACTGCATTATACCTCCAGCTCTCCTGGTTTTCCAGCTTGCAGATGTCACATAATGGGAATTCTCAGTCTCTATGATCGCAAAAATCAATTCCCATAAGAAATCTCCTCTTCTGTACTTACTAGAGGCCCAGTGCACAAATTCATGCATGGGTGGGTTCCCACCATCCTGCCCATGGGGGCCGATCAGAGATGGGCCTGTGAGAAGGAGGGGCTGCCATGGACAGTTGGCTGACAGTTGGGGGGTGGTGGGGGGCCAGGCCACCCAGTGTGAGGGGCTGCAGGAGGTTGTGGGGGCCGATTGGGGCCCCGATCAGGCTGGTTTGCTGCTGCTGTGTGAGTCATAGTGACCAATCATTTCAGTTGTTCCATTGTCCTGGTCTCTTGGCTTTTATACATATATATATATGCTGGGGGCCAGCCCCAGTGTCCAGGGGTTCCCAAAGGTGTGGACGGAGTCGGGGAAGAATGTTTTTACACGGAGACAGCGTTCAGAACTCTCCGTGGATCTTCCCTGTGCCTGGCTGAGGCCACAGAAAAAAGATCCCAAGGCAAACTGAGCCTTTATTTTATAGTGAGAGGTAAACAAGGTAGTGGTTACCAAAGTTACACCTGTTCTTGTGAGTTTCACTTGTTTACACTGTTCTTGTGAGTTTCACTTGTTTACACCATGGTTATACTTCCTGCACTTCCTCAGCCCATTAGCTTCCCAGATAAGATCTAGGGAGTGTTACAAGGTCAAGCCTAATTATGCTAAGAGGACTGTGCCCTCTAAGCTGGGAATTGTTTGTGACTTTGCCCACAGGTCAGTCCGAGGCTTAACCCTACATCAGCTCCATATATATTATATATATATATATATATATATATATATATATATATATATATATATATATATATATATATATTTTCTATTAGATCTGTTTCTCTGAAGAACCCTGACTAATACAGATGGAGTCATTCTCAGGCATGACCTTCATCTACTTCCCCTGGATTCAAATACTTTTTGTGTATAACTTAATAGTAGAACAGATTCCCTGTTACAGCCAATTTCCTAAACTTCAGCATTTTACTTCATGAGAATTTCCCCTTTGAGAGGTGTGTTCTTTAGGGTTAGTTGCAGAGAACGTAATCCACTCTAGCTATTTTAAGTAGAGTGATATTTCCTAATTTGGGGGAAGATAAAAGACTCCTTCATTCTTCAATATTCATCAGTGGATACAACTTTAGAATTTTATTTTCAAATGATTTTTCATATATATATATATTTTCATGTAAGGTACCCTAAATCTGATCCTTAAATATTTTTCTCAGCCTGTTATAACACTTGCTAAACTGAGCCCTAGTTCTAATTGACTCTAAAGCATTCTTTATATTTCAAAATTTATTTGTGACCATTACATTTCTGCTGAAAATACATGGACAAAAAAGAACTCTGTTTCACACATATAGTTATATTAATTTTCTAAATTAACTACATTTATTAGTTTTTTTTAAATCACTGGGAACACAACATATGTGAATTATTTTAAATTGTTGAGTTTCATTGTAAAAAATTAGAAGTAAATGTAGTTATTTTAGTAGCTAGATAACTAATATCAAGGAAAACATTACCATGAGCTCAGACTTTCACTCAAAATTCTTAAATTTTTATTATAACTTATTAAAAATTATACTTTTGATTTTCTCTCTCTATAGGGGATCTAATCCCCATTTCTTCCTTTTCAGAATAAGTGGCAGTGCCACCTCTAAAATTAGAATCAAGGCAGTTAGTTATTCATGACGTATTTCTCTTTTAAAGCCCTTAGCACTTATGGCATGCTCCGGTCAATTCTATTAAAAACTCAGTCCTGGGTCCTTGAATAATCATTATATAGTTATCATTCATGAAACAATTTATTATACAATGGACAATGAACAGAAAACAACCAAAACATAGAAACAGAATCTGAAGGGCTTTAAATAAGGGACCTATTGGATATGACAATTAAATATTTACATATATAAAGCGATTCATGTTTTTATAGCCATTTAAAAATTAGCTAAAAGTACAAATTTGAAAAAGAACTAACAAAAATGAAAATATTTAGGATTAAATTCTGTGGATAATGTCAACAGAAAAGTTTTTCAATAACTTAGCAATGCTTGTGATAGTTACCTAACATACCTTGTTTTCACTTCTGTTCAGAATGACACACTTGGTCTGGTAGTCTCTATTGATAGTAATACTAGTGAAAGAAAAGGTGGGGAGATAAAATAGTCAAAAGCATACCAGCCTTAAATATTACCCCATTAGTACCAAATAAGTGGTCATATAGGCTGCCTACATGAAGAACAAATAAAATTGATCATCTTGAATCATGTTTCACTCAAATATGAATACCTTTTTAAATTGTTTATTCTGGTGATTGAAAATGGAAACCATTTTTGAAAAGTATTAATTATGTACAAAAATATATAAAGTATCTCAAAATAAAAATAATATACTTCAAGCTGAAATAGAATATTATTTGTTAGTATTTTTTTTAAAATTTTGTGATGATTTTATAATGTTCCCATATTAATTTGGTATTTAATGTTCTTAAGGCCTCTGGAAATTAACTAGTACTATCAACATTTATTAATATGGTATGCATTTAGTTATCCATTTATTAAAAAGAGAAAAATAAGTTAATTTTATATCTATTTTTTCTTCATCAAACACTGAAAAATGGTAGAGGTAAACTTTATTTAGAAGTTTGTTTATTTTTTACTTTCTTTTTTCTTTTTCTAGCAGAAAATGTGTCCATATATCAATTGATCATTAAAGAGATTATTATTATAATATATGTTTCTCATTTTGGCAAGAAATCATTTATATTTTTCCTTAAATATTTTTCAGAGAAACACATGTATAAGTAGAACTAAGGATATAAATTATTTTGTTAGTTTCTGACTTTCTTAGATCTGCTAAAATATGTCTTCAGTCCAAAATATTGTTGTTATTTTGGCTTTAGATTAAACTTATAAATCACTGTCAACTAGATTTTCTTGGTAAAAACATGTGCTCTTTGCTACTTTGCATCACTGTTATCACATGGCTTTTGCTTTACTTTCCTCGTTAGCAATCTGTATCTTGGTATAGCTTTAAAAATTGCCTTAAATTTATGTCCAATTGGTTAAGTCTTTGACATGGGGATTTGTTTAGTCAGTTCCTTCCCAGGAAACTTATTTTGCCAACTTTTTCCTTTGTCTTTCTCATGTAGACAGCTGACTGGGCCTCAGCTGGAACTGTTTCCTGGAACCACATCAACACAACCTTACTCTCTACGTATCCCAAAAACGTAAACATGTTTCCATGTCCAACCTCTTCAACAAGATCCCTTTGAATAGTTTTCTAACGGGAAATTGAAAGCTTAGTTTGATACAAATTTTGGACACAATAGACTAGACTACTGATATTTTCTTGGAGCCAAGTCTATAAAAAACTTAGTACCGTTAATTTCAACAGTCCTATCTGTACTGAACAATGAATGTTTTCAATAAGTGAAAAAGAGGGCCACAAGATTGAGAAAGATATAAAAAGTTAGGAGGAGTAAATGGGAATGGTAAAATGAAATTACCCTCTAAGACAAGATTATCGACCACCTGATTTTATTATTTTAGGGTGTCTGAAGAACATCTTTATTACTTAAATTAGTAAATAATACACTGATAAGGGGGATACCAACATTTCTGAGAATCTTGGTGGTGACTGTTCTCTGAAAGGTGTAGTTAACAGTAGGAGAGAAAGGCCATGAACTACCTAATAATGGATATGGTGGGATATTGAAGTGGCTGAGACTTGGTGGCAGCATTTCACCTTCAGAGACAAGGATGGCAAAATTGATAAAATGGGTAGCATGATCTGAGCATCAATCACAATAATTTGATCTTCAGGGCTCTGCAATGATGACTAAATCCATCATGGCTTTCATAGAAGAGAGATAAACAACCAACTATGGTGTATTTTGATTGGTACAATTAAAAAAGCTCAACAGCTGGTAAGCAGCTATGCCAATGAAAGATGAAAGTGCCATTTTCCACTAGTTTCCAGACCTAATGTAGTTCGTAAATCTAAATCTGTTTACAAATTCATAATTCATTATTTGAAGTTGATGCCACATCCCCTTGAGAAAGAATCCTGTAATACCAAAGATTATTCTGGCATTTACTAGCATAATTAATATAAAAAAAGAAAAAAGCCAATATTTTCAAGAAATATTTGATTGTCTTTGTTGACACGGACACCCTGGGATAAGAAAAAACATTTTAGTTCTCCAGTTGAAGTAGAAACTTATGGAAGCCAGATGATAAAGACTTTAACTAACTTATTTTCTATAATTGGGTCATAAAGGGCATCAACACAACTTTGGTTAATTCCCCTTGGCCAAATTTAATAAATAAGAATTAATATATTAGCAACTTCTAAAAGTCTACTAATTCCTTGTTCTGTAGAGTAAAACTTAGTAGGGTAAGAAGATCCACATAAAACACTAAGAAACCTCTCTACTTCATCAACATAGAGTATCAGCAGCAATAACACATCCCCTGAGAACATAGAGTATTCATTAACACTAACAAAACTTAAAGGTTTCTAGTGTGGTCATATCTACTATACATCCCATTCAATTGTCTGGAAGCCAGATAGATGAAAGTGGGTATCTCTAAACTTAATTAAATATCATATCCAATTGGAAGTGCTATTCCAAGTATGGTATCTTTTAGTAGAATAGGAGAACAAAAATTTTTGGCACTTGATATGTGAGTAGTGAATTGTTGATTATTTAAGTCTTGATATTTATCAGTAGGGATATTAAAAGCAATTCATGGTTACTTGGAATGGTCAACTGTACCTATTCACTGTCTTACCTCAAGGTTATATTAATTCTTTCATTATGCAATTTAATCTGCAGGGACTTTGATTATCTTGGCATTCACTGGATTTTACACTAGTCCAACATATTGATCACAGTATATTAATTGCTTTCAGTGAATATGAAGTAACAAATATCCAAAATAACTTAGATAATTGTGTATCAGGGGTCGTCAGATAAACTTAGCAGAGATTCAATGCCCATTCACAATGATGGAATCTTTAGGAGACCAGTGGTCTGTGATGTGCTGAGATATGCTCTTTATGATAAAGGACACAGTTTTGTACTTCTCAGACCCAATGTCCGAGAAAGAAGCACAATGCTTGGTGAGGCTCCTTGGATTCGGAGGACAGCACATTCCACAGTGGACTCTGAAGTATTTGTTTTGAGTGGGACTCAAAAGCTCTGTATCATGTCAGGGCTGTAGGAAAGCAACCTGTCACTTAGTCCATATGGCTTAGTGTATTAGATGGTACTTGAGGTATGCAAAGTGGATAAGAATGGTGTGTGGAGCCATTGAAAAGGCCTGATAGGAGAATCACAGCACATAATCCTAGAGTTCTATAGCAAAGTAATGCATTTATAGCCAGAAGTTTTCCTCTCTTTAAAAAGATATCTCTGATATTCTACCAAATTGGAGTAAAGACAAAAAGTGACTGTAACCCAAGTTACATGTCCTAAATATTGCATTAGACACATTTATGCAATGCTGTATAAATTCAGTGCTGTATGATGAAATTCAAATTTCATGGGGTAGTCTACATTTATATGTGCTAAATCTGGTGTCAAGTTGATATTAAGTTAACCACTTCTGCCTTGGAAGTGAAAACAATATATTCTTACAGTAATCAATGCATACTACAGATAAAGATTTTTTTCTTATCTGAAATGTTTCCATTTGTAGCATTATCAAAGTGTTTCTAGAATGTCTTCTGTATGGACATCTTATGCCACAGTTGCACTCAGATTGATTATGTTCCAATATCATTGAGACAATGGTCTCTTGACCACAGAAATCACTGATATTAATTGTTTCCCCAAACTAAGAGACAACTGGCATGGTAGAATGGTGTAATAGTTCACCGATGGCTCAGTTAAGGTGCCATCTAGAGAAAGCTATACTTTGGAATTTGAGTACTATCTTCTAGAATGTGATTATGTTCCCTCAGTAGCTAGAATATATATATGGAGGAAAGTAGAAGTAACCATTTTTACCATCACTTATATGAGTCACCTATATAATGTGTACCTCCCCTCCCACACATAAACCAAATTGGAGATCTTAATTTCCAGAAGGCCTATGTATCCACCATAGGTCAAAAGCAGCCTGTCACTTAGTCCATATGGCTTAGTGTATTAGGTGGTACTTGAGGTATGCAAAGTGGATAAGAATGGTATGTGGAGCCATTGAAAAGACCTGATAGGAGAATCACAGCACATAATCCTAGAGTTCTATAGCAAAGTAATGCATTTATAGCCAGAAGCTTTCCTCTCTTTAAAAAGATATCTCTGATATTCTACCAGTTTAATAAGAGTTCCACTGAACTAAAGGCTTAAAATACTATTTCTTTGCTTTGGGTTTATCTTACTGGCTAATATAATTAACTAGAGGCCCGGTGCACAAAAATGTGTGCACTGAGGGGGTCTCTCAGCCTGGCCTGTGCCCTCTTGCAGTCTGGGACCCCTCGGGAGATAATGACCTGCTGGCTTAGGCCTGCTCCTGGGTGGCAGAGGGCAGGCCCAATCCCTAGGTGCAGCCCCTAGTTGGGCTCAGAGCAGGGCCGATTGGGGAGTTGGGGCACCACCCCCTGTCATGCACAGAGCAGGGCATATCGGGAGGTTGCGATGCCAACCCTAGTCATGCTCAGGGTAGGGCCGATTGGGGGGTTGGGGCACCACCCCCTGTCACACTCAGGCAGGGTCGAGGGGGAGGTTGCGGCGCCACCCCCTGTCACTCACAGAGCAGGGCCAATCAGGGGATTGGGGAGCACCCCCTGTCATGCACAGAGCAGGGCCCATCAGGGGGTTGGGGAGCACCCCCTGTCATGCACAGAGCAGGGCTGATCAGGGGGTTGGGGAGCTCCTCCCTGTCACTCACAGAGCAGGGCCGATAGGAGAGTTGGGGCACCGCCCCCTGTCACACTCAGGGCAGGGCTGATGGGGGTGGGGGGTTGGGGAGCTCCCCCCTGTCACACACAGAGCAGGGCCGATCAGGGGGTTGGCGCGCCGCACCCTGTCACACACAGAGCCACAGGGCGATCAGGGGGTTGGGGAGCTCCCCCCTGTCACGCACAGAGGAGGGCTGATCAGGGGTTTGAGGAGCTCCCCCCTATCATGAACAGAGCAGGGCGGATAGGGAGGTTGTGGCCCTGCCCCCTGTCACACACAGAGCCACAGGGTGATCAGGGGGTTTGGTCGCTGCCCCCTGTCACGCTGATCCCAGTGCTGGGAGGCATATTACCCTTTTACTATATAGGATGGAAGCCTGGTGCACGGGTGGGGGCCGGCTGGTTTGCCCTGAAGGGTGTCCTGGATCAGGGTGGGTGTCCCGCTTGGGTGCCTGGCCAGCCTGGGTGAGGGGATGATGGCTGTTTGCATCTGGTCACACCCCCTTCAGGGTGGGGGTCCCGCTTGGGTGCCTGGCCAGCCTGGGTGAGGGAATGATGGCTGTTTGCATCTGGTCACACACCCTTTAGCGTGGGGGTCCCAACTGTGATGCTTGGCCAGCCTGGGTGAGGGGCTGAGGGCCGTTTTCAGGCTGGCGGGTGACTGAAGCTCCCAACCTGTCCTTTTTTCCTTTTTTTTTTATTCTGGGCCAGCTTTAGCTCTGAGGCTCGGCTCCAGCTATGAGACCTCCGCTGCTGAATGCAGGTTTCTGGCCTTTGTTTACCTTCTGTATTTGAAACAATGTTGCGGTCCTGCTGGCTGAAGCCCGGGGTTTTGTTTAGCTTCTATATTTGTTACAATGTTGCTTAGAGTGCAGCTGAGAGGCTGGCAAGGCAGGCAGGGAAGCTTGGCTTCCTCCGTCACTGAAGCAAGCAAGCCTCCCTGCTCGCTTCAGCTTCCTGGCTGCTGGCCGCCATCTTGGCTGGCAGTTAATTTGCATACCGCCCTGATTAGCCACTGGGAAGGGTAGCGGTCGTACGCTAATTACCATGTTTCTCTTTTATTAGATAGGATTATTATTATAAAAAGATAAATATTACTTTTATACCATGACATTCTGGGAGAATGACATCCAAAACTAGGAGATTTCACTCAGGAATTTCTTTTTGTTTCTGTACTCAAGTATTAAAAAATAAGATTATTTCATCCATTAATTTTAGTGCCTATTTACAGAAATTAACTCCTGGGAATATTTTTCCCAACAAACCTGAAAGTATGATGGATGGGTTTTGTCAAATGAGAGATAGGGACTTGCAAAATATTTGTCTAGTTCTCCTCCCCCAGATAAACTGTCCAAGATGCATTTGTTTAGATTGGCCTTTTGGAAGACATTCCGCATGGCTGAGCCATCAGCTATGTTTGTTGGGAAGCTATGGCCAGGTTTACTGCAACCCTTCCCATTTTTCCTTACTCTTGTTTCCCTGGGATCACAGGGAAAAAATTGATAACATTTTGACACGTAAGCCTTGACCTAGGCTCTGTTACAAAGGAAATTGTGTAAAGGGGGCTGCTCCTGGTTTTTCCTAAATTGTGACTTTTCCTGAACTATTATTATATCACTGAGATTAATTTTTCAGCCCCATTTCACTGTTTCCCAAACAGAGATTCTAGTAACTTATGTAAAACAATTATATGCCGGTGGCAGAATTTCAACATAACGTTGTTTCAATGACCAAGTGCACGGTTTCTCCTCCTACAACTTACTTCTATCATTATTAGGCTTTATTAGTCCAACATAACACTGTGAGAATTAATCACTAGATAAAATACACCTTTTTATTTATACTTTAAAGATTTTATTTTTGTTAAGCATTGCATTGGCATTTTTTAGGTCTATTATTTTCTGATTAAATATTTCAAATACAAAACACTTTTTCTCTAATATATCCTTGAAGAACAAAAATCATACTAAGCAGGCTGCAGAGCTGTCCTGTCAGTTAAATGCTGAGTCTGATATAGTAGAAATGAAGGTGATTGAGATCCAGGGTGGTGACATCTGGGCAGATGTTGAGGAAGCAATACTTAAATCTAGTCTTCCCTTCAATAAAGACCTTTAAATGATTTTACTGTGGTCAGTTTGTCAGAAGAATCCTGTTCTCTTCAAGAACCACTTTGCCTACCCATTACTGGGTTCAGGTAATTTAATAAGATTTAAGCTTCAACATGAGCCACAGAAAGAATTCTTAAGTTTGGCTCTCACAGATGATATATCTACACTAAAGAGACTGCCAGGACTTTCCAACTTGTAGCAGCTGACTTAGGGGAGAAATAGTTATACAAAGAAAGACAATAAAAGATTAGACGGGATTGAATCTTTTTAATCAGGCATGTGAAATGTAATGTGTTAGCATGAATTCTTGGATCAATAATTTGTTTTGTTGATTAAAGTCTGGATTCAATCCTGGGCTAACATCAGTAAGATTATGGTTCTACCACTGCAGGGTCTGAAGAATCAGAGAAACAATACATTAAAATGGTTTAAGTATGCAACATGCTCAGTAACTGTAACTGTACCACTTTTGATGGTATAGATGAAATCCAAATTTAAATAAGTAAACAAATACATGAATATAGAAAATTGTAAATACAATGAAGTGAAATGAAGGGACTAAAGTTTCTTCACCTACATCTGTGTTCTGTGTTCCATTTATTGTGCATCCCTTAAATTTCCTTAGAAGCTATGCATATCTTATATTGGTGCTTGTTTTGTTACTCTGTTCTAGTCACCTTGGCTTTTCTGTAACCTGGTGTGAAGAGTTCTGGAGGTGGTTAGTGTTACATATATTTTTTATTTTAGTGATGGCTATCTGACTTCATTGACATCATCCCATAATGATATAATTTATCAGAATTGTCTACCCTCTATTTAATATATTGTGTGCGCTTTTTAACAAAGAAAAACAAAGAGCTAAATGGCGCAACTATGCCTTTTCCCTTTTGCATTCTCCCATATTTATTCTCTACTTCTCTTGTGCCCCAGAAGGCCACCCTTACAGACTGTGCCACTCATGCTCCCATATGAGGTGACTTCTAGTTATTGGGCTAATGGAAGGCCACAGGAGGGGCCAGAAGGAAGGAGGAAGAACAGCTTTATCCACCCCCCTGTTATGAGCAGCACATTCTGGTTGTGGCTACGTACACTCACCTGGACAGCACCCCTTGGGCAGCCCTTCCTCTCTGGTTCTAATTCTCACAGGTCTTCAGTAGCATGATTTTCTCTTGTGTTTTTCTCTGATGTAAGGCCAGGAAAGGCATCTTAGTATCTGGGTACCTCAACACCCCTTGTTATTTCCCTTAACCCTGTATTATATATATATATATATATATATATATATATATATATATATATATATATATGAATTATATAGAAAAATGAGAAGTTGACAAGAATACAGAGATTACATGTTCTGCACTTTGTAACCTTAACCCTGACCATGGGAGAGGTTTCTCATAGTTTGAGCTTTTCAAAAGAATCTATAGAAATCCAAGGCTTCTCCTTATAATTCTTGTTTTCTTTGAAGTTGCTAAGGTTTAAATCCCTGCAGCAGTGCCAAGCAGGGGGCTCCAAACAGACCTCTGCTGTTTTAATAAAAGGAACAGAAAAAAAGACAGAAAATATAATGAAGTAAAACACCCCGAGGAATGACTCAATTGTAAGATTCTGGGACATTCACAGAAAAAAAAAATCAGTAATAAAAAAGTATAGTAGTCACTAACAGCTTAGATTTTATTATAAAAATATATTCTATTTCAATGTTATCTTTATTTTAGCAGTTATTTGCTTGCAATATTCATAGAAAATTAGATTTATATATTTTAATTTGCCCTTAAGAATTTATATTAAATATCATAATAGGGGTAACACTGTTCTTTAAACTTATACAAAGACAACTGTCAAATAAGAGTGTTCTAATCTCTGTTGGAGCTAAAATCACAAGAGCTGTAGGAGAATTGTGTCATTATATAAAGTCATAGAAACCCTGGCCTTATTATTTTTAAAACTTTCATCCATCTAGCAAAATAGGTTAATAAAATAAGGCACCCAGGGTGGATTTCTCTTCCAGTAAAAATTCTAAAACCAGAGTACAGTTGGACAATTCTGAACCATTATAAGATTAAAGCGCTGTCTGCAGCCTACAGAAAAGTTGTATCCACATAAAGGGATACAACAGGGAAGTATGATGGATGCCTGGCTTGCCATGTTACTGACATTTCATGAAAAAAGGGATTATGATTAGAATACCTTGGTTGGATACTATTGGGAAAGTGAAAGTTTTAATAGTTTTGCTCACAAGAGCAAAGCTAATGATCTCTCATTGAAATTAACCAATGTAAATGGTAAAAGAGGGCTACCCATAGAACCTGTCTGAAAATGGGTATCAGCTCTATTAGCTCTATCTTATGATGACCTGCGCACTAGGTAATGTTCAAACATAATGCTAAACTCAGACTGAAGAGCGGGAATTATTTGTGCAATATGATGTTCTTCCACACGCTTTAATTTCAACTGGCTTTTCTATAGTGTCTTGCATAATGAAAATTGCAACTTTGGGAAATTTTTTTCTGCATATCTATATCCATAATTTCAGAAGCATCAGGAAAGAGTACCATGTGATATTAGGTTAATGATAGAGCACTGGTCAAGTAATATTGTGATCTTAGGTAAAAGACATCATCAATGCAATATTATGTTCTATACCAGACTTATGATGTGTTTTTATTTTTTCTTTAAATATTTACCTGATTTATGTTGTGTGTGTTTTAATTTTTTATCATTTTATATTTATATTTAAAATTTTAGAATAGTAAGGTATTGTTATTCTTAACTCTTTTTCAATGTTTTAAATTTCAACGTATTTTGGGGATTCTGAGCTCTCAGTACCTTCACTATATTTAGTTTACTTAAATATAGGTAACAAGAAATTCTCTTTCCAAACTTAACAATCTTTATTCTTAGAAAGACCTCTCTGAATTCATTTTCTTTATAAGGATGAACAGAATAGAACTATTTAAAGAATGCCTGAAGCTTCTTTCTCTCCAGTCCCTGAATTTAATGCAAAGCTGTCATATAACGTTTTACACCTCTGGGCCCTATGTTCAAATGTTTGTCTCTTTATAGAGTTGGGTGTTGAGCAATTTACCCCCATGCTCATCAAGTATAAAATACAGGAAATAATAGTATTAAAATAATCTAGAATAGAACAAATGGTATAAAGCCTAGATTGTTTAACACAGTGGATCAAGCATATTATCACTGTTCAAAATCTGTGACAAATTCCAAGAAGAATTCTGTTTCCCAGAGCAAGTAAAAGTACAAGAGTTTCCTAAATTTTTAAAAAGCCAAATGTTTCCACCCATCACCTTACAAGATCTTCTAGCTATCCAAAACTGTTATAGCTATATTCCCCTCTTAATAGTGTCCTTGACCTCAACCCTTGATCCTCATGCACTTACCATGTTGTGATGCCAGCACCAGATGATGAGAGGGACTGAAAGATGGTGTTGACAGGAATATCATATTTACCTATTCTTTATGGCATAGTATACCTACCATAGCTACCTACACCTTATTCAGGGAGGAAGGTATGTAGATTATTAATCTGAGGTAGACAACCAACTTGAAATGTGAAAGAACATGTTGACCAGTCTCTTCCTACTGGGCATATTCAAGAGGGCCAAGGTTTCCTTTAGGGGTTTGATGATACCTCATTAGAATACCATTGAGGAAGAAAGCTAGAGTTGGTGGTAGAGCTAAGGCAGAAAGCTGGGGCAGGGTACACATCTGCAAAGCTGGCTGCCACAGCGATGTGTTCCATGCACACAAATGGGAGAAGGGAGTAAGAGATGTCTGATTCATTCTTCATGTTTCAGCCACCCTGGATTTCTCCTGTTTCTTCAATGTTGCTGAGAACCTTCTACAGTTTTGGTATTTGTGGTGCCTGTTCCTTGTGCTTGGAATGCTACCTCTGAATGGTAGATGTATAGATTCTCATTACTGTTCAGACTACAGTTTAAGAACATATCCTCTGACCTCCCAATATAAGTATGTACCCTGGCTGCCTGTACAAAATCATTTCGTTACTCAGCATTGCACTCATCATTTTTTTACTTGTATTTTTATATAGTTTTGCTTATTTTCACTATCCCTAATTGAATGCTTCATATCGGCAGTACCCTTACTACCTTGTTCTCCACTATATTCCATATAAAGAACATGTCCTAAAACAATGTCTGCTATGGAATATTATCTCAATGAATACTAGGCGGATTGCATGTGTAGATGTATGTTCCTCTAAGTACTAAGCATACATATGTGAGAAATGGGTGATGCCTTACCAATAGATCAATTTGGAGGTGGCAAAGAGATTCATGAAGCTTTCAGCTACCTGGTTAACTCTCGGGTGATGAACACTACCATAAAGATCTGAGTGGAATGAAAAAATTTGCAAAGATACACAGGTCTCATCCTGCCTTTGTTTATTTATTTTTATTGATTTCAGAGAGGAAGGGAGAGGGAAAGAAAGATGGAAACATTAATGATGAGAAAGAATCATTGATCAGCTGTCTCCTGCATGCCTCCCACTGGGGATCAAGCCTGCAACCCAGGCATGTGTCCTGACGGGAATCCAACCGAGACCTCCTGGTTCATAGCTCAACGCTCAACCACTGAGCCACGCTGGCTGGGTTCACCTAACTATGCTGAAGTTGCACGTCAACTCTCAACTTGTGCACTGATATGTAGGGTCAGTAGTTTAAAAATGGTACCTAGAGAAGCTTAACATAAGACTAAAGGTCAACTTTTGAACTATACTATGACTGATTTACTTATTCAATGTAAATAAATTTAAAATCGTTTTTAAAATGCTTGAATTATTTAAACTTCCATTAAAAAAAAAAATTTGGCTGGCATGGCTCAGTGGTTGAGCGTCAACCTATGAACCAGGAGGTCAGGTTCGATTCTCAGTCAGGGCACACGCCTGGGTTATGGGCTCGATCCCTGCGTGGGGCGTGCAGGAGGCAGGTGATCAATGGCTCTCTCTCATCATTGATATTTCTATCTCTCTCTCCCTCTCTCTTCCTCCCTGAAATCAATAAAAATATATGTACCAAACTTAATATCTAATTTTATGTAAATTATTGATTTATTATTTATAGCTGCATGTCCAGCTAAATTCAAGTAGGATGTTATTATTGTTTTTACGTCTTATATGAGAAATAAAAACAAAAATTACTTCCAAGATTCTCTCACTACAGATCTTAACTCTATTTAGGGGGGTGGAAAGCAGCTTTATTTTTTGCAACCGATGTTTTGTTTTAATGTTAGGGTTGTGAGTCTATCTTTAGAGTCTGACATAATGCTGCAGGAAACAACTATCTACAAATTGTTAAGAATACAGAAAAATAACATAAAATGGGGCAGGTTGGATTGAGTTGAATGTTCAAGCAGGATTGAATGGCTAAGGATGGTGATCCCTCTGGACTTAGTAAAATTATTTATTTACCTGATTTACTACAGCTTCTCTTCATGGCCTAAACAATCCTTGAATTCTGATCTTGGCCCCTGCTTACATTCTTTAGCTTTCCTGAAACCTGGCATAGTTCCTTCTGTTGACCCCACTGCAAACCCAGTCATCCTCTTAGCTCGATGCCGTCTCATTTTTATTTCAAAAAATTGTAAGAGCGTTGTTCTGATGGAGGTATAGAATGGCAACATAGATCAGGCATAGCTACTAACAGTTCTGGTTTGATTCTACAATGTTAAACTTTGACAGATTTTGAAACTCCACTGGAAGTCATTTACATACTTACTTTCTCTAAAGAATATAATTAGCCATGACGATAAGCTTGTTTCACCAGAATAAATTTTATAATTAAAACATTCAGTAAAATTCACAAAATGGCACATACCAACCTAGAGACCATTAACAAAATTTACAATATTTAATTAATCAACCATTTCAAAATATTATTAAGAACAATAGAAAAAAATCAAATCACTATCTCAAAAAGAGCTAAACCTCATGTGCAGCCTAAAAAAAAAAACAATAAGAGAAGAATCAATAAAAGCATTACTATTTTTTTTAAAATTTCACAGAAACATACCAGCATCAAACATAGTGCTTGAGAGTAATGATATTTGTTGTTGCTACTGCTGCTACTATTGCCATTGTCACTGGATTCATCACTTATCAAAAGTAATTTGGCATTTGTTCTTCATGCTTTGAGAAGTGAGTGAAAGAGAAAAACTAGAATCTATAGAATCCCGGCCAGGTGTCCATTTATTGGGTTTCGTTCCTTTTGTTTCCTCTATCCTTGTCACTTTGTCTATGCTACTGTCTCCATTTCATAAAGGTTGAATATTCACTCATATTTTTAGCCACCAAAAGACTTTGTTTGCCAGCAGAAATAGCAGAAGAGTAACGCTTTATACTCTCCCCTCTCTATCCTCTACTTCTCAAAAGAAAACTAAATGATTAACTATGGTTCTTTGTTCCCAGCCCTTCAACCTCAAATGCTATCTATAAACGCTTAGTGTCAACTTTATTTTCTAACATTTTTCATTTTCATATATACAAATCTGCACATAATGAATATATTTTATAACAATAGCACATACAAATTTGAAACCACAACTGCTTGGGATTTAATATACTCTGAACATATGTAATATTCAACATACGTGCTGATTTCCTATGTCCTTTCTCTCTTTTTTTCTTTCCTACCTCCCCTTTCCCTTACTTCTTTCCTCTTGCATTTCTCCCTCTTTCCCTTCTCCCCTCCCTTTCTCTATCTCCCTCTGCTCCTTCCTTTGTTATTTCCTTTCTCTTTGATATAAATTTCTTTTAAAATATGATAGAATTCTGTTTTGCTTTTATTATGGAAAATATCTTTCTCTCCTATGTTTGACATTAAAGGGATATATAAAGGAGAAAATAAAAGAGTGATTTGAAGACTCAATTTATTTTCCATATCTGAAAATCAGAGCTGCTGGGGTAAAGGAAATTACCTGCCCCCTCCATTAAAACACTGATAAGTACCCTAATCTGAAACGGATACAATTTTGTGAGATTTTCCTTAGTTTATTACAAAAGAAAGGTTTGCGTGTCCTTCCCAAGAACATTTTAAAAGGCAATGAATATCAAAACAAGAAAGAAAACACTTTTGTGCTAAGAAAATCATATTTTATAAAATACTTTCACCATTTTCCAATCTTATAATAAGCTTTGATTTTATGTCCTGGGATATTTTATGGCCTAAATAAACTCCTAAAGCCATATTATTCCATAAACATCTGAAAATAACTGCACTGGTAGCGATATTTTTGCGTTTGTGCCATATGAGAATGAGTATCAAGCAAAGTGATCATTTTATTGTGTGTTTTTTAATCTTTCCTAATTGGTTATTACAAACAGAAGTAATTATTTTAGTTAGTCTTTACTTTTACATACTATATGAAAAAGTATTTAAAATATATATTACAAAATTGAGAAATTTCTTTTGAGCTTTTGAAGAAAAAATATTTTTTATCATTTGATATCTAAAATGCAGAACTCATAAAATGCTTCTACGCGTGTTTTTCATTTTTGCTAATAACAGACCCAAGTTTATGAGCCTCTTTTCAAAATTTGTACAAGAGATTAAGTGTTTGCCTGGATGGTATGGCAGAGTGGTTGAGTTTTGATCCATGAACCAGAAGGTCACAGTTCGATTCTGTTCAGGGCATGGGCCTGGGTTGTGGGCTCCATCCCCAGGAGGGTGCATGCAGGAGGCAGTCTAGTGATGATACTCTCTCATCATTGATGTTTCTATCTCTCTCTCCCTCTCCTTTCCTCTCTCTGAAATCAATAAGAAGCTTTATTTAAAAATATTGTATTCTATCTTCTTGAAGTATAATTCTAAGTAATTTGGCCCATTTCTTTTTATATGGTTATTTGGCCCTTCTTTTTATTTGGCCCATTTTCTTTAAATATTCTTTACAGTTATGAGATAAATTTTAATCTCCTATCTCACAAATAATACCAACTCCAAACATTTTTAATTTCAATAAAAGCCCTATTAAAACTCAGTTGTATGTTGTAGAATTCTCTCACTTAGATTCTGCCTATATCTATGCTTCATCTTATTCTCCAAAATAATTTAAACACTTATCTAGATAAATTATTTCTAGTTTATAAAAAATAAATACTGTAAAGTATTTTCTCTTCCCCTTGATTTTCTTAATAATATTTTCTCTTCTGTAGCTTACTTTAGAACAATACAGTGTATAATGCATTGAAGATACAAAAGATGTGTTAATTAGCCAGTTATGTTATTGATAAGGCTATTAGTACTCAAGTTCTGGGTCAAATGTAATGAGTTTTACAAAATATTTTGTTCTCTAGCTGGGATGGTCACTCCTGATGACTAGCTAAGTATATACAAAGAGTAGAGCATGAGCTTTCTTTTATTTCCTTAAGAAGGATTGCTGTTTATTTTATTTTTTCTATTTTCTATCTTGTTGATAACTTTCAAGCAAATAATAATAACTTATAGTGTCCTTTCTGTTTCTACACATCCATAGGTAAAGCCATATTTGTACCAAAGTTTCATGGAAAAATTAAATTTGCTATACTAATGAGACAACTGTTTCCAACTTTGTAGGTCTCAAGGTGAGTTATTACAAATTAGAATTAGATTTTATCTAATTCTGATGTTTAAAAGGACAATTCCATAGGTGCAGCTTTATGGTAAGTTACATTATTATCCCTTCCCTTATTCAATCACCTCCTTCAATATTTCAAAGTTAACTGGATAATAAAATATCCCTTTTTCTCCCTTAATTATATTGGAATTCCTGAATGAAATTATTCACTTATCAAAAAATGGATACATCTAATGAAGAAGAAAATAATTTATAAAATCTATATTGATGTAGTAGTAATTTCACAATTTTAAATAGAATGCTATTACTTTAAAAAATACATTGCATCAGTCTTGGCCAGTTTGGCTCTGTGGATTGAGCATCAGCCTGAGGACTGAAGTGCCCCAGGTTTGATTCTGTTAAAGGGCACATGCCCAGGTTGTGGGCTCAATCCCCAATGGGGGCCTGCAGGAGCAGCTAATCAATGATTCTCTCTCATCACTGATATTTCTATCTCTCTCCCTTCCTTTCTGATATCAATAAAAGTGTATATTTTTAAAAATCCATTCAATCATATAATGGTCATAATTCTAGTGCTGGCTCCTTCTATTACACTATAACAAGATTATATTTATATACATAATACTTCACTAAAGAATTTTGAGCTGCCTCAAAATTGCAGATTGCAAAATTGCAAAATTGCAAAATTACTGATTGCCAATCAGTAATCTAATCAGGTTATTTATTTTACTTCATTTTGCTCTACCAAGTAGGATAGTACATATATTTATCTGGGTATTTAATAGATGTTTATACAAGTTATAGAAGTTTATTTAATAATACAAACTTCACCAGTTATGTTTGGGTTATATACTTTTCTAATTTTAACCTTAAATGTATTAGAATATTGATCACTATTTTTACAGCATTGAAAATCAAAGAAATATATTTCTGCTACTTAAGGGAATGGTATAAATATCGACACTTCCATGATAGTTATTTAATATATTTTCCACTTTATATTTTAACTTTTATAAAAAAAGAAAACAGAAAGAGGTGCTTTGGTATAATGAGCATATAAAGTTGTGAAAACTATTTAAGTTTTGATTATCTAACACCTGCATCAAATATGGCCAACATAACAGCAAAAGTGGCCCGTTGGTTAAAGTAGATCTTGTCCCTTCTATGTTAAATTTTTTTTATCAATGCCATTTGTATTTTGAATAGATTATAAATTGCTTTCAATGGTCTGTGAGGTTCTGCATGATCAATACTGTGCCCACTAACAAAGATTCCTTGACTGAACTTCAGTCAGGCTCCTCTGAACACTTTTCTCTAGTTGGCAGGCCTTGGCCCTGCACCACCCTCTCCCCACCGTGTCTTTCACCATCTTAGCCCAGTCTTGTGAAGTGAGTTTAGTGAGAAGCCCCTCATCTTTGCTATCTGATCCAGTTTCTCGTCCCCCACCCTTGATGTATATGTCCTTGACCTGTTTTTAGCAAGAATACTGATAAGTAAGTTCTGAAAAAAAAATTCTCTTATTCCTTATATCTCCTCTAAGTAATTTCCATCCACTGACCCTCCTCACTCTGCACCTGGGTTACAAATTCCCAGTTGTCTTTACTCTACTGGGCTTTGATTTCCTATTGCAATATATATCCCTGCTGCAGTAGACCTGAATAAGTCTTCTTTACCATTTTTGAGAAATGTCAGATTTTTTCCCCTTTAACACCATTCACTGTATTATTCTATCTAGATTGCTACATGTAGCATTTTGTAACTAACATACAAAAGTGTTGCCACTTGAGATATGTTCACGTTCTAATTTTTTTTTTTTTTGCATTGCTTTCTAACCACTCTTCAGATGACTAGGTTCTTCTTGGTGATCATCTGTCACCTTCAAAGTCTGTTTCTTAGAGTCATTACTGACAACTTTCCACAAGCTCCCTCTCTGGCCTCTTCACCCCACCTCCACATATGTTCTTATTTTCTGTCTCAGAGTTTTGTTTGCTTTATTCTTAGCATTCACAATATAATTTTGTTAATGGGTCTCCCCCCCCCCTCTCACCATACTGGTTTGTGATATCCATAATATATTTTCTCCAGTACATAGCATATTTTATATTACATAGCAAGGGTTGAATAAGTATTTTCAAGAACTGTAACAGGTCTGAGGTTTTTTTTTGTATTTTTATGCTTAAACCTAACATATTAATTTGCCATAATTTCATGGATGCTGGCTGAAGACAGATGCGTTTGAGGTAGAAACAAAACATTTATTATAGCCCAGCTAGCAATACAAATTTCATTATACATCAGTTTCCCTTGTCATCTAAGTCCCACTGGGAAACAGATGATCCCAGATTTCATATAAAGTAGATTACAGTGAAGGACACACTGATCTTTGAGAACTAAAATTTTCTAGGATAGACATTTTCCTATATACTTGAATAGACTATTTTAAACATAGATTTTATTCTCTTTTGTTTGGTTCTAAAAATATATGTGAAAGAACAATCTGGGTTTTCACATATATATTAGAAGACCAGATACACAATGAGGTCAAATCAGAAACTAATTCTACTGGCCAAGGTTTTCACTATAAATTTAAAGATATTAAACAAAGTATTTAAAGAAGCTATTACTACTTGCAATCAGTGTGCACTTTAAAACTCTGAAGCTAATCTTCTTTAAGTATCTGATTATATAATCAAAGGTCCTTTGAAGAATTCAAGGACCCATGTCTTTAACGTTTTTCTGTCTCTATTACATGGATATAATTAAGGGCATGTCTATGTTGCCATTCAATTACTGAACCACCTTAACTTCTTCCCCCAAAAAAGCACACATTTTACTTTGGATCATAAAATATTTAAAACCTGATTAGCTTTTATCTTTAATTATAGTAAACTATTATTAAATACATGTTTAAATAGTGGCTATGGCTTTGAAATATTGACAGCAATTTGTAACTTATTATTTCACGCATATGCTCCATGGGGAGGCGGGAGGGGAGTGGTTGGGGAACATGATAAAAACAAACATAATGCTTTTGCATGGGGTTTTCTTTCTTTCTTTACTTTTAATAATAAAAAAAAAAAAACCTAAAACAGTGGGGGTTTTTTTGTTTTGTTTTGTTTTGTTTTCTGAAAAAGCAATCTTTTAATCATATTGAAACAAACAAAAGGATAGCAAGTAATGGCAAAGTTTTATCTTTTACTTGGTTTTAAGATTAGTTATATTCATCGAATCCACTTATAGTGCAAATGCTGTTATCTTAATTTTATAAGCACATATCTCCAAGACTTTGGTGTATATATTTTTTCATTATTTATAAAATGAAAACATCAGCAATGTAGTATAAAAACTACAACAAAAGTAGGAGCAACTCACCCCTCCCCCCGCCCCCCCCCAAAAAAAAGCAGCTTTCTCCTTCATCCTGATGTCAGTCTAACGAACATCATCTACAGTTTTGAGTGGGGAAAAAAAGACCTGAGAAAGTATAAGTTTAATTGAAAAATTATCTTAACAGGAAAGTATGCTCAAGATCAGTACTTTGTAGGTATGGCATATCCCATACCGTCATCTTCCTATAACAATTTGGTTCTAGTAAAATGAGTCTGAAAGGATTGAAAAGATCTGTAATTTCACTGGCATAGAGGTCAAATTCGGCAACTTGTAAAAGAAGACATTTAAGACTTCTTGCAATATATTACCCTTATTTTACATCATAAATAAAAAAATATTACTAGATATCCATAGGAGAAAATGTGATGTATATTTTTTTAAGTGAAAACAACTACAATATCAGTCAAATTAGGTAACAGCACACAAGATCATCAAAACATATATTATAAATACATGCATAGCTTTATGCAAAGGATTGACCTTAAGTGAACATATAGAAACTCATAAGTAGAGAAATAGAGCCCATTTGTAAATTATAGAGCTCAACATATAGTATCTGATATAAAATTTTCATTATGAAAATAGTAATAAAAATTGGAGATTCTATATAAACTATTCATTATATTTGAACAGATAACAAGATAAATTATTCACACTAAAGAGAATAGATAAAACAAAACACATTAAAAATAAATAAATAAGCAAATTAATGATCAGGAAGGAAAAGATCAAGAGGTATAATATATGTGTAATTAGAAACCAAAAAGGGAGAAAAGAGAATGGAAGTGTAATTTGAGTTCATATAAATAGTTATACATTATGTTTTAATCTATATAATAAAAACCCAGTGGTTGTAATGCTGTAATGACCAAAGATCGGTCACCAAGAGGTACCTTGACGCTGCTTCCTGCGGGACTGGCGGGACTTGATGTTGGGTCCCGCGGCCTGCCAGGCCTGGATCTCTCATGATTTCATGCACTGGGCCCCTGGTATATAAATAATTCATTGTCGGGAGCTCACAAAGTAAAAAACATAGACTATCAATATGTAAACTATCAAAATTTATTTAAATAATGCCATTATTGTCAAACAAATGAAAGTAAAATATAAAGAGTAAAATCCTAGACACAATCAGAATAAAAATAAATGAAATACTTGGAAAGATGTAGTACAATAGATGGCTGACTTCTAATTACAAATAGCAAAGGTCAGAAGAAAGTGAAATTATACTTAAAAAATACTGAAATTATACCATCATCATTATCATTGCTACTATAAACAAGTAATTCCCACAAAGTGAAAATACTTTTCAAAAATTGATAAAATAAGATTTTTTAAAAAATAAGCAGATGCTAAAAAAATATGTTACCAGTAGGACTTGTAGTATATATAAAAACAAACAAACAAACAAAAACTAAAGAAAGAACTTTAAGGAGAAATGACACCAAGTAGAAACTCAAGTTCACAGAATAGAATAAAGAGAAATAAACATAAATTTCATAGTAAATAATGACATTGCAATGTAGAGCAGATATTACTGTGATTAATAAGATGTAACAACATGGATGATAGAAATTTAAATGTCCTATATGATAAAGGCCTCTTATGCAAATTATCCCCTCGGGCAGTTGTTTGACTGAGAGTTCGACTGCTTGCTATGATGTGCGCTTACCATCAGGGGGGCGGCGTGGAATATGGTGGATGTCGGCGATGTAGTGCTGGCAGCAGGTGGCAGTGGAGGTGCTGCAGGCGCCAATGGGCCCTGACGAGAGCAGGAACATGGCAGGATGGTGGAGCAGGTGAATGGGCAGTGCCAGGCCAAGGTGGGTGTGAGCGGAGGCCTGATCAACCCGCAGGGAGGATGGTGGAGCAGGTGAGGGGGCAGCGCCAGGCCCAGGCAGGCTTTGGAGTTGCAAGGCTAGGGGCATGAGCTGGGGCTGTGAGGCGGGGGTATGAGCTGGGGCCCAGTCCCTGTAGGCCACCTTGAGGGACCCCACCTGTGCATGAATTCATGCACCAGGCCTTTCATATGATAATAATTGCAAAAAGAACAGTAAGTGGTATTAGACAATTTAGTATTGTAAGTTTCTTAAATTTTATATGAAGTTGTATAATAATAACCCTACTCTGATAATTAAGATATGCATACTATAATTCATAGAATAAACACTATTTAAAAAATCATTGAATTGTAGTAAAAACAAAACAGAAAAATTGCACGTTGTAACTTTAACAGTATATACTACTTAGAAATAATCCTTTTAGGGAAAGATTTTCTCCTTGAGTTCATTTATATTCTCTCAAATTAGTTTTTGAACAAATGTATAACCTTAAAGAAAAATACTCTTCCCACCTAAATGAATGTCACACATCAGTAAGTAGGTGAAGAGGTTGTAAGAGACATATTGGAGAAAGCATACCAGTTTTGTGACATTCCTAAATTCTATTATGTAGATGACTAGAGGGTCAATGCACAAAATTCGTGCAAGAGTAGGCCTTCCTTCCCTTGGCTGCTGGCACCGGCTTCTCTCTGGCACCCAGGACCTGGGCTTCCCTCATAGCCCTGGCTTCGTCCAGAAGGTCATCCGAAAGGACATCCAGTCTAATTAGCATATTATGCTTTTATTATTATACACTAGAGGCCTGTTGCACGAAGAGATTCATGCAATAGGCCTTCCCTTCCCCTGGCTGCCGGTATGGGTTCTCCTCTGGCACCCAGGACCCAGGCCTTCGCTCTGGATGGAGCCTTCAGTCTTCGCAGCTCAGGACGGAGCCTTCAGTCTTGGCTCCGCCGCTTCGCCCCTGTGTATGCAAATTAACCGCCATCTTTGTTGGGTTAATTTGCATACTTTTCTAATTGGCTGGTGAGCATAGCAGAGGGACAGTTGATTTACATGTTTGTCTATTATTAGGTAAGATGATTGATTTTTCTAAAGCATAAAAAATAAAAAATAAATAAAACAGGTCTGGGATTAGGATGAACTGATCTTGGAACTGTGGTATCAAAAAGGAAAAATAAAATAAAATATAGTCTCTTCAATTTGAAAAATGAATATAATTGAAAATAATTCTTTTTTTTCTTATTAGCAGTACAAAGATCTATTTTTTTTTACACTTATCATGCCATGAATTCATATGGAGTGGGTTCCAGCAGCTCTGTCTCCTTTCCATAGGTTATCAGGAAGTGTGATTCTCTGGGTGGAGCAGGCTGAAACCAAGTACCTTTCTCTTCAGCTTCCTTAATTCTTTTCTGTGATCATTTTCATTTATTCTTGATAGGAAGCTATTTTGGCTCTTACAGTGTTTAATATTAAATACTAGAGGCCCGATGCACAAATCCATGCAAGAGTAGGCCTTCCTTCCCCCGGCTGCCAATACTGACTTCCCTCTGGCACCTGGAACCTGGGCTTCCCTCCCGTCACCAGCAGGCACCTGGGACCTGGGTTTCCCTCACAGCCCCGGCTTCATCCCTAAGGTCGTCCGGAAAGATGTCTGGTCTAATTAGCATATTATGCTTTTATTATTATAGATGTACATTAACTCTCTTTTCAAAATCTTGCCCTTGTTATACCTGTTTGCAGCATTGCCCACTGCATGTTGGGTGACATTATGGAGTTTTCCAGTTTGCCATAGGAACATTTGTGGGGAATACCTTTTTGAACAGTGCTCATCCCTCTGATGTCTACAATATCACCTTTCTTGTAGATTTACATGTATGTGGCCAAAGGCCAACTCTTTGCTGTCTAGAAGGCTTAGAGAACATATAGCAAGTGCTTCTCCTCTTTCCCATTGTGGCAGTCATCACTGAAAGATAGCTTTTCTGGCTGAAAAGTCAGATAAGCAGTTCTTATTGTCATGTATTCCAGTTACTTTGTGTCTATGTTTTCCTCTGGCAACTGGAGCCCAGTCTGTACTGGTGTCTTACTTATTTAGTTCCTGCAGTGTAAATGCTTGTCTATGAGGTTTTCTGAATTAATTACCTTCTGTTAATTAAAACTTGAGTGATGAATTAAAATTTTTACTTGGACAAGCGATTCTGAAAAATAAATGAGTGGAAAACTATAGCTCTGAATGCTTGTTATAATTTCCTAGAGTAGATGCTTTAAGTGTTGGGGATTTTCATGTATCATGAAACCAATCAACAGAATTCAGAAAGTTCACATTTATATATATTTTCAAGAATATAGACTGTACTATATGAATATAAGAATGTTTACATACAAGTTGAGTGCAATCTGAATAAATCTTATCTATAAAACAAAAATTTATTTTAAAAATGAAAAATACTGAATTAACTATATGATTCAGTAAACATGCTTCAAAAAATTGAACTTTCTAAGTAACTTACTCAATTCTCTACTTCACTGGGAACCTAAAAACAAAATTTTAGAGATAAGAAAGTAGATAAATATACATCATTTTATATATATATATATATATATATATATATATATATATATATATATGTGTGTGTGTGTGTGTGTATTTGATAGATTTATTTTTTTAACAAATATGAACCATTTGGCATTTAATTTTGTGTGCTAGCAAAGTGTAACTTCCTGGTTTTAATAAAATAACTTATAAAAAGGCTCAGAAATTCTGTGGACATCAAATACCACCTAAAACACAGTATTTTTTATGAGCTGAGTGTAAATGAATCAAAACCATATGGTAATCATTTCCTTTAAATAAAATGCACATGGTGAAAACACAAAAGAAAAAAAGCACTGGGCAGAACTTATGTAAACGTAGCCTCTGGATTTCTAAAGTTAATGCTGTCGTCTCTTGGTACTGGGAGAATATGGACCAACATGAAGGACTGCTGCTGTTCTTCCTAAGTTTAAAATCAGCTTTCGTAACACTGGCAGAGCAATGGATGTCTTTTTTTAGTATTTCCATTTCATCAAAGCACTTTTCTTTATAGATTGTGCCTCTATAAAACAAGTGTTTCCAGCCATTATCTTTCTCTACAGTATAGCTATAATCTGGACATGAAAAGGAATGCATGGTGTGAGCATGAATTGGAGTAAGTAAGACGTCCAGGGCAGGAAATACTCTCGATATTATAAAATACAAAATTTAGAAGAAAATTGTTCCTGTGGTAAAAAATTTTCCACTTTGTGAAATGGATGTCCCATTTATTTCTTCCTAAAATGAATGTTTTGAAAGTGTTATTGTAAAATCAAAATGTGCATACAATTTTGAGACTTTCCACGTTACTTAAAATTATGTGAGTTGTTTACTTCATTCATGTCACAAAACAATTGTGAAAAAATTTAAGCCTGAAAAATGATGAGTTTATCCACAAAAGAGACCCAGAATAAGGTACAAATTTAAAGATACAGAGCCAGTTCTCTGTATGTCTGAATCTGCTTCTATTTTGTTTGTTTATTCATTTTGTTCATAGGTACAGAAGACTGACAGCTGTCAGAGGGGAGGGGGCTTGGGGTCTGGGTGCAAAAGTTAAGGGAGTAAGTGCCAGGGTCCAACCCCAGCAGGTCCAGGGGTCCCCAAAGGTGAGGACAGAGTCGGCGAAGAAGGAATGACACAGAGATAGCATTCAGTTGATCAGCAGCCTAGCCAGGATCTCTAGCCAGGATCTCCAGCATAGTTCTGGTCTGGATCTCCAGCAAAGTTCTGGTTAGGATCTCCAGCCAGGTTCTGTCCAGGTTCTCCAGCCAGGTTCAGTCACCAGGTTCTAGTCAGGTTCTCTTGCCAATTTCTGTAGTCAGGTTCAGTCCAGGATCTTTTGCCATGTTCTCTCGCTAGGTTCTGTCTCTAGGTTCTGTTGCCAGTTTCTGTCCAGGATCTTTTGCCATGTTCTCTCCAGTGAAGCTCCCCCGTCTCTAGGCGCTGTCTTCTAAGTTCTGTGTTCTAAGTTCTGTCTCTTTCTGTCTTGTTACATCTGTATTTATACCAGTTGATTCAATCCTATCAATCTCTATTACAAAGGTTAGGGCGTTTCTTATCTCCATTCCAGGGAGTAAAGATTATGCAGCTTAAGCATGATTGTTTGTAGTTAAAGTGATTAATTACCCGCCTGGCATTTAGTTATGGGATTTTATTCCCTCCCTAACTTCAGGGGAAAATCTCTACCTGGGGAAACAACCTTTCTCAGAGAGGTGACCTTGGTTAAAACACATAGTGCCAAGAAGGTGAGCAAACATATTAAGAAGAGTATGCCATATATGCCAGGTCCCTTGAAACAGCAAGCATGGACCGGCTTCCGGCAAGTAAGCAACACACACACACCACACACACACACACACACACACACACACACACACACACACACACCAAAAAACACCCCTCACAGATAGACAAAATATGTTGATTATCAGAGGGAAAGGTTGGTGGGGGAAGGTAGGAGAGAGTAAAGGGGTGATAAATGGTGATGGCGGAAGACTTGACTTGGGGTGGTGAACACACAATACTATATACAGATGATGTATAATAGAATTGTACACCTGAAGCCTATATAATTTTATTGACCAATGGCACTCAATAAATTCAATAAAGAGAAAAAGGTAATACAGATCTAGGAAGACCAAGGAAAAGAGTCAAGGAGAGTAGGAGATTTGGGGAAGGTTCATGGTAGGTAACAGTGAGTATCCCAGCTAATTATACTAGCTGATTAATTGGGATGATAATAATATAGAATTCTAAAATTATCAATATTCAAGGCATCATCATAAAATTCATTGATACTGTTTTGAAGTCACCGTATTTCATGGATTTATTCTGTCCTAGTATCTCATTTTCTGTTATAAGTAATTTTAGCAACAAGATGGGTCTAGAAGGCATAGACTAATAAACTAAACATAAAGTTAACTTTATTTTTTAATCACTCACTTTGGTGCTTTTTAAAGTTTAGACTCAGTTGATATTTGCTGCTAAGTACCTTTTCAAGAGTTGTGTTATTATTTTTTTTTACATTTGTTATCTTATTTATTTCTACCCCAAACCTAGAACTACCAGTTACCAAATTTTAATAAATATGACCCTGAGGCTTAGCTAGGTTGAATGATATATCATAATTTACAGATAAAGTCAAAGAAAAGCAAGAACTCAAACTCTGGTGATTGTATTGTGAGACCAATGTTTATTAAATGTTAGAATCTTATAAAACATGCAAGGCAATATGTAGACAAAAATTTACCTTTCTAGCTGTTTATGAAATAGAATTTCCTCTATCAGATATTTTATTTCTTTTGTTAGTAATATTTGTTTCAAAACATTGAAAACATAGTCCAAAAATTAACAATAGTTTTACGAAACTCATAGTGTTTTAAATAAAAACTAAGTATAACAAAATTTTAAAATAAAACTATAAACATTGAAAAAATATTTTGCTCTTAATGCCATTTTAAATAATCTTGTAGAAAAAAATCATAAGGTATTTTTTTACTCCTGAGTTCATGCTTTATAAAATTTCTCCTTTTATTTTCTTACTAGTGGCCTGGTGCATGAAATTCATGCGGGGGGGGGAGGGGTTCCCTCAGCCCAGCCTGCACCCTCTCCAATCAGACATCCCTGTCACAATCTGGGACTGCTGGCTCCTAACCGCTCACATGCCTGCCTGCCTGTTCACCCCTAACTGCCTCTGCCTGCCTGCCTGATTGCCTCTAACTGCCTCTGCCTGCCTGATCACACCCAACAACTTTCCCCTGCCAGCCTGATCTCGCCCCCAACTGCCCTACCTTGCTGGCCTGGTTGCCCCCAATTGCCCTCCCCTGCCAGCCTGATCTCACCCCAAACTGCCCGCCCCTGCTGGCCTGATCACCCCTAACAGCCTCTGCCTCAGTCCCCACCACTATGGCTTTGTCCAGAAGTAAGTCAGATGTCCAGATGATGGCCAGTCAACCTGGTCTAATTAGCATATTACCCTTTTATTAGTATAGATAGATTATATAGGATAGGATTCCTAAATTTTTTTGTGGGGGAGCCTTTTTCAGCTGGAGGAGATGCTCTTGGCAGACAAAAGTACATAATCCCTATATCTGGACTGATAGCCAGCCATCTGCACTATTTTGCCAAACTGCTCATTAAAAAATTGAACCACTTTCTTACACCTTACACCAAACAGCTGTTGCCCTTAAAACCCCTCCTCAGCCCCTACCTTAGGTTCTGCCTTCACAGTTCACCCAGATTAGGTTCTGATTGGTCAGTTTCTATGCCAGTCAGTGTCTTCAGGCCTATCTCTGGGCCTAATCAGAGTGGTGGGGCTGATCAACAGCCACTCCAGGCTGCTGGCGAGAGCTGAACTGCTGATCTCTTGGAGGGAGAGGAGCAGCTGCTGTGGTAGCCACTGATCAGCCCTGCCTCTCTCTCTCCCCGAGAGGTCAGCAGTTCAACCTGCTCGCCAGTCCCCACCCACTGGAGCCTGCTGTGTGTGCTGCCTGGCATTTGATCGAGCCTTTGATCATTTTGGATGTTATGGACCCTGGGTTTTTATATATTAGGATTCCACTTACCACACTTTAAAATGTTCAATTAGTTGTGGCATAATAATTGGGCACAGGAGAAATTTCTTGCAAGACCAACGCATTTTAAAATCGGCTTTATGTAACACAGTCTTCTCTTTCTATCTAGTTATTTCTTTGTTTAAAGTATATTAATTAGATATTTTAAGCACTCCTAGTTAAAGTTATTTGTATTTAAAGTATTTAAAGTTATTTGCATTTTCCAGCTGGTTTTGCTGGATTACTTTGTATCAATTATCTCATATTTGAGTACTTTGTTAAAAATTCCATGCTAGTAAGTTGGCCTTCAATACATGATTTCAACAGAGCAAAAATAAAATGTGGTACTTGTGGTATGACATAAAATGGGAATAAATAGAAAACACAGAAATATTGTATTCCGTTATAAGGGACAATGAGTGGACAAAACCAAAGTCACCCAGTAATTTAGAAAGGAGAAAACTGTTATCAGTGTTTCTAGTAGAGATTTTATAGGTGTTTTGGGGGCCTAACACTAGCATTGTTTGAAAGGAAAATATGCCAATAAGTGGAGAGAAGGGAAGCTAATTTTCCAAAGAGAAGAAACAATGTCACTGAGAGTGAAGAACAGAGAACATAGGATTTCTGAATAGTGGTGGGTGAATAACCCATATATATTTAAAGGAGAATGTTGCTCAGCAATAATGGGGAGCTAATTTGGCACATATGAAAGACTTTTGTTAGACTAATTACTACAGCAACATTTTATAGGGAATATGAAGCCTTCAAATATTATAAGAATTTTGATAGAGTTGTATTATTTACAACTGATGTTTTTAAAAAAGTAACGCCATGGGGAAAGGGAGTAGAAGAGAAATTATAATGGAAAAACTAGACACTGAGGCTCTTTCTTCTAGGAAAAAAAATGGCAACCAAATTAAAAATTTAGAATGAGCTGTTGAGTAGGAATTTGATATAAACAATAATGGAAAGAAAGGATACAAAAGAGAAAAGAAAATTGACAGTGATTAGCAGAATATTAGCAAGAAAATTTGGGGAATATATTATTTTAGCAACTGGAAAAGTATAATAGAATTGACTAAACAAGTATATTCAGAATGAAAAATTAGACTTCATTATCTCTAGCCCATCTTTAATGTCCTGAACATATTTTGAATTCAAAGTGATAATATCGTAAGGAACAAGTGTAATTCTCCAACAAGCATTTGAAGAGGCAGAAGATGAGCATAGAAGATGCTGCAGGTGGAATCACTCATGAATCAATTACTCTGGAAGTAATGGAAGGGGCACATTATGTGATAAGCTTACCATTAAAAAATGGGAAGAGAAATCTGTGCTATAGTCCCAGAGATGTGAAACATAACTAGCAGAGTAAAAGAGTAAGAAAGATATGTAGAGATTATGAGGCAGCTTCTGGTGTCACGTTGACTGGCTTCCAACTTGAACTATACCATCTCTTTGAATATGGACTTGTACAAATCATTCAACTTTTCTGCATCACTTTTATCATCTCTAAAATAGGGGTAATGTTAGTAACTATGTCATGGAGTTGAGATCAGTTTTAAGTGCTGAAATACATATGTAGCACTCAGAACAGTATCAGCCTCATGGAAATAGCTCAAGAAATTTTCAGTATATGGAAAAAATAATTTCAAAAGGCAGAAGTGTAACTCTGCAGTCTTTTTTTATTAAGCTTCCAATTTCAACCACACTTTTCACTTCCTTTTTAGAAAAAAAAAGCATTAGGAAGTTACATAATTAGCCATCAACTAATAATAGGCAGCCAGGATTTGATAATAATTTCATTATGTCAGATATTAAGGGACAGCATTTACAACAATCTTTTTCTATGTGTTCACATAGAACTGTTTTCTCAGCCATCTTGTATTTAACACAAGGTAATCTAATTGTCCATTTAGTTTGGTGTTCCTCTGAAAATTGTCCCACTAAATTTCCTGGTTTCAGGTTAGTGTATCTATTGCTCTGGCTAAATATACATTGATTTGGTAAATATACTTAACATTCTGAATATAAGGAATGCATATAGGAATTTTGTGTTCTTTCTCCTCATAATTATGGTAATTGATTCATATTATAAAATTCATTGATCTCACAAAAAAATAACGATCTAATCAACATTACTTGCATAACCACCATGGATGGGACATTGAACAATCTATACTAATAAAAGGGTAATATGCTAATTAGACCAGATAGACAGGACATCTTCCAGTCGTCCGGTCCTCCTTCTGGACAAAGCCATGGTGGCGGTGGCTGAGGCAGAGGCAGTTAGGGGCAATCAGACCAGCAGGGGAGAGCAGTTAGGGGCAATCAGGCTGGCAGGTGAGGGCAGTTAGGGGTGATCAGGTTGGCAGGGGAGGGCAGTTAGGGGCCATCAGGCTGGCAAGCAGAGGGTTAGGGGCAATCAGGCAGGCAGGTGAGTGGTTAGGAGTCAGTGGTCCTGGATTGCAAGAGGGATATCTGACTACAGGTTCAGGCCTGATCTTTGTGGGATCAGGCCAGAACTGGTAGTTGGGCATGCCCTGAAGGGTCCAGGATTTTAGACGGTGCAGGCTAGGCTGATGGATCCCCCTCCCATGCACAAATTTCATGTACCGGGCCTCTAGTTGCTATATAAAAAAGAAAATTTTATATTAAATCACTGACAAAGATGTATATTCCTGTGGCGAAGGTAAATTAAATCACATACATGTGAAATAACCATAAATAATTAAGAGTTATACAATAATGAAACATCTCAAACATATATACAATTTACATAGAAATAGTCATAGAATCGAACAAAGAAGAACACATTTCATGTGTTAAAGGGTTTGTAAGATAATGTCAACAAAGTGGATAGTTCTTTGTTTGGCCTCAGAGGTAATATTGCATTTGATTGGACAGTGATAAGAAAGGGAAATGGTCCCAGTGATAATCTAACATAAAGATGATTGTTAGTCATGAATTTCCCATAGAAAGGCTTTACCAAAAATCATCTTATCTTATTAAAAAAACAAAAACCAAAAAAACACTTCATATACTCTTTGTAATTAGCACTGTACCCACTCTTCATCAAAGTAGGAACATTTCATAATGCCTTTCATTAGTCTACAACTATTATTACATTAAAATCAAATACCTGTCAAGAAAATGATAACAAATAGGTGTACATGTGTTTGTCAACAAAATGCCAAAATGTTACAATAAGACAGACTTTAATCTGCTGATTATTTAAACCTAATCATAGCCAAATCTTGACTTCTCATGATTTGGAGAAAACCTAGCTTTTGTCAACTTATTCTGGAGATTTTCATAGTGGCAATAAATGGAGTTTTCTTGATGCATAGACAAGTAAGACAAGTTTTGTTCATATCATTTTTGAACTTGCTATAAACTAGCACTGGAAAAATCTTTCAGTTTTAATTTAAACCTAATGGAACATAAGCTCATTTAGTCTTGTCAAAGTCTCATTATTTAGCTTGTCCTTGAAAAAGCTGGTAATTATCACTGAATATATTTGTATATTTTAATTGTTATTTATCTAGAAAGCTTCAACTGTGTATAGAAACAAAAGAAAGCAATTAAAATCTCAGCGGATATTGGCAGAGCAGAGCAGACAGCTACTGTCTGCAACAAACTATCAAACGCAATTAGTAATAGGACAATGCACATGGTCCAGTAATCATGTGAGGCAAAGAAATTAATAATAAACTTCCTCATGAACTAATATTGCAGAGAAATTTCAATACTGTTTTGAGCTTGTCCAGTATGCACATGAAAACTCATATATATATATATATATATATATATATATATATATATATATATATATATGTGTGTGTGTGTGTGTGTATGTACATGTACATGTACATACCTACACATATATCCATACTTTAACTGTGGCAGCCCTTTCGTATTGTGGGCATCTCATTTAAGATATTCCTTTTTACTAGGAAATGTGCACAATCACACAGAAAATGTTGAATAACTCCTTTACTCTCTGCTTAACCTCTCCAAAAGACTGAATGAGAGGTGTAGCTAATGGCAGTAATTGGAAGTCTATCTCCAAAATAAGAATCTCTCTTGCTATTTGACTCACATTGAATAATTTTTACATTGATTTATATTACCAGAGCTAGGATTTCAGAGTACTTTGGGGACCTGAATCCATTTTGATAATTTAATTTACTCTTTGTAGACCTTTTTGTCTCATAAGTACCCACTTATAGACTAGCAACTCTCAGTGACATACGGAAAGTATGCTAAAGAGGTAATGCAACTTTGGCAAAGTTTCCCAGAAAACATTAGCGGTTCCAAAAATAGTTTATTTTTCTTAAGGAAAGCAACATTAGGGACACCTTCCCTCTTGCCTTAAAGTTTAAGGTTGATTAGAAAAAAAAAACGCAACCAGAATGTCTTGTGTGGTTTCAGGGTTGACTTAATGTGCAGTCCATACCAAGAATTTGAATAGCTGTGATAACAAGATAAAACTCAAATGCATTATAAAACATAATACCGTAGAATATACTATCAATCTGTTATCACAATAATACCATATGTCCTGTGCCTGTTCATTTGTGTGGCTTTCAGAGCACTTGCTAGTTTCTAGTTAGAATTTCAGTGCATGTTAAAAACTATTGTGGTTTAAACTTTAAGGAGTAGATCAATATAGCAGAACTAGGAAAAGCATTAAAGCTGATCTCTCCCAGGACTTTCCCACCCTTCATTCCCCTGGTGACCTGTTGTAATTGGACATTATTTTCAGTTATTACTGGAATTAAATTGGCTCCTGTGGTATGACAGGAAAATTAAACTGCTTGTTAAAACCACATACTATGAAGAAGTCAGAGAATCATTTAAATTGAATGGATAAAACATATTTCTAAGTTCAGATCCCACCTACAACTCAATGACTATAGAATTAAAAAATATTTCATTATAGCATCACAGTAATATTTATTAGCTTACACTAAATCAGTTCAACACATGTTATAAGAATGCATGTGCAGCTACTGATAAATAAAATTAAAAATGGCCCTGGCCTAGTGGCTCAGTTGGTTGGAGCATCGTCCCATACACCAAAAGATTTCAGGTCTGATTCCCAGTCAGGGCACATATCTAGGTTGTGGGTTCAACCCATACTTGGGGTGCATATGGGAGGCAACAAATCAATGTCTCTTTCTCGTATAGATGTCTCTCTCTCTCTCTCCTCTCCCTAATCTCCTGAGGCAAGGATTAAAAAAATTCTTAAAAAAGTAATAGGTGAGAAAAAAACAGGCTAAAGAAAAATAAGAGAAAGATAAAACTAGAGTGAGTCTAAAAATCAAAATTCATATTGTAACAAAAGTGAGGCATATTTTTGGTTCCAATGATCATGTTATGTGAAATTATTACAGTGAGCTATTACAAATGAATTTCTGATTTGAACATCACTTTGAATAGTGCTGATAATAGATTCATTCATTTGCTTGTTTGTTTATTAATTTGTTCATTAAATAGATATGTTGAGAAACAAAGATAATTCTTTCATCGGTAGGGACAAAATAATATATGATCTAATAAAGAATAATATAATATTGGAAACAATGCCCAGGAAATTAATTTTAGTTTCAAATTAGTAACTAGTTTCTTAAAATTCATTTTTATAACTTTCATTAGTATAAAGCATGGCAAAGCAGATATGATTCAATAAAATAGATTATGTACAGATTGCTCCAATTATCTGGTTAATTCTAGGCTTGAAACTGTGTGTAATAATGAATACCAGGTTTTGGGACCTCAGGGACTAGTAACAATAAATATTAACACTGGAGGGACACAATAGGTTGACTAAGCGGGGACACATCTACACTAATAAAAGAGAAAAATGGTAATTGGCGTACAACGATACACTTTTCATTGGCTAATCAGGGCTATATGCAAATTAACTGCCAACTATGATTGGCAGTTAACTTCCAACAAGATGGCGGTTAATTTGCATATGTAGGCACAATGCAGGGAGGCGAAAGGGAAAGCAGGAAGAAGCCCCCTGCCACTGACAGTGATCTGAAACCCAGGAGGGAGCTAAGAGCTGGGGGGCAGGGCAAAGGCGGCCCCAGGGCCGCCTTTGCCCTGCCCCCCAGCCATGATCGGAGAATCAGGCGCCTTTTCCGCCCTGGCCAGTGATAGCAGGAAGTAGGGGTAGAGCCAGCGATGGGAGCTGGACACGGTCGAAGCTGGCAGTCCCAGGAGCTAGGGGTCCCTTGCCTGGGCCTAAAGCAGAGCCCACGATCGCGGGGCCGCTGCAGCTGCGGGTTCCCGCTGCCCAGGCCGGATGCCTCAGCCAGAGGCGTTAGGCCTGGGCAGGGGCGGAGCTTGCAACCGCGGGGGGCTGGGAGTCCCTTGCCCAGGCCTGACACCTCTGCCGGAAGCCTCAGGCCTGGTCAAGGGGCCGATCCGGTGATTGGTGATCGGAGGGTGATGAGGGTCAACTCCTCTGGCCGAGAAATCAGGCCTGGGCGAGGGGCTGAGCCGGGTTTGGGGGGATATGATGGTCCCCTTGCCCAGGCCTGAAGCCTGGGTCAGAGGCATCAGGCTTGGGCGGGGGGTGGAGCAAGCAATCAGAGGGAGATGAGGGTCCCCTGCCCAGGCATGATTCCTGGGCCAGAGGCCTCAGGCCTGGGCGGGGGCCAGAGCCAGTGATCGGGGGGAGATGGGAGTCCCCTGTCCAAGCCTGACACCTCTGGCGGAGGCGTCAGGCCTGGGCAAGGGGCAGAGCCAGCAATCGGAGGGGTCTGGGGGTCCCCTGCCCAGGCCTGATGCCTGGGCCAGAGGCATCAGGCCTGGGCTGGGGGCAGAACCAGTGATGGGGGGAAATGAGAGTCCCCTGCCCAGGCCTGACGCCTCTGTTAGAGGCGTCAGGCCTGGGCAAGGGGCCGATCCTGCGATTGGAGGGTGATGGGGGTCAACGCCTGAGGGCTCCCAGTATGTGAGAGGGGTCAGGCTGGGCTGAGGGACACTCCTCCCCCCACACACCCAGTGCACGAATTTCGTGCACCGGGTCCCTAGTAAATATAATAAAACAAAATTTAGACTCCACAATCATCACCATTGTTAGAGAAATTGAAAATATATTTATTTTATTTACTGTTACATGTTTTACTTATGACTTTATTTAAATACTATGTCCCTCCCATTACACTTTATTGATTTTATTGTGTTTAATTTTTATTTGCTTTATTTATACAATTTGATTTTTTCTTTTCGTATGTGATTCTATTTTATGTAAATGGTACTCTACTAACACTATGCTTAGATATTCTATATTTTTCTCTGACTGAGAAAAATATCATAACCTTGTTAAAGGTTTCCTTTAGTTTGAACATATTTATTTAACAAACACACACTACTAGTATATTTTTCTCATTTTACCTTCATTATTGGCTCTGATCCATGGATGGTTGCTTACAAATTACTAGATTTTAAAATGAATTATTACATATCACTCAGTTAATTTTTCAATAATATATTTATCTTAGCTAAAAGTTTTGATAATTATTGGCCAGCCATGAGTTAAGATTTAGTAGTAATTGACAAGGAACTGGAGGCCAGCTAATTATGTTGTTAGGTTAGTAAATCCATATTAAAGAAACAAAAGAGTCATTCAGAGTCACTCAGCCTCATCTTTAAAAGGTTAGTAGCCTACCAAGAAAATACGACTGGAGGCCACTGAGTAACCCATAAAGGTGGATTGTGGTAATGGCACAAACAGAACTGAGATTATCCTTGTAAAGTGAATTTGGATCCACTTTAGAAAGAGGATCAAAGCTCCAGAGAGATGCAATATAGTATGATGGAATAAACATACCTTGCAATATTTTTAATTGGGATATAATCAAACTTCTCATTGATTAAAAAACAACCAAATAATAGGAACATCTAGTTAAAACACAAATAAATATTTAGCCTTCACCAAAGTAACTTACTGGTGTGTATATTCAAAAATAAGTAGGTTGCAAAATATATGGTTAGGTAACTAACTGATTTTGATTTAAATGATGGAAAAATCTTTAAATGGAGGCTTACCTAAGGATATTTACAATGAGATTTTTCTTTTTGATCTGGATCTGGTCTGACATGGGAATCCTAGGTAAATGCCCTTCTTGCAAATATCACAACTGCCAAATCTTTATAGTGCTGGTGTTTATTTTAAGTTTTTCCTCCAGGCTTAATGTCTGCAGAACACATGTTACCCAGGCATATTGTGTTATTTAACCCAGAGATATTTTTCCTCAGCAATTTAATTAGTCATGAAGAAAACTGCAAGCACTCAAATTGAATCTTAGTAAAATAAAAACAAATCTGAATTGAAACAGAAACTGCAATTGAGTGCATTTCAGCACAAGTCCAAACAAAAGGCAGTAAACGGATATCACAGTTTTGCAGCTCTAGCTCCCTAGCCCAGATATTGGGTGAACCATATTTTAGTCTGAAGTCTGTCTAGGTACCTGTCTACTTGCATAACAGGCTTTCCATGCAGTGTCTCTCAATTCAGAATTACTTAACTCTTTAAACTTTAGTTAGTAAAGGTGGGTTTTCAGGCATTAGTGCCAGGATTATTGACAGATGTTTTTGAGATTGGAGGATGCTACAACTACCACTGCTCTTTAAATCTGGTGCTCCATCTAAGTGATTAGTTTCTACTATTGAATGTTCATCCTTGAATGTCTCTATCTTGATAGCTTCACATTGGATTCTTCACCTGCCTGATCTGTTTTTATTTTGTCTCCTCTTTGAAAAACACGTAAATTGAGAAGTTAACATTCTCTCACATGCACAGAACTTTTATATTTATGCTAGAGGTCCCGATGCATGAAATTCGTGCAAGAGTAGGCCTTCCTTCCCCTGGCTGTCAGCACCACCTTCCCTCTGGCACCTAGGACCTGGGCTTCCCTCGTAGCCCTGGCTTCAACTGGAAGGTCGTCCAGAAGGACTTCCGGAAGGATGTCTGGTCTAATTGGTCTAATATTATGCTTTTATTGTCTAGGATGTTAATACCCTTCTTATATAGTCTCATATTTTCCTAATGGTCACAATTTTCTCTGATAAAAGATAAAGTTAATGTATTACTAGAGAGATAGATTATATTTTTTACTCTGTCAAAGAGTAGAGAGATCTATACAAAAACAGGGAAGATTGAAATGTAACAGCTTCCTTGGGGTTTTGCTCTTCTGCATGTTTCTTATAAAGAGTTATTCTACCCTTTGATTAGGTGGAGCTGTGGTCGGCAAACTGCGGCTCGCGAGCCACATGAGGCTCTTTGGCCCCTTGAGTGTGGCTTTTCCTAGGCCTTAGGAGTACCCTAATTAAGTTAATAACAATGTACCTACCTATATAGTTTAAGTTTAAAAAAATTGACTCTCAAAAGAAATTTTAATCATTGTACTGTTGATATTTGGCTTTGTTGACTAATGAGTTTGCCGACCACTGATAGAGACATCACACACACACACACACACACACGCCTATTTGCTTATGACACTTGGTGCCATGGGAATGTTTATGACAGATGATTATATGTTTTAATTTATGCCATATTTATAAATTTAGAAAACTTTATTCTCTGGGGTAATAAATAGTTTCAATTAGTTAAACTAGTTTGATTTTGGGCTGGTAGAGCAGGTTAGAAAGGAAATTTACAAGTGTTAATCACATAGATCTGTAATGTAGAAATGCACTGAGATTTTTTTATGCAAAACTACAAAATCTTAATATTTTGAAATAGCAGTTCTTAAACACCCTACTTTTTATGCCAAATATGCAAATTCTGTCACATATTTAGCTAAGGTACTTGCTCAAAATCTTTAACCTTCTGCAGGAGCACATAGTAGTATACAAAATAATTCAAATGAAGGATAAATGTAGGCAAGCAATGAAAGTACATAGTAAGATTTTACTACACAGAACATTTTTTTCAAAAAAATAAGAATGAGTTAATCAAAATATATTTTAGGTTTGTTGGGTGGGGAGAAATCAACCAAAGAATTGTATGCATATATGCATAACCCATGGACACAGACAATAGGGCAATGAAGGCTGGGCAGAGAAGGAGGGAGCTAGAAGAGGTCAGTGGGGGGGAAAAGGACATATGTAATACTTTCAACAATAAAGATTTTCTTATTTATTTATTTTTTATTTTTTTAAAATATATTTTATTGATTTTTTACAGAGAGGAAGGGAGAGAGATAGAGAGTTAGAAACATTGATGAGAGAGAAACATCAATCAGCTGCCTCCTGCACATCTCCTACTGGGGATGTGCCCGCAACCCAGGTACATGCCCTTGACCGGAATCGAACCCAGGACCTTTCAGTCTGCAGGCCGACACTCTATGCACTGAACCAAACTGGTTTCGGCAGCAATAAAGATTTTTTTAAAAAAACCCACAAAATATATTTTAATTGTCCACTAACTTTTTCACCCCCAAGAAACATTTTTTCCTTATAAATTTGGATCTACAGTTTATATTTTCTCTCTAATTTATACACACATATCATTAGCCATCATTTGATTCCTTTTGCCTTCACCTAGATAAGAATGTAAACATTGAGTGAAAACAAAATCAGCTAAAAAATGTAACATATAGGCATAACCAATGGACGCAGACACTAGAGGGGTGAGAGTGTTATGCCCAGATTTCAAGATTCCCAAGAGCCCACCAGGGAGCCAGTGAGTCCGATGCAAAAGCAAAGAGTCCTCTATTTTGAACTAGTTCGGCTCCCCGACCACACTCACCGATGCAACGGTAAGCCCAGTGGCAGAGAGTGAAGCCTGATGGGAGGAGGATTTTTATAGGAGGGTGGAGTAAGGGCAGGAGAGGGGACTGTGGGCCCCGCCAATTGGCCAGGCACAAGTCGGTGTCTCGTTACACAGGATGTGGTCATCTCCAAGGCGTGCACTTCCCTTGATTATCATTGGTTAGTCCAGAGAAATCCTGGGTGTGGCTAGCAGAGGCTTCTTCCTGGAAGAAGCCTTGCCGAGCACATGGCTCTGCCCAAAAATGGAGGACCCAGGGTAAGATGGAGGGCGTAGTCCTCGCCCTTTCAAGGGCATGTGCTGTGGGGTGGGGGTGGCTGAGAGAGGCCAATAGGGAAAAAAGGAGACATATGCAATACTTTATACAATAAAGAATTTTAAAAAGTTGTAACTGGATGCCAAATCATGCCTGAGTACTACTCTAGATGTTATTGTACCAAATCAAATTCAATGAAATCAGATACCTGGCTGAATTTACGCCAATGAGAAAGAGGTTGAGCTAAGATTTTCGGGGTCTGGAAAATGGTCACTTTTTTCATGAAATACACAAGTTATACCAACTATCTATCTACTGGTCAAATTTTGGTGGATATAATAAGTAAATTTCAGTTCACACTGGGGTAAACATTATGAAAAGCAGACTTTTTCCTTGGAACAAGTTTAACTTTGAGGAAGAAATATATCACATCATAGTGTGGCTAGATGGTTCCACTGTAACAGAACAAAGATAGGGATAAAGTAAGTCCCTGAGGAAAACAAAAAACAAATTAAAATGTGCTTCTCTTGATTCTGATTTCATATTTGGATTTATTTTAGATATAAAAGACACATTTCTCTCCTGGTTGAAAACTTTTAGAATTTCCAAGACATTGATAAAATCTAAATATTTTAATGGATAGAAATGTTTAAGATAGATTGCCCTTTTATGTTTTGCCCATTAGCTTTATTTTTATTGATTTTAAAGGAGATAGATATAGAAATAGATATAGATATAAATAGAGAGAGAGGGAGAGAGAGAGAGAAACATGGATGTGAGAGAGATACATTGATTGGTTTTTTCCTATACATGATCTGACCAGGGAACCAAACCCACAAACTAGGTATGTGCCCTGACCATACTATAATATATCATTTCAATTAATTATGAAAACTACTAGATCATTGAAAACATAACATGTGAAATAAAATCTATAGCTAAACTCTTTTTTTAAAAAATTATTTTATTTTTTACAGAGAGGAAGGTAGAGGGATAGAGAGTCAGAAACATCAATGAGAAAGAAACATTGATCAGCTGCCTCCTGCACACCCCCCACTGAGGATGTGCCCCCAACCAAGGTACATGCCCTTGACCAGAATCAAACCTGGGACCCCTCAGTCAGCAGGCCAACGCTCTAGCCACTGAGCCAAACAACTAAACTCTTTCTTTAGATAGATTAAACATACAAACACAGGGAGTAAAAGAAAATATTATAGATAGGGGTTTGTGATTCTAGAGCCAAGTATAAAGTATCATGGAAATAGGCTTAGTTTAGCTCATATTATGTATACTTCTTAACATTTTATGGCAATATTGTGCCAGGTCAAATAGAGATGGCAATTAGAGGAAATTTCACAGTGTTGATTTGATTTCCCAGAGTTCAAGTACAGAGAGCACCTAAAAGAGCATCTCACTTTCTAGATGACTCACGTTGGTAACGGAGCTCAAGCGGTCCTGCTGCTGGGATCGGGCAGCTTCTTAACCATAGTGTCCCATTAGATTCATCTGGAGGCTTTTAACATCTATTAGGTCTGGGCCCTGACTCAAATCAATTAATGTAGAACATGAGGTGTGGGGCCAGGGCAAAGTAGTTTTAAAAGCACCCCGACTGATTCTAATTTTCAATTAGGGTTAAAATAACTAAGGATGAATTGCAACCTTCTGCTTTAACCTATTAACTTTTGACAGACTCAGAACTGACAGTATTAGAACAAAGATTCTAACAACTGCTATTTGAAATCAAACCTTACGCAACTTAAGCCAAAGCATCCTTAATGTCCCCAAGGGAAGGAGTAAAGATGCAAACAGCAAATATATATGGCCCTGGGGATGAGCAAGTTATCTTCAGCGATGCCCTCCCTGCACAGCTGGATGCTAGGTTTAGAGCAACAGAAAGCAGAAGGCAATTTGAGCCAGAGAAGCTTACAGTTGAGTGAGTCTTAATCATGTTTGCCTGCTGTCCTATACTCAGAAACTCTTCACTATCCTGTTACTGTTTTACAACTCAGCAGAGCCAAGATAAAATTGCCTCTGAAATCTTATATGTTTACTCTGATTTTCTCTGGATTCCTGGCTAAATAGTGCCCACCAGGACTGAAAAGTACCCTGACTTATTATCCCTCACAAATTAGCCTGAATGCCAGTGAAGTGGAACACGGTTTTAGTAAGATAAATGATATGCACATAATTTAGTGATTTTGTGATCCAAATAAGAGTGGAAAAATCTAAAATGTACATATATTTTAAAGGAGAATAAGAGGCCGAATAGGACTTTGGTTCGCTGAGACCGAAGCCTCATGTCTTAACCTCAAAATTCTCCCAAATCACGTATAATGCTTTTCTAAGGTCTAAGCATCAGACCCTTTTGGCAGCACCATTTTATTTGAGTTGTTTTGTATAAGTTGACACTATTAATAATATTATTAGATTTAGCATCCCCATTTTCCCCATTCTAAATAAAAGACAATAAATAGTTTAAAATATACTTAACTTAATATAAGGTAAGGCATTTGATTTTACTCTCCTTAAATATGTAAGATACAGGTAAATGCCTTCTGTGTTTCTTAGTCTAACATATCAATGAGCAGGACTTCATAAGGTGCAAGCAATGAGAGGAAAACAGCCACTGGTAAAGATCTGCTCTAGCAAAATAAAACAGCGTCTCCCAGGGATATGACCCGGATAAAGGGAATACAGAATTCAGTGCTAAAATTAATGAAGTGGCATTAGTGGTCTACACAGCCTCATTAAGTGCTAGTGGCTGGAAGAAACACCACTTTAGATAAATTGTTTTAAGCAATTAATGACAATGTTTTTAAAATCTACTTCAAGATATTGAGTCAGGAAGACTCTTGGTAAATATAATGGGTTTTGATGTTGTGTAGTTCACTCAACTTGCTCCAGCTCTCCACAAATGCTTTGTGACCTTGAGATCCTTAACTGAAATGGAAGTAGATGATTAATTGCTTGATAGGAATTTAATGAGTTTTACAAAGGCAATGAATGAAAGTCATCACAATATTTGGCATATAATAAAAACTCAATAAATATTGCTTAATCTTTGTGTTCATGTTTTACTACCCTTACTTAAGTACATTTTTAAATATTTGTTGCTAGTATTCAGTCTAAACCAGCAAACATTATTTGACCAAACTATTTTCAAAATCTACTAGAAGAATTCCTTATGCCCCCCGAGCACAGCCATTTTTATCTTCTACTTCAAAGGTAGAATGTTATTTTTAAATTGGAAATCTGATTCACTCCTCTGTTTAAAATCTACGTATCTTACTGTTACAGAAATTATCAGGAGACCAAAAAATACACAGGAGTACTTGGAGATACAGGAGAAATCCATTTATTTCCAGATGTTTCGTATGTAGTAGTACAGTGACTCAGGGGAGACTGTTTCTGTCCAAATCCTGAGCCCCGCAATATGGAGGAAGCTCTCCCTTTCTACCCTTTGGTTTCTTTGTCCTCCAAATATGGATGGGACTTCCAGAGCTTTCGTGGGCTTTACAAAAAGCCCCGTGTGTTGGGATGGGGGGCATGAGGCCACACCTAAAGGCCTGGCCCGGCACCAGTGCTGACAACACCCTCCAGGGATTGTGTATTGTTCATGGTTTATGGCCTCTGTAAAATGGGAGTACTTAGGTAAACCGGTCCTGTGGAGCCCAGATTGTGGAGAAAGGGGCAGTGACTTAATTATAGGCTACCAAGAAAGTACATTAGGTTACTGGCACAGATTCAGATTGCTAGCCCCCAAAATATGTCTTATTTTCCCCATCATCCCTCTCCCCCCCCCCCACCCCTTGATCCTCAAGCTGATTTTCAGCCTTGGGGATTCAATAGAAGACTCAAAGCTAGGGAGTAGAGTGTTTAACAGCTCTAGTCTTTTTACATCCTCATCACCCAAGGGATTGTAATGGCAATCCAGAGATCTAGTCTGGAGCAACATCTGGGGCTTTGGGGCCTACTGATTCTCTCTATTAGCTGTTCTAAAACATGGTGGCTTTCTTAGAGGAAGGGAGAGGGAGTCTGCACAGATTTCTTCGTTTCTGGCTTCAGAGCAGTTGGAATAGTGAAAAACACATCTCAGGGTCCCACCTATCTTTTCTCCAGTTGTTCCCATCGTACTTGCTCTGCTCATGTCTGTCTAACTGCCTAACACCGTGGTCAGTAAACTGCAGCTCGCGAGCCACATGCGGCTCTTTGGCCCCTTGAGTGTGGGTCTTCCACAAAATGCCATGTGCAGGCACGCACGTACAGTGCGATTGAAACTTCGTGGCCCATGTGCAGAAGTGGGTATTTTGTGGAAGACCCACACTCAAGGGGCCAAAGAACCGCATGTGGCTCGTGAGCAGCGGTTTGACGAGCCACAGTTTGCCAACCACTGGTAACGCGTCCCATCAAGGATCCCAGCTCTGAATTCTTTCAGGGAAAATGGAGATCAGTGGGCTCCTCTGACTACTTCCATGCTGAGGCAAGACTGAATTTTTTTCAGAGCCAAGAGATCCTTGCTGTCTGTCAGAGGGACAATGAGGCCTGGGCACAGAAGGAGGTAGGCTAGTGACCTGGCACACACAAACTGTATTATAAAATTAAGTATTATTTAGCAATTAGAACAGCAAGTGTTACAACAAATGGTTTGGTGGAAGGGTGCCGGGAGCCGGTCCATCCTTGCTGTTTCAAGGGACCTGGCATATATGGCATACGGTTCTTAATGTTTGCTCACCTTCTTGGCGCTGTGTTTTAACCAAGGTCACCTCTCCGAGAAAGGTTGAATCCCCAGGTAGGGAATTTCCCCTGAAGTTAGGGAGGGAATAAAACCTCTTAACTAAGTGCCAGGCAGGTAATTAATCATTTTAACTACGAACAATCATGTTTAAGCTACATAATCTTTACTCCCTGGAATGGAGATAAGAAACGCCCTAACCTTTGGAATAGAGATTGATAGGATTGGAATCAACTGGTATAAATACAGATGCAACAAGACAGCAAGAGACAGAACTCAGAAGACAGAACCTACACAGAACCTAGAGACAGAAGAACTTTGCTGGAGAGAACATGGCAAAAGATCCTGGACTGAACCTGACTACAGAAATTGGCAAGAGAACCTGACTAGAACCTGGCTGGAGAACCTAGCGAGGGAACATGGCTACAGAACCTGGCTGGAGAGCCTGGAGAACCTAGCAAGAGAACATGGACACAGAACCTGGCTGGAGATCCTAACCAGAACTTTGCTGGAGATCCTGAACAGAACTTGGCTGGAGATCCTGAATAGAACTTGGCTGGAGATCCTGGCTAGAGATCCTGGCTAGGCTGCTGATCAACTGAACGCTATCTCCGTGTCATTCCTTCTTCGACAACTCCGTCCACACCTTTGGGGACCCCTGGACCCGCTGGGGTTGGACCCCAGCAGAAGGGAAAGAAAACATTTCAGTTCTAATAACTTCAATAGAAATAGATTTTTTTCTCCTTAAAATCACCCTTATGTTTATTAAAGAGCCAAAGAAAGACCAATTTATCTATTGCCGTCAATTTGGCCTGATTGTTTGCATAAACACAAAAAGAATGGTAACTGACCGCCTTTGCCGGAATTTCATGATTGAGTCTCAATGTGCCCCATAGGGCAGGGAAGCTAAGCCATCCAGCTGCTGTCAGGCCTGCCTGCAGTATCTGCTGAGTTATGTGAATTCCTCACCTCCAGCATCTCCACCCATGCCCTTAAACAAGGCTTCAAGGCCCATCTCAGCAGCCCTCCTACTTGTTGCGGCCTAGAGTGCATGGGGGTTCTGCAGGAAAGCAGAGGTGCCCTCGTTGCTCCCTTTCCACTCTGAACAACCACCAGAGATGGCAGGGTATGGGCCTGATGCTCCAGTGGTCTCCAAGGAGGACAGGAAAGCCCTTTTCTGGAACCAGACATCTGACTGATAAGTTTTCCCCTGGGGATCAGTCAGAGTTCAGACCTGCCTTTAGGGGCAGAAGTAGCTGATCACTAAGTCAAATTATTTGCCTCAGTTCAGGATTTTCCATGGGTGGAAGTCAAAACTCGGACTGACTGGTGTGTGAATGTGAGTGTGAGAGCCCGCATGAAGTGAAAGCTACCTTGTGTTGTCCTGTGTTTCTGTTAACTGGGACAGGATTACATGGTCTAACTGCAAACATGGGAAGTAGCTCCTCTAAACCTGATGCCTTAGAATGTATGATAAAGAATTTTAAGAAGGGCCCAGACCGCTGCCTGCAATGCAGATGTCTCTCCATGAAATCAGGGGCCCCCAGTTTATGGCCAAGGATGGGAAACATGAGAGTGTTTGTTGATGTTTTATGTCTTTTTGTTGTTTAATTTGTTTAAATATGGGGCAAGTCCCACTTTGGGGGAAGCCTAGTTGTATGTGGTGAGGCTGAACATGTGACAGAGATTGCAAGATGTCCCATCAGCTGCCAAGAATCCTTATTCTTGGGGATCATCTTGCTCTTTCTGTCAGGGTATTGGCCCACCAGAAACTCTTAGCTAGTCTTTATGTCTGTAAAGTAGGGACTTTAATTTGCTCTTCCCTGATTTATGATTTTCTGTGCTGGGTTTTTCCTGTATCTCCAAGTACTCCTGTGTATTTTTCAGTTGCCTGGTAAATTCTGTAAGATTACCATCTTAATATTAAAGTCCAAAATGTAGCCTATAGGACACTAGATTCCCCAGATCACCAGTCTGTCTTTTGGCATCATCAAGCCCTCCACCCCCATACTCCTGACAGTATGCTACTAGCCTTTGTTTGTTTAATACCATACTCTTTCTTCCACTGGCCTTCTCACTGGCAATTTCACCACCTAAAATTTGTAATCTCCTTTATTCATCTCCACACACCTAGCTCTTTCTTCTTCACATTTTATCATCACTTAATCAAATAGTCTTTACAAAATTCTTCAGACATTCCCAGAATAGAATATGTATTTAAATTATCTATTCCTTTATGACTCTATATATCTTTTGTTACACTCATCATACATATACTTCTTCCATACATATCTTTTTTCCTAGCCATGTGGTTTACTTTGACCAGTAGAATGAGTACCAGATAGGTAAATGCTTGATTATTAAATACATTAAGATATTAAATACCAAGAGTACTGGGCTTATCTTCTTGAATTTGTGTCTTTTGCCATGAGAAAAATTTTGCTTTAATTAGCCAGTAATTAAAAGATGTGAGTGACATGTATAGCAATTGGAAGTTTGACCCAGATCTTGAACCAAACTCTGAAAACTCAGGTAACAATAGCCGAATCCCAGCTGAACAAGTGGCAGGAGATTTATAAATGAATGCTTATCGCAGTATGCCGATGAGTTCCGGTGTGGTGAGGTGTGCAAAACGTATATATACACACCTATATGTGTGTGTATCTCACTCAAAGTAGAACAAGAGTGTGGCAATTACAACTAAGTATAGGAAATATATTTAATTTGATACGGACTTATCCTAAGGAAATTATATATACTGAGAAGATTTACTTTGTAAAAAGCATATAAATTCATATAAATTCTGGTCTAAATAGGCTTGTTTCCCCAGCCCAATCTCACAACCTGGAGTTAAAGATAAAATAACCAAGACAACAATGCTGCTAGTGTAGTTAAAAATCTAGGTCTATTAGAGCTGGGGTGCTATGTGGATCTTAAATCTTGGTAAACCTAAAACTGTCTTTCATTGTTGTTGATTTATTCATGACATGATTTTATACCACAAAGACCAGGAATATGATATTCCTTAAAATAGAACTGGCATTTATCCCAAGTGAGAGAGCTAGAGGTTATAAAGAATCTATTTTCATATAAAGCATTTTTGTTTATATTGGCTTGATAGTTATAAAACAGTCCCAAGTCTTCATGTGTTATCATTTAATTTATTAAACCTACTTACCCACATATTATACCCAAATGGGATTTTTTGATGCTTACTTTATGTGAGGGGGATAAATAAAGCATGTAAATTTTTTTCTAGTGAAATTTGCTTTGGTAATTTATCTCATTGTTTTAGAAAGTTTTGTCCTCTGTGGTATGTGTGAGTGTTTGTCCATGTGTGTTTGGTTGGGGAGGGGGGGGGATGTCTTAATACAAATTCTATCACTCATTATTTTTAAATGTTCCATTTATTTTATAAATGTATGAAATGATTCCATATAATTTCTGTATATTTCCATGCAACCAGTCTATATATAATGAAGAAAGTGGGAATGTGGTTTGTATTACAAATACATAGTGAAATGTGTTGTTTTTCAGGGAGTCATAGTATAGTTCATGGCTATTTTTTAAATGGTGCACAGTAAACATTTAAATCCCTCATATTACTACACACTAACTACCCTTCAGGTAAAACTGGAAGTAATACACCATTAAAAATGTTATAAATGTACCAAAGAGTTTCCTTTTGTTCTCCACTGTGGTGACAACTAGGAATGGTGAGGAAAATTGCTATAATGACTCTTCCATCACTGTTTTGGTGAATTAAAAATGATACGCAAATATTCTAACAAGTTTTTACTGGAGTGAAATATTTGTTTTTATTTGTTTAGTTCAGAGAGATACATATTTTTAAATAGTATTACATTAGTTCTTTATATTTATTCCAAAAATGAATAAATTAGATTTTACTAGAATATTGATTTGATGAACATCAATATATAATTCATCATAAAATATGCATCAATTCTCTGTTTATCAAATGTATTATGAATTCATGCAGTCTTTATATATTAAGAATATATGAGCGAATAGCTATTATTTATAAACTGCTCTTTAAAAGATAAATGAGATTGTTGTTAGGTTTTTACTCTACCTATTAAAGTATTTCTTAAATGTTTGAAATCCTGTCATTTAGTTCTTGATAGTCAATCTAAAGTCCAAAATACCTGCAAACTCATGTATAGCAACTGGTTTCTCACAGTCTAACTTATTGTGGCACACTTCATAAAACTTTTCTGCTTTAACACATAGTCCTTGTGAAAATAAAAAAAAAAAAGGCAATGATTTCCATACTAAATAGAAATATTTTAGGAAGAGGTAAAGAAGCATATCATGAGTTAGCAATGACCAGTAAAAGTGAAATAAATTGCAGATAAAAGCAAAATGTGTTCTCTACAGACTTGTGGATTGGGAAGCTTCTCATGTTCTTAATTTGTTAATGATATTTGCCAGTTTGTGTTTCATGTAAAGCTGTTATTAACATCAAGGAATTAGCTTAAATTTTTATTGAACTTAGAAGGTTTATCTGAAATACTTTAACATTTATTTCATAAAACAAAGAGAATTAAAGAATGCCAAAAAAATGTGGTGTCATTGGAAAGAAAGATGGTACTCTGGGAACTTAGATTTCTGCAAAACATGATCGTGATCATGGGTGCGCTAGATCCAATTAAAATTAAGACTTTGAACATAAATTAACTCAGCTTCAAAAGAAGAGTATGCTCTACCAAGACATACTTAAAAAATAAAATAAAATAGAAAATAGTAATATATGTCTAAAAATAAATAATTTGAATCATTTAAATATATTTAATTTATTTTAAAATTGTGATTAGTAGTCAAGTTTTGAGTTTTCATTATTTTTTTTTGAAAACTTTAATGCAATAAAAATGCAGTGAGTTGGTTAAAATGTGATTGCATTGTAGAAAATCCTTCACAATCACTTCTCTAAAGAGTATATATGTATATATACATACACACACACACAAATGATCAGACAATGTTACTCTTGAATTAGAGAGCAAATCCCCCCATAGCATGCTAATAAAAATGAATTTCAGTGGAATTATATATCCCCAGGTAGAATAATAATTTCATAATATAGCAACACTGACAGTGTTACCATCATTGTCTTTATCTGTAGCTGAGTTGAATGCATTACAGTTGATATATATATGATTAAACTCTTTGCAGAATATACCAAAACTTTTATTAAACTAATCGTCCCTAAAATGACAATTGCCAAGAAATCATATATAAAAAACATTTTTATTTATTCAATTTCCAACAACAAGGAAAACAGCAAATTTTTCCCTATTCTTAATATAAACTCTTTGTCAACCAAATTCCAAATGAACGGGACCAGAGCCTGCCACCCCTAATATTCCTTTTGGGATATTGATTATTTTACAATGGTTATTAAAAAAAAATTCAGAAGACTCCAAAGGACACTTTAATCTTCTCCCTTTCCCTAAGGAATTCAGAGAGGAAAACTTGCTTCAGAACAGTAATCTTAGCATATTCACCTTAGCATATATGAATTATGTATGGAAGACAGGGAGGATCTAAGAAAGAGTCTATTTGTTAGATTCCCCTCTGTGTTCCATTGTTTCTGGGTGGCCTGGCATGAATTTGTTTACCACATGTTTGCTCATTCTCATATATCTGTGAATTACCTACTTTCCCTTTGAAATCCCAGAGTCCTACCTTCTTCTCCTTAGTCCAGGATGACATACAAACCTCAACTTCCCAATGTATCCTTGGGTCTCATCTTCTTATGAAACGTCTGTATATACACACACAATAACTTTGGTCATTTTTTCCTGTTAATCTGTTTCATATTAATTTGATTATTAGTCCAGCCACAAGAACTTAGAAAGGTTGGAGGAAAATTATTTTTTTACACTCACACAAGCAGTGTCAGCCATTTATATAATACTAGAGGCCCAGTGCACAAAATTCGTGCACTCAGGGAGGGGTTGCCCCTCAGCCCGGATTGCAAGAGGGTGCAGGCCAGGCCGAGAGACCCCACTAGTGCACAATCGGGACCAGGGAGGGACCCGGGAGGTTGGCCAGCCAGGGAGGGGCCACGGGAGGGCTCCAGGACATGTCCAGCTTGTCTCGCTCAGTCCCGATCAGCCAGACCCCAGCAGAAAGCTAACCTACTAGTTGGAGCGCCTGCCTCCTGGTGGTCAGTGCATGTCATAGCAAGCAGTTGAGCAGCCTTAGCATATCATTAGCATATTATGCTTTGATTGGCTAAATGAATGATGGGACAACCAGACACTTAGCATATTAGGCTTTTATTATATAAGATTATATAGAATATTTCAGAAGAGATATAAAGTAAATAGAAATATTATGTATGGAAATGGAGCTCTTATAGTGTCATGAGAAAAATAATTTCCTGAGCTTGGCACCACAGAAAGTAATATTTATTTGGGTAGAAATAAACCCCTGGGTTTCCGATGTCCCATTTCTCTCCATCCCATCATGGAAAAAGCACAACCATGTGCTAAGCAGGAACAGAATAAAGGCCGCAGCCCATGGTTCTGCTCCATATCAGAGTCCAGTCCAGTCCAGCATCCAGTGTGTGGGGTACACACAGCCATGGGACACACGGCTGCTAAGGCCACCTGGCTGTGGAGAGGGAATAGTGTTTTCATGGGCTAGTGCAGTTCGCGGAGCAAGAGAGAACAAGAGAGCAGGGAACTCTTTGGGAATATTAACCAGGAGCTTGTTCAAACTAACCAATTAACTTTCCAAGATTTTGTTTGCTTCTGATGAGTTCCAGCACCTAGCGAACCCATTGTTCCCCAGGCTAAAGTGACAGACACACACCTTCCCTGCACCACCGTGACTTCCACACTCTCCTGTGCCTATCTCTTCCTTCTCCCGGAAACAATCCAGATGGGGAAGGGAGGGGTGTTAATACCCTTGGAGTAACAATGTTGTCTGAAACTGTAGCTTTCTGGTGAAGCTTTCCAAGTGACCATGCTTCCAATGTCTGACTTCCCTTTGCTTTCTTTCCTTTATTAATATCAACTGGCTAATTGCAACAATAATATTAACAATAAACAATGCTTCACTGTATACCTTACCTTGAGATATTGAATATGGATACAATTAAGATATATGATCATATAACACCAACGACAATCCTTTAAAGCATTAAAAATAGCATCTGTATTTTCCAATAAAAAATCTTGCCACATACAATGCTTTGTTGATTAAAATTTTGCTAAACTTATGATAAATGGTTTTAAGACATCATTTACTCAGTTAATGGAGAAAGGACAAAATGCACAAATCATTAGAGACACAATTGTTGTTTTGACTGTGGTAATGAGGAGAGGCAGACTCTTGTTCCCCCAAAATGTGTCTTTTTGCGTATTGATTATGTTAAGCTGGTTAGATTACAAAAAATAGTGGGAAAGAACTTTGACCCTCCCCCTTATTTGCCTAAAGGAATTCATATAGAAAAACCTGTGGAAGGAAGAGAACTATCACCTTACCAACATGTACACTAAGTGTGGCAGACAAAGAGGGCCCTAGCAAAATCTGTTTGACGCCCCTCTGTATCCCATTGTTTACGGGTGGCCCAGCAAGAAGTTGTTTACCAAATGCGTGTTCCATCCCCGCTATGTGTAAATTGCCCACATTCTCTTTTAAATCCAAACCACTACTCTCCTTTCGCCTTAGCTCGAGATGACATATAAGCCTCAACAGTCTCCCCATATTCTTCCAAGGAGGCATAGGCTCAGGGAACCCCCATATGTACATACATTAACATTTTAGTTATTTTTTCTTATTGATCTCACCTCAGTCTGGTTATTAGGCCAGCCAGAAAAATTTAGAAGGGTACAAAGAAAATTCTTTTTTCTCCCCAACAGTAAAAATAAGAGATTTAGCATACAGGATTTATTCCATTATACTTATCTGCCAGCAAATATTATTGAATTAAGCTTATGAAGTATGCTTGAAACATGAAAAGTATTAAAACTTTACATATGTTAGCAAATCATACTGACAATATTTTAAAAACCAAGAATAATATAACTAATTGTGCTCTATGAAAACCATAAAGTGGGTTGTCATGTAATTTACCTTAGCATTTGTCTGACTTTTTTTCCTTCCTTTTTAGGGGGGATTCTGTTAATAGAATTACTAGTAAGTGTAAACATTAAAAAGATAACACAGTTGTTGTTTTTTTGACCAGAACTTTCACTCCTGTCCTTGCTCTCACTTTCAGTCTCTAAATATATAAAAAATCAGAAATCTGAATATTACAAAACTCTAAAGTAGTCTACATGGATAGTGCTCCTCTTATCTTTTGACAGGCTCTTTCTCTGCTATTCCTGGTTCAGTTTTACAGTTGATTTAAATAGAGTTTTAGGGTGAGGATTTATTTTTCAGGGTTTACATTTACTTTATTATTATTGCTATTAAGTTTTTAATTTATATACAGTAGATTCATAGACTATAAAGTTTTAAGAATTTTGGCAAATATATACAGTCATGTAACCACTGTGATGATCAAGATATAGAACCTTTTCATTACCTTGTCCCTTTGTTGTCAACTCCTCCCTCATGACAGCTGTAGCCACTAATCTGTTGTTTTTTGTTTTGTTTTGCTTTGTCCTTATATCTTTGTCTTTGCAAGAATGTCATGTAAATAGAATTTTACAATATGTAATCCTTTGAGTCTGACTTTTTTCATATAGCATAAGTCATTTGAGATCCACCCATACCCATACAGGTATCAGTAATGTTTTCTTGGTATTGCTGAATATCATTCCAGTCTATAGATAGATATACAGTATCAGGGTTTGTTTAACCATTCCCCAGTTGAGTTATATTTGGGTTGTTTCCAGTTTGGGGTGATTACAAATAATGCACTATTACCGTTCCCAAGTTCTTGTGTAAATGTAGAGATTTTATTTCATTTGACTAAATTCTAAGAGGTGGGTTTGCTGGGTTCTGTGTTATCTTGTTTTCAAAACTTGTAATATTTGACATTTATATCAACAGTGAATAAGATTTCCAGTTTGGGAACATTTTCTATAATGTTTTGTACAATTTTTCTTCATTATATATGTTCTAATAGATGTATAGTAATATGCTGTTTTAATTTGCATTATGACGAAAAATGTTGAACATTTTTCCTGTACTCATTTGCCATCTCTGGATCACATTTGGTGAAGTTCTCTTTCAATTATTTACCCATTTTTATAATTAGGTTGTTTGGTTTCTTATTATTGAGTTTGAAAGGTCTTTTATCAGAATCATAATTTACAAATACTTTCTCTGAGTCTCTGGCTTCATTTTTAATTCTCTTAACAGTGGATATCACAGGGCAGAACTTCCTAATATCGATGAAGTACAATTTACCATTTATGGACCAGGCTTTTACTATTTCATAGAAAGGCATTGTCTGACTCAAGGTCACACGTTTTTCCAGTGTTTAATTCAGGAAGATTTATAGTTTTAATTTTTAGACTTTGGTCCATGATCTATTTGGGTTAATTTTTGTATGTGGTACAAAGTTTTGTATGAGCACATCTCATTGTTCCAGTGCCATATGTTAAACACACCTATATTTTATCCCAAAAGTTGCCCTTTCAGTGCTTTCAAAAATCAGTTTACTATGTTGGGTTAATTTCTAGACTTTCTACTATGAACCATTCATTTGTAAGTCTATCCTTTCTTCATTATAACAATGTCATTATTACAGTAGCTCTATTTTCTTATCTCTATCTCTAGCTCTAGCTCTAGCTCATTTATCTATATCTATCTACCTATCTATCTACACAATAAAATATTACTTAGCAAAGTTAAAAAATTCTGCTATTTGCAATAGTGTGGATGGATCTCGAGGGTATTATGCTAAGTGAAATAAGTCAGACAAAGACAAATACCATTTGATTTCACTTATATGTTAAATTTTTAAAAAATCAAAACAAGTGAACAAACAAAACAAAAGAAAAACAGTTGTAGAAACAAAGAACAAACTGATGGTTGATGGAGAGGAGGTGGGTAGAGGGATGGCCGAAAAATGTGAAGTAGAATATAGTCAATAATAGTGTGATAATGTTGCACAATGACAGATGGTTACTAGACTTCATGTGGTGAGGACATTGTAAGATATGCATGTCAAATAACTATATTGTATGCCTGAAACTAATACAATATTACTAGAGGCCCAGTGCACAAAAATTGTGCCCTCTCACAGTCTGGGACTCCTCAGGGGATGACCACTTGCTGGCTTAGGCCTGCTCCCCAGGGGATTGGGCCTAAGATAGAAATCAGATATCCCTCTGGCAGCCCGGCAGCCCTCGGGGGATGTCTACTTGCCAGCAGGGAGCAGACTAAGCTGCAGTCAGACATCCTTAGCGCTGCTGAGGAGGCAGGAGAAGCCCCCACCACCACTGCTGTACTGGCAGCCGTCAGCCTGCTTTGTGGCCGTGCAGAGCTCCCTGCTGTGAGAGTGCACTCACCACCAGAGGGCAGCTCCTGCATTGAGCATCTGCCCCCTGGTGGTCAGTGTGTGTCATAGTGACCAGTCATGCCCAGTCTTTCTGCTGTTAGGGTCAGTTTGCATATTACCCTTTTACTCTATAGGATAGAGGCCTGGTTCACGGGAGGGGGCCGGCTGGTTTGCTCTGAAGCGTGTCCCGGATTAGGGTGGTGGTCCCGCTTGCGTGCCTGGCCAGCCTGGGTGAGGGGTTGATGGATATTTGCAGTTGGTCACACCCCCTTCACAGTGGGGGTCCCCATTGGGGTGCCTGGCCAGCCTGGATGCGGGGCTGATGGCTGTTTGCAGCTGGTCACGCCCCCTTCAGGGTGGGGGTCCCCACTGGGTTGCCTGGCCAGTCTGGGTGAGGGGCTGAGGGCCATTTTCAGGCTGGCAGGTGACTGAAGCTCCCAGCCTCTTTTTATTTCTTTTTTTATTTTTATTCTGGGACTTATTTACCTTCTATAGCTGTCACTGGAGCTGAGAGTCGGCTCTAGCTCTGAGGCCGTGGCTGTCTGAAAGCAGGTATCTGGGTTTGTTTACCTTCTATAATTGAAACTCTGTTGCCATCACTGGCACTCTAAGCACTGAGTCCGCTGCCGGCTGAAAGCAGGTAACTGGGGTTTGTTTAGCGTCTATAATTGCAAGATTGTTGCATCCGGAGCTCAGAGCCCAGCAGCGGCAGGTGGGGAACCTTGGCTTCCTCCATCACTGGAGCAAACAAGCCTCCTGTTTGCGTCAGTTGTGTGGCTGCCGGCCGCCATCTTTGTTGGCAGTTAATTTGCACATCCTCCTGATTATCCAATGGGAAGCGTAGCAGAGGTATGGTTAATTACCATGTTTGTCTATTATTAGATAGGATATGCTTACTATACTTAATAGAAAAACAACTTTATAGAGCAAGGTACACTCCCAAGGATATCATTGGGGCATCTGTGCCAACTCTGTCCATCCCTCCAAACTGGATTCTGTTCTTAAGAATAAATTATTGCATGGCAATTATTATTTGCAAGCATGAAGTTGATATCTACGTTAAGCAAATCTGTTGGTGCATTTCTTTTGAAATATAGATTAAAGGCAGACAAATGGAAAGAGAATATACAGGGTGGAGCAAAAGTAGGTTTAGAGTTGTTCATATAGAAGATAATGCAATAATCCTATATAATAAAAACATAATATGCAAATTGACCAAATGGCAAAATGACCAGCAAAATGATCAGTTGCTATAGTGCACACTAACCACTGGGAGGCGACTGGTGGTGATGATCCGGGGGCAGGGCCAGCCAGTGGGCAGCATCAGGTTGTCAGCCAAGGTGGGTGCCAGTGGGGGGCCCCCTGTTTGCCCCACCCACCGGTCACCCCACAAATGTCCCTGATTATCTGCCAGGCTTGGGACCCTGCGCTATATATTGGGAACAGTCTCTTAGATTTAAAAATTAAAATCTGGCAATGCTACTCTAACACTGAAAAGACAGGATGATGCAGCGATGCCATGCTTGGACTCTGGCTTGCACATTTTGTGGTCAGCCCTGATTCTGACACTTATAACTGTGTGACAAAGCCAATGACTTAACTTTTCTCTGCTTCAGTTTTTCCACCCATAAGATGGGGAAAATGGTACTACTGCCTTAGGAATATCATGTTATGTACTACTTTTTATAATCAGGGCAAAAAAATGTAGCTGCCCATACAACAGCAAGATGCCTTTAACCTGTTTGAAAACCATGGTCACTGGTGCATGCAGCATCCCGGATTGTGAGAAGGAAGGCCGACTGCCAGTTTAGGCCCAACATCCCCTGAGGAGTCCCAGGTGGAGAGAGGATGCAGGCTGGGTTGAGGGCCCCCTCCCCGTGCAGGAATTTCACGCATCAGGCCTCTAGTTAATAAATAATAAGATAAGAATAAACTGTGTTTCATGTACCCAAAACTATAAACTTACATTGGCCCCACTCTGCACATTGATCATGTTCCAGTTCGCCTTGCAATTCAGAAATTTGTGCTTTTATTTTGGAATTTTTTTATCTGTTAGCTGATTATGAATGAATGACTGTGTGTGTGTGTGTGTGTGTGTGTGTGTGTGTGTGTGTGTGATATGTACAATTTATAAGTCAAGTCTTAAATAAAGAAAAGTACTCATTTCCAAAATGTGTTGTTTTACCTCTGGACATTAGGAAACTATATTGTGTATTGGTAAATCCCACAATTTGATTTGACTTATAAATCACAAGCAGCAGAGATGGGAGAACATTGGGAATAAGTAGCTGCCTTGTAATGGTTGTAGCCTAATCTGTCTGTAGGTAATTGGCATTCTGTTGACCTTTCATATAAAAAGTGTTAGAAGCAAAATCACATTAGCAGGAAATGGTTACATTTCTCTTGTTAGGAAAAAAAAAGAAAAGCAAAAATCTTTGTGTCCCTGGGCGACAATTAGATGAATGACTCTGTGTCCTTATCAGGTTTTAACACAAGGCTGGTCCTTAAATGTACCTATAGTATCAGACAGAAATGTTTTAAAATCTGTACTAGCATTAGTCCTTAATATGTCTTATGTTTATTGTTATTGACTATATTGGGGTGACATTGGTTAATAAAATTTTATAGATTTCATGTGTACAATTCTATGATACATCATCTGTATATTGTACTGTGCATTCACTAGTCAAACTCTTATTTTTAAACGAGCATGGTTTTATTTATTTTAAAAGGCCTTAGACTTTTGAGGGTTGAAGATAAGATTTCTCTCCAATACTAGCTCAGTGTGTGTGTATCCCAATGCATCTTAAATCGTTATGAGGTTTTAAATCCTGAGGCATAGAATTAACATTCCACATTAAATTTGTTTAAAAAATGTGTTACATAAAGTCCCGGGGATATTTTTCACTCATATTTTACTCTTGCCCTTTCTTTCTTTTTCTTTTTTTTTTGTTTTATTTTGTTTTTTTTTTGTCAATCCTCACCCAGGAATATTTTTTCCATTGATTTTTAGAGAGTGGAAAGGAGGGGGGGGGGGAAGGAAGAGAGAGAGAGAGAAGGAGAGAGAGATCTATGTGAGAGAGGCACATCAGTTGCCTCCTACATACACCCTGACTGGAGCCAGGGATTGAATCTGTGACCAAAGTCTGCTCCTTGGCTGGAGTAGAACCTGAAACCCATCAGCACTCAGGCTGAGGCTCTAACGGAACCACTGAAACAAGCCAGCCAGGCTCCTGCCCTCTTTTTGATTTCCTTTCTTGTAACATGTAGATGGTAAACTTTCTTATGTGTTATATCATTACATCAGAGACTGCTAAAATTTTAAAATTGTGTAGTTTGAGTAAAGTTAAGTGGTTATTAATAAAATTAGCATTTGCAGAAAAGAAAAATTGAGTATTAAGAGTTGGCTAAGAGTGTATAAAATAATGACGAATGCTGTTCTGGGGCCTCATTTTGTCTCATCATCTCCTGGTACAAAGTTCATATTCATGTGAATGACTTGCCCACATCTTCAGGATGAGAAGGATGAAGAAAGAAATGGTCATGTGACACCATCCCAGGTGCTCCCTAATAGTCTAAATGTGTTTATGTATAAAGCTAATAATTATTAAATTATAAAGCAAATAATTTTTACCTTTTAAATCCAAAAGCAAATACTATTTAGTAAACCTGAAGTTATAAGCAGCATTCTGAACTAATTGTCCTATTTTCTAAAATAGTTTTTCTCTCCATTACATAAAAAGTAGAGGAGAAATCCAATTTTCATTGAACAATTTTCATTGTCCTACTAAGTTATGACTTTAACCAGAGGTGAATAAACAATAATTGTCTTTATTTCTCTTTTTAAACTTATTTCTTAAAACCTGAATTTCAGTGTAGCAATAAGGCTCACACAACTTCCTAAATAAAAGGCAACTCTAAAGTTTTACAATCTCCTACTATAAATGCTTTCTATTAAAAGAAAATTTTATTCAAAAGCTTTAAAACTAAGAATTAGAGTTATAATATTGTTTAAGACTCTATAATATCAAGATAATTGAATTTTAATCCAAAAATCATTTAATGCTTCTAGGTAAATTAAATTCCTCAGCAAATTGAATTTTTAATGGGCTTTAGTTTAAACATGACTGTATATTTTATCCTATTGCAACAGTGAAGTTAATACAGAGCAAAATGGGTAATATTGGATTTAGTACAAATGTTGTAATGAATAAAACTTTTCCAAAGGTCATATATTTGTGTTGTAGGCAAGGTAAATTGTTATCTGAACACATATTTGGGAGGAAGATAAATGTGTTTTTATACTCAAATTATTATAATTCAAATAATTAATGTTACAAAAGTTATTTCAAAACAGAGTTAATACTGAAAATTATGTGCTTTTACAATTGTTCTATTTAAAAAATTAAACATTCAGGAGATATCTCTCCAGATACATATATATTATTTATTTTAATTTCTAATATTTCTCTAATACATTTTAATATCAACTTTTTTAACATTTTATTTAAAGAGTAATCTGGATATATATTCTGTAAATTAAATTGAGTGTAAGAGATTTAGAAAAATATAACACCAATATAACTCATGCTAATTGAGGTGAAGGCTCTAACAAAGATAAAATGTTTATTTTTAAACTAGGGGCCCGGTGCACGAAATTCGTGCACTGGGTGTGTGGGGGGGGGAGTGTCCCTCAGCCCAGCCTGCCCCCTCTCACATACTGGGAGCCCTCAGGTGTTGACCCCCATCACCCTCCAATCGCCTGATCGGCCGCTTGCCCATGCCTGATGCCTCATTTCCCCCCATCACTGGTTCTGCCCTCAGCCCCCTCCAATTGCTGGCTCAGCCAGAGGCGTAGCCCCCCATCACCCTCTGATCACCTGATCGGCCCCTTGCCCAGGCCTGACGCCTCCGCCAGAGCTGTCAGGCTTGGACAGGGGACCCCCATCTCCCTCTAATTGCTGGCTCCACCCCCCGCCCAAGCCTGACACCTCTGACCCAGGCTTCAGGCCTGGGCAAGGGGACCATCATATCCCCCCAATCCCCGGCTCCGCCCCCCACCCAGGCCTGATGCCTCGGCCAGAGGAGTTGACCCTCATCACCCTCCGATCACCAATCACCGGATCGGCCCCTTGACCAGGCCTGAGGCCTCCTGCAGAGGTGTCAGGCCTGGGCAGGGGACCCCCAGCTCCCCGCGGTTGCAGGCTCCACCCCTGCCCAGGCCTAACGCCTCTGGCCTAGGCGTCCGGCCTGGGCAGCGGGGACCCGCAGCTGCAGCGGCCCCGCGATTGTGGGCTTCACTTTAGGCCCAGGCAAGGGACCCCTAGCTCCCGGGACTGCCAGCTTCGACCGTGCCCAGCTCCCATCGCTGGCTCCACCCCTACTTCCTGCTATCACTGGCCAGGGCGGCAAAGGCTCCTGATTCTCCAATCATGGCTGGGGGGCAGGGCAAAGGCGGCCCCAGGGCCGCCTTTGCCCTGCCCCCCAGCTCTTAGCTCCCCCCTGGGTTTCCGATCACTGTCAGTGGCAGGGGGCTTCTTCCTGCTTTCCCTTTCGCCTCTCTGCATTGTGCCTACATATGCAAATTAACTGCCATCTTGTTGGCAGTTAACTGCCAATCATAGTTGGCAGTTAATTTGCATATAGCCCTGATTAGCCAATGAAAAGGGGATCGTTGTACGCCAATTACCATTTTTCTCTTTTATTAGTGTAGATATGTAATAAAAGAGTTGAAGAGTTAACACTGATAGATATGTATTTATTAATATTTAACATATTAATATATGTATTTGCATATATGGACATGCATGTAGTAGCTAACCCAATACTAAATTTAGACCAGGACAAATAAGTATTTAAAAATTACATCAATCAATATAAAACAGTTTTAATTCCTCTTGTTATTAGAAAAATAATAAATTATCTATATTTTTTCTTTAATCGGTGATGATAAGTTGTAATAAAATTACAACAGAAACAGGTTTTTACTATAATGTAAGATATTATTGTTTTTTCTTCCTTCCTTCCTTCCTTCCTTCCTTCCTTCCTTCCTTCCTTCCTTCCTTCCTTCCTTCCTTCCTTCTTTCCTTCTTTCTTCTTCTTCTTTTTTTTTTTTTTTTTTGGTCAATCCTCACCTGAGAGAAGAAGGGAGGGGGAGAGACAGAGAAACATCAATGAGAGAAAGACACATTAATTAGTTGCTTCCTATATGCATCCTAACCAGGGTCAATGATCAAGATTGAAACCCAGCTCCGTGCCCTTGTTCTGAATCCAACTGGACACTTCAGTCCAAAGGCTAATGCTCTGACACTGAACAAAACTGGCTAAGGCTTAATGTTTTCTTAACTAGTCACCTGACTTTCTGAGGTATAATTTTCAGCAAAAGATAGCTATTGTATTCAAGTAGTGAGAAAGATTGAATCTAGGAACAGCTCTTCAAATCACTGTACTAAAAGGTGCTTAATCAGCATTTATAAAACTTTGATGCATATACTCATATCATTCTCACTGTGGTAATTATAACATCATTGATAGAGAAAATACTGGTTAATGCCATTAATAAATAAAGTAAAATATTTAAATTCAATTTTATCTTTATCTCATTCTTTAAATTTTTATTTTTGTATGTTTTATTATATAATAATCTATATCAGAGAACATCTATATATATAAAAGCCTAAGTAATCGGCCAACCGGCTGACCAGTGGTAGCTATGACGTGCAATGACTACCAGGGGGAAGATGCTCAACGCAGGAGCTGCCAAGCTGTGGTGACCTGGCAGCTGCAGTTCTCGAGTGACGCACCCAGAACCAGAAAGGAGGGAGCCCGATTCTGGGGTGCATCACCCTAGAACAGCCCTCTCACAATCCGGGACCCCTTGGGGGCTGTTGGAGAGCCAGTTTCAACCTGATCCCTGCAAGCCAGGACAAGGGATGCTGCACATGCACCGGGCCTCTAGTATTTATAATAAATATGTAGTATTTGCATAATTGAATATTAGCACTAATGAAAGCATTTAAAATAATTTAAGCATTTTGTTAATCAGTAAACTCTTTTTATTCCTCAGTAGCTATTTTTTTTTTTTTTTTTTTGGTCTCTTGCTCAGGAGATAAGAGCTGTTGCCTGAATTTTTCCGTGATGCATCCTAAAATTCTAGAAACCAGTTTGTTATACAAGAGTCACTCAAAGTTTTTGTTAAAAGTAAATAAAATATTACTTAGTTTTTAGGAGATTTATTACAGTTTATGTTGTTACTCTATTTTCTCGATCAATATATATATTATCTCATAAACCAACATTTATTTTGTCAGTTTTCGCATTTGGCAGCATTTTTACTCATTCTAATTTGTTTTATTACAATCAATACTACTATGAACATCTCTGTACATGTATCCTTGAGCAAAAAAATAAGAAACTTAGATAGGTGTATGTATATATGCATATACGTATGTATGTATTGGTTTATAATATTTTCCTCATCAGATCAAAATGCACATATATTCCTATGAAAGTATACTTATGCAACTCAAGTTACAAACTAACAATAAATTTATTATATAGTATATATACACCAGTTTTATAGAGTTATTTTATTTTACAGACGAATTTGCTGGATTATTCTTTCAACACTCATCAAATTTCTAGGAATGAGGTAAAGACTAATACTTCCCAGTATTAGTATTTCTATTATCCTAATATCTGAACTATTTAACATTTATTGACTTAGTCATTTTCAAGTCTCTAAGATTTATTATGGCTTTAGTTGGAGTGAGATATAAGCTATTTCATACTATGATTCTTTTATATATATATATATATATATATATATATATATATATATATATGCAACATATTCTCAAAATGATAGGGAAGGTTATACAAAAATAAAATTAGGAGCAAACATTAAAGGAACATTCAAAATTAAATAATGACAAATAATATAAAACAATTGAATAGATAACAAATTTGCCTATGACAAATCAAAATTAACTATGTATTTGTAATTATTTGAGCAAAAAATAATAGAAACATATGGAGACTGTATAGGGGTAATTTGTGTTCTTCAGATTCTTTTTTAATTTTCATAAAACATCACTCAAATATATATATATTGGTTTTTTTTTTGCTGAGACAGCTGACTTCCATACCACAAAGCATAAAACATAAAACTGCAAAATTTTAGTTGTAAATTATTTAAGAGCAGATATTGCTAGATACTTAATCATCAAAACATAGGACCACCTGAACATTTGACATGGATTTATATTTTGCTTACTGAGTTGCATTTTATATTTTACTAGAGGCCTGGTGCACGAATTCGTGCACAGATGGGGTCCGGCCCCAATCAGGCCTGTTGGCCGGCCACAGTGCGTATCAAGCGACTGGCCGTTCTGGTCATTCCAGTTGCTTGGCTTTTATGTATATAGATAATTCTGCTGGTATAAATAATTTTGGTTAATAATATGCAAAGTTATAAACTCATAAGTTGTAAGAGTTGAGTCCAACTGTTTATTAGAATATATAGCAAAAGTCTGGAAATATGTGCATAATTATATATTCTTAGATCTTCTCACATAAGACTTATATTAAATGTTATCTTAGTAATACATTATGATTTGATATGGCCTTTTTAGGAATCTCTAAGGAAACAAACAAAAACTTAACAAGAAATAGGAAGATAGGTACTATTGGCCATAATTATAAGGTCAGTTGACGCTGCTTTTTTGCTCACATGCCTACTGACAGAAGAGATAAATCATTCTTTTTCTGGGTGGCAGCTCAAGCAGAGCTCCAGAGATCATTACAATGTTACAAATTAATCATCATATTAGGGAGGTCTTTTCTCTTTATCCCTTTTTTCCTAGCTCTTAATTATGCTTGTGAGTCCAGAAACCTATACACATAACTGAAAATCAGAATAATCTGAAAGTAAAAATAATCTCTTGTAAAACAGATAGACATAGAAGAGTTCATGTCAACACTACATTTGTTTATTATTCTCTTTTATTAATTTACTTATTTTTATCATTTTTTTATTTTTAATTAAAGTTGACATACATCATTATATTAGTTTCAGCTGTACACTCCAGTGAACAGATATTACATAACTTAATAGGTGTCATCCTGCACCCATCCAGCCTCACGTCTAGTTATTAAAATACTAAAGGCTCAGTGCACGAGATTCGTGCACTCAGGGGGGTTCCTCAGCCCAGCCTGCACCCTCTCACAGTTTGGGAGCCCTCGGGGGATATCCAACAGTCAGACATCCTTAGTGCTACCGTGGCCACTGCTGCACTCGCCAGCCATGAGCCTGGCTTCTGGCTGAGTGGTGCTTCCCCTGTAGGAGCACACTAACCACCAGGGGGCAGCTCCTATATTGATTGTCTGCTCCCTGGTGGTCAGTGCACATCATAGCAACCAGTTGTTCCACCATTTGGTTGATTTGCATATTAGCCTTTTATCATATAGGATTATTACCTATATTCCTTATGCTGTACTTTATAGCCCCATGACTACTCTGTAACAACCAATTTCTACTTCTTAATCCCTTTACCTTTTCCACCCATCCCTCCATCTTCCCTCCCATCTGGCAACCAACAAAAAGTTTTCTGTATTTATGAGTCTGTTTCTGTTCTGCTTGTTCGTTCTGTTTGTAGGTTCAGTGGTTGATATGTATTTATTTCCATATTATTGTCCGTATTTGTTATCTTTTATTCTTCTTAAATAAGACCCTTTAACATTTCATATAATACTGGTTTGGTGGTGATGAATTCATTTAGATTTTTCTTGTCTGGGAAGCTCTTTATCTATCTTTCAATTCTGAATAATAGCTTTGATAATCTAAATAATAATCTCTTGTAAGACAGATAAACATAGAAGTAAGGGTTAATGGGAGAGTAATCTTGGTTGTAGGTCCTTGCTTTTCATCACTTTGAATATTTCTTGCCACTCCCTTCTGGCTTCAAAGTTTCTGTTCAGAAATCAGCTGACAGTCTTAAAGGAACTCCCCAGTAGGTAACTAATTGCTTTTTTCCTGCTGCTTTTAAAATTCTCTGTCTTTAAACTTTTGAATTTTAATTTATGATGTGTCTTGATGTGGGCCTCTTTCGTTCATCTTTGGGACTCTCTGGACTTGTATGTCTATTTCCTTCACCACGTTAGGGAAGTTTTCTGTTATTATTTATTCAATTAAGTTTTCAATTTTTTCCTCATTCTCTCTCTCTCCTTCCAGCACCCCCATGATGCAAATGTTGCTATGCATGAAGTTGTCCCAGAGGTTGCTTATACTCTCCTCATTTAATTTATTTTTCTGTTCTGAATAGGTGTTTTTTTTGCTTCTATATATTTCAAAACAATAATTTGTTTCTCAGCTTACTTTACTCTACTGTTGATTCCCTGTAAATTATTCTTTATCTCAATTAGTGTATCCTTCATTCTGACTGGTTATTTTTTATGCTATTGAGGTCCTTATTGAGCTCCTTGGGCATCCATATAACTGTATTTTGAACTCTGAATCTAGTAGATTGCTTATATCCCTTTTGTTTAGTTAGTTTTTTGGAGTTTTGTTCTGTTCTTTCATTTGGGTCTTGTTTCATTGTCTTCTCATTTTTGGCCACCTCCCTGTGTTTGTTTCTAAGTACTAGGTAAAGCTGCTACATCTCTCAGGCTTGGCAGCATGGCCTAATGTAGTAGGTGTTCTGTAAGGTCCAGTGGCACAGCCTCCTCAATCATCCAAGTTGGGCACTCGAGGCACACACCTATGTGTGCTGTACACCCTCCTGTTGTAGTTGAGTCTTGATTGCTGTTGGCACATCAGTGGGAAGAATTTACCCTGAGGCTGATCAGCTGCAAAGACTGGTTGTGACTCCAACCACCTTGGAGGTTCAGCTGTGCAGGCCCTGAGCAGAACTTACTTCAGCATGGCTCTGGTATCTGCTGAGTCTGCCCTTGAATGTATTGCTTATGGAGGGGGTTGGGTGATGATGCTTTGTGATGATCTGAAACTGCCCACTGGGTGTGCTGGCTTTGTGGCCTCCTGGGAGGTACAGGTCTGCCGCTGTGTGTGCTCTACCTAGGGTCACTAGGCATAAGCTACAAAGCAATCTGCAGATGGCTGCTTCTTGTGCTGGGTTTGGAGGTGACCAGATAAGGTCAAGCTGTGAACCAATGTTGGCTACTGACCACTTAGTGAGAAGTATGGGGCTTGCTGAGGCCAGATGCTGCTTTTTTGAGATATTTTAGAAATATCTGAACATGAGCCTAGACAAGCCATTCCTGTAGTAAAGCTTCTGGAAACAGCTTGGGTGGGTCCAAAAGTTTGATGGGGCAGGGTCACCAGGCAAGGCAAACAGTGTGAGCCAGGTTGATGGAGTTTCAGATATGGCACCTGTCTGCCAGCTCTGTGGGGAAGGGCTCAACAAGGAAACAATGGCTTCTGCCAGCACTTCTGTCTGGGAGGAAACCTACTCCACCAGCTATAGCCCTGATGCCAAACAAATCCTCCCCATATGTCTCTGGTGCCTTTCAAGCTCCTGTCCCTGCTCTGGAGTTCAGAGGGAGTGAGTCCAAGTAAGTCTATTTGCAGGCACTTTAAGAGGAACTGCTTGGGACTCCATCAGCTTCAGCCTCCCTCAGCCTCAATTCTCGCTGGTTTTTACAGTCAGAAGTTATGGGGACTTCTCTTCCTCAAACTGGAGCCTTGGGATGGAGGACTTGGTGAGGAACTAGAACCCCTCACTCCTCAGGGGAGACCTCCACAACCAAGGTATCCCTCCTAACTTTTATCTGCCGCACATGGGTGTGGAAACAGCCTGTTGCCCATCTCTCCTACCAATATCAGTGTAGCTTCTTCTTTAATTTTGTAGTTGTAGGACTTCCATTCAGCTCGATTTCAGTTGGTTCTGAATGAGGGCTGTTCGCTATTTTAGTTATAATTTTTATGTAGATGTGGCAGGAGGTGTCTACTGCATTTACCTATGCTGCCATCTTGGCTGGAAGTCTTATTTATTATTCTCTTAAATTTATTTTAATCAAGAGAATAATCTCATAACTTTTATGTATTTATTTTTAATGTCATTGCTGTTTTTTTAAAAAATGGTCAATGTTACTATGTATCTCGTTAGTTACTTCTTCATTATGCTATTTAATATTTTTCCTTTACGTCCTGAATTTCCTACAAATTAGATTTAGCTCTAAAATCTTGCTTAGTCCCAAGATCTTTTGTTTTGTTTTGTTTTTGCAAAAATGACTCAATGGTTCTGTGTAGTTTATGTACATCATATAAAAAACTAAGTAATCTCTGGTTGTCTTCTACAAGGTCTTAGGGAGTTAGTTGGTGACAAACTGTTCCCATCTTTGTAAAATTCTTTTAAAACCCCATCTTATTTTATCTATTAATAATTTTTGCTTGAGTCATTTATTTCATTTGTGGTTGAAATTGATTATTTTTTATTTATTTTATCCCATCAGTAGTTGCAAATGATGATCTTCTAATTCTCATATTCCTTCCTCATTTATTACTTGAATTTATTTTTGTAAAAGCAAACTTTCACCAGCTGAAGTTATAAAATTGCCCTGAGGTGCAGCATACCCAAGAAAAGCAGAATAAACACTTTATTTTTATTTTTGCCTATAATTGTCAAATTTTAGAATAAATTAATGTTTAAATTATCATTTTTTGTTTGTGTCATATTTTTCTATTTTTAAAATATTGTGAATATCATGGAATACATATATATATATGTTTTTTTTCCATCTGTTTCAATCATTATTCTCAGTCATTATTTTTTATTTTAAAATTCTTCCATTTGGGGCAAACTGAGAACTTCACACTGATGCCTTTGTCCAAGACGCTTCTTGCTCAGGCAGCTTCATCCCTCCTGCTTTTTTTTTTAATCTGACAGAATTACAGATGCCCCTCTCCCCCTTCCTTTGCCCACCTCTACCCACTCCCATGGCCTTCACTACAATATTGTCTGTGTGCATGGCCTATGCGTATATGTTATTTTACTAATCTCTTCATCTTCTTTTATCCAGTGCCCCCATTCTCCCTCCCCCTCTGACATCTGTCAGTCCGTTCCATGTATTCATGTCTCTGGTTCTATTTTGTTAATCAGTTTATTTTGTTCATTAGATTCCACATATTCGTTGGATATTAAAATACTTGTCTTTCTCTGACTAGCCTCATCCCCTTTTGACACAAGGTGTCCTAGGATCATCATTCTTCTTAAGAGCACTATCTCCTACTCCTCCCCGCCCCCCAGAAATCATATTTAAGAGTCCACAGTTTGGGCCCTAGTGGTTGATGTTAATTGTTATTAAAAGGTCACTACTTATTTTCCAAGGGGGCAGAGGTAAGAAATGCATATTTTCAAAACCAAATCATTATATTTGTTTCAGTTTTAACATTTTATGGCTTTCACTTAATTCCCTTTTTCTTATTTTGAAAAATTTTGCTAGTAAACCCTTGGTAAAAGATAAACTGAGGTATATTAAAAAACTTAAGCCTTTACTTGAGCAAAAATTGATTATTGATTAGAATCAGAAGTATCAAACTGAAAGTGGTTAGGAATCCTCTGCCCACTGGAGTCAGGGGAAAGACTTATCCAGAGGAAGCATGGAGGCAACGAAAGGAAATTATTTGATTAGCTATAGCTTGAAGTCTAGTTGGCTGTTTCTTATTGGTTGTTCTTAGTGTATCATTATTTGAAAATGTCACTATGGATGTACAATCAAAATAGTCTGTTATTATATCACTTGAAATAGTTCCTCTGTTTGATTGTATTACTAATTGGAAAGACTGGCTGATTCATTTTGAGTTATTTTCAATATTTGGGAAGTTTGTTGGGTTGTTTTTTCCTAATGGTTCTGTTTTATTTTAACTATACAAAATATTTTCATAGTTGCAAAATCCAATGATACAATAAGATAAAATCAGACATGTCTCACTTTCCTGTTTCTTCTACCCTGATTTCCATCATTCACAGCTGATCTTATTCCAAATACATATACTGCTGGGTTGTCCACAGACGTCACATGCCATAAAACTTCATCGTTTTTTGACATGCATGATCAAATAAATAGTTTCACTTTTAAACATAGTTGAGGTCATAGCTTTATTTTCTATTACTTTTATTACTATGTTCTATATTTGTTTTCTATTTAGGATTTTAAGGTTGTTACAAGGATTTTTTTTCATTATTATTAACATACATAATGTTTAGGATAAACATTAAGAATAATTTTATAGAATATTTTTATTAAAACAATTATTGCAAAATAAAAAACAATCTCTGTTTAAAATATGTTTTACATAAAATTTGACATTTCTCTAAGTCTTGTTTTACCACCATAACCAGTAGCATTTTCAAGATGACAAAATTAGTCAAATTGTGACATCGTAAGAATAGAAAGTGAAGTAACTTGGTACTCATTACTTGGTTTTAGTCAGGAAAAACACAAGAGAGAATTTTCTTTAAGGGAATATTGCCATTAATGGGTAAGGCTGCCAACTATTTTGGGATTACTGTAAATCATAGAAATAGCAATTTTCCTCTTAATAAACTAGAAAACATGCTTAAGGCAAGTTAGTCAGTTCTAGCACCAATGTATAAGAGAAAAATTTGTTCTGCCTAGGAAAACATAAGACATAAAAAGTCATGAAAAATAATATTCATTTCAGGGCATCAGAAAATGCCTGAGTAGACATAAAGACACATTTATAGTTGTTTTTTCAACTGAATTTATTGGGGTGACCTTGGTTATCAAAATTATATAGGTTTTAGGTGAACAATCCTATAATACATCAACTGTATATGGTATTGTGTATTCACCTCAACTCAAATCTCCGTCCATCACCATTTATCCTCCCTTTATCCTCTTCTGTGCCAAGCCAGCTCAGCCAAGGGTTCCTCAAGCCCGAGGAAGGGTGGCGAAGGATGAAGAAGTGACAGACAAAGAGAATACGCTGGGTCTAGGTGGATCTCCTGTGCCTGGCTGAGGCCACAGAGAGAGATCCAGAGGCGAGCTGAGCCTTTATTTTATAGCCAGAGGTAAACAAGGTAGTGGTCACCATAGTTACAATGTTCTTGTGAGTTTCACTTGTTTGGGCAGCACTTGCTGCATCTCCCTCAGCCCATTAGCTTCCCAGATAAGATCTAGGGAGCATCATAAGGTCAAGCCTAATTATGCTAAGAGGACTGTGCCCTCTAAGCTGGGACTGGTTTGTGGCATTGCCAACAGGTCGGTCTGAGGCTTACCCCTATAGCCGCGCCCTACACTCTTCTACCCATCACACCCTTTCCCCGCTGGTAATCACCTTACTATTGTCTATGTCTGTGAGCTTATAGTGGCACAACTTGTTGTTTTCTTTGCTCGTTTAATCCCTTCATCTTTTGTACCCAGCCCCCTAAGTCTCCTTCATTCTGACACCTGTCTGTCTGTTTTCTTTATGAGTTTGTTTCTATTTTGTTAGCTTATTTTTGTTTAATATATTATGCATATAAGTGAAATTATATTGTACTTGTCTTTCTCTGATTGGCATAATTCATTTAGCATGGTTTAAAACTTTTGTAGTCAGTGTGTTTTCTCCTTATTAGGACTTGGCTTCTTTTGACAGTAAATTCTTAATTTTTTTTTCATTAATTCAAATTTAACTTACATTTTCAATTTAACTGGGACAGTCTGTGTAGAGAATAAGAGTACCCACATGTATACTTTTTCTTTTGAATCCCCACCCAAGGATTTTTTCCCCCCATAGATTTTTTTAGAGAGAATGGAGTAGAGGGAGGAGGGGCAAGGGAAAAGAGAGAGAGACATCAATGTGGGAATGACACATTGATTGGTTGATTCCTCTTTGCACCTAATTTGGGGCTGGGAGTTGAGCTTGCAACTGAAGTATGTGCCTTGACTGGGAATCCAACCAATGACCCTTTTTTCCATGGGCCAACACTCTAATCATTGAGCAAAAACCAGCCAGGGCAAAGTACCCACATAATGTCCAAACAGTATGGCTCAGTGGTTGAGCATCGACTTATGAACCAAGAAGTCACGGTTTGAGTCACAGTTTGATTCCTGGTTAGGGCACATGCCCTGTTGGAGGCTCCATACCCAGTAGGGGGGTGTAGGAGGCAGTTGATCAGTGATTCTCTCTCATCATTGATGTTTCTATCTCTCTCTCCCTCTCCCTTCCTCTCTGAAATTAATAAAAAATATTTTTAAAAAGAATATCCACATATTAATCCTAATTATTTAATTTTACATCTTTGTAACTTTGTCAAGCAACAGTATCTTGATCCTCAATGATCTCATCTACATCATTGTAGATGTAGCTCAGTTGGTTGATCATCTTTCCATGCACCAGAAGGTCACTGGCTTGATTCCCAGGCAAAGCACTTACCCAGGTTGTGGGACTGATCAATGTTTCTCTCCCTCTCCTTTCCTCTCTCTCTAAAATAAATAAAAAAAATAAATAAAAATATACAATGCATATAACATTACATTTCATTACATTTTAGAAAGAGTGAGAAAAATATTTTATTAATTCTAAGAGAAATGTTGTTGTTTTTTTATATTTTTAGATATCTAGAATTAGGATGTAAGTTGAACTGATAAAATCTTGTTTGGTTATTTTCTTTGTTTTTTAACTACATTCCACAAATGCGTATGATTTTATTTGAAGTAATAAGATATATACACTGCCTAATATAGTCAACACATAGTTTATACTCTAAAAATGACAGTATGTATTAGAGCATGCTGTTTTGTATATTTTTTTGTTTTCTTAGTGTGGCCAGGAACTTTTTTGGGGGAGACAGGGGTATGCATCACACTATTGAACTGTTTATTACTTAGTCAAATTATTTTATTCTATGGTCATAACAAAAACAATTTGCAATAATTTAATTTACTTCTGCCTTAAGTATTTCTACATAAAGGTCTTATTCTTAAGGGAACATACCCTTAGAAATTTTAGAAATTTCATTGCTGGGAAAGACTTTCCCAGACGTGTGTGTGTGTGTGTGTGTGTGTGTGTGTGTGTGTGTGTGTGAGTGTTATCACTGCTGATCCTATATAATAAAAGACTAATATGCAAATAGACTGAACGGTGAAATGACCGGTTGGCAGGGGGCAGGGCAGGCAAGTGGGTGGCACCAGGCCAGCCAAGGCGGGTGCCAGCGAGCAGAAAGAGGGGACAGTGATCAGGGGGTGGTGGTAACCAGCAGCAGCAGAGGGGCAATCAGGAGGCAGGGCCGGCTGCTGACCAGCTGGTGCCGTCCCCCAATTGCCCTGCCAGTTGCCTCCCACAGAGGGAGGCCAGACTGTGGCTTAGGCTTGTTCCCTGCAGGGAGTGGGCCTAAGCTGTCAGTCAGACATCCCCTGAGGGCTCCCAGACTGCGAGAAGGCACAGGCCAGGCTGAGGATCCCCTGAGTGCACAAATTTTCGTGCACCGAGCCTCTAGTAAAGTAAAGTATACTGCCCATGAAGACACGCATTAGGATATGCATCATTATATCTGGGATAGCTCTGTGTTGACTCACAACAGGAACTCTCCTTTATTATAGGCGGGAACTTAAAACGGTACAACCACTTTGGGAGATATATTGGTGACTTTTTGTCAAACTGACAATAATTTCCCCATATGTTTTATTACAAATTGGAAGTAGCTAAGATGTTCCTGTGATATCTTGAGAAAAAGAATTTTCTAAGACTCACATGGGATAATGAGTGGTTTTTATTTGTGTAGTTGCATCCCTTGGTTTGCAAAGTCCCAGCTTTCTTATTCCAGTCCTGGAAAAGGTTCAGCTGGGGGTTTAGTAGGGCTAAAAGCAGGCCCAGTGTCCAGAGTTTCCATTCCCTGGCGGAGGAGAATCCAATGCATCATCAGGCTAGGTTCAGTCCATCAGTCTATTCTGTGTGGGTTCCACATGGCCATGGACCACATAAGGGAATGCAGGGGAGCACACCCCTTGCAACAGGAATCCCAAGAGCCTGAGAGGACCAAAAACATAAGAGGGGGACTTTCTTTGTTTTGGAGTTAAGTGTTTCAGAATTTGTGCCTTGCAGTGGCCATGTCTATTCTGGGCAATGATTAGTGTGACTGACAGGTACGCACCTTCTCCTATCACCCAGACCTTAGGGGAATGCATCTAAATTGCAGCTTCCTTTGTTCCTATTTATTTACTTACTTATTTATTTATAAACAGGTAAGTACAATAATATCAACACCTGACTATACTCTCCACTATAGCCTCTGTAAGGAAGGCATGGCTACCTCTGTTCTCAGTCTAATATACTTGCTTGGCATGCAGAGTGGATCCTTACTAACCATTGCAGAGTGGATCCTCAAAAATGCAGCATTAAATTGTTACCAAAAACTTTCATATAACCAGTATTTTTGAAAATTCTTCTTTCAAAATGAAAAAATAAATAAACCTGGTCTAATGTTTTGTCTTAGTGATGTTTGGATTGCAAGTGACAAAAAATTCACTTCCAACTGATAGAGAAAATAGGTAATGTTTCATCACTAGATCAGTCCTTTATTCCACATGCATTGGTTACTGAAACACCTGAAACATACTCTCATACCTGTGGCCAAAAGGCAGACCATTGAGTTTAAAATCCCCCATTGCACCTACGTCACTGGAATCAGGGAAATAGTTCCTAAAAGAGAGAAAATTCTTCTAGATTGCTAGATTGTATTGGGTTGGAGGCCCAGGATTAAAGCTGTCACTTCCATTAAAGTTAAACTGCTGCCCATGTCCTATAACCTAACTCAAAGACAGACATTATTTTATCCAGGTGGGTTAGGAAAGGGAGATCATTGTAGTTGAATCTTCCCAATAAATATAGTTTTATAAGTTTTGTTCCATCAGCTTCTAGCAATATCCTTTGCTAGAATCAATTCCCAGTTCCAGGCACTCTGGGCAACCTGTAATGTGAAGACTGTACTGGAATTTTTATTTTTTTAAAGTATTCTCTCTCTTTTATTCTTTCTATTACTGATAATCCTGAAATGTTATCCCATGGATTCTCCTATGATGAAGTTATTATTGGGCAAAGCCCATTCTTAGATGATGCATAGAGACAGGGTATTAATCTAAGCAATTTAATGTTATGAAAACTCAATTTCAAAAAGACATTTTCAAATCATTTAAGTCAATATGACTGACAACTCTTAGTTCACAGGTCCCAGTGTGATGGGAACTATTTTCCCACATGAAAGTGAAGAAATTATTACTTTACTCTCTTTTCATGTCTACAGAATATTGTCTTGGAGATAAATAAAGTTTATTACCAATGCAGCCTTATAACATGAGATACAGTATCATAGACAAGTGATTCAATGCTATCCGCTTGTTGTTAATTAGCTTGGGGAAATGGGATCTGTTGATATTGTTTTAATAGCTTTTTAAAACGATGTGTGGTCTCTGGCCAGCTTGACTAAAGGTCTCTCTACGGACTCAGTGTCTGATCATCCCAGACTATTAATAACTATGTAGTATGTATGACTTAGTCTAACATCCTCACATACTGTATCCTAACTAATGTTTAGCAATTAAAATTATACATCACCTTTCTAGTTCATCTTCAAATTTTACTTGCAAACTTTGTTATATTCTTTAGTAGAATTATTGCACATTACCTGTATTCTTCAGTAATATATTACAAGTAAATATTTCTGGAATCTCTCTCTCTCTCTCTCTCTCTCTCTCTCTCTCTCTCTCTCTCTCTCTCTCCTCTCTTTCCCTTTCTTTCTCTACACACACACACACACACACACACACACAGTGAAATTTCAAAATATATGTTCCATTCATTAAGGAAACTCTCAAAAGCTCAGGATTTTCTATATGAAGAATATAGACTTAAATATAAAAGGCTTTCCCTTTCCAGTAATTAGTGGCTTTAGGCTTATTTTTCTATCATCTGTGATGCATTTTTGTTTCTCTGTACTTCTTAAAGTAATAAGCTAGTCAAGTTTATTCCCTTATTGTTCTATACACTTTGAAAGTTACTTGGAAAGATTTGCTAGTTATTCTTTCATTGGGAAGCCAAAATTGGGTGGAGATGATGATCAGGTAATGTTTTCTTATTTATATAACCTAGCTTCTGTTACTCTAAGGAAACACACACACACACACATCCCACAAAACAAAACACTCACAGGCTCACATGCTTGTAATTACAGATTACTGTCAGTTCTTTTTCTTAAAGGGATAGGTTAATCTTATCATTATTAAGAAACTTGCAAATGCTGTTGTTTAGCTCACAATTCAAACAATCATACACGTTTGTTTCTTTGTGACAAATGTGCTTCATGTAAACTTCACATTTTTTATTTATTTATTTATTTATTTATTTATTTATTTTAATATATTTTATTGATTTTTTACAGAGAGGAAGGGAGAGAGATAGAGAGTTAGAAACATCGATGAGAGAGAAACATTGATCAGCCACCTCCTGCACACCCCCTACTGGGGATGTGCCTGCAACCCAGGTACATGCCCTTGACCGGAATCGAACCTGGGACCCTTCAGTCCGCAGGCCGACGCTCTATCCACTGAGCCAAACCGGTTTCGGCAACTTCACATTTTTTCACAAAGAATATTAAAATAATGTTTACTAAGGACCAGGAATTAATGAAATTAAATAAATAATGATGGTTAATACATTTTAGTCTTAATAATTTTCACTCAGACCATTCTTAAGTGAAACTGGCATTTTCTCCCTGGAACTGCTTAAGTGTAAAGAATACATTGGCTAGTAAAACAGTTTGGTTTCACTGCTCTAATACTTGCTAAGCTGCCAGCAGTTTTACCCATTACTGTTTATGCATTGCCAGTGAAAATGTCAACAATGAGAACAAAAAATATTGTTCTACTATTATAAGAAAAATGTTTTGACCTTGCACCCTCTAAAAGTACCCAGTTGACAATCAGGGATTGCAGACTACATGTGAAGAACAACTACTTTGGGAACTTGGCTCTATCTTTTGTTCTGCAGACTTACAATATTGGATGTTGAGTAGCCTTTGCATTAAGTAACTCAGCAAATACAATGATAAAAGAGAAATATGTAAATTGACCATACCTTTGCAATGCCCAACAGCCAATCAGGAGTGAGTATGCAAATTGACCCAACAAAGATTGTGGGTTAATTTGCATATGCAAGCACTAAGCAGGGGGGGCCAGGGCGGGATGCTTGTGTCATTGCCATAGCGACGACACAGGCATTCCACACCGCCCCAGCCACTCCGGGCCTCTGGGCAGCATGGGAAGGCAGAAAGGCGGCTCTGGGCCTGAATGAAGGCAGAAAGGTGACTCCGGCTGTAGTGAAGGAGGTGCCAGCAGCCAGGGGAAGGAAGGCTCATTCTTGCATGAATCTTCATGCCTTGGGCCTCTAGTCCTACCTAATAATAGACAAACCTGGTAATTGACCATACCTTTGCTACATCTCCCAATGGCTAATCAGTGCTGTATGCAAATTAACCCAAACAAGATGGCGGCTGGCAGCCACACAGCTGAAGTGAGCAGGAGGCTTGCTTGCTCCAGTGATGGAGGAAGTCAAGGTTCCCCACCTGCCGCGGCCTGGTCTGAGCTCCGAAAGCAACAAAGTTTCAATTATAGAAGCTAAACAAACCCCAGATACCTGCTTTCAGCAGGCAGTAGCCTCAGAGCTGGAGTGAGCAGGAGCCTGGCCCTCAGCTCCAGTGACGGCAACAAAGTTTCAATTTTAGAAGGTAAATAAATCCCAGAATAAAAATAAAAGAAAAAAAGGAGAGGCTGGGAGCTTCAGTCACTGGCCAGCCTGAAAAGAACCCTCAGTCCCTCACCCAGACTGGCCAGGCACTCCAGAGGGGACCCCCACCCTGAAGGGGGTGCGGGCAGCCTGAAAAGAGCCCTCAGCCCCTCACCCAGGCTGGCAAGGCACCCAAGCGGGACCCCCACCCTGATCCGGGACACCCTTCAGGGCAAACCAGCCAGCCCCCACCCATGCACCAGGCCTCTATCTTACATAGTAAAAGGGTAATATGCAAACTGACCCTAATAGCAGAAAGACTGGGAATGACTGGTCACTATGACACACACTGACCACCAGGGGGCAGATGCTCAATGCAGGAGCTGCCCTCTGGTGGTCAGTGTGCTCCCACAGGGAGAGCTCTGCTCAGCCACAAGACAGGCTGATGGCTGCCAGTACAGCGGTGGTGGTGGGAGCCTCTCCTGCCTCCTCGGCAGTGCTAAGGATGTCCGACTGCAGTTTAGGCCTGCTCCCCGCTGGCAAGTGGACATCTCCCGAAGGCTGCCGGGCTGCCAGAGGGATGGCTGATTGCCAGCTTAAGCCCAATCCCCTGGGGAGAGGGCCTAAGCCAGCAGCTGGTCATCCCCTGAGGGGTCCCAGACTGTTAGAGGGCACAGGCCAGGCTGAGGGACCCCTGCCCCCGAGTGCACAAATTTTTGTGCACCAGGCCTCTAGTAATAAAATAAAACAAATTTATTTTTTGCTGAATCCATATGATATGGGTGAAACCCCTTGGGTAGTTGTGCCCTATTTGGTAGCAATTCTGGCTGCTTTGTTTATGTTGTATCTCCTCTCAACACATTCTTTCAAGTTTACTGGGACTATGGAAAAGAGTAGAAGGTCAATGGCAGTTAAAATCTTGACCCAGAAGTGACACACATTATGTCTCCTAATTCTCCATTGCATAGAATTGATCATATGCCCCCACAGAACTTCAAAGTCATTGGAAATGTAATTTTCCCAGTTCCCAGACATCACGCAGAATCAGATAAGAGCACTAAACGATTCTATTACATTTCATCATTGTTAAATGTTTTTGAAGTTCTAGTGTGTACCAGGAACTTTCCTGGACATTTTTGATAAGAGACTAAAAGAGGCGGTAGTGGTCTCACTCAAAGGAAATGGAGACAGATAAATAATATAATATGATAAATGCTACTGAGAGGTGGTGTAAGAAGAGCACAGAAAAACACATTGGCTTTGATCACCTGGAAATGCTGGGTTGGTAACCTTCACAGGAGCAATTTCTGCAGAGCATGGTGCTTAAATGGTATTCTAGTAAAATAAAATAAAAAAATCGAGATCCTTATAGAGAAGACATATTCATAGAGTAATTTTAAATGGAACTGGGAAATAATTTGAAGAATTGCCTCAAAGCTAATGAAGTACCATAATGAGGCCCCTGTGTTTGGGAAAATCATGAGAGTGTAAGAATGGCAGAAAGTAATTTAAGTGGAGCCAAGATAAAGCCTGCTTTTTGCATTGTTGGACATGGTAGTTTTTGGTGAAATGCCAATATCCAGAATCTAATCAAATTATTTCTTTAGAATTACAGTGTTGTTATTGCTGTTGTTTTTCTTTTCAATATCTGCCATAGATGCTGAACATGAACTTGAATGTCAAATCTCTGCTTTACTTTGATCATGGATGGGGAAAAGAGACTTGAAGTTTAAACTCTCAACAGAGGCTTTCTGCTGAAAGAGGAGATGTATGCTCCTCTGTGGGAAAAACAACAGAAGGGGTTTTGTGTAAGGCCACATAAGCATGAAAATGGCAGCTCCCCTCACTCTCAGCAGCTTTAAGTCTGAACAAAGCACTCATCATTGGGCATTACAATGAAAACTTCTAGATGTCAAAGGAAGAGATGGTTGAATGATTAGGGTGCCATTTCATCAAACAATAAGCTGGTTTCATTCACTTTCAGTATAATTGTTCTTTTTTTCTTAAATTTCATGGCACTATCTCTACACTTTCAGCAAAAACAAAGAACAAAGCCTTTGATTGTAAACACTATTTTTAATCATTGTCCAAACAAGAAAAAAATAAGTTAATGATTAGTTAAGTAAAATGCTATCGATAAATAAAGTTTGCTTTTGCTATTCAAGTGATAATCCCATTTTAAAAGGGGATGCCATTATCTTTAAAAGAATTCTGTGTAAATAATTTAAATTTGAAATTACCTAGTGTTATCAAAGTTTATTTCTCTGTGAATTTGGAAAATCTGTTAAAATTTAAAATAGACACAGCACGAAACTGCAATGGTTACTTTATAATGTCATAATACCTGAACTCTGTAAGAATGAGATATTTGTTTTCATGTGTATATATGTTTGTGTGTGTTTGAAGGCTTATAGGCTTTTATTTATATTGAGGAAGAATTTTTATACTCTTATGTTCTCTTGATGACCTATTTTTAAATTAAAATATTATTAAAACCAAAATGTAACTAATTTCAGAAAATTAATAATTAATAACGATTTGTGTAATTTTTTAATTTACCTATTATATTAACTCACACTCAATGCATTCTTTATTTCATTTTTTTCTGTTTTGAACTCTTGCATATTTATAAAAAAGGTGTTTTCTGTTGACAGAAAATAATTTTTTTTAGCTCCTGATGAATCAAAATATGCCAATAAATCTATGTGCAGCTTTTAAGAGGAAACTGGCAATTTGATTAATCCAGTCATTTCTTACAGAATGTATCCCTCTGTTACTGTATCTCTACTATTATTGTTGTTTTAAATAATGCCAGAATATGGCAAAGATTTAGAATTTTGGAATTAGAAAGGCTGTGTTCATATTTTAACTCCTATAATTACTAAAGCTTTAACCTTGGATACATTACCTAACTCTGACTATATATATATATATATATATATATATATATATATATATATATATGCAAAATACCTTTCTCATTAAAAAAGATTACTTGATGCATTGCATACAATATATTTCAAAAAGCACAGAAATACATTAAGCATTCAGTAAGTCACCGTTATTATTTTCCTATTAGTATTGTCTTTTAATTTGAAAAATAGGCATACCAAGGGTAACTCAATGAGAATGTGAAGTTTGGTAAAGAGAGTGCTTTAGAAATTTAAAATTAAAAAATATATTTATTTGAATGTGATCACTTACCATATTTCTTCCTCAAGCATTTTAACATGTAATAAAAAGTATGTACTCAAAGAGGAAAGAGGATATAAAAAATAACAGCAGACAGAGACACAGAGTTCTGGTGAAGAAGAGAAAAATGAAGGCCATGTGCTTGCCCGAACAATAATAAAACAAGACAATTTTGCAATATCCCAAAATGACTTGAAAAATTAAGATACTGGAAATTATAAAGATAGATGAATTTGAAGGAAATTATTAATGTGGACAAGTTAAACTTTTGAATCACCTCCCTAATAAATTCAACTAATTCACTTCTCCCAAATCCATAGGAAACCTAATATTCAATCTCCAGAACATGCAAACCTGAGAGAAGTTAGTTGTGTACAAGTAATTCAAATGATGACATAGATGTGCTAAACTGAAATCTGTTCCACTACAGCAAGAAACAGCAATCTTCCCAAATTCTAGCCAGAACATTGGCAGTAAATTTTATACAGTGAAAGATATGACATTTTTTTTCTAAAAACCTGATATTTCCCAGATAAATAAATAAATCTGGACATTTGGCGATCTTATAATGAGGGAAAAAAAATCTAACTCAATCTCTCTAGAGTACAGACCTCAAATGTATACATAAGAATAGATTATTAAATTTTATTTAAAAGATAGTCAGGAACCAAGGATTGCTAAACATAAATGCTATTAAAGACATACAATAAACATAAAAAAGTAAAAATATTGAAAGGTAACAGAGACAATGTAAAGACTACAACTAAACTTAAACAAAAGAAAATCTTCAGGCAGATAACAAATAATATTGAATTTGAATCTTCAGGAGAGAATGAGTAATATGGTAGAAGGGGGAAAAACAGTGACTTTAGAAAAAATACAGTTATTACTAGTACTATTGTTATCATCATTTCGTATTTTCCTTGCTGTTGATAGTAGCATTAGTAGTAGTAGTAGTATTGCTTGAAAGATCACACTGGGTACAGATGTCTCAGAGCCACACAATATTCAAGTGAATAGAGGTCCCAGCATACTAAGCTGTACTACCTGTACACACATGAGTTTTCATCAACTGTGTTAGAAATGATTTTACAGAGAAGTTTTTGCATCAGTGATTAAAAACTCAGAAACAAGGGGAAAACACTTCAGTGCTCACCAAACCCATTGGGCAGAGCTAGTCACATGGTAGCATCCATCTTCAGAGAACAAGGGAGTAGAAACCTTCCATTGTCTTGGAAAGTAAGCATTTGAAGCTCCTTACTTAGAATTTTAAATATAAATATGATGCTAGCAACTAAGATGTTTAAAAACAAGATGTAGTTTTTATGTATTGTAATTATGACAAAAGAAAAAAATCACTTGTGAGAATAGAAAGTAAAAATGTAGAGATCTCCCTGATTGCAGGAAAACACTAAAGCTATTATTATAACAGAAGGTATATAGGAAATTAGAAGTTTTAGAAAAAACAACAAAAGAAATAATACATGGGAACATTATTTCTGAATTGTACAGCTTCATTTTCATTAGTGAATGATGACTAAGAAAGATACATTCCAAGATATTTCATTGTAAAAGGTAAGAAGAGTTACTTCCCTAGAGGAAAATAATCATTTCCAAAATAATTCAAATGAAAAGAAAATGTCATTAGAATTCTCAAATGTTACATTGGATTGTAGAAGATAATAGATTAATTTCTTCAAATTTCTGAGAAATAAAATGATTTTGAAATTATAAACTATTTTTCTCCTTTGAAAGGATAATAAAGACATTTATAGAATGATGACAAAAAAGCAAAAATTGTTCATCCATTCCTTTTCCTGGGAAGCTGCTAAAACTTGAACTTGAACCAAGTAAAAAATTGCTTTTTGTAAAGAGGGAGATAAATGATCTAGAAAGCAAAGAAAATTCTGTAGGGTAAAAATAAAGTCACACAGTAAGATTTTATGTACAGAGTAATGCAAAACCAATCTGTTTGTGGACAGGAGACTATTGTACTGAAAGGAAAGATTCCAGCATTAACAGCAATAACATCGGGAAAAAATAGCAACAAAATAATTGGGCGAAAAACACAGGGAAATTAACATTTAGGATTTCAAATTGTATTTGATCACTCAGGAAAAATAAAACATAGAAAACATATGAATGGACTGTATATAATAATATAAACATCAAATATTTATTTTATCAAAGTTGTTATAAACACAGGTATGGAGATGTGAAGCCATATGAAGAATTTAAAATAGCAAAATATGCCGAAACCGGTTTGGCTCAGTGGATAGAGCGTCGGCCTGCGGACTGAGGGGTCCCAGGTTCGATTACGGTCAAGGGCATGTACCTGGGTTGTGGGCACATCCCCAGTAGGAGATGTGCAGGAGGCAGCTGATCGATGTTTCTCTCCCATCGATGTTTCTGACTCTCTATCTCTCTCCCTTCCTCTCTGTAAAAAATCAATAAAATATATTTTAAAAAAATAAAATAAAATAGCAAAATATTAAAATATGACAAAGAAATAAAATAGGTAAGGTCAATATAAACGTATTATTTAAACATGTAGAAGCAAAATAACAGAAATATCTAAAAGAATTGAACTTAAATCTAAGTTGTGGAAATATGGGGCAGAATACTGCTATGCTTCATTATAATTTTTTAAATTGTAGATAGATGGCTTGATGCAGTTTGGATAGAAATAAGATTATTGAAAGACAAACAATAGGTAGACTTAAAACCTTTTTTTTTTTTTTGCAATCGCTTTCCATGATTCCTAAAAATATAAGTTGCTTTTTAAAATATTTATGTATTGACTCTTGAATACTAGTAAAATGGGGATTAACACCAAGTTAAAAGGCATTTGAGGGGTGGATTTCTGAAAAGGACAAGAAATTTAATAATAGATTATGCTAAATCTTGGGTAGCTAAGTAGACTAGAGAAATAACATTCACAGAGACTAGTAATTGTGTTTTATTAAAAAGTGGACTTGCCCCAGCTGGTTTGGCTCAGTGGATAGAGCATCAGCCTGTGGACTGAAGGGTCCCAGGTTCAATTCCTGTCAAGTGCACATGCCTGGGTTGTGAGCTTGATCCCCAGTAGGGGACATGCAGAAGGCAGACAATCAATGATTCTTTCATCATCATTGATGTTTCTATCTCTCTCTCCCTCTCCCTTCCTCTCTAAAATCAATAAAATATATATATATATATATATATATATATATATATATATATATATATATATATATATATATATATTTTAAAAAGTGGACTAGCCTGACCAGGAGGTCACAGTACAATTCCTGGCCAGGGCACATACCCGGGCTGTGAGCTTGATCCCCAGTGTGGGGCCTGTAGGAGGCAGCCACCGATGATTCTCTCTCATCATCAATGTTTTTATCTCTCCCTTCCTCTCTGAAATCAACAAAAATATGTTTTGAAAAGTGGACTAAACTTTAACTTTCTGCAGTTTTTTAAAAAGTACATAGAAGAAATGGATAGGAAAAGAAAATAATTGTCAATTGAAACAAATTTAATTTAGTAACTAAAATTTCTGAATGTATTATTTCCTAATCAATAGATTAATATGGGGGTTGACAAAATATGGTCCAAGCCAAATCTGTCTCCTACTTTTTGTAAATAAAGTTTTGTTGGAACAAAACCATGTATTATATATTATCTATGGCTGCCTTCATGTTACATAGAACAAGTTCATACTGAGAATGTATGGCCCATAGAACATAAAGAATTTATTACCCTGTGCTTAACAAAAAAAGCTTATCAATACCTAAACTAGCTTATTGATAATTACTTTTGCTCTATTTTGCTAAATTTGCTGTATTTTTAAATAAATAAAAGTGTATCTTGAAAAAAGAATTGCCATAATTATCCTAACATTTCTGTCAAAGAGCAAAGTTTACTTGAACTTGTAAATAGTAACTATAATTAATACTTTTGCTAAACTCTGAAAATAATAGTTGTAAAGTGAGATGCTTTTTTTTTTTTTAAGAAAGTGGTGTTAGATTTTCTTTTGTCTTTGCCTTGATCTCACTTCTTCAGGAGCAAAATGATTAAAAGGTGTTCTGTTAAACTTGAAAAAAACAAAACCAGCATTATTGTTTAAAAGTTAATCATCTAAATGCCTTCAAATAGATCAAAAGTTGATAATATAAAGAGAAGACAGGAAAGATATAGTTACTGTCCATATATTAGTAAAGATGAATTCTAATTGTATAGAGTATTGCCAGTGAAATTTTCTTAAAAATATTTTAGATCTATATATACTTGTCCAGCATGCATGTAAAATAACTATGACCTTTAGTTTCTTTATGTTGTATCTTTGCTGGAAACATAATTTATTTCATTTGTAAGTAACTATATTAAAGTGTTCCTGAACACTTATACCATAAAAGTTATGCCTACCCTGGTTTGAAGAGCAAAATGGATGAAGTTCTGGAAGAATTCTTCCTATATAATAAAAGGCTAATATGCAAATTGTCCCCTCGACCGGCAGTTCAACCGGGAGTTTGACCAGGAGTTTGACCGGGAGTTCGACCAGGAGTTCAACCAGACCCCACCCTCACCCCCAGGATGAGGCCAGCCAGCCAACCAGCTGCAGCCCCTCCCCCTGGCCGGCCCCCACCCATGCATGAATTCATGTATTTGGCCTCTAGTCCTATATAAAGAGGTAATATGCAAATTAACCCTCACACCCTCACAAGATGGCTGCCTATGAACAGGCTGGCAGGGGGGTTAGTGAGGGATGACCAAATGACTGCACAAGCTGGCTGTGTGGGGAGACCAGGAGGGCGGGGGGGGCAGGTGGGGGCAACCAGGTTGGCAAGGGGGGGGGCAGTTAGGGTGACCAGGCCGGCAGAGGGAAGCAGTTGGGGGTGACCAGGCTGGCAGGGGGGTAGTTAGGGGAAACCAGGCCTGCAGGGAGGGGGTAGTTGGGGGCAACCTGGGCAGCAGTGGGGGTCAGTTAAGGTCAATCTGGCCGGCACATGGAGGCAGTGCAGGGCAATCAGGCCGGCAGGGAGGCAGTTAGGGGTGTCCAGGCAGGCAGGCAGGTGAGCAATTAGGAGCCAGCGGTCCAGGATTGTGAGAGGGATGTCCGACTGCCAGTTTAGGCCCTAAATCAGCAGTCGGACATCCCCCAAGGGGCCCCAGATTGGAGAGGGTGCAGGCTGGCCTGATGGAACCACGCCCTTGCACAAATTTCATTCACCGGGCCTCTAATAGATATATAATTGAATTTAACTGGTTGGTTGTGGACATGGCTAGTCACTGTCCAATTTCTCTACTGCAGATAAAACTGGTCCGACTGATTTAGTGTTAATCAAGAAGCAAAATTGAAGATCTATTTATTTTTGCTAAAAATGGCAAGCATTGCAATAATTAGCAAAATCAGGCCCTAAACTCTTTGCATTAAAATTACAATACTTCAGAAAAGTATGTGCCTAATGGACTTCTTCTTTTAGTATGGAAACACGAGATAGTTGAATGGGTTTCTAAGAGAAATGACATAATGATATTTCCTGAGTAGAGATTCCACCATGACTATAATGGGAGGTGCCACAGTTAGCCATGGCCTTGCTAAAATATACTCATTCTGTGTGCTATAAACTCCTGAAAATAAGGCATTGCTTTTAGCTTTATTGTCATTTTCAATTTGCATGCTATTTTCTTTCACTCTGTGTATTCATAAATTAATATTTATGAAATATTTTAATCATACCAGATATATATGCTTTTACTTAATCAAGAAAGGTATTATTTATGACTGAAAATCTGTTGGAGTAAGCTATTGCTGAGTTCATCTAAGTCTTTACTCTAATATTATTTTACTAGAGGCCCGGTGCAAAAATTTTGTGCATGGGTGGGTCGGGGGGTGTCCCTCAGCCCAGCTTGCACCCTCTCCAATCTGGGATCCCTCTCACAATCCGGGACTGATGGCTCCCAGTCACTCGCCTGCCTGCCTGCCTGATTGCCCCTAACCACTTCTGCCTGCCATCCTGATCACCCCCTAACCATTCCCATGCCATCCTGATCGATGCCTAACTGCTCCCCTGCTGGCCTGATTGCCCCTAACTGCTCTCCCCTGCAGGCCTGGTCTCCCCAAACTGCCCTCTTCTTCAGGCCTGGGTCCCCCCAACTACCCTTCCCTGTAGGCCTGGTCCCCCACAACTTCCCTCCCCTGCAGGCCTAGTCGCCTCAAACTGCCCTCCTCTGCTGGCCCATCTTGAGTCCACATGGGGGCGGCCATCTTGTGTGTTGGAGTGATGGTCAATTTGCATATTACCTCTTTGTTAGATAGAATTATGTGAAGGATATTAAATTGTTAGGAAAGCAAACAGATTAAGAAAAAAGGGCTATCTTCTTATTTTAAATATACACTTAATTGAAAAATCATGAAAAATATATATAAACAGAAGAATTCATATGCAAAACTTTGTTTTGATTTTATCCCTGAAGAACATATAGAAAAATAGTGAATTCTCTTTGAATTTCTAATTTAGTATGGTAGAAATAATCTAACCCAGCCATGGGCAAACTACGGCCCGCGGGCCAGATCCGGCCCGTTTGAAATGAATAAAACTAAAAAAAAAAAAAGACCGTACCCTTTTATGTAATGATGTTTACTTTGAATTTATATTAGTTCACACAAACACTCCATCCATGCTTTTGTTCCGGCCCTCCGGTCCAGTTTAAGAACCCATTGTGGCCCTCGAGTCAAAAAGTTTGCCCACCCCTGATCTAACCAAATAAATTAGAGATTAGGGGTAATACCAAAAAAAAAAAAATAGTTAATTACTTCCTAATATACCATATAGATTTGCATAATGTTCAAAGAGTTAGTAGTAACTGCTTTATTGGACCTTAAGATAAACAATGCATTTAGCTTAAATTCTATAAATAAATGATTTAATTTTTTTGAAAAACATGCATTGAGAAGAAATATGTTCTATTTTCATTCTTTACACAAAAAGTTCAACCTGTATGTATCTCCTGAAGAAGATACATTTTTTTCAAATTTAAATGTGATTAGTTTAATTTTAAAAAAAGTTTTTTATCCAGGAAAATAAATGGAAATGAACACTATTCTTTTATATATTTTTTTAGATATTACTAAACATTTAATGTATTTTTAACTGGCTGGTTTTAATTGGGTTGTATATTTTAAAAAAATATTGCATATTTAAACTATTCTAAATGCTTAAAAGTATTGTGTGTGTTATAATTATGATTACTTCTAACTTATATAAAATTTCTAAGAGCAATCCTATAAATGGTAAACTTTCATAGTCTTTAAAGAAAACATCTTAAATTTGTATTCATTTAGGAATGTATTCATTACATACTAGAAGGGAATTCTTTTTTTACCTCTGTTCTTCCTACCTCAATTCCACATGGCATCATCTTATAAAAATAAAATACATTTTTTTTCAGGAAGTTATTATGCTATTGATACTCATATCAAAGCTTACTTCCTCAATTTTCTTTTCCTGATATGAGTCAGACTTGTTTTTGATAAAAAGTGATGATGAAATGCTGACCATAATAATGTCATATTATCTCAGTCATCAGGAAGAAAAAAACCCTTTCAGAAATATAATGAGATAGAATCTCTTATATCCTGCCTAGGTCCATTTTTGTAGAAAATTATCCCACTGTATTTTCCAATGTAAAGCCTTGTGTTGTAAAGTTTCTCACTAAACTCCATAGGTCTGTAAAGCATCCTTTCTTGTAAGGACCCAGGTTACATTTTTATAACTAATATTTCAACAATGGCAAACAAATACAAACAGGCAGAATATAAGTATTATATAAACATTTTAATACATGCAAAACTATTCTAAAAACATCTGATCCACTAACTATTCTCAAGTATACAGGATTTATATGGCACCCCCCACCCCTGAAAAAAAGGTGTGTTTTTTTTTGTTGTTGTTGTTGTTGTTTTTGTATAGCTCCATTGATATTTCTTTTTCAATTTAGCCCATTCGAATTAATAATTATTCAAAGTGTGTGTACATTTTTTGGAATATGTACATGTATGTACCTAAAATGTCAATATAATGTCTACTGATATCTGAATGTAAGATGTCATAAATAATCTTCATATAAATAGTTTTAGTACTGCTTATCCATCAGTATCTTTCATTGAGTTTATGAACACATTTCCATGTGGCTAAGGCCCTGCTGAAAGCATGGCATGGAGAACAACATGCTCTACCTGACACGTTTGATGTGTCTCATTTTACACTCATATTAGCCAGCCTGCTGCACTAGATGTTTGGAACTGCAGTTTTGTCCACAGTTTAAGCAGAGTGCAATAAGCAAGTTATACTCATAATATATAAAGTAAACAGGACAGCCCCTAGTTGTTACTACACCAGATGCCTTTCAATCCAAAATGTATGTATTCTAAGGAACACAAATTAATAAAATAAAAAAATGCCTTTTTTTGGCACAGGATAGTCTCAACAAAATTAAGTTTTCAGTTAACATTTTCAACTGTACATGTATCTGAAGCTTAGTGGAGGTACAAAAACAAATTTCAAATAGTAATTGACTAGGTAGAAGTCAATGTCAAGTTAGAGATGCTCATTGACATATATGATTATTTATTTGGATTTTTTGAATATAGTTCCATGACTCCATTTCCCAATTAGTGGTAAAACCACATTTCCTGTCTTTCAAAATGCAGCGATTGCTTTTCCTCATTTATTTCTATATGAACTCATTTTTTAAAAGGTATTATCATTTGAAATTAGCAATTACTATTATGGGAAAAATGGTTATTCTCAAGTCATCATTACAAGTTACAGCCACAAATTATCAATTACATTCAGCAGTAATTTGATCTCAAATGTGAATTATTTTTCCCTTTTTATCTCTAAACCCCAAGATAGGCACTTAAATTAACTGCAACTTTAAAATAACCAAATTTTACTGCCATCAACCAGACCAAGCTTTCAACAGAAATACCTAAGTATTATAAATATTTATTTTTTAAATTTTATTGAGTCTAAGCAAATTTTAATTACTTTCAAAAAGTTACCATTTAAAATAAGATTGATATATAATTTAGGGTAACATTATCACAATTTCTAGAGGATATAAAAATGATATTCCATAATTTTTCTTCTCTCTCTTTTTATAATGCTATTTTTGAAACAAGATGCATTTATGTATTTACTGTACATCAATTTAATTTACATGTAAATGCAAAGATGTATATTAATTTTAAAAAGCAAGTTGCTGAAAATATTATCTGACATGAAATATATTGGCAGTAGTTATTACCCTTAAAATAAAGATTACTTTTAAAAAGAAAAGTATGGTTTTTAAAAATCTTTAAGGAAATAATTTACTTTCTTCATTATTGATTAAAAATAACTCATACAACTCAAAAACAAAAAACAAACAAACCACCAAATAGTCCAATTAAAATATGGTCAGTGGACCTGAATAGACACTTCTCCAAAAAAGACTTGCAAATGGCAGATATATGAAAGGATGTTCATTCATTAGCTACTGGGAAATGGAAATCAAAACTACAATGAGATGCCACTCACACCTGTTGGAATGGCTGTTATCAATAATACTAAGGGTCCGGTGCACGAAATTTGTGCATGGGAGGGTAGGGAAGGCAGGGAGGTCAGTCAGCCAGACCTGCACCCTCTTCAATTCGGGAGCCCTCAGGGGATGCGCTACTGACAGTTGGGCCCACTCCCCATGGTTCTCTCCTCTCTGCGGGGCCTGCTTGCTCCAACCACGGAGATGGGCAAGCAGGCCCTGCTGGGTGCTGCCTGCAGGCCCCAATTGCCTGCTCCCCTGTCGCTGCTGCCACCACCCAGCAGGCCCTGCTGAGTATTGCCTGTGACCCTGCATGCCTGCTGGGCTCATGTTGCCGGGATGGCACTGCCAGCATCCTGCCCAGCAGCTATGGGCACTGCCATCCGTTTTAGAGAGTGATGTTTAATTTTCATATTACTCTTTTATTAGATAGGACTAGAGGTCCGGTGCACAAAAATTTGTGCACTCGTGGGGAGGGGGTCCCTCAGCCCGGCCTGTGCCCTCTGGCAATCTGGGACCCCTTGGGGGATGACCACCTGCTGGCTGAGGCCTGCTCCCCGGGGTATTGGGCCTAAGCTGTCAATCAGACATCCCTCTGGCAGCCCGGCAGCCCTCGGGGGATGTCCACTTGCCAGCGGGGAGCAGACCTAAACTGCAGTCGAACATCCTTAGCGCTGCTGAGGAGGCGGAAGAGGATCCCACCACCACCGCTGTACTGGCAGCCATCAGCCTGGCTTGTGGCTGAGCAGAGCTCCTCCCATGTGAGAGCGCCCTGACCACCAGAGGGCAGCTTCTGCATTGACCGTCTGCCCCCTGGGGGTCAGTATGTGTCATAGTGACCAGTCATTCCCAATCATTCTGCTGTTAGGATCAATTTGCATATTGCCCTTTTATTATATAGGATAGAGGCCTGGTGCATGGGTGGGGGCCGGCTGGTTTGCCCTGAAGGGTGTCCCAGATCAGGGTGGGGGTCCCCACTGGGGTGCCTTGCCAGCCTGGGTGAGGGTCTGATTGCTGTTTGCAGCTGGTCAAGGCTGCCCACCCAGTGGAGACCCTCACCCCTTGGAGGTTTGGCCAGCCTGGGTGAAGGGCTGAGGACCGTTTTCAGGCTGACCAAGCACCCCGGTGACGGAAGCTCCCAGCCTCTCCTTTTTTTCTTTTTTTTATTCTGAGATTTATTTACCTTCTATAATTGAAACTTTGTCGCCTTGAGTGGAGCTCAGAGCCAGCCATGGCAGGAGGGAAGCTTGGCTTCCTCCATCACCAGGGGCAACCCAAGCCTCCTGCTTGCTCCAGCTCCGTGGCTGCTGGCCGCCATTTTGGTTGGGTTAATTTGATTGGTTGGTGGGCGTGGCTTAAGGCATAGCGAAGGTACCATCAATTTGCATGTTTGTATGTTTGTCTTTTATTAGATTACACAAGTAATAACAAATGCTGGAACAGTTGTTGAGAAAAGGAACCCTCATTCACTGCTGGTGGAAATGTAAACTGGTACAGTCACTATGGAAAATGGTATGGAGGTTCCTAAAAAAACTAACCAATGACACCCAATAATTTTTATTTGTCTGTTTCTTTTCCTTTTATTTGTCTATTTCTTTTTCTTATATTTCTTTTGTTTTTAATTGAATTAACTGAGGTGACATTAGTTAATAAAACCATGCAGGTTGCAAGTGTACAACTCAATAAAACATCATCTGCTTACTTTGCCTACTTCCACCTACCCCCATCCCCCTTGCTATTCTGGCTATCACCATACTGTTGTCTGTGTCTATAAATATATTATTTAAAAAATAATATATCTATATATTTTCATTTTAAAACATTAAAAATAAATAAATGTATTTACCCAAATAATTCATTGTTAAAAAGTCAATTTTAAAATAATAATTCTTGATATATATACACAGATTTAATAGTTTTTCTAAAATTTTAATGCATTTTTGTTACAGTTAGATATGTAGAACTATTAAAGTAATTACTTTACAACTTTCTCTTATGAACTTCCAACCCGATATAGTTTTGTGGGGTTCATTCATTGAAGCCAATTTTATTTTAAGCTATCCCCAAGAATGTTTTTTTTTAATTCCAAGACATTATTGTGCTAAATTTAGATAAATTACATGTTACATTAATCCTAAAGTTCCACTGCATGTCAAATGAGATCATGCAATCCTTTTGGGATAACTGAATTTGCCCCAAAATAATGAATCTGAAAGTTCATATCAGTTCAGAGTCAATGATCCATTATTTTCTGTGATGAGAACTCTTTTTCAATAATATATATTTCATTGTTAATTGTAAGAAATTGCTCTCTTCATTTTTGTAATCCTTGGCTATTACCAAATAATAAAATATAGAGTTTAAAATTATAAGTATAAAGTATCTGTCATTTAATTATATTATTTATTCTATTTTATTAAACATGTCAAGTACAATATTTTCTTAAAACAAAAATTATCTCACTCTAAATTGAAATATTTTTAGAAACAAAAGATATACACTGTACATATTTGTCAATACACATTTATCTTTGTGTTCTGTAGTCTAACCACCTATGTATATGTATTCCTTTTAAACTACTGTAAGTTTGAAATGTGGTCTTTTAGGTATTTTTAATGTAATGGCTAAATTTAAAAGTGTTTTTTTTTTTCTGATACAGTCATTGTAAGAGCACCTGATAAAGTAATTACGTATTCATGCCTAGGGAAGAAAATATACTAGACACTGTTTTTTGAGTTGAGCAATTCAACCTGTAAAGTAATGGGTTTGGATTTAATAATGAAGAGAATTTCCAGGAGAAAAAGAAAGAAAGAAACAAAAAACACATCTAAATTAGATTCTTGCATAATCTTCAGATGAGCCATTCTCTTTATTTTGTTACATTTGAGATAAGTGAATGGAGAAAGATGTGTTGATTAGCTATAGGTACAAAAAAAAAAAGGCACAGTAGATAACAAAGTTGTAAATTAATTTAAAATACAAACCTTTTATAAAGAATGAAAAGAATGGCATGAGATTCTCTGTTGCAATTAACTTATCAGCACTGGAAGCACACAACCAAAGCTCTCCGTGTAAAGATAAAATGAAGTTGAGGAGGGACTGCTTCCATCACACAAATATTTGTCATAGGTGACCTCAAACATCCCTTTAACACAAATGGCTCTGAGTCTGGGGTAAAGTTGGGGAACCTCTACTATCAAGAAAAGTTAAGCTCGGGAATTTTGAAGTTCTCTTGATTGCCAAAAACACCCCCTACATCATACATGTTCCAAGAGGAAGTTTCCAAAAATTTGCAGGATGGAGTGTTAGTTCGTTGACATCTAAAAGACTTTTGAACATGCCACAATAGATTCTACCAGTAAGCTTTGCGGGACTTGCTTTTCTTCAATTAACTATGCTAACACTTTAACTGGCAGTGTCAAAAAACAATATTCAGCCATGTAAAGGCAGCGGGTAACATTACAATTCACAGGGAATAAACTGGAATCGAAATAAGGCTTGCATGTGAATGGTATGCGGTACATGTTTATCAACAGGCTCCCTAGAAGAAAAGAAACAAAAAAAAGTTGAGTTAAAATAGAAGGTGCAGGTGTTATAGGCACCTTTCACCAACACCAGGGAGGCGTTACTAGATAGGACAGCCCCTTGAGCCAGTGGGAGAGGGCTGTTCCCAACCTCAGTCCTTGTCTTCTCATATAAATTAGTTTATATGAGAGACTTTGACTGCTTTGTGAAAAGTCAATTTATTGAAGCAATTACAGCAGGCACCTTTACTGAAAAAGACAAGCCAACAAACCTATACATCTGGCTTATGAAGCACAGATGGGCTCTCAACCAATTTGAAGAGCAGGTTGGGTGGGGGTTGGAGGCATTATATACACTCCTGTCTATAGGCTTCAAAATTCCTCTGCTGACTATTTTGGTACAGATTAATTCTCAGAGTCCCTTTTCCACTTTGTTGTGGCCTTCCCAGAATTCATGAGAAGCACCTGGCAACTTTATCTTGCTAAGCCTTGAAACTGCTGGCTTCTCTGCTTAGGGAGTAAAACGGCCCCTTTTTTCCTTTCCCCTTCCCTTTCCCTATTCTCTCATTAGAGAAGTTTTTAACCATGTGCTCTGGGGTTCTGGGCTGGGGAAGATAATGGTTTGTTAGTCACAAGCTGGCTGCAAATTGCCCCTTGGCCTTGTTTTAACGTTCCTGCCTCAGTTTCCCCTGTCCTGGAATTCTGTAGCAGTTTTAGCTGGCTCCATCTGCCACGACCGTATTTCCCCCTTCCTTTCACCACTTGTACTTTTCTGCCTATTCCTATTTCTAACTCCTCTCAAAGGTTGGTGTTATAATAACCTAATTAATTGTGTTAGAGGCTTCAAGATTATTTGTCAATGCATCTCTTTTTTAACTTTTATTTGTAAAATAGAAAATATGAAATAAAACATGTTATACGTTGAAATAACAGGGGGGAGGGTCATACAGGATGCTTTAGAAAATTATAAGATTGGAAGTGAGACATGATGATGGTAAGCCAGAGCACCCACGATCAGCGTTATGCAGGCGGTATACTTGAGCTGAACTTGAATCTTGGATAGGAGGAGGGCTAAGGAAAAGGCTTGGAGTAATATATATTTGAGTATTGGGAAATAATAAAAAGATCAGCTTTATTGAAAGAGGTTCTTATACAAAAGTAGTGGATGATAAATTAAGCATAAAATGAATTAATTTTGTGGAATTCTATTGTGGAGGAGACTAAATGCCAAAATTAAGGACTGTGATCTGGATCCCTTGTAGGTTTTACAAAAGTCTAAAGACATTCTCTTTCTGAGGTAGATCTATCTGGTAAGCCAAATCATATTCCGAAAGTCCCTTGGTGAGTTATCAAGGTGTCCTTTTATTTGGAGCTTAACCAATCTTGTCAAGCCTTCGCCAACCATTGTTTGAAGCCATGCACAAGCAGATTATACATCTGACACCACGTTTAAAAAATGACCACATATCATGTGTTCTGAGGAGCTACCTTAAGTCTTTCCCCACATACACCTTCTCTCCACAGCATTCAGTATATTACCTTTTATAATTCATCAGAAACAATGTTCACATATTATGTCAAGCACTGTATCCTTGCCAAGACTGACTGTAGGTAATGCTCCCTTACTTCTAATTACTGACTACACAACACTGGCTGTTACAGTTGAATGTGCATAAAAACCACCTACAGTGGCTTAAATGTCTCTTTACACATTTATGTTCTCACCCCACACTCAAGAATGTTGATACAGGAAGTTGGAACTGAGGCCCCAGATTATTGTAATTCATTTTGCGCATAAAATGAACTTTTTTGGGGGGCAAAAAACTATTTAGTATATTCTAAATTAAGTACTTTAAATTTCATGTTTAATTTGCTCTAAAAATATGTCTCAGAATCTCTGATTTTGGGATATATTTAGTAATTTAGCAATTAAATGACTAGATGAAGAAAAAGTTGCTGCACATATACATAAATGAGAAGGTTAAGGGAAAATAAAAGTAATTACAGATGATCCAAGTTATATTTTGTAAAATATAGCTTGCTTTATAAGTAAAGCATGAACTCATATCATACCACCTCCCTGGATTTTCCATGGTAAATTCTATTTTCAAAATTGACTTTAAGAAATTGACAAAGAGGCCAAGAGTCTAAAACAAAGTGCAGCCTCATGAATGTTGAAATAATAGATATAAGCACATTTGATCAGAAAATATTTCAAAAATATTACTATAAAAGTCATTATTACCTTTGCTCAGAGATTAGGAATATCAACTGCTGCAGGGTCCAATTAAAATTTGTGCATGGTTTCAGGGACTTTTTTACTTCATTTCTTTCTCTATTTGTTAGATATCTCATAAACAAATAGGCATCTTTGGTTTAATATATAAAAAGATAAAAATGCCTCAATCATTCAAGAAAAGATAAAGTTAATTCAAGGAAAAACACAACATCTTTAAAGATAATATCACAGTGATCTAGGTAATTGCTACTAAAAATATTATGTTAATTGCATTTCTCCATTGCTATCTCTTATTTCTGAATATTATTCAATTAACTAGAAAAGGAATCAATAAATTATAGTGGTTAGTGTATATTTTTAAATAATTCACATAAATGTCTACTTTGATCTTTCAAGCAGATTTTTCTCAAGTCCTAGATGCTAAGGCATGCCAACATCAAAGCATTTCAGTAGCTAGAAATTCTGAGAAAGATAGACATGAAAATAAGGACAAAGAAAGCCTCGAGATAGGTATGAACTTAAAAAGGGCAATACTATATATCTATATATCTATAGCTATACCTATATATCTAGCTTGACTATATCTATCAATCTATCCTTCTATTTATATGAATACATAGACATAGATACAGATTATATACATATATTTTACATGATGCAAAAACAGTTATATTTTTGGATTTGACTATACACTCTTGTGTGTGTTTTAGGTATTTTCATAAATGCTTTTCTATAAGAATTTCAAAAAAATGGGTATTTATTTTAGATTGATTAATTCAAAATGAATTGGGACCAATAACTCTATGAATTAATTCAAGAAGAGGTATTTATTATAAGGTATAGTGATGCACTTTTAGTACATAATTAAAAAGGGGTGTGTGTACTATTACATGATATTCAAATAATTAAAACATAACATTTAACTACAAAGTATTAAGAACAGTTTGTTAATTGTTCTACAATTCTGTGTACCTATGTTCATGTACAAATGTATCCCACTTAATTACTATCATGTGTGTTAAATTTATATATCATCTTATGTTTCTGGGTTTTTTGCCATGAGGCTGTTTAAATAACTTAAGTAGCATAAAGTAAACTAAAAAAAAAAAAAAAAAAAAAAAAAAAGAAGGCAAAAAGATTAATCTGACTAGAGATGACCTAAGGGAAATTTTGTTTGAGCTAGTCACAAAACTTTGGGGAACATTAAAATGCATCTTTGTGAATTTTAAATATGTTTAAATATTGCTACCGCTCCTAGGGAATATTTTTAAGTGCTGTTAAATGTTTAAAATGGTGAATAATTTTACTGATTGACTCTCTGCTTCTATAAACACATCGAAATTCATCATATATTGCTTAAAAATCAATAAAAAAGGAACATTAATAGATGGTCCAAACTCCCAATGTTATTTTAATTTGTTTATTGTGGATTCTTGCTAAGTCGCTACCAAGCCTCTTTGAATTGCACTAGTGTCTTTCAGTGAGGCAGTTCCTGATGGAATTCAGTGTAAACTAGTCTAGCTTAACATTTTTAAATACTTATTTTTACTTTTTCATTATAGTCTTAACATTTTCCCCATAGGTTTTTTTAATTTGAAAGTAAGCGAACTGTTTTATATTTAGTGTCTGCATAATTCAGGATTCCTCACGCCTAATGTCACTTCTGACATAAATTGCAATATCGGAAAGCCCCAAGATGACCCCAGGCTTATTTTTTAGAACTCACAGAACTCTTCAGGGCTGTTATACTTATGGGATGGTTTCTCACAATGAAAGGATGCTCTTAAAATCGGCCAAAAGGGAGGAGCCGCCTAGAATAGGATCCAGGAAAGTCCCAAACATGAGCGTTCAGAGCATGGAAGCTCCTCGTGCAATCATGTAAACAGTGCTCGCTTCTCTCTGCAATGATTTGTAACAACAAGCATGGTTTATTGCCAGCCAGAGAAATCACCCGAACCTTGAGTCTAGAGTTTTTATTGGTGTTCAGTCATAAAGATATGGTAGGCCACCTCATGACTGACATGAATCTCTGGCTGGCCCCTCCGGAGACCAAGTGGTACAGTATGGTCCAAAGCCCCAGCCATAAATTGCATGGTTAGCATAGGCGATTCAGTTCGTCCCAGGGCTCCAAGGTAAACAAAGGAATTCGTCAGGCGGGGCATTCCTCTGCTTAGAGATCACCTCCCAGGAGCTGAAGGAAATGGTTACACCTCTCTCTGGCAAGATTAATTCTTTACTGCATAGAACCTTAAACGTAACGTATTGAACTGCACATTTGTATGCAGAGCTGGAGAGCCATATGAAGAAAAAAAAAAAAGTACTCACAAGTTTTTGTTAAAACCAAAGCATCATTATTTTCCCCTAACAGTACTAAATAAGAAAATCTAAAGAGATTTTCACTGCCATAATGTTAATTCTACTTTTTCCTCATCAGTTTTTAAATAAAACAGATAACCACAATAAAAATATATGGGGCTAGTACACATTAAATCTTACATCTTATCATATGAATTCTTCCTCTAATTTCTAGGCATATAAAGAAATGACATAAAGGGGGGGAAAAACAAATAAGAAAATAAAAGTTTAATTTACAAATTCTGCTGCTGCAAGATTTAAGAGACTGGAAGTCCTAGACTACGTTGTGACTAATTTGTTCTATGATTTGGGCAAATAGCTTAACCTTTCTAAAACTCAATTTTCTCCTCTGTAATTAGTGAGTAGATTGAACTAGATTGATTTTAAATCCTTTTACCACCATTAAAATTCTACATATTTATACTTCTCACAAAAGAATAATAAGATGTCCGTATAAGACACTGAAAAACAAAGATAAAATAAAGTAATAAAAGAAGCATTTTTCATGTATTAAAAGGACCCAGAGAAATATCAGGAATTTGAGTCATTTTTATATTTTCATCACCACTATTGAACTGATTTTTATTAAAACTCTTCTTGATAAATCTGAGAGAATTAAAACATGCAAATTTAAGACAAATTCTAATAAAATGAAATCAAATAATTAATAAACTCATTTCAAAGTTTAGGATCAAAATATAGCCCTTTGTTCACAATGCTTAAAGTTTATCAATTTGACTTAATTTTAGATTATTTATATAATTCACAATTCATTTATAGCTAATGTGAACAAGTTAAAATAGTGTAGTACAAAGATACTCATTATTTTATTAACTTTTCCCCAAATTTTATATGCTGCTAAATTATCAGTCATCAGATGAATAATATTGAAAGGTAGTAACATAATGTATGCTCATTTTACATTATTGATAAGGCTGTTTTTTTGTATATACCTTGAAATGGCATATTTACTCTTGCAAGAATTCCTTAAGTAAAATATTTACTTCTGTTAAGAAAATGTTTTATTTGGATATTTCCTAATAGCCGCAATGTTAGTTTCCATAGCAAACATTTGTTCTTCCAGAGAATGTTTCCAAACTGCACCATTACTTTCAAGGGTTTTGGCAACTGTGTACTATGGGCAGTAGGTTTAGCCAACTGTCTTTCCATCTGTTACTCCTGCTTCCCTGCAATTTCCACCCCCAAAATTAGCCAAAACACTTTAGAGATCCTAGTACCTTCCTAAAAATAGCACACTTAAACATTTGTTCCACTGAGGTAAATCAAACTTTTACAACAATGCGTACTCAGTGAAATCTTACTAAGAGATATTACACATTAGTTGAAGAATTTTAAGTTAGTGAACTTCCTGTAACATTTCCTTTTCAAGTAAGTATGTAGTCTTTTTAAAAGCAATCTGTTAAAACAATAATTAAAGAGAAAACTCGTTATATATATATATATATATATATATATATATATATATATATATATATACACAAAATTATAAATGAAATTTCAAAGTTAAATATTTGCTGATGGATGCCCAGCTGGTGTAGCTCAGTGGCTGAGCATCAACCTATGAACCTATGAACCAGCAGGTCAGGGGTTTGATTTCGGTCAGGGCACATGCCCAGGTTGTGGGCTTGATCTCCAGTAGGGGGCATGCAGGAGGCAACCAATCAATGATTCTCTCTCATTATTGATGTTTCTATCCCTTTCTCCCTCTCCCTTCCTCTCTCAAATCAATAAAAATAGATTTTTAAAAAATCTTGCTAATGGAATTTTCTAGTAACAAATCTAAAAAAGTTTGTATTTACTAACAACATATATATATATATATATATATATATATATATATATATATATATATATATGCCAGTCTTTTTTTCTAAAATTGTATCGGTTTTAACCATTTTTAAGTAGAAAATTTATTATTTTATATTTGTTATTTTATATCATTTTACTTGGATGTCTTATTTGACTTGGTTTATGTATAAATTAAAAGAAAATGAATTTAACAAATGTATTTAATCAATTAGGTATTGATAATTAAATAGGTAGGGGTGGGGAAAGAATACATAGGGTACATTAATTTCTATGTCCATTACAGAAAGAGTGAAGCAAATGCTGGGTGGAAGTAGAGTTGGTGCCCTCTTATCATTCTGGTCTTTTAAAAGATAACTTTTAAAGTAATTTTGGCTACTGTGTTTGCTCAAGCATGAAAACAAGACAAGTCTTCCTCTGAACCTCTGTCATATTGCTTCTCACTCTCAAGTTCCTGGCACCCTCATCATTGCCTCCAAACTTGTATACCACAAACCTACTTTGGCTTCCTTTGTTATACAATCTTTCTTCACTAATTAACTGAATTCAAAACTCAGTTAATGTAATGTCTTGATTCTGAAGTGCCTGAAGCATTTGATAAAGATAATTTTTCTTTATTTTTTCTTAATTTTTTTCTTTCGTTTTTGGATGCTAGTGTATAAGCTCTGTGTGGAGGTATTTATAATATAATTTAGTTTTACAGATTCTTTTTGATGGTTTATAAATTGATATGGAGAGTCATACTTTTGCTTAATGACATTAAATAAATATTCTCTTGATAGAGTTTTAAGACCTCAATAAATATGACACCTCTTCCCCATCTGGGCTCTGAATCAATTAAGAAATAAAAGAATATAATCAGTAGATAGAACATAAAACATTATCATTTACTAATAAATCTAAATTAGGCTTAGAGCATAGCTAGCATAGACTATCATAGCCTCACTTCAGTCAGACCTGGAACAGTAAATGAAGGGAAATGTTATTTCTATAGAGTAGATGTCCTTACCTATTCCCCTGCCTTTTATTGGTTCAGTAAAGAAAGAGACAAATTCTCACATTCATAAATTTTAATAGATCAGCTCCATCAAGCTGATCAAAATAGAAAAAAATATCCATTTATTAATTTGATATTTTGAGGAGGAGGAGCAAAAAGGTAGACACCATACCAGTAGTTTAACACAAATCCTTCTTTCTCTATAAATCAACATTGAGAAATACAAATCTCTAGACTGTCTTATGTCTCTGAGCCGAGCTTTTAAATCTGTGGTTTACCCTGAGTGTAGCTCTGCCTAACAGAATAAGAGTAGCAGTCCATCAGAGCTATTCTGCTACACATTCATGAAGAACCCCTCTGTACACTGACCTGGGACTATGATAGAAGAATGTAAAGGATAGAATAGATGGTGGTGGAAGAACACTTGACTTTGGCTAATAAACACATAATACAATATACAAATAATGTATTGTAGAATTGTATGCCTGAAACCTGTATAATTTTATTAACCAATGTCACCCCAGTAAATTCAATAAAAAAAAACTGTGAGTAAAGTTTTTCCCCAAAAGATCAGAAATGGGATAAAGGATGCATTAAATTGATATATAAAATTGATTCAATGATATCTTCTTTACTTCCTAATTGCCTTTCTAATTATTTGTGTGAAGAAAGTTTCCAGAATTTGCTTTCCAAAACCTTGGTCATTTCTCCAAATCCTAAACATGGCAAGAATTCTACTTTAATTCTATCTGGTTCTGTTATAGATTGGGGTTAATGACTGGGACTTCGGTTCTTCTCTTAAATACAGAAAAGATTTGAAGGTCAACAAAAATGAATGTAAAGCAAAATGGGATTTATTGAGGATACACTCCAAGTGAGGAACAGGTAAGTAAGTTGACACAATGGGGGAGAGGTGTCCCTCAGCCTGGCCTGTGCCCTTTCACAGTCCGAGAGCCCTTGGGGGATGTCTGACTGACAGGTTAGGCCCACTCCCCATGAGGAGCTGCCGTGGAGGTGGGCCACTGTGCTTACCAGCCGTCAGCCTGGCTTATAGGTGAGTGGTGCTCCCCCTGTGGGAGTGTACTGACTACCAGGGGACAGCTCCTGCATTCAGTGTCTGCCCCCTGGTGGTCAGTGAGCATCACAGCAACTGGTCATTCTGCCATTTGGTCAATTTGCATATTACCCTTTTATTATGTAAGATATTTCTTCTGTGCATGCCTTTACCCATAATGCACACAGAAAAAAACCCATGGGGGTGGGGGGGAGGGCTCAAAACCACAATGCAAATTTTATTATAATTCATCCAGGACCCTAGTAAGGTCTCATTGAAATCCAGAACCAGCTGGTTCCAAACCTGCCTGCTGGCAGTCTGCTGGCTATTGGGCCACTCATAGTATATAGAGAGATGGTCTGAAGGCAATGTTAGTCTGACCCCTGCTCAGGACCCCACAGCAGGCCCGCCCCAGCCACTCAGGTCTAACTTCCTACCTAACAGTTCCTTAGTACTGATTTCCCAGAACTCCACTCCTTCTAAATGACCACAAGATCCTCTTGTGCTAATTTAATTGTTATATGCTTAGGAAAAATAAACTGGGATATATAATGTTGATGACACCCTGCTTAAATCTACATTGGAGGAGGAAAGAAATAAATGAATCAGTCAAGACTCAAGCATTAAAATAGACTGCACACATTGCAAACTTTGTCCACAAATTCATTTCTGTAGTGAAACACTTTTTAAGTCATACTGGTCAAAACACATTTGCTTAATCTAATACTGAAAAATTTCTCGGCAAAGATGCCTTTAAAATAAATCTTGACCAGCTATAATAGATTAGTTCACCATGCTACTATGTAGATTATGGATATTGTCACAGTGAAGAGATTCATAACTGCCTTCTCTTTTTATTCTTTTTTTTCTAGCCATCCTCTGCTTTCTAGAGCAGTGTACATAATATAGTGATAGTAGGTGATAGTTGGGCAAAACTCATAACATTACCACTTGCATGAAACCAGTCATAGGTTCTCCAAACAAGCCCTCATTAGGGCATAGCCAGTTGACTTTATTTTCCTGATGCCTCTAAAATTTTAACAACCCCATTCTGTCTATGAATATACTTAAGTTTTTATCTTTCTATTTTTATTATTTTTCTGTTTATATGTCCATTTTTAAAAAAATCTTGACTATTAAGCTGTTTTTTCTTTGTTTCTGTCTATAAATTAACACTTTTTCTATAAAGTCTTCTAAATAAAATATATATAGTTTAAATGACTCTTAGAAATATGACTTATTTGATTATGGGTAATTCAAAGAGATCCATTGCTTATAATTTTCAAATAATTTTCTACTCTGAATATTCTTTCTAGTGCTTGAGTCATTCTGCTTCTGACTAATTTCACTGAGGTTTCGATTTTTCTGTGCATTGTCTATAATCTTGAATTATAACTATTGTGGTCCTCTCTATTTCTCCTAAAGTTTGAGTCATTCTGCTTGTGTCTTTTAGGTTAATTTCACAAATTTTATACACACATTTTCTTAATACCTACATCTCTGTCCACAATAACAAAGTTACCTTGAAAGGCTGATTATGTAGCCCTCTCTTTCATATCTACCCATGTTTTATAAAGCCATTTGGCAGTTATCCTAGTCCTCAAAGATAGCTTGCCCAATGACTTTTACTATGGAATTAATCTAATTTTGAGAGGAAACTTCTCTATAGTTTCCAATATTCTAGTTTCTTCTGAGAAAGTCACTGAGTTCTTTTTTAGATCTTTTTCATTTCTTTTTCCAACATTTCTATTAGATACTGGTACTTTTCTTGAGCTAGTAACATCTATGGCCTCTTTTTTTGGTCTTATCTTTAACAGAGTATTTTTAATTCTCTCTCTCTCTCTCTCTCTCTCTCTCTCTCTCTCTCTCTCTACTTCTCTCTCTCTCTCTCTCTCTCCTTCTCTCTCTCTCTCTCTCTCTCTCTCTCTCTCTCTCTCTCTCTCTCTTCTCTTTCTTTCCTTCTCACTCCATTTCCATAAATACCTAGTTGACTTCTAAAAGCTTTAGACTCTTTGAAATAGGTTTTGCCTTTCCTTTGTCCTTGGGCATTTTCTTAATTTATCATTCATATATTATCAATCTTCTATCATTTATATAACTAAGACTTTTAGGACTATTACTTAAGTTACCAACTTATGCTCAGTAAAATAATGCTATCTCGCCAGCACCGGTTTGGCTCAGTGGATAGAGCGTCGGCCTGCGGACTGAGGGGTCCCAGATTCGATTCCGGTCAAGGGCATGTACCTTGGTTGTGGGCACATCCCCAGTAGGGGGCGTGCAGGAGGCAGCTGATCGATGTTTCTCTCTCATCGATGTTTCTAACTCTCTATCCCTGTCCCTTCCTCTCTGTAAAAAATCAATAAAATATATTTTTAAAAAAATAATGCTATCTAGTGCCTTAAATGTCTGCACTTGTTCTGGAAGATTAAGTCATTCCAGGCACATAATTTTCTTAAAACTTTTTTGTTGCCATCCACATTTTTTATCACACTGTCATTATACAACACAATATATATACCATGGTATATAGCAGTTGTTTTTTTCATTATTTCTCTCTGAGGTTAATTTGGCCTCTTCTTGTTCTGAAAGCATTAGTCCCAAGGCCAAATAAAATATTACCTAATGGTTTATATATTAGAATGAAAAACAAAACATAAATTGTAAAACTAATAAATCCACAGAAGTCTCTTTAGGTATACATAGAAAACCAGAACCAGTATGATCTAGATAGATGTACAGGAAGAGATTCATTATGGGAACTAGTTCATGCAATTATGGAGGCTAAGAAGTTCCGTGTTAGGCTGCCTACAAGCTGGAAAACCAGAAAAACTAGTGGTGCAATTCAGCCTGTTCTGAAGGAGAAGATCAATATCCTAGCTCAAGAAAAGAGAAAGAGATAATTACCTTTTTCTCCACTATTTCACTGTGTTGTTTTCAATGGATTGGATGATGCCCAATATGACATTGGTGAAGGTGGATCTTCTTTGCTCAGTCTATGAATCAACTGCTAATCTATAATAATAAAAGCATAATATGCGGATTAGACCAGAGAGCTGAATGACCTTCCAGACATCATTCCGGGCATCCTCCTGGATGAAGCCACTATGGCGGGGGCTGAGACAGAAGCAGTTAGGGGCTATCAGGCAGGCAGGCAGGCAGAGTGGTTAGGGGTGACCAGGCAGGCAGGCAAGCCTAAATTGGCATTCGGACATCCCCCAAGGGGTTCCATATTGTGAGAGGGTGCAGGCAGAACTGAGGGACCCCCTCCCCATGCACGAATTTTGTGCACCGGGCCTGTAGTCTCCTCTATAAACTCCCTCAGACACACACCCAGAAATTACTTACTAGCTATCTGGGCATCCATCCTTAAACCCACTCAAGTTAAAATTGATTAACATAAAATTAATCATTACACCAAGAGATTTTATCAGCCCCCCAAAAACCCAAAAACATTAAAAGAACCAACAAAGATCAAGTATCCAGATTTTTCATACACAGTTTACACTGAATACTGTTTTCTAAATGATACCAGGTATCTTCCCTCTGTCTTTTCAATCTACACACCTTTTTTCCTCTATCTTTTTCCATCCTGGAGGTCTGAAAATTACTCACACAAATATTCTCTTGGACAATCTTCTCTATGTAAAAACTTAGAAATGTATTTTCATACTGGTTTTAGTAGTGTTACTTCATAAATTAGAAAATTATTGATACCATTTGTTAATAAAGTAGATATTAAAAAACTACTTAAGTTTACATTTTAAATCTTGAATATGCTTCCTCTCCTAAGAGTTTTTTATCTGTTCGTTTGTTTGTTTGTTTCGCTTTGCTTTGTTTGTATGTTAACTTTATTTTAGGACCAGAAGTACAAAGTATAACTGAATTACTATGGTTCATCTTTGCCATCTGTTAGAAGTAATACATAAATTCTTAACCTTTGGGATTACTTATATGCAAATTGTCATCTTCAATCTATTTTCTTTTTGATTTAAAATATTAAGATAACTTGTACCATGTCCAGAGTCTCTTTGGAATAATAAAAATACTTAAACAGCTCTGGCCATTCTACCTCATTTTGGAAAATAAAATTTGAAACAACCGGCTCTTAGCATAAGTTCAGAGGAAAATGGCATGACCTCAATGAGTCCTTACTAGGGTCCTGGACTAATTATAATAAAATTTGCATTGTGGTATTGACACCCCCACCCCAGTGGGTTTTCTATAAGGGCATACACACAAAAAAATATATATAGTTATATAACTCTTTCCTGTCAATCATCCCTGAAGGCAAATGAAAGTCTCTACCCAGAAAATCCCTCATTTAAATCATCTGTTGCTTATTTTGCCTTTATTTGCATATGTGTACTAAAGAGATCCAAAAGAAAATAAATAGTTCACATATACTTAACATTTGCAATCTGTTTTTAAGCACTTTTCTTTTCCATAATATCCATCTTTTAATATGCGATGGATATTATAATTCTTATAAAGGGTTTTTAAGAGAAGATAGATAAACATTTCTATTATGGCCTTCTTTGTGGGGTAACTACTAATATACCTAAATCTAAGCCCATATACTCTGCCAAAAATATATCACATTCTTTATTAAGTCTGGGTGCACAGAGAGTTCTAAAGACTTGTTTTATAATCTGCTCAGTGGTATAGTGTCTTTTTGATGTGGAGAATCCTGCTTTTCTCCTGAAATTCTGCTTGGGATGAAGTGGGTGAAATCATAACAAGAAAACTGAGTCCTTTCAATATGTCCCAAATCTACCCATGTCTCTTTTTCTCCCTTGATATCAAACTATACCAAATCATCCTTACTTCTCATCAAGGCTACTACAATAGCTTCTTCATTGATTTTCCTCATTCTACTCATTTCCTCCTTCAAATTCAACTCAAGTAACCAGTGTAATATTTCAAAAGTGTAACTCACATCATGTTATAATGCGGCTAAAGCCCCTCCGTGACTCCCAATTGGTAAAGGCCTTTCCCCAATTTCATTTTCTGTTTCTGTCTGCTTTGTTCACCACACCCAGCCAAAAGAGTCTTCTCTCTTCGCTGATAACTCAGCAGGTCTGTTTCACTTTTAGAGCGTTTGTACCATTTCTCCACTCTTGAATTGTTCTTCTTCCTGATCTCCATGTCCTAGCTCAGATGCCCCCTCCTCATAGAGGACTATAAAGATTTTCTCATTTTCAATCACTAAATGTATATTATGTTTCTGTGTGAGTTTATTCTTAACACTTAGCATCTGACTTTCTTTTTACTTGTGCTTGTAAGTCAGTAGGTACTAAAAAGTATTTATTGAGTGAGTGAATGAGTGAATTAATACCAATAATTATGCGAGTAATGTTAAAGTGATAGGACAAGAAGAAAATGCAGGTGTGTGAACATAAAATATAACACACACACACACACACACACACACACACTCACTCCACATTATATAATATCATTGAAGAAACTGAAGCCTTGCCCAAATTAGGATTCTTTTTATTGCAACACAAACTAGAAAAAAATAAAAACTTAATAGAAAAAAAGCTGGTATATTGAAGGACTTGGGGAACAAACAATCTTAAAGAATAGCAAAAATAAAGTTGGGTTTCTGGGTCAATTATGAATAAAGACTTGAATAAATCTCTCTCTTTTTCCTTCCTTTGTTTTTATTTATGTTTAGCATGTTTATTTCATTATCTTTTCTGAGAACAGATGAAGTCCAAAGGATTGTAAACTTAGAGGTTTCATAGCTCAGTTGTTGTTTTTTCCCAATTCCTGTTGAAGTATTCTGAGGAAATATTCTGAGTGGCTATTTTAGTGACTGTGGCTTATCCATATGCCATCACTATAGTTGGAAAAAGGGGTCATGTAAAAATATGGGATTGACATTACAACCAGGAAGACATGTGGATATGTGGGGGTGGGAAGGAGAGCTAGAGTACCATTTCCAGAGGGTACAGGTACTAGGAGGAAGATAACATTATGTTTTCTCCAACAAAATTGCAAAAATAGTTATTTACCGACAGAAGTCTAAACCATGTTTTTGTTTTTGTTTTCAAAACAACCATGCTTTACTCTCCCCCAGTCTTTTTATTTATTATAGGTTTAACAAAAAGTGGGAAACTTGAGTTAACCAAAATTTTGATCTTTAAAGTATTCACTGATACTTATTCTGATTTTATACAGAAAAAAAAAATAGATTGTCTTAGTACATTGTGCAATAGCTGAATACCAACTGGGTAGCTTACAAGCAACAGAAATTTATGTCTAACATTCTAAAGACTAGGGGATCTAAGATAAAGGTGTTAGCAGATTTGGTGTTTGGCAAGAACAACCTACTGATTTCCAGACTGCTCTCTTTCTGTTGTGTCCTCACATGGCAGTAGAGGTGAAGGGGCTCTCTAGGGTCTCCTTTTCAAGAGTATTACTCCCATTTACAAGGGCTCTACTTCATGACCTAATCAACTCTCCAAAGGCCTCACCTCAGAATACCATAATATTGAGGATTAGGATAGCAACATATGAATTTAAGGAGAATATAAAAATTCAGTATATGCTATGTATGTTATTGATATGTTTATTATTATTATTACTAAATGATTTTTGTTTATTTTTTTTTTTTGAGTTTTAGAGAGAGAGTAAGGGAGAGGAAGAATAACACCTCTATTTGAGAGTAACACATCTATTGGCTGCCTCCTACACCCTCCTTACGAGGGATGTAGCCTGCAACCTGGGTATGTGCCCTGAAGGGTATTTAAACCAGCAACCCTTTGATGCACAGGATGACACCCAACCAACCAAGCCACTCTGGCCATGGTATATACGTGTATTATTTTTATAAAGCATTAAAAGTCACAACATTAAAATAAGAATACATTGCTAAATGTGATACTGATTTTAGTCGTAATAATGCAAAGGTTTTAAAGTAATTTATCATTAGGGCCCAGCTGGTGTGACTCAGTGGTTGAGCATCAACCCAGGAACCAAGTTGTCAGGGCACATGCCCAGGTTGTAGGCTCAATCCCCAGTAGGGGGTGTGCAGGAGGCAGCCAATCGATGTCTTTCATTGATATTTCTATTTTTCTATCCTTCTCTCTTCCTCTCTCTCTCTAAAATAAATAAAAATATAAAAACTTTTAAAAAGAATAACCTATCAACAAACTTTTATTTTTAAAAATATTATTCATTTAAATGAAAGAAGAAACCCATTCTCACTCTTGGTCCTACATGAAACAATTTAGTTGTGTAATGACAGCTACTTTGGTTAGGCTTATTCCATAATGTCATTCTAAAAAAAAACAAAAAAAAAACCCAAGATGACTTAGCATATTTTATAAGTAATTTATCTTGCTTTTGGATCTGCATATTACTTTGTGATTTGAGAAGTATATACTTCCCATAGTCCATTGTTTTGTATAAAATGGATTATAAAGTGATTGTGTGATGGAAAATAGCTTATACTCTTATATGTCGGCCCAACTGGAATTTCTCTTTAATATAGTTTTATCTCTGGATTAATGTTCTGTCAAAGTGGAAGTCACATTGTTTGTGATTTCTTTGCTTGATAACATGAATCATGTTCATAGTAAATGTTAACTTTAAGGACAATGTCTATTCGTTATGCTGGGTTGGGTGAGGGACACTAAGGTATTTAACAGTGACATAAATCTTTTCTCGATTTAGTACCAAATCACCTTGAAATAAACTGTGAGGACAACAATAGCTGGTGAAGAATATAAGTAGTATGATTTGCCTGTCTGGTGAGGTCTTTGCTTCAAGAACAGTATTTATTTATCAATATAAACATTTTATAAAAGTTTCATTGTTTCCAGTACTTTGTTGTCAGATTCTTTTTCAAAGTTAACCTAAAACACTCTATATTCATTTTAAGATTATATTTTATTTGGTTTTCTTTCTACATATAGAAGATAATTATACCTACTAGTGTTATACACTACTTCTAAAAAAGAGATGGATAAATAGAAATCAAAAGCTATAAGATTATCACACTGATAACCAAAAGAGAGTTTATAGTTGACCTACTAACAACACAGGTTTAAAGTGCATGGGTCCATGTATAGACAGATTTTTTTTAAAAAATAAATATATACACTACTGTAAATATATACTTTTCTTTTATGAGTTTCTTAATAACATTTTTCTATTCTTTAGCGTACTTTATTATAAGAATACAGTATATAATGCATATAAGATACAAAATATGTGTTAATCAACTGCTTATGTTATCCGTAGTCCTCCAGTCAACAATAGGTGATTAATAGGTGAGGTTTTGGGGAGTTAAAAGTTATATTTCTGGAAATTATATTTGCTTTTTTTATAAAATTTTGCATGAAAATTTTTGTGAATTTAGAAAATTACTTGGTAAAATTTTGACTTGAACTGGGAAGCTAAGATGGTCAGAAAAGCTGCCCACTGCATAACTATTCTCTAACTAGAGGCCTGATGCACGAAATTCGGTTGTGCACGGGGGCTCGGCCCTCACAGCCCTGGTTTGTCCGGAAGGTCGTCCAGACTGTTGTTCTGCTGTTTGATCTAATTAGCATATTATCTCTTTATTATATAGGATGTCTTTCTACTACTTTAAGAAAATACTTAAATAAAACCCAGTATATTTCAGCCCTCATTAAATCTAACCATCCACATTCTAAGCAATTCTATTTCCCACACTTATATTGTTTATCAACAAATGCTTGTTTTGCAACTCTTCACATTTTCCTACTACCAAATGTTCACACAGTCTGTTCATGTTTAACTACCATCCCTGCCAATTCACTAAATCGAACTTATCCTTGCTATTAATTTAGATTCCTTCATCAGGGTTCATACTTTAAATAATTTCACCTATTTAAGTTTAAAAGAAATCTATCAAGTATATATTCTCAAAAAACTTGTGCTTCTTTTACTTGTACTATTTTATAGCAAATAATTTTTAAAAGTTAAGGTGTCAATGGGAGCAAAACAGGGGCATCTGTAATACTTTCAACGATAAAGATAAATTTTAAAAAAAGAAAATAAACAAAATTAACTTTCAGGAAAAAAAAAGGTAAAGGGTATTTACTTTTTAATGTTAATATTCCATTGGACAAGTAGGATTCTAAATTTCTAAGATTCTAAGATCACTCAAGATTTCCCACTCTAATCTCCCAATTAGGTTATGCGATATGACTCAGGAGACGTATATTATATAGGTGAGCCATACCTAATCACCTGAGTACTTCAGGAGGAGAGAGTTTTCTCTAACTGGTGTCAGAAAGAGAAATCAGAGATCATTAAAATGTGAGTAGCGCTTGAAGTGAGAGTTTCTTCACAGCTGAGTTTGAGGAGGGCAAAGGAAAGCAATAGATGACTGCCTCCAGGAGCCGAAGTCAACCAACAGGTGTGATCACATAGGATCTTAGTCCTACATCTGCACAAATTACTCTATGCTTCTTTCATTTTGTTCTCTCCTCCACCTTTTCCCACCTTTGGTGCTATAAGAAGGAAAAGGAGGAAGGAGTGCCATATTCCCTTTTTGCTATAATACAGACAAAGCTTCAAAGTGGCCTCCGTTCTAAGTGGTCTCACCTAATGGAAATATTTAAGCAAAAAACAAACAAAAACCCTCAGAACATACTGATGACATAAAAATTGGGAAAATAATTGGCCTGGCTATAAAATCTGTGCTAACAGAATGAGTTATCACTGAAGAATAGTAATGTGTATACTTGTTTGCCATGTACTTTAACAGAGCCATGATATATTACCTCATGGATTATTAACTGTGTAACGCCATAGATGGCACTCCCTGGTTTTGTGCAACATACAACTTGTATAATTGCACACAAATAGAGAGGATATATCTCATTGCAATTTCAAAAAAAATATCTATCTACTCCTGCATTTCCTTTTATAATATAGCAATGTCCTGGACGTCCTTTCCTTGACAATGAAAATTGAAATATCACTATTAATGTTGTAATACTTGAGTTAAGACTTTTTGAAAAAGTGTAATAAAAAACCATATCCTTAAGTGATCATCTGAATGTGTGGTCACTCTGAAACGGACATAAATTAGCGTAGATAAAACATGATTTCTGTACCTACAGACATTTCAGTGTACCATTTTTCTTTCCATTGCCTCTCTCCTCTTTGATATCAGCCTAAAAGATCCCATACAAGCTATTTCTTAAAAATTACTCTCCAGGATGAGTCTAATAAACTTATGTATCTCAAGATTTACAAAAAAAATATATAATTTAATGTACTACTCACTTAAGGGCAAAGTATTAGTACTGGGAGAAAAAAAGGAAACATTTATATAAAAAGGTATTCAGATTACACCTAAAATGACATAAGTATCTCCAAATAAAAACCAAGAATTTAGTTTAAATCAATGACTTTGGATAAATACTGTAGTTAAATTTAAAAAAATACTGATGACCAAGGAATTCATTATGCACAGGGCATTATGAACTTCTTGGAAGTAATATTACCTAATTTAGAATTCCACAACAGCTTCTGAGCATATGATATAGTATTTTCTTCTGTGTATCATTTCCTTTATTTTTAAAAATGTTTAAATATGTTTTTATTGTTGATAGTATTACAGATATCTCCCATTCCCCCCGCCTTTATCTCCCTCCTCCCAGCCTCTATCTACCCCCCCCCCCCACACACACACAGGTCTTCACTACCCTATTGCCCATATCCATGGGCTATGCATATAAGTATATAAGTCCTTTGGTTTATCTCTTCTCGTCCCCCGAACTCCACATCAAGGTATGTCAGTCTTCTCCATGCCTGCAAGCTTCAGGTCATATGCATCATTTCCTTTGGAATATTGTGTATATCCAGTCATTATAAAATCAAAATATGATCACTTTTAAAGGGATATTTATTTTAATCAAAATTAAATTTCTAATTTGTATTTCTGGAGAATTTTGTGTCCACATCCATTCTTTTAAAAAATATGCTATTTTAATAAAATAAACGTGGACATGAAGATCTAGTTCTCTAAAAATAAATTTCTTAAGTGACTTCTCTAGGTTCCTAATCAAATCATAACTTTATAACTATGAAAGAAATGTTAATATTGCCTATGCCACATGACCCTGAGGAAGTAACTGAAATTGTCAAGAGGTTTCTAAATGTCTAACCTTTAATTTTCCAGAGATATAAGTTTTATTTTTTGATTTTTTGATTATTTTGATTTTTTGGTTAATCCTCACCTGAGGATATTTTTCCATTGATTTTTTTGAGAGAGTGGAAGGTAGGGGGAGAGACAGAGAGGGAGAAATGTCAATGTGAGAGAGACACATCGATTGGTTGCCTACCGTATGCGCCCTGACCAGCGCCAGGGATGGAGCCAGCAACCGAGTTACATGCCCTTGACCAGACTCAAACCCAAGACCCTCCAGTCCTTGTGCCGAGGCTCCAACCACTGAGGCAAACAGGCCAGGGTGAGATAAGAGTTTTAGTAACATATTTTTTAATGATCAAGATAAAATATACCAATTTAAACTATGTATAATTGAAATTGTTAAATTTATCATAATTTTTACATCAGAAAACATTTATTGTTTAAACTTTAATTTATTGAGCAATATAAAATGTTTACCACACCATAGATAACTTCTTAAATATAAAATATTTATGTTAATGTTTACATAATTTAATTGTCTGCATTTTTTGAAGCGCTCTCCTTTCTAAATAAGGACTGTGAATTGCAGAAAACTGATTATTTTTCTGAAAATTTTAACTGCAGAAAAAGATGAAAACTTTATGTTAAATTTTTTAGAACTCCCATGCTTGGGAGAAAAAAAAATGGTCCAATTAGCATCAACAGTAGCATTTCTGTTATATAAGCCAAGAAGTAGATAGGAAGGACTGGATCTGCCAACTGTACCTTTTTTTAAGGACACCCTTATATTTTCTTGAATAATTATATGATTTACTGAGTGTTAGTGAAGAAAAATTTAATGTTCATCTCTACTGGGATATGTGCTAACCTGATTAAAAGTGTAAGAATAATAAAACCAGAAATTGAAGCTATATTTCCCTGCAGACTGCTATCAATTTTGAAGGAAACCATCCATCATAAATGTAAAGAAATGTTCTCTGAAGACTTAATTTAAGAAAAATATCTAATGTATCATCATATTGTGATGACCCCAGGGAGCTGGTAGGAAGACTAGTACTGGGATAGAAACAGTGCAGAAGTTTCTTCTTAGCCTTCCTTTTCATTTTCCAATCATTTCACATAAACTTATTCAGTAATAAAGGAATGTGTAGCTGTGAACTCATGCATCTAGTTTGGGACATTGGAGAGGAGGTAATAATATTATCATATTTTGAAAACACTATTTTTCGTAAACATAGTAAGCTGATTTTTTTGGTCATATAAAATAGAAAATCTATATAAAGCTATTTGAATGAGAGGTCAAGGTTATATACATAATAATGCATTATGGCTCATCCTCACATAGGTAATCATGATGCAACATTTTCTATATGCCCCTTTTAATGTTGTATTCTTGTCTATAAATATAGAGAGAAACAATAAAGTGTGCAGTCACCCCTGAACTTGGATCACTGGGTTAAATAGAATGAACACAATTCTGAGACAGTGTATGTGGGTTTTAGTACTGCCTATGCTACATTCTAGTTATGTAAACTGGGGAAGTGACTGAAATTGAGATACAAAATTCTAACCTAAAATTTTGAATAAATATTACATTTTATGACAGCATGGATAGACCTAGAGGGTATTATGCTAATTAAAATAAGCGAATCAGAGAAATACCATATGATTTCACTTTCATAGGAAATCTAATGAACAAAATCAAGAAAAAAATAGAAAATATTCATAGATGTAGAAAGCAGTCTGACAGTTGTCAGAGGGGAGGGCTACTGGGAGGGATGGGGGCAGCTGGAAGAGGGTAAATAGGAGATAGATGATGACGAAAGGACACTAGACTTGGATGGTGACCACACAATTCAATATGCACAGATGATGTATCATAAATATGTACACTTGAAACCTGTATAATTTCATTGACCAGTGTAAACCCAATAAATTCAATAAAAACTTTAAAAAATAAAGTATAAAATAAACACAAAAATGATACTATTTCAACCAACAGATTTCATTAGAATATAAGATTCTTCAGGGCAAGTTGTTTTTATATTTTTTCTTTTATATTTTAGGATATTAGGCCCCAATAGCAGAGTTTTAAAAAAAACCAACATCTTTACTGAGGTATAATTTACATCAATAACTGTACATAAGTGTGCAAATTGATGGTTTTGACACACATGGATATAGATATACCCTAGAAACCATCACCGCAATCACCATCATGAACATATCTACCACCCCTAAAATTTTATTGTGCATTTTTGTAATGTCCCTCTCTCATTCCCAAACACCAACCCTATTCTTAGGCAATCACGGATCCCTTCTGATACTATAGATTATTTTGCATTTTTTAAGATTTTATATAAATGAAATCATATGATATATGTTCTTTTTTGTCTGGCTTCTTTCACACAACATAGTTATTTTAAGATTCAGCCATGGTGTTTCATGTACTTTTGTTTCTGAATAGCACTCCATTGCATGGCCATAAAACAACTTATTTTTCACTTATTTGTAATGGACATTTGTTTGTTCTTCTGTGTTCTTGTAACAAATAAAGATCCTATAATCTTAGCCATTTCTGTGGAGAAGTAGTACTATCTCATATGGTTTTCATGATGCTGAGTATCTTGTCATGTACCTATTTCTGGTATGTGTATCCTCTTGTGAGGGGCTGCTTTTATTATCTTGTGCACTCTGAGGACATCATAGTGTCTTGAACATTATAAGTGCGGTAAAATGTTTGTTAAGGTGAATTGTGCCAGTGTATTGGAATCCATGTAACAACTTTACCTAAAAATATAATTATCACTCTCCCCTTTATTTGAACATTTTTAGAGTCAAAAATTCAAAATATCACATCCTCTTGCATATCATCATCCAAATGCCATGTATAAGATGACAACTTCAAATTTATCAGCTGCCTACTCACATGGCAAGTTGTGTGTTCATAGATATCTCTAATTTAAGATGTGTGAAAACAGATCCTGACTTTTCTCTCAAAACTGCTTAATCTGCATTCTGACCCACCTAAATTAACAGCAATTCCATCCTTGTAGCTGCTCATGGCAATTTATTAATTATGTGGTTCCCTAACTCACTAATATCAAATCCATCAGCTGGTCATGCTTTTTCTACTTTCAAACTATATCACGTATATATTTTCTTACCAATTCCATTCCACTCTATGTTCATTCTAACCTAGGCATGTTAAACTCGCGGCCCACAGGCCACATGCAGCCCACAACAAATATTTTAGCGGCCCAGCCAATATAACGGTATGTAAGAAACATTTTAATAAAAATTTTGTAACTTAGCCCTAGCTGGTTTGGCTCAGTGAATAGAGCGTTGGCCTGTGGACTGAAGGGTCCAGGTTCGATTCCGGTCAAGGGCATGTACCTTGGTTGCGGGCACATCCCCAGTAGGGGGTGTGCAGGAGGCAGCTGATCGATGTTTCTCTCTATCCCTCTCCCTTCCTCTATACAAAAAATCAATAAAATATATTTTTTAAAAAAAATTTTAACTTAATTTTTACAATATCTTGTTATAAATAATTATTAATAATGAACTACAACGTTTGCTAATAACTGATTACTATAATCGTGTTGCATTCATTTCCCTTATGCACCTTATGCGCAGGCTCACTATTTCTCTCCATTAATACTAGCATCGAATATATTAGCATCCAATTGCTGTCATTAGTTTTGGACTGACTTGTTTGGTGTGTGCAACAGGAAATATTTTGCTTTCGGAGAACAAAAAGAAAATAGGTTTATTTGCATTGTGCTTATTAATTTGTGCAGTTATTCAGTGTCTAGCAAGTTAATGTTCAAGAAAAATATGAATTTTTATTAAAATGTTCTATTATTTTATGTTAATGATTACTCATTTATTTCAGCCCTTTGTATTCAGCATGTCTCTATTGAAATAAACCTGTTTCCATGAAAATTGAAGCTTTCAGTTTTTTGTGGCCCACATAAACTTAAACCTTGTTTATTTGGCCCATGTTAGCCTTGAGTTTGACACCCTTGTTCTAACCCCTTACTACTGGCCCTCCCTACCTCCACCTTATTATTCGTGTGTTCTCAATAGAGAATGAATAAATGTTTTTCAATTCTGTCAACTTCATTTTTATAAACTTATTTTATTTTTGTTGAATTTATATTTTTTGATTTGTTTGTACTGACATGAATATAAAAAATGGAAAATTTTATAAAAATGGGACTTCATAATGTACAGCTTCATCAGATATTCATTTGTATCTATACAATATTTAGTTTAAAATAGAATTAAAATATTTTGAGATGATTTTTCTGAGAGCATATTCAGCAGATATTTATATGTGATGAGTTTATAATCTTTTTTTATTAAATGAGTAATGCAGAGTAGAAAAACCCATTCAATAGAAATACTGAGGTAATTTAGAATAAGAGAATAAATCAAAAGGAGAAATCAGTGATGGCACTAAAACAAAAAAGGAATTCAGAACATGAAGGCTGGAAATGACCTAATCTTCACTCAGTCCCCTTCTGTTGTTTCTGTTGCATGCCAGAAAGCTCATATTTAAGCTTGAAATAAACAAAGAAAATTGAGAATTCCAAAAAGTCTAAATTTTATTTTCTAAGTACTCATTTCCTTCACAAAACTGTAGCATTTCATGACTATTTCTAATATATTTTATAAAAATTTATATGTTCATTGACATGTATATGTCATTCTTTGTCATGTTTATTATATTTAAACAAATATTTTACATTTCCATCTGATTTTTTTGTATCATTCTTACTCAATTTGAGAGATCTATTTAGGCTTCTTGGTGTACATGATTAACATACACAAAAGTGTATATGGATATATACATGAGTATATATGTTTTTAATTATGTGCCATTATATGTACTTACATCAGATGAGTTTTATGTATTTAAATTATTTGAAAACTAGAAGCCCGATGCACGAAATTCATGCATGGGGTGGGGGGGCGTCCCTCAGCCCGGCCTGCACCCCCTCCAATCTGGGATCCTTCTCATAATCCGGGACCACTGGCTCTTAACAGCTTACCTTCCTGCTGGCCTGATCCCCTTAACTGCTCTCCCCTGCCGGCCTGATCACCCTAACTGCTCTCCCCTGCCAGCCTGATCACCCTAACTAGTCTCCCTTGCCTGCCTGATCACCCCTAACCACCTCTGCCTCAACCCCACCACCATGGCTTTGTCTGGAAGGATGTTCAGAAGGTCGTCCAGAAGATGTCCAGTCTAATTAGTGTATTACCCTTTTATTAGTATAGATGTCAATTAAAATCTTAAAAGATTTTCCAAATGTCTGTGAAATCTCTCATACATTGAGAAAGAATTTATATCAATTCCTCTTCTGTGCTTATTCCTCTTCTGTGCTTTTTCTTCTTCCATGTGTATAAACATAAATCTGTTTTGTTTATCTTCAACTATATGAGGCCCTCATATCTCCATAGCATATTTAAAAAAGAGAATTAGTCCCAATAATTTCAAATCCAAATATTTGTTCATCTTCACTAAAACTCACATATTCTGCTTCTATATTCAGTTTTATATAAAGATCTAAATAATGAATGGAAGTTTTAGACATGTAGTTTTGGAGAGATACAAAATAAAATTATGGTGTGAACTGCTGTGAGATACATTAAATTTCCTATGCTGAGGTCAGCAATAGAAATATTATATACAACATGTATGGGTTGGATGTGAAAGGATAGCATATATAGTTTGTAAGTAACTGATGAAGCATTTCTTTCTTCATGCAAATATTCCATAGGGGCCTCCCCATAACATGGCAATCTCAGAGTAGTTGGACTTCTTACATGGTGGCCTGTTTTCTCAAAAGTAAATCTCCCAAAAGAGTAAGGCAGAAGCAGCAATGTTCCTTACAGCCAGAAGGATCAAAGCCACTCTTGCTGCACTATGTTGTTAATACAGGGCCAGCCTAGATTTATAGCGTGAAGGGACCATCCATACAAGGACTTCAATTTCAGGAAGTGTGGTTCGTTGTGTTTGGAGGGCCATCTTGTAGACTAACTACCACGATGACAACCAAATGAAGAGTATATAGAAAAAAACGGATCTTTTAAAATTATTTGATATTAGAAGGAATATCAATCCAACAAAATTTAAATTATATTAGATGTCATTTATCAAAACTCCAGTGGGTATCAAAATGTAAACTTATCTGAAATGTAAGCTAATTCTGCTGGAACCATGGGTCGTTATTAAAATAATATATTTTTCAGTAGCCACAATAAGTCTGTTTTGCAGTTAAGACAGCTAGCTGATGACTTACAGTGCTTGATCTACTCTATGACAGGGAACCCTAGGATATCAGTCAATCACTTAACCAAGAGAATTCAAAATGTGTAAAGCTATATTCTCTGAAAAAATAATGACTCTGTGTATAAATTTTTAACGGATCATTTATAAATCCATGAAAAACCTCCATTTGGTCATGCTTGCTTAAATTTTAATGCAAAAGTGGTCTTATTTCTATTAATTAATTATACAAAATTGTTTTATTCCAACCACTCCTGAGATCAGTTTAGGCTTTAGAATTAACTATCTCCTGCCAAAATGATGGTTATAAAACCTGATCATTAAGAGAATTTTCTAAAGAAAATCATGACTAAAATTATTTTTCCATTGATATTGTTAAAGAGAAAAATGTAATGATGCTTATTGCAGATGTTAAGATAGATATATTATTCAGAACCAGCATGACAGGTATAGGGAGGGATTTTGTTTCACACAATGATTCAGGAGAAAATCTTCAACTCACTATTTCAATGTTGTGCTCAGGTTACCCCAATTTTCAGAAGGGGAAGACACTTGGTGAGATAATGTACCTGTTCTGCAAGTGGTACACGTCATAGAAATGAAACTTAGCATGTCCCAGGAGAAAAAAAAAATACATTTTTGAAAATAAATAGTAGATCTTCCCATAATAACTAAATAACTCAAATAATCAACAGAGAAAAAATTGCCCCTAGAAATAATGGTTGAAAAATTTACATTTCAAAGAAATTCAAAAGTACTGGGAATAAATTCATGGAAAGAAGTTCACCATCATCAGTCATAAAGGATACACAAAATCAAATGAAAAGTAAAAACTCTTATACAGATATGCTGCTGATTGAATAATAAATTGTGACAAAAATTGATTCAGACAGAGAAAAAATTGTCAATGCCTGATAAAAAACAAGATTCACACATCTTATGGCCCAGCAATTCCACTCATTAACATATTATTCCATTAATTTTTTTCACTTGTACACCAGGACAAATGTACAAAAATACCCATATAATAGCATATGTAAAAGTGAGCACCAAAAAAACAATATGTATATTAACAGAAAAAAAGGATAAATAAATTATGGTACATTCATATAAGTTCCTACACAACAGTTGAATGAATGTACTATTGCTACAGAAATCAATATGAATGTATTCAGAAACATAAAATTAAGTGAAAAAATTATGTTACAGAAAACTGTTCATTAATGAATATTATTTATGAAAAGCTTAGAACAAATTAAAAATCATATTGTTAATTATATAAGCACATACACAATATACTACATAATATATATAATGATACATTAAAGCATATAGAACATATATACATAGATATTTCAAATCAAAAACAATAAATGTTGAACAGAGAAGTCAAAACATTGGTTACCTACAGTAGAGAGGAGAATTTTATCTAAAAGAACAGTGTTTGGATCCTGCTCATATTATTTTATTTCCTTTTTTTTTAACTGAATTGTGGATATAGGAGACTTTATTTTTAAAGAATAGTATATATGTGTGTAATATATTTTCTGTTACTGATGTATCTTATAATAAATCTTTAAAATTGATTGCCTAAGATTATCTATGTGAAGGAAAGACAAAATCCACTCTCCTTGATTCTCAAACATATATCTCTAAATAAAGTTAGATCCACTGAGATATAGGTAAGCAAACATATTCAAGGCCTGATGTTTGGCATTACATTTTCCCCCCACTCTTTTGTTGCCTTTTTAATATATTTATAGAAACCTTAACTGCTATCCCAACACATTTAAACTTACAGATGTATTAATACCATTTTCTTTCACTGTGATCTATTCTTTGCTATTTTATAATTTATATTTTAATATATATACATATATGTTTTGTCTCTGCATATATGTTCTTCTATATACTAGAAAATACAATAATGTTTACAGATATTTCATACATACAGCCACTCTAAAGATGTGATCATGATAAAATATTTCAATTATCTCATAATTTTAAGCATTGCAATCTTATATTTCAAAGAGTAGTTTAATAAAAAGCATTAATGGAATTAATTAAGCAACACAAAACTGATGAACATCATTTTTTAACATGTAAAAATTTAATAACTCTGTTCATGCCTAATGAAATTGCTGCTGAAAGTACCTCCTTGTTTACAGGTAGACAGTCAATGATTGAATTATTGTGGAACAGGAAAATATAAAGGAAGGAAGAAAGCAGGAGTCAGGAAAGCAATTAGCAGAATCTGATAGAGTGTTACTAACTTAATAAAAACATGACTGTTTCTTTGATTGTAAAAGAAAATACTTAAAGTGATTCACTGTTGAAAATTATATTTGAAAATATAGCATTCTGTCAATGTTTAATAATCAATAATCTCTTTTTGTAAGACTTTAAAGAAGATTTGTAATCATAGTGCCTAGTATTGATAATTCCATTCTTATCTTAAGAATAGGTAGAGTCTGTCTCATAAATAATATTTTATTCAACAATACTTTGCACAATCATGTGTGTGTCACCCCATAAAATATGTGTAGACATTATATAGTCATATATAACTGGTAATTAATGTTTGGATTTAAGTTTTCTACATTAGACATGTTGGCTAAACATGTATACAGATCACGTGGCTGTCTATTTACTGTGAGCTAATATGAGACCTCTCCCAAGACCTTTTGCTCCCATTGACCATGAAATTATTATTATTAAAGTCATCCTTATGAAAACAAGAGAGATGCCTATTAAATTGCATGATTTTTTATGAAATGAGTGATTTTTAAGACAGTAGAATAATAATAATAAAAAAAAGAAAGGAAATTTCCAATAGATGAGAATGATAGAAGAGTAATCTTGATATTTGAAACCAGTGGGAGAGATTGAGCAGTGAGAATGTATGTTAAACAAATAGCGATAAATAGTCAAAACAAAGTTCTAACTACTTCACAATATGTCTATGACTAGTCATTTGTGAAGAAAATTAATGCACTGTATCTGCACTCATCCTGAGGGACAGATCCATTTATTTTTCTCTAGTGGTTTATACTTATGGGATCCCTTTCTCTTTTTTAAAATAGGAAGTTTCATGAGATTATAATCTTCATTTAATTGCATTTTATCTCCCTGCCTTGGAACATAAATAAGAAACAGATATCCTCAGAGCCAGGGGAGGCTGCAAGGCTCTAGGACAGCGGTTCTCAACCTGTGGGTCGCGACCCCTTTGGCGGTCAAACGACCCTTTCACAGGGGTCGCCTAAGACCATCCTGCATATCAGATATTTACATTATGATTCATTACAGTAACAACATTACAGTTATGAAGTAGCAACGAAAATAATCTTGTGGTTGGGTCACAACATGGGGAACTGTATTTAAAGGGCCAGGAGGTTGAGAACCACTGCTCTAGGAGAAGCTCTGTGTTTAGTTCTGTGCTACATTCTACATTCGGGCATAGAATTGTAATGGCACAGTGTTGTCGATACCAAATAGTCCGAGGGTTCTCTCCAGAATTCCCATGGTCCAGGGCCAGTATTAGAAAGGTCAAGAAATATACACAGGCCCCAGTAATGAGACAGTAGCTTTTGAAAAGTTGGTGGAACAACAGATATCAGGGGATCAAACAGAAATTCAAGTAAGTCAGGAATGTTAAGACCAGAAGAAAATACTGGGATCTACAGATTCAGCCAGCACAGTAGATTAGAAGGCTCCTTTGGACCAGCTGCGCCCTTTTGCTAAAGCACAAATCAGACCAGGTCACCTAGCACCTGACCTCAAAGGTGGGTGGGGAGAGGTTACCCAAAGAACTTATATGCATAACCCATGGATAAGACAATAGTGTGATGGTCTGATGGTGGTGGTGATGGTGGGGGGGAGTTCAGGGGGTCAATGGGGAAAAAGAAGGGGACATACTTTAAACAATATAGATTTATTTAAAAGAATAGCATAATAACCTACACATGTGTATCCAAAAAATGCCTCACTTCTTTCCAACGGGTACCACTAGACAATCTTCAAACATGCCTGGATAGCCTGGATAGGTTGTTAGGATCAGGTTGGCAAGAGAGACAAACTTATCAAACCGAGCATGGATCCAAGAAAAACTGGGTCATTCAACACTAAGGTACTAATTAAAAGAATCTTAAAATGGTGTTATTTCACAACATTATGTTTCCCTGAACTTGATAATTTAGATCAATGATAGAATTTGAAGAGAAGTGTTTATGATTTGCATATGTGAGTTATGCCATGACTAAATTTGTTTGTTGTTCTGCTATACTAACAAAGATAACGTAATATAATCATTGGAAAAGAGAATATTGCTTTTTAATAAGATTAAGAAAAGTTAGTGGAAAAAAAGATCTTGAATGGGAAATATTACTTTCTTTTCTGATTCACAGTTAAAGCTGTGAAAAATGACAGAAGCCATCTTCTATATTACACAATTTTGGTAAAAATTAGAAATCCTTCCTCACTGCCTAGTAACTCAAAATAAAGGTAGTAAATAAAGAATGGGGGTAGTACCTGTAAGTTTATTTTATATCTATTTATAATGACATGTTGATGAATTGCCTATACTTTCAGAATAAACCAGGAACTGTGTTTGTAATGTGCTAATGGGGAGATACAACATTTAATATCCACTGTCTAGTATCAAAATTGTTTTGATTAATGTTCCAATTTTTTTTAGGTCAGGGAGAGTTACTATATAACATATATTATTTAACAAAGAAAACAGAAGCCAAGTTATTTCCCTGAAGAACTGTTATTTCTACTTTATTTACTCTCATTCACTTCTTAATTCATTGTAACTGAACTTTTACATTTTCTACTCCAATGAAAGTACCTAAAAATATATTTTTAAAATTTGTCAAAACTCAAAGTCTTACTTATTTTTCTGTGGCTTTTGGTTGTATTGGTCAATCTCTTCCTGAGACAACACACTTTAACTTTTGACCTTTACACTTTATAATACATTTTTGCTAGTTTTCTGTTATAAAAATTCCGTTTCTTCTCATACTGTTCATTTTTATCAATGAGATTCCATCATTAAATTCTGCACCTATATGTGATGAATTTCTAGTCTACTTTACCAAACTTCTTCCCTCTCCATATATATATATGATGTCCTATAAACAACTGTTTAATAACCTTACTTTTCCATTCCCACTATTCTCTTATTAATTTGATATTTTCCATTCTCACTATTCTCTTATTAATTTAATATTACTATGTTACAGTTAACTATGATAACTGATATTAATCATCATGATGACAATGATTATAACCATTTGCAGTTGTGAATCAACCTTTCCCAAATATACTGTGCTCTTTTACATTTTCTTTTATTTAAAATCTCATTTCTTTTTTAAAATTCATTTTGCCTTCTTCTCCCTTCTCTATGAGGGTAATTCTCATTAACATTCAAAATCAAATTAAACGTATCTTTTTCTTTAGCAACATTAGGAAAAATTAATATATTTGTAATCAATTTGTTTGATCAACAATGTAAATTTATTGGGACATAGCAGAGCACTGAAAAATCCCTGCCTTCCTAGAGTTTACAATCTTAATAATTTCCTGCTGTTTTGAAGTGCCTAATATTTACCAGATACCGTGACACATTCTTTAAGTGTAACACTTAATCTTCCAGACAAGCCTATGAAAGGGGTTCAATCATTAACAATTACTATCCCATTTTTGGAGCTTCAAAAACTGAGGCATAAAACAAGAGGCAACAAGCTGTGAACTATAAATTCTTCCCTTTTAATTGCTAAATTTGAACTATTCAATAAAAACATTACAAATAGTTTGTTACCACATATAAGTCAAGCCTCAAGATGAGGATGTTTAGAGGTGGCATTTACAAAAGACTTGAACTATTTTGACATAGATTTTTATAAAAAATGGTATATGAGAGAGTATGAGATTTCAGATTTCCTGATTTTCACATGATTCAATTAACTAAGCCTTATCAGGTATCAAACATTTTCACACAAAGGAGCCCACAACCTAGTGAGGGGGAAATAGATATAGAAGTAGAAGAAAACGAATAAATATACTACAATGTAATAATGACCATACTATCGCTCCGTATGTTACAAACAAAGAAGGTAAGATAAATTCTCACTAAGTCAGGAAACATTTTATAAGACAAATGTTTTTAGATACTAGTCTTAAAGGTAAATGAAGACTGCACAAAACAGTTAAAAAATACATGGGAATGTAAAAATGAAAACTGTATGTTCAGAAATAGCAAGTAAACACATATATCTAGGAAAGGTTGGATGCCAGAGTTGTGTTGTGAAGCAAAAATTGGGCTGGAACTCAGCAATGAAGGCCTTTGTACACTTGAATAAGAAATTTGAATTTCATTCTGAAAGCATTGGGTGGTTTCTTGACATCATGTCAGAAAGTGGTATATTTTTCAAATGTACTTAAATATATTCCTTACCAACTTGGAGCTCCCAAAGAGGGAAATCATGTGCATGCTGAAGATCCTACTAGAAAAACTGATGGAACTCTGTATATTGCCAGCACTTCAAGTAGTAAATACAATTCATTAAATTCTGCCTCAAGGGTTATTGAAATTGTATCTAAAGATGTTAAAAACACACAGCGTGCTAAAGCAAATGATGAATTCAGTTTTATTCAATGTACTTCACATTTTAAAAATGTCAAAATACTATTAAATTCAATTAGAAAAATATAGCTCTTTAAATTACAAAATCCATACTAAATTAATAATTATATTGATGATAAGGACATATTGATTACATGTACAGGTAATTCTACCTTCTTCTCAATGTGTGAATTTGGGTCAACTCCCTAAACGCCTGGAAACCATCTATAAAATCAGTGGAATTTTTTTAACTTATCTTAAAAGATTTTTCTAACCATTAAATGGAATAAGTATATGAAGGACTGGCTACAGTGTTAGGCACAGAGCATTGTTTTATTAATTTGACTAAAAGTAAGCATATTTAGTACTATAGCAATTGCTAATATAAATTTACTCTATGACTAGATTTAATTGATTATTTTAAATTAATGTTTATAAATGTTTTTCTCTTGGGGAAAGAATAAAGAGTAAGGTGGGGTGAGGTGTTTGGAGCTTGAAAAGTAGGGCCTGAGTGGAAAAGTGCTGTACAAAAGCTTGGAGGGGAAGCACTAAGAATAATGAACGTTTGTGGCCAATTCTTGACCATGTCATTTAGAGTATTGGAAAGTCTGCGTCCTGACAGGTCTGGCTCAGTGGATAGAGCGTTGGCCTGTGGACTCAAGGGTCCCAGGTTTGATTCCGGTCAAGGGCATGTACCTTGGTTGTGGGCACATCCCCAGTGGGGAGTGTGCAGGAGGCAGCTGATCGATGTTTCTAACTCTCTATCCCTCTCCCTTCCTCTCTGTAAAAAAATCAATAAAATATATTAAAAAAAAATAAAGTATTGGAAAGTCTGCACATCCAGAATGAAAATTTCTTATGAAACATTTTTCTTTTTAAATTCATACATTTTTTGATATTTCAGCTTTATGTGATCTAAGTTGTTAATCTATAATAATGAAAGGGTAATATGCTAATTAGACCAGACATCCTTCCGGACGTTATTCTGGATGTCCTTCCAGATAAAGATGGGCCTGGCAAAGCCCAGGTCCTGGGTGCCTACGAGTGGCCAGAGGGAAGCCGCCTGGGTCCCGGGTGCCTACCGGCAGCTGGAGGAAGGAAGGCCTACTCTTGCACGAATTTTTGTGTATCAGGCCTCTAGTGTAGTTTACAAACTCTAATTTCAGAACCATAGAAACAATCTACTTGAAAGAACAACTTAATTGCTTTCAGTTCATATACATGCATAAACTCAGAGTATATATTTTTCTGCATTATAGTCTAAAACTCTGTTTTATACTTCAAAATATAATTAAAACTAAAATTTGTTTGATTGAACAAAATCTAAATGTCTCATCTTATATAAATAAGGACACACATTTTACAAAGCTATTACATAAAAGTGTGAAGTACTATTTTTTAAAGTGTATTTTTATGGATTTCAGAGAGGAAGAAAGAGAGAGAGATCAATGATGAGAGAGAATAATCCCCTACTGATGGGCCCTAACCAGAATCCAACTGTGACCTCCTGGTTCATAGGTGGACACTCAACCACTGAAACACACCTGTCAGGCGTGAAGTACTATAAACATGAGGTTCTCTCCATCCCTCATGTCAGAAACACTTTCTCTTAATGATCCTTAAATCAAGAGTTTAGAAATTTTCCTTTGGATTCAGTTGTATCTATTACTCACTCATCTCAGATACAGCCTATTCATGTAGGATCCGTTTTCCCCATAAAAATCTTGCTCAGTGCTATATCGTGGTGAGAGATTGTGAGTTATTGAGTAAACTATGTATTTCCTGAAAATTAGTTTAGGAGCTAATGTTGTATCTTAGAAACAATACAAAATGTTTTCAGTTATTCACAGCTAAAGTAAAACTGTTGTTGGAAGCTCTTCCTGTAACTTCAGGCATAGCTGGGTGATATGATCATGTGGGGCTCTCAGTCGTTCACCAGTCTTTATCTACTCTACTTACCATTATACCCACTTTTCTGTCTGCAGTGTCACAAGCACGGTTAGCACTACCTTTTCCAAGGTGCCTCGTGTTGCAGTTACTACAGGGCCCATCTACTACATTTTTGTAGCTGACTGATGCCCTGCACTATAGCTGAGGTGTCTGACTGGGAAGAGCATTCTCTCCATCATTGCCAAAATCCATGGTTTGCAATGCTTCCTCTGTCTGCACACTCTTATACACAGCCTATTATCAACAGCAACATTTCGCATTATGCTTCTGTTCCAAGTGACAGATGGCATACCTGTTTCTCCCTTAAAAAAGAAGGGAGAGCTCTGGCCAGTTTGGCTCAGTGGATAGGGCATCGGCCTGCGACTGAAAGGTCCTAGGTTAGATTCCGGTCGGGTGCACATGCCCGAGTTGTGGGCCCGTTCCCCAGTGTGCGGCGTGTGGGAGGAGGCCGATTGGTGATTATCTCTCATCACTGATGTTTCTCTCTCTTTCTTCCTCTCTGTGGTCAATAAAAATATATTTAAAGAAAGAAAAGAGAGGAGAAAGATGAATACATGCAATTTGGAAAACAAAACAAAACAACCCTCTGGACACTCTCATACACTGAGTAGCAACTTAGCTCCTCCTGAGAATTATCATTTACTATTATTAACGTAACAACCATCGATATATAAACTTCCAAAATATTTACTCTGCATAGAAACTTTTTGAGAAAAAAGGAAATAATAAAGGGTGTGAGTGTTTAGGACTATAAGCATAATGATATTAAAGAAAGTGTTAGATAAACATACCTAAAAAGGAGAACACTGGGAAAGTAACTTACTTTGACATTTCCCCCCTTTCTTTCACTTTTAAATTATTTAGACTACCCTTTCTAAAAACATAACACTCTCAGAAAGACAGAGCTGAGAAAACCATCCCGGCAGAACCCTGCCCTCAGGCAGCCCATGTCTAAACCATCTAGGACAGTTCATTTTCTTTGCTTCTCTATCTTACATCAGTATCAGACAGCAGAACCTACACTGGAATTTTCACACCCTGACTGTCCAGGATATTCTCAGTCATTCAACAAAAATCTGTTAGGTATTAACAGGATTTTAACCCATTCTTCCTTTTTGAAAAATTTTAAATGTGCAGAGAACATACACACAGAATTACACACACACACACCAAATTGTTTAGTGTAAATTATTAGAAAACATTTATCATTTCCAAAAGGGAATTAATTATTCAGGTCAGTAGGTTACTTTCAGAAAAGATAGAAGAATTTGAGATTTTTATTTACAATCTTAATTAACAGTGCCATAGCCTGTCTCTTTAAATATCTTTAAATAGACTTGTTTAAAGTATTCAGTCTTTGAACAGCACAGTTTTTATTCACATTATTTATTTTTGTTATTTATTAATTTAGAAGCATTCTGTCTTTACTTATTTTTAAATAGCATGACACTCTAAATGACCATAATGATTATTCATATAATACCAACATATTTTATTATTCATATATTTTATGGTAAATAATTAACAATCTTATGATTAAACCACCCAGCATTCAAATTTCTTATCACACGTTATTTCTTAAAAAAAAAACCACACACACACAAAAAAACACAGTTTTATGAAATCTCTGCCAAAGCAAATCTGTACTCATGACTTGTTAATGTTTTTTTTTTAAATTCACAACATAGGAAACTATCATCTTTTGAAAATGAAAATCATATTTTTCCAGAATAAATGGAGGGACACAATTGTTGACATAAAAAAGGGGCCAAAACTGTAGAGAATTTTTATGAGAATATTTGAGCCAAATGGACAACATATGCCAAGGGGCAAGATCTCAAATGCTCCTGTACATGTTCTAAATACACTTTGGTGGATCTTTACTTAGCATTTTACTGGAAAGTAAACATTTCACTTAACATTGTTAACCAAAATATGATTTCAACCAGCTGTAGAGGAGAATAGTTTCTTGCATGTATACCATTCTTTCATAAAGTTTCATGAAGTTTGTTGGAGTCCTTGGGTTTTTCTATTAACTCAATGAACCAAGATAATAGCTTCTGTTTCACAAGTGAGAAGTAGACATTCTCAGTAAGGTTATTTGCCTGGCGAAATACCATGGGCAAACATGAAGTTCATTGTTCAGCTGTTACCTTTGCTTTGGCAGCCTGGGTAATTTGCTTCTACCGTGTGAAAAGCCCGTGAGTTGTCCACCTGGCAGCTTATCTACTACTTTAAGAGAAGATAATAGTAGCCTAAAATATACCTTTTGTTTTCCACTCTGCTGCTTATTGTCCACTTTTAGAGGTCAGCTACTGCTATGACAACTATGCATACCTGGAACTAAAGGCAACTGTTTCCGCAGCAGCTGTTTAGACAGAGTGATCTGAAGGTTGACAATAGTATCGAATCAGCCTTGCAAGTAACTACCAAACATTTAATAGTCACTAAAAGGCTACAGTTCTTTTCCTTCAAGAAAGAAAAACAAGCAAAAAAACAGTAATATAAAAAGCAAACCAATAAGCCAGTATAAATTATTTAGTGGACAGATTTCCAGGAAAATGTCAAAATAAATTTGATTGTATAACTTATTTAAAAATTATTTTGAGATTACTAATCTGAGTCACAATATAATAAAGTCCTATTCAGAATGGGAGTGAATACCACGCTATTATCTTGTCTAGTTATAAAGTCATAGAAATAAAAATGTTCAGTCTCAATGGGATAATTTTAGGTTAAACATAAGGTTAAATTTCCTGACAAAACTTGCTAAAGTAATATGGTTCCCAGGAAAACTGTCAAATTGCCTATGAAGATATTTAAAGATTTCTGGTGCATGTAATCTTGTACATGTTCCTCTATTCTAGAAAATGTCTTCAACTTTCCTATGACTGTTTACCCTAAACTTTTAACTTCTTAATAACATAAATAGGTATGTGACCTCATCATTATTATAACATTTGTATAAAGATATTAATTATTCAGAATACAATTTAATATAATTAGTACTATGTGAATTTGTCTTCAAATACAATTACTTATCAGGAGGATGGACTATCCATTCTAATAAAGAGGGAATATGCTAATTGGCCCTCATGCTGCTGCAAAGACGATGGCGCCCATAGCCAATAAGGAGGGAATATGCTAATTTACTGCCATGCCCTCAAATATGGCGACACCCACAGCCAAAGAGGAGGGAATATGCTAATTGACTGCCATGCCTTCAAAGATGGCAGCATCCATAGCCATAAGATGGTGGCGCCCAGTCCCCTCAGCCCTGCCTGCCTCCAGAGTCCCCCAGTCCCCTCAGTCCCCCAGTTACCCAGGGCCAGTCCAAGGCACAGGCAAGCCTCAGATGGAGGCTGTCCAGCCACCCAGGGCCACCCGAGGCTCAGGTAACCAGGGCCAGCCGAGGCTTGTGCTGCTGGCAGTGGCAGCAGCAGAGATGTGATTGTGCATCGCCTTCCCCTGATCGCCAGGTTGCCTCTCGCCCCTGAGAGCTCCCGGACTGTGAGAGGGGGCAGGCTGGGCTGAGGGAACCCCTTCCAGTGCATGAATTTTCATGCACCGGGCCTCTAGTCTATACTAATAAAAGGATAATATGCTAATTAAGGTGGATGTCTTCCAGATGACCTTCTGGACATCCTTCTGGACAAAGCCATAGTGGCTGCAAGGGCCATTGTGAAGGCCAGCAGTGGAAACAGCAGCGGGGTAATGGGGGTGGCACCTTCCCCTCATCCGCCAGGTCGCCTCCCACAAAGGGAGGCCATACTGCAGTTTAGGCTGGGGGCTGAGGCAGAGGCAGTTAGGGGCAATCAGGCCAGCAGGGGAGCAAGTTAGGGTCGATCAGGCCAGCAGGGGGGCAATGTAGGGGCAATCAATCTGGCAGGCAGAGGCAGTTAGCATACCCTGGCAGTCAGCCATCCCCCAAGGGGTACCAGATTGAAGAGGGTGCATGCCGGACCCCTCCCAGGCACAAATTTCATGCACCGGGCCTCTAGTCTATACTAATAAAAGGGTAATATGCTAAGTAGACCAGGAGACCTGGACATCCTTCCAGACAAAGTCATGGTAGTGGGGCCAAGGCAGAAGAGGTTAGGGGCGATCAGGCTGGCAGAGGAGGGCAGCTGGGGGCAAGAAGGCCAGCTGGATGGGGGCAATTGGGGGCGAGAAGGCCGGCAGGGGGGGTAGGTGGGGGCAAACTGGCTGGTGGGGGAGGTCAGGTGAGGGTGATCAGGCCAGAAGGGGGTCATTTGGGAGCAAGCAGACCAGCATGGTGGGGGGCAGTTGGGGGCAAGCAGGCCAGGAGGGGCGGGAAGTTAGGGGTGATCAGGCCAGAAGGGAGGGGCAGTTGGGTTGATCAGGCTGGCACCCAGAGTGGTTAGGGGCAATCAGGCAGGCAGGCAGGTGAGCGGTTAGGAGCCAGTGGTCCCGGATTGCGAGAGGGATGTCTGCTGCCAGTTTTTGGACATCCCCCGAGGGGTCCCAGATTGGAGAGGGTGGAGACCAGGCTGAGGGACATACCCCCCCACACACACAAATTTCGTGCACCGGGCCACTAGTCTATAATAATAAAAGCATCATATGCTAATTAGACCAGACTTCCTTCTGGACGAAGCTATGGCTATAAGGAAAGCCTGGTCCCAGGTGCCAGAGGGAAGCCAGACGTCCTTTCATGCAGGTCGGGCCTTTAGTTACATATAAAAGGGACCTAAAAGGTCATCTAAGCTAGTTTTTCTTAATGTGTGTTCCGTGAACCTCTGTATTAGAATGACTTGGTTTCCTTGTTTTAAAAAGACCTACATAGGCATGAATAATTAGCAGCTTTGGAGGTAGCTTTTAGGAACTAGTTTCTGTTTGTTTGTTTGTTTTTGGAAATAAGTACTCCAACTGAATTATAACCTTTTTAAATTTAATAATCATTTAAGGATCATTGACACATTACTGAGATTCTAGATGCCACACACAGTAGATCCTAAGGATGCAAAGATGAATAAGGCTCCCAAATAAAAATAAATCCTGCATTGTTTTACACATGTAATAATAGGTATATAAACATAAAAATATAAATGAAATGTGTCTAAGACAATTTGTATTGAGTATGGATTGACACCAGTTCAAAGAGGGAGCATCATAAGAAAATCATGAAGGAAGGTGAGCAGGACAAAGAAAAGTATGACAGAAGAGGCCAGAAGGTGTGTGTGGAAATTTTAAGACAATGTTATATTGTTGAATATTAAAATTTGGGAGATACCAGGTAAGTGACAAAGATAGAGAACAAAATCAAGCAGGCACAAATTCAAAAGGCAAAGATTCCTTTATAGTAGCTGATCTACAGGTAAGGAGAATTTAGGTAATAGAGCCACATTGTCAGATGTGTATTCAAGATAGATTCCTCTGGAAACTCTGTGAGGAAAATATGGATGGAAAAGCCTTGTTTAAAGTGAAATTGCAGCACATTAATTTTTTAAATTGATTTATTCAAGCTTGCATGCATTTGAATCAGCCAGCACCAAAGCAAAGGCAGTTTGGAGAGCTCTCCGGACAGGAGTGGGGGGAGAGGTTTTATACAAAGAGGAACACGTGTGAAATCACATGCCTATAAAGAAGACATGGATGCAAAGCATATGAAATTTTGATTGGCTGTAGCTTAAGCAGTTTCCTGATCTGAGAATGGCAAGTGACTGTTTGTTCTTAAATTTCATTTTCTCATATTTGAGATAACTGACTCTGGATTAGATTTTGTAGGCTATGAAGGCCTCCTTGGGCTAATGACCTCCTGTTTAATACTTTAACAGACTATGGATTTGTAAACCTGTTAAGGTCTAGCTGTAGTTATATAAATGAGAAATGATAAGGTCACAATTTTAAAGGACAGAAATTAAAGAATAAAAGTGAACATAAAAAAAACCATAAAACACCGGAACTTTGGAAACCAGAATGTGTAGAGGGAGAAGTGAATTATATGTGTAACATTTTTCCTTCTTATTGCTTTCTTTGTTACAAAAATAGATTAACATTTTCAATTCCCTTTTACAATTTTAGTTGTCAAGTTGAAAGATCATGCCTTTTAATGGCCTATATAGCAAAAATAAGCACGATATAATACTGACCTTTTTATATTCTAAATTTGCTTTTCTCAGGATTATTTGCATATAAAAAGGAACACCAGGCACTGAAATTTTAATCATATCAATAAAGAAAAGGTTAAATTAATAACTACCTTACAATATTGCTTTAGTGCCATGAGGGTGACTACTGTCATTTTCCTATCGCATTCCCTAGAGTATAAATAGCAAATAGTACTATATGATTCATGTTTTCTACAGAAGAGGAGAAAATGATCTATGTGCTTTCCTTTTCACTGACATTTATATTTGTAAAATATGAGTTAAAAAAAATCATCGCTTTTCTTTCCTTGGATGCTATTATTCACTAGTCAGCCCAGACTATTTAAAATTACTAAAATCTCCCATGCAGGTAATCCAGATATGACTCTAGAAAGCAGTAAACAAGATAGGGACTTATCCACATCTTCCATAGGGTAGTCCAAATATGAAGCACAAAATATCTAGAAGATTTACTTCACTCTCCCACTTTATACTCTCTCTTTCCAACTCCCAAAACCATAACTAAATTAACTGAGAGGGATGCCACTGGGGAGACAGAGGGAAGCTAGGTAGACAGGAACTGGAACCATGGGGGCAGGGGGCGGGAGGGAGGGGGGATTAGAACTGGGGAACCCAGATAGGTGGAAATGCTAAGGCAACCCAGCTGGGCAGGGAAAGAAGGGCGTGCATGGGAGAGGGTAGCTTTAAGATCTACAGCTGTTGCTAAGACAGGCAGCTTGCAAATAACCAATCAAAAGGCAGGAAGGTGTATAAACCAATCCCAAGGATAATGCTGAGGCAAAATTTTTTGAAAGGACCAATCAGGAGCTAGCAAAGCTGTATCTACCTCCTAGACAAAAAGGGTGTCTCTCTCTCTCTCTCTCTCTCTCTCTCTCTCTCTCTCTCTCTCTCTCTCTCTCCCCCTGGGTTCCAGGGGAGGTGTGCTCCCCTGTGCCCAGTGCCTTATGGCCATGTGGGACTCTACACATGGACTAATAGACTTTCATTCATTTGGATGCTGAGCTATAACTGACTGCAACATGGAATGGAAGATCTAGAAACTGGGCTGCTTTTGGAACCTCAGCTGAACCTTTTCCAGGACTGGCAACTTTCAATAAACTTGGCTTCTGCTAACTCTTTTTTTTTTTTTTTTGCCTGCAAATTCATTCCTTGGTTTTGCTAGACTACAAACTCAGACTCAAACACCACATTTTGGTTAAACCACCACAGAGACACTGCACTATTGTTCCTAAAGCAAGTCTTTATACATGTCTGTATTTTGTTACTAGCATGTCACTTTCAACAACAAACACATTTACATAACAATTGTAAGGAAATGTTCAGACCTCAAAATTTTATAGTGCCAGCATTATTATTTGCTCTTTCTTTCCTCTGCAACAATGTGAAGGGATTTTAAGACTAAAGTAATCAAAATGGGAATCGTATGCAACTTCCATTCTTAGCTTCTCTTTTCTTGCAGGGTGACCATCATTTCAAATTTCTTGGGAGTATACGTTTTACAATACAGCTGAAAGTTATGATCATGATTATGATCATCATTGTTAGAGATAATGATCACTTTGGGAATTATATCTTAGAAAAATCTGGTAATGAGAACATACCCATTAGCTAAATATTTATTGAATAAAAACAAAAAACAACTATGAAATACTCAGGAAAATAGTTTAATCTGCTTATTTCAAAACATTACAGTTCTGTGAATATGTGACATTCAATTACCAGGGATTACAGAAAATATTTAGAGTTGTGAAGATTTATATAGCATATGCATTTTATAAATGAATACACATTTTAAATAGAATTCAGTCACAATAAATTTAATAAAACCGATTTTAAGTATAATAATGTTACATGCAATAACCATTAATATTTTAGGAAAAACGATTTTAAGTATAATAATGTTATATGCAATAACATTATTATAAAAATATTTTGAATATAGTGAAATTATTGTATTAACATTATTAATAACATTATTATATTTAAAATCATTTTTTCTTAAAAAATGAATAAATGAACCATTCTGAAAAAAATAATATATTTAATAAAACCACAGCCTGCTTATTGATATACTCATGGTATTAAAATTTTTGCTAATAATAAAAATATATTAATGATTTAATAAAATTGACCTATAATATCCTTTATCTTAAGTTTTATTTTCTTTAGAAAGTAATACAAGAGTGAAGATAGATGTATAGTCTCTGCACTTAAAATTTTCACTCTAGCTGGGTAGAGCAGCAATGGAGAGGCACTGCTCAGATCCCACTCTAGGAAATAACTAGCCAATCAGCTGTTTGGAGTGTAGCTGTCATGCTCCACCTGTTAGTGTCATCAGCATCCATCTCAGGTTTTGTTCTGAAACCACATTTTTTCTGCTCTTTCCAGTCATGCTGTAGCCAATGAATGAGCCCAATTGACCAATAATAGGCAGAGAAAAATGTTCCCACAAAGAAAATTGATGGAAAGCTAAAATTAGAAGAATAATAAGAAGATATCAGTGTTGTTAAATGTTTATAATTTACTCCAAAATACTAAAGAATTGTGACCTGAAGCTCATTCTGTAAAATCCATGTAGTATCTCAAGCAACACAAGGAATGATCACTTGCCCTAATTGAGAATCACCACTCCAGAGTGGTCAACTAGAAATATTTCTTAAGTACAAGAAGAAATATATCCTAAGTCTAAGCATCCTAGAAGCAATTCTGCAAGCCCTTTGTGTGTCTATATCTCAATCAACACATAAGGTTTTATTACTTAACATATAAAATTTACAAAAAAAAAATGGTGCCATTGGTAAAATTGGTATGTTGTTATTTTAGTAGGTGATTGGACCCTTCTTTAAAAAAATAAAAGATATCAAAAAGTAGAGTGGTTAAAATAGTTTAGACACACTGCTCAATGTCATTTATGCTAATGACATTAAAACCTAGAAGGGCCTACACCCTATTTCTTTACAGATAGTTCCAAAGACATGATTCCTAAATAGGTTAATAAACAATGAGCTCTTTGTTAGAAGCATTCTTGATTGCTGAATATATGAGGGATGAGCTATCATCTCTGGATAATTGTCATGGCTGGCAAATTTCATAGAATATGATGAGAGCCTCTACAGAACAAAGAGTTGGCACTTCACAATGACTATGGAATATATTCTATGACTGTTTCTATGCTTCTTGCTAAAATAATTCTATTTAATAAATGGCTGTATTTTGCTCCAAATCTTAGTGTGACATACCCTGGAAAATGTAATAAACAAATAAATAAATAAATAAATACATACATACATACATACATAAATAAAATTGCCCTGATATCGAGGGACTAGTAATAGAAGGTGGGACTTTAGGGAAGTGATTAGAACATGAAGGTGGAAACCTCATGAATGGGATTAATGATGTCACAAAAGGGACCTCAGAGAATTTTCTTACCTCTTCTGCTATGTGAGGACACAATGAGAAAATATCCAACTCAAAAAAAGAGTTCTCATCAGAACCTGATAATGCTGATGCCCTAATCTCACACTTCCAGCCTCCAGAACTGTGAGAAATAAATTTCCTTTACAAGCAACCCAGTCTGTGGTAGTTTGTTACAACAACCCAAATAGACTAAAACAACATCCAGTCCAAAACAAAGTCTCGCTTTCTTACACCCTCCCCAAAATCACTTGATGTAATCCCAAATCTCTTAACAAGTCCTTTTTAACACCCTTTTACTGAGTGCCTGGGCTGACCAGCAACCCCTGAACGATGGATCAACAGATTAACCCAATACAGTTTCACTGTGAAGGAGAGGGCTAAGGAAGGCCTGGCCAAAGTGACCAGGCAGCCTCGATTGCCTGAGTTACTAAACTTTTACTGGAATTTTTATCTTTAGATACAATCACTAAGGTGAGTAATCTTAGGAGGACACATGTGTTTACCAGTACATTGTCCTCTAGGCAAGGACATCCATAGATTAGGCATAAGGATTCCAGTAAACACCCGGGGGTCTGCACAGACACAGACTTGTTCGGAAAGATCAAGGAATGATTAGGGGCTCTGCCTTTGACACTCCCCTAAGTCGGAATTCTGATAAACAGGGCAGGAAACCTTCCACACACTTTCTGTTTTTCAGAATATCCTCCTTATAAACTTTCCAACCAAGTCTCATGCTTCCCCACAACCATTTGTAACCAGGAATGGTTACAAATGCCCCCCCCCCCCGCCCCCCCACCCCTACCCCCCGCCCCGGCACTGATAATCAGCAGAAGTTGTTTAACTACAAGAATGTTCAGAGAGGTCCTTTCTGGAGGGCACTGACAATAGTTAAATTATTTATCTCTAATTCTTATATCCACCTCCCTTGTTCTATTGTTGAAAGCATTTAGTTATATATAACACTAAGCTGTTAACTAATAAAATTGAAAGTGAAGTTCTCTAACAAGAATGTGTATATTTTGAATACAAAGTTTCTCATTTTAAATTAATAATAGTAATTAGTAGTCCTTAGGAATATCATATTCTGTTTTAAGAGTGTAGGATGTTAATATTACAACATTGAAATATCAAATGAATTTTCTTTTCTTTTTTTTTTAAATTCCTCACCTGAGGATATATTTTTATTGACTTGAGAGAGACATTTATGTGAGAGAGAAACATCAATTGGTTTCCTCGTATAAGCACCCTAACCAGGAATCAAACCTGCAACCTAGTTATGTGCCCTGGCTGGGAATTGAACCCACAACCTTTTGGTTTATGTTCCAACCAATGGAGCCTCCTGGCCAGGGCTTTCTTACCCTATTTCCACTCACTCTTTTACTCTTGCAGTATTACTGTCACAATAAAGATTTAGAATGACCTCAAAATACTCAATTTGTTGAGTGTATTTGAGTTCAGATAACATAATAAATGCTCTTTTTATTAAGTTATAATTTATTTACAATTATTTTTATGATTATTCAACTTTTTAAAAATTTTGTGTGTTTTTTCTTCCCAATGATGTCAACAAGCCAAATCCTGTTAGTATAGGTGCAAAATTAAGCTGATATAAAGTGACTTTGTATTTTAACTCTTTCTTGAATTTGATTCATTTTAATGTTTTTTAGTGCTTTTATTTTACAACATATTACCTATAGGCGAAGTTCTGCTATTATATTGCTATCAACTTAACCATACCCTAAATAATTATCACACATTTTAAAGACTTACTGTCATTTAACCTTCACTTTTCCTGAGGAGTATAAAGAACTTGAGGTTGTCAGCTGATTGCAAACACAGCAGTGAGTAGGTGAGCCCAGGAGCCATTTCATAGAACCAGAGAGATGTTGCTCAGCTGAGTGAGCACAGTCCAGGTTGCAGAAACAATTAACTTCCTTAGAACAATGACTTGACCAACATCACCACTATATCCCAAAATCCTAAAACACAACAAAGTTGTTGTTTTTTAAATGAATTAAGAAATTGATAATCTGACATGAAAAGATAGTTTGGGGCTTCATGAAGTCAGAGAACATGATCATGGACAGAAAGCTACTGGGAAATGGAATCATTTCCCTTAAATGGGGAAGGAAGCAGCCATGAAATACTACAATGGGCATCATTGAAAAGATGTAGTCATCTCCTTATGACACTTCACAAAAACTGTTATTTCTCATAACGTAACCTATGTGTGTGCTTTCTTAGCAATCTCGTTAATGCTCACTGATAAAAAATAAAAGAATATATTAATATTAACCCATTCCAGCTCTTTCAAGACATGGGCCAAATGCCACCCACACCACACAGCCTTCCCAGACTTCCCCAGTCATTGTCAGGTCCTTGCTTCCCGTGCTCCCATAGCACATGGCTCAGCGTGTTTTCCATTTGAGGACCTATCACCAAGGACTCCAACGGTTATTTACACACCAGTCTCCCACAAACTGGGAGATCATTGAAGGCTCATTTCTATATGCCACAGTGTATAATAACAACTTAATTTTTATGAAGAAGGAGATATATTATTTAGTGATAAAAAGATGGGGGGGAGAACAGTGCAGCTAAAAACCTGAGTTGCAGTGCCATTTGCCTCTTGCCCACAATGAGGTCTTGAGTGAATCACTATTTTCTCTGAAGAGTAAAACAAAACAAAACTCGTTTTATTAACTTCCCTAATGAGAGAGTGAAGGTGAACATATTTCAAAGCTCTTCAGTATTCTAGAAAAGTGAAGAACTGTTTTAATAGTGGTAATTAGTCTTGCCTCTAGTCTCATCTCTTCTCCAAGACCTCTTTTATTTCATTCTCTATTCTAAGTTACATAAGGAGGCAATTTCTAGCTTTTGTCTATAAATCTACAGACTAAAATGATTTATACTAGTGCTCAGACTTCCATTAGCAGGAACAACTGAAGTTAATTTCACTCTTCTAACAGACAAGTTTTCTCATTAGAATGAAAATGGAATTGTGTACTTTCCTAAAAATAGCTAAGATGTTTGGTAAGCAGAAAACTCTTTTAAGACTTTTAAGTCACATGTATGTATTTTTTAAAAGTAAATGTGTTCTGGGTAAAAAAATGTAACTCAACTCAAACAAAAATATGCATTATACAATTTCTCTAATAATTATAGCATGTTACTTTTATTTATGCGTATAGCTGTTCACCAGCAGTTAGTCCTGTTTTTCATTCGAGACATTTTTACTAAATATCCAAAATCTGCTGAATGCTCTACTCAGCTCTGAGCATAAATCAACACAGGACAGTCTTTTTCCTAAGGAAGGTTAAAAAATGCACATAAAATGTATTATAAGTTAAAAGAGTTATTTGTACCATGAAGAAAACTAAGTCAGATAAGATAAGGGCTTAGGAAGTGAGGGGTCAGACATGTGATATTTAGCAGTCAAGGAAGGTTTCTCTGATGAAGTGACATTTACTGAGAGACCTGAATTAAGTAAGAAACATTTATAGATTTAAGGAAGATAAATGCTGACAAGAAAAAATCTCACATTTGCAAAGGTGCTGATATAGGAAAATCATGGTATGGCACAAGAGCCCCCAAACGAAAGAAGTATGTGGAATAAACTTAGGGCATCTATTAAGACATATTTAAAGGTAATCCAGTATGATTACTAAATTACCAGTGACTAGTTTTGCTTTTTTATGATATATTTGTGGTATATACACATGCACATACATGTGTTATTATGCAATATTGTGCTTTCAGATAGTGCTGATATTGTTTAAAGTCACTTTAAAAGCAAAATAAATGATGTTGGGAATAATATCAATATGTCCTTCCCATTCCCTATCTATCCCCCATCTGGATTTGGAAACAATTGATAAAGAAAGAGTAAATCAATCAGGCTGGTGTGGCTCAGTGTTTGACCATCAACCTATGAATCAGGAGGTCAAGGTTTGATTCCTGGTCAGGGCACATGCCCGGGCTGCAGGCTCGGTCCCCAGAAGGAGGCATGCAGGGGCAGCTGGTCAATGAGTCTCTTTCATCATTGATGTTTCTATCTCTCTCTCCCTCTTCCTTCCTCTCTGAAATCAATAAAAATATTTTTTTTTTTAAAAAAAGGAGTAAATCAGAGATACAAATGTCAACTTAATTATTTTCAAGTACTTGAGCTGGAGATTATAACAAAACTGTAAACAAGTGAGTTTTATAAAATGACACCCTTAATTAAGCAGACTTACCCATTTAGTCATTGGCAAGGGAAAAAAACCTAAAGTAGCTTCTACCGTGGGGCAGAGGACAGGCCAGGACATACATGCTCTCTACCGATATGCCATTAACCAAAATTAAGGCCCAGAAGAGGTGTTTTTTTTTTTAGTTTTTTTTTTAAATATATTTTATTGATTTTTTACAGAGAGGAAGAGAGAGGAATAGAGAGTTAGAAACATCGATCAGCTGCCTCTTGCACACCTCCCACTGGGGATGTGCGCAACCAAGACACATGCCCTTGGCTGGAATCGAACCTGGGACCTTTCAGTCCGCAGGCTGATGCTCTATCCACTGAGCCAAACCAGTTAGGGCCCAGAAGAGTTTTAAATCCAGAAGAATCTCACTCACGTCCAGTATATTTCCATCAAAAACCAAGATTGTTACTCTAGAAAAATGTTCCAAAAGGAAAACATGCAGAGTTGGATAAAGTGAAGGTGACTTTACATCTTAGTTATCCAGGGACAGACCCAGTTAGCACTGGGTATTGCAGGAAATTTGCTAATAGTGTCCACTTCCACTATCTAAAAAGCCGTGGTGACTCCAGGTGACACGTGTCCCTTCTAGTATGTTAATATGTATTCTCTTTGTTTTTGGAAAGATTTTTGATTCATTTATTCACACATGTATAAGAAAACACTTAAAATAATCAGAAAATCAAATATTTTCAATATACACTTGACTCTTATGCAGGATACTGATTAAAAATGTAAGTAGTGTGGTCTTTTTAAAATGTTTACATTATCAGAAAATAAACTAAAATATTTTCATTATTATAAAATACTAGTGGCCTGGTGCATGAAATTCATGCACGGGGGTGCGGGGAGTTCCCTCAGCCCAGCCTGCACCCTGTCCAATCAGGGACCCCTTGGGGGATGTCCAACCGCCAGTTGAGGCCTGACCCCGCAGAGATCAGGACTCAACCGGCGGTCGGACATCCCTCACGCAATCTGGGACCACTAGATCCTAACTGCTCACCTGCCTACCTGACTGATCACCCCTAACTGCCTCTGCCTTCCTGTCTGATTGCCCCTTACCCCCCTGTCTGCCTTCCTGATTTCTCCTAACTGCCTCTGCCTGCCTTCCTGGTTGCCCCCAACTGCCCTCTCCTGCCGGACTGCTCTCACCCCCAACTGCCCTACCCTGCTGGCCTGATCGCCCCTAATGGCCTCTGCCTTGGCCCCCACCACATGGCTTTGTCCAGAAGGAAGTCAGACATCCAGAAGATGGCCAGTTGACCAGGTTTAATTAGCATATTACCCTTTTAGTAGTATAGCTAGATTATATAGGATAGGATTGCTTAAATGGGAGGGGGAGGAGAAGCCTTTTTCAGCAGGAGGAGATGCTCTTGGCAGACAAAAACACATAATCCCTATATCTGTACTGATAGCCAGCCATATGCACTATACTGCCACAGAGGTCATTAAAGAATTGAACCACTTTCTTATGCCATACACCAAACAGCTGTTGCCCTTAAAACCCCTCCTCAGCCCCCACCTTAGGTTCTGCCTTCGCAGTTCACCCAGATTAGGTTCTGATTGGTTGGTTTCTATGCCAGTCAGTGTCAGAAGCTCCACCTCCTAGGCAGCCATTGGCTCCTCACGCATAACCCAGATTTGGTTCTCATTGGTTGGTTTCTATGCCAGTCAGCATCTCTGGGCCTATCAACGGGCCTGATCAGAGAGGCAGGGCTGATCAGCAGCCCCAGTGGAGGCCTGAAAAAAAGAGAGGTGCGGCTGCTGGCCAGGGCCCAAGAGAAAGAGAGAGGCAGGGGCTGATCAACAGCTGTCATGGAGGCTACAGATCAGACCCTGCCTCTCTCTCCAGGCCTCTCTTAGGGCCTAATCCTCAGCCCCCTCGGCAGTCAGTGCTGGGTCGCTGACGTGCAGCAGTGGCAGTTAGTGCAGTCAGTGCCACGGCAACACAGCACTGACTGCAGGATTGACTTCCAGTCGGTTGAGCCTTTGGTCATTTTGGATGCTATGGACCCTGTGATTTTATATATTAAGATAGACCAATTAAAATTCTAGAGTGAAAATACTAATGCAGAGAGAAATTTGCAAAAGACTAAGCAATAGTAACAGTCCCATTACTCACTATTAACTAAGGGGTTTCCAATCTTTTGTGTATTTTTCACTGCTTACTCAGGTGTACTCTCAAAATTTTATTTTGTGTTCTAGTTTTTATCATGGGATATTATTCCTATATCTCTTATTCTAAAATCTACTAACCTACTTAAATCCCACAAATTGGCATTATTTTACATTTGATCACTTTTTTAAATGCAATATATTAAAGACATTAAGTCATGGTAAACTCAAATTCTGAGAAATTACAATGTTCATAAAATCAGTTGCATCAAATTCCCTATTTGATCTCCTCACTTGAACAGAACTAGTTGTTAGGTATCTATATGAGCTATTTGGGTTGACTCATTATTTACAATTACTTAACTTGGTTGTTAAAGTGCTTACATAGAAACATTTTTTCAGGTTTTATTTTTTTAATTAACAGGAAAAGAACAAATCTTTTTAAAGCAGAAAATATTTTATATATGTATGTAATTATTGGCTACTACAAAAAGCATGTGTTTTGTTTTTTTTGTGTTTTTTTTTACATTGCAGAAAAGCTCTGACAACAGGTCTTAATTTCTTTTCAGACTAACTCATTTACCTTTTTACCATAGTTATGCATTGCTTAACTTTTCAATGATATATTTTATATTCACTATCATCTCCCATTTAATCATTTATATTATATGAAATCTAATCAAATTCCTTAAAACTGAATTATATGCAATGTTTTTTTTAGAACAAATCAGACTATTCTAAGATTCTTAGTATTTAAAAGATATTCATCATATCAAAGGCACACATATTTTCAAGAATTAAACTGATAAGAACAGATACTACATTGGATCTTAGCCAAAAGGCCAAGAAGCAACTTATAAATTTTGAGAACAGAATTCAATGATCAAAATAAGACATAATTATTTTAAAGTTTGAAATAAAATGATGTATTTCTTAGAAAATATACTATATTTTTGAATTATATACAAAAAGAAAATTGAAAATAACTGCTCATTAAAAAAATTACATTCACTTATTTGAATATTTTACCATTAAGTATATATGGCATTGTCTTATTAATCATAAAACATATAAAATAACTATGCCTAGATCTTTTAGTGTCCTCTCCATAAGAAAAATTGAATTAATATTTGTTTTATAGCTAAATTTTTAAATGCAAAATCATTGTGACACATCGATTTTTCTTTTCTCCATTATATTATAACCTTCAAATTTTGATTGATCTCAAAGTCTCCAGAATAAATAATGCATTTACACTCTACCAGAAGAATTATCATGTGATTAGTTCTGATCTATGAGAATGACCAAAGAGACATTAACATTCCAGAGTCTTGTCTTTGAAGGAAATGGACATGCTCTCTACATTTCTTTAATTAAAATGTTGTAGTGTGGGAGCTATACTGCTATTCTAAATCAAAAAGTGAAAGCCAATATTCAAGGCATTCATATTCATGTTTACTATGTGTCAGGGAGTTTTCTAGGTAGAGGTAATAGAATTGTGAAACAAAAATTTTAGGACACATGTAACATCATGTAACATATAACATCATATATATTCTATCATATGCACAAAATATCAATTTTCATATTCTCAATGATCTCTTAAAAATGTACTATTTTTCAAAGGGGAGAAAATCCTCACCATAAGGGCCAGACCACTATAATAGCATCTCAGCTCTCTTTCTTTCTCCTTTTTCTCTGGGACCAAGTTTCTTTCTTCCCAGTTTGTGGACTAAACTAGGAAGAACAGCTATGTGGTTTGATGACTAACCTCCACTAGAAACTTCAAATCATATGTTTGCATTTGTCATCTTTCCATGGTCTCCTATTTTATCCTCTAAAAGTTTCAGATACCAATCAATTGCCATATAACACAAACTGAGAATCATTGAGTATTGTGTGGAGTCCAGGAAATGAACAGCAAAAGAGAAGAGTTCTGCTGTAACACCCATATAGATTCTTATTATAACAGAATTTTAATACTCAGAACATTATGAAAAACAGAAATGAACTTAACTTATTATGCTGGCCTGCAATACAGCAGACAGACAATAATAAAGCAATTGCAATAAATATGCAATAATAAAGCATAGCAAAGCAATGCAAAATATCAAATAACTTTGCAAGTTTACAATAGTTATTCATAAAATTATTATAGATTCACTTATATGTAGTCGTAAAACTATTGACCATGACATGCAAAGATGGAGAATTTCACATATTTTCTGCAAAGGAAGCAATTCTTTAGTCCTCAATATATTACTGAACTGAGGTTATTAATAAAATATATTTGCTTGCAATCTATTTTGAGGTATAAAATATTTATAACTCAATTATATAATATGCATAATCACAAAAATAATAACTATTATCCAAGTGCTTTACTTGGAACAACTCATTCAATTCATTCAACAACACCATGAGTGAAGAGTTGTCATTATTTCCCTGGTTAAGATCAGGAAACCTAGCACAAGCATGTAGGCTGTTTTTCCAAAGCCATTCATGTATTCAAATCTCAAGCAGACGTTGGGAGCACCATTTTTAGATAAAAATTGTGTCACTGTCTAAAAACATTAATACTTTATTTTGAAAGATGCATAAGTTGTCATTAATTATATCATAATAACTTTGTTTTTTAAAACCAATGGCATCAAATTTCAATGAAATAGGCTGATCGTTAAGGTAATTACTGAAATACTTCCCAGGATACCTTCACTCTTTTTCAGCCTTCCAAAAAGTTCCATATGTTGCAACTGATTTTGTATCAAAAGCATATGGCTAATTTCTTTATACTAAGTAATATTTTATCTTTATCCTGGTATCTTGGTCCTAGACATTCTGGGCTGAAATCCCTTTTCAGTCCTGTGTGTCTAGTGCCTCCTATTCCAAAGCACTGACATCAGCAGCATGCATCCTCTGTGCCAATCACACTGTACTCTGCTCTGCTTCTTTAAGTATATGTCAGGGGGTGGCAAATCCTTATCTATAAAGGATCATATTGTAAATATTAGCGGTTTTGTAGTTCCATGAGGTAGTGATAAAGTAGCCATAGTCAATAAGTAAACAATAAGCAAATAAATGAGTGAGGATGTTTTTCCCTATACCTGTGTGTACAAAAACACACAGTAGTCCAGATTTGGTCAATAGGTCAGTGTTTGTTGACCCCTGTTCATTCACGGCATGCCTTAAATGTCATTGGTATTCATGAATTCTTATTAAAATGTTCTGATCATTTTGAAAGGAGTTTAGAGACAGGAGAGGCAGCTTTCGGGAAGGGTCCATGGCAGGGGGATGCATACATGACAGGCAGAGACAGCTCCAAGCCGCCAGATGGTTTATAAGAATGTTACAAGATAAGAGGAAGAAGAAGAGGCACCGGGCGAGCTTTGAAACTGATACTATACAGGGGACAGGGGGAAAGTAGCCGATTAGGAAAGCATGGGGGACATAAAGTAAGGAAGGGCCCAATTAGAAAGTATCACGAACAGACAAAAAAGCTCCCAGCAGTTATAAACCCTGAGACAAAGAGACTCACAGGACTGTTTCTTTCCCATTTTAGAGAGAGAGCAGGTGTTTCCCATTTGGGGGAGTTTGTATACACTCGCAATAAATTTCCATAAGATTGCTTAAAATATTTTAGTCTGTGAATTTTATTCTTCAAACTTGGTAAGAGAAGAATCCACAAGGAGAATCCAAGCTTGCGATTCCGCGTATCAATTTTTAATTTCCAAAACTAATCTACTTCTCCCTGAGATGTCTGTAGATCCCCTCTCTATTTGTTCCACCATATCAACCACTTTCCTGCCCTACGTTAATGTTGATTTTAATATCACAAATAATCATAGGCCAATAACTTTAGTTATTTGTGTATCTGTGTGATTACTTTTTATTGTTGACTATGGTTGTTTGGTATGATATCTTCTGTAGTACTGAACATAATGCATGATTCATGTGAAGAATTTAATACCCATGTGCACACATATATTGCATTTAAGTGAATTATTATTTTTAAATGTATCTACCATTGTGCAGATCTGGGGATTTTGTACTGGAAGTTACACACTGAGGTTGCATCTATACAATTCCAAAACATCTAGATTAAAACTAAAACATTCGGTCAACCATGACATTGTTTCCAAAGTATCTACATGCTTGGCATTGGGAAAGGAAAATGTTTAGATGATGGATGTTGCTTTTCATTTTCCATCTGGCTGTTTTGGCTTCATGTAGACAGAGCCTCTGACAGTTAACATTGATGACAAAACAATTTTAGGTTTTAGATTTGATTTTAAGCCCACCCACATGCAAGTAAACAGATTAGTTCGAAGAAGAAAAACTGTTGAGTGTCTAATCACATCTACGCTTTCAGCCAAGAAAAATCACTAAGGAACGATGATCTGCATTTACATCTCCCCAGACTGTAATTCTATCCTGTCTCATAGAGGAGAGGTTGTCTGGAAAGATCTCCAGCTCAAATACCCAGACATATCAGGAACCTCCAGTAAGACTCATGTCAGACTGTGGCCCCACATCCTTTGGGGAGGAAAAAAATATTCTACACACTCTGGTCAAACCAAGAATTAACTGGCTGGAATACTCTGCATTTTTTTTTTTTTTAATGAAAGCTTCAGGATTTAATTGGGAGGAACATGGTAGTGATGGAAATAAGGAGACATGTTTTTTTGGTTCATTTCAAAAGGGCTTTGAATTCTGACTTGTGTAGAATTCAGTAGAAACTATAAGTAAAATATCAAGTGTACTACATATTGATTAAAAACAAATCGACCTCAAATCTCTATGAAACTATGAATACAAGTTTGGATTGGCTTCAGAGTGACTCATGTAGCAGAGAGTTACCAGAATACACATCTCTCTGAACTGTCAGTCAATGATACAGCATTTTTTAGAGTTAGATTAAATATTTGCTCCCTTCCCCCCCACACACATGTTCAAGAGGTTAACAAACAAAAACTTATGCACACACATAGATCTAGATACCACAAGTGGGCTACTATAATTGAGAGAAAATTTTACCTTCTCTGTTAATATTTGTTTATAGCCTTCTATCAAATAGCAGAAACAGATTTGGCAAGTTACTGATCTTAAAGCTGAATTTATATTTAAATAATATTTAACAGTGAAATACTTTGAAATTATTGATTTGATTATTTGTTTAGGATATTTAAAATGTGCACATTTTCATCCATGCTGATAGAAATATAGGATTCAGCTATTTTTTGCCTTCCTATCAGTCTTAATATTTTATTTCATACCTCAAGAGAGTCATAAACAAGAAGCTCTAATCTTGATTTGTATAACCAAGATTGCTATCTGATTGAATAATAGATGTGGTTGACTTGACATTGTAACAGTGCTAATGATATCCTACAGATTAAGTATGTGTAATTGGGTATAAATTGCTCATTTTAATGTAGGCAATTTGGACTATAGAATGCCAGTGAATGTTACATAAAGGAATTCTAAAACTTTATTTATTCATATTATTTGCAATGTGTTATTTCCTATAGACAAATGATGATGAGAGATGATAGATGATACATTGATAGATAGATAGTTATGAGACTATGCTTATATTTGTATATCATAAATTATAAATTTACTCAAAAACAACATAAATACTTTTAACTATTTTAAAATTCAAGGTTGGCTCTAAAAGCTATCATCTATTGTAGATACAATAGCCCACTTCAGAACAATATTAAACCAGTTGGTTTATAAGGTAACTTACAAATCTAAACTTTTGCTGTTCTTAATACTTAATGTAATTTTACTCAGTTATCAGCATTTTTGTATGGAATAACACGGAATGTTATATTTCCTTTATATTAGTGTGCTTATAGTAACAAATAACAGAAAACACAACTATAAGTGACTTCAGTTCTACAGAAAGCATGTCAAACTTGCAGGATGAGGGCAGCATGTGGCCCAAAATGAATTGAATATTTTTGTGGTTCAGTCAATATAATGGTATGCAAGAAATGTTTTAATAAAAAATTTGTAACTTAATGTTTACAATATATATATACTAGAGGTCCGGTGTACAAAAATTAATGCACTGGGGGGGGAGGGGATTTCCCTCAGCCCGGCCTGTGCCCTTTCGCGGGATGACCACTTGCTGGCTTAGGCCTGCTCCCTGGGGGATTGGGCCTAAGATGGCAATCAGACATCCCTCTGGCAGCCTGGCAGGCCTCAGGGGATGTCTACTTGCCAGCGGAGATCAGACCTAAGCTGCAGTCAGACAACCTTAGCGCTGCTGAGGAGGCAGGAGAGGCTCCCACCACCATCGCTGTACTGGCAGCCATCAGCCTGGCTTGTGGCTGAGCAGAGCTTCCCCATGTGAGAGCGCACTGACCACCGGAGGGCAGCTCCTGTATTGAGCTTCTGCCCCTTGGTGGTCAGTGTGTGTCATAGTGACCAGTCATTCCCAGTCTTTCTGTTGTTAGGGTCAGTTTGCATATTACCCTTTTACTATATATGATAGAGTCCTGGTGCACGGGTGGGGCCGGCTGGTTTGCCCTGAAGGGTATCCCGGATTAGGGTGGGGGTCCCGGTGGGGTGCCTGGCCAGTCTGGGTCAGGCGCTGATGGCTGTTTGCAGCTGGTCACACCCTCTTCAGGGTGGGGGTCCCCACTGGGGTGCCTAGCCAGCCTGGATGAGGGGTTGATGGCTGTTTTCAGGCTGGCCACACCCCTTTTAGGGTGGGGGTCCCCACTGGGGTTCCTGGCCAGTCTGGGTGAGGGGCTGAGGGACGTTTTCAGGCAGGCTCCCAGCCTCTCCTTTTTTCTTTTTCTTTTTTAATTCTGGGATTTATTTACCTTCTATAATTGACACATTGCTGCCATTACTGGTGCTCTAAGCTCTGAGGCCCGGCTGGCTGAAAGCAGGTATCTGGGGTTTGTTTAGTTTCTATAATTGAAACATTGTTGCTTTCAGGCTCAGAGCCAGACTGAGGCAGGCCGGGAACCTTGGCTTCCTCCATCACTGGAGCAAGCAAGCCTCCTGCTCGCTTCAGCTGCATGGCTGCCGGCCGCCATCTTTGTTGGTAGTTAATTTGCATAACGCCCTGATTAGCCTTTGGGAAGCATAGCAGAGGTATGGTTCATAACCCTTTTTGTCTTTTATTAGATAGGATATATAAAAGGCTAATATGCTAAGTGTTCCTCTGACCATCTTCCCAGTTGCAATGATGCACACTGACCACTAGGGGGAAGATGCTCAATGCTGGAGCTTCCTTGATGCGCAATGGCCATTTACAAAGTAATGGCACCACAGACCTGGTGCTGACAAAGCAACACTCATCTTTCCCCAAGTAGGACACAGGCCCTACCACCATCCCAGAGCAACACCCCACCAAATCGCAGCCAATGCTGCCATGACCCCATGGTGCAAAATGCAGCCCACAGCCTAGCCCAGGCCAGAAACGGTGGCTGTGGGCACCAGGTAATGAAGTCAAGTAGCAAGGGCCAGCTTCCTCTCCCCAGTGACTAGCCTCCTTGCAGTTTGTTTAGCCCAGGAACACGATTTGCTTTATAGCCAGGTGCAAACATTTTACACTTTATCCAAATGTCTGTGAATCATTTTCACGTGCTTCATCTCATTTGATCCTCACAGAAGTCCTGGAATAGGTAGATAGGAGACTCAGTAGAATCCTATTTTCTTTTCATTAGCCAGAAAACAGAGATTTAGAAACTTGACCCAACTGAAAAGAAGTAAGAAATGGCCGAAACCGGTTTGGCTCAGTGGATAGAGCGTCGGCCTGCGGACTAAAAGGTCCCAGGTTCGATTCCGGTCAAGGGCATGTACCTGGGTTGTGGGCACATCCCCAGTGGGGAGTGTGCAGGAGGCAGCTAATTGATGTTTCTCTCTCATCGATGTTTCTAACTCTCTATCTCTCTCCCTTCCTCTCTGTAAAAAATCAATAAAATATATTAAAAAAAAAAAAAGAAGAAGAAGTAAGAAATGGAGGAACTTGAAAATGACTTCAGATTTTCTCACTGTGCAGTCAACTCTCTGCTACAGTTAAATATTTCACCCTTTATTCTCCCTGTGTGATCTACAATAATAATCTGCTTCATGTTGATATTTACTGCTGTGTTGCTGACATTTACCTGAAAGAGGATTTGGGGTGCTTCAATGGGATGGAAAAAGTTTAGCTACTTCAGAAAACAGGTCTAATTAAGCAAGTTTATCTATATATATAAAGCTCTCGCTAGCACCAATCACATGCATGTGCTTCCATCGGTCATTGTCAATCATGAATTTGTCTATATTTAACATATCCTTCCCATAAGGCATCATTGTGTCATTCTGAAAAGCAAGAACACTATAACCAGACTGCCTCTGTTCAAATCCAGTTCTGTAAAGAATGCAAATACCCTAAACATTCTGTGTTTTATTTTCTCACCTATAAAGTTGATGATAATCCTAGATAATAAAAGCCTTATATGCTAAGTGTCCGGTTGTCTGGTCAGCTGTTCAACCAATCAAAGCATAATATGCTAATGATATGATAAGGCCACTCAACCACTCACTATGATGTGCACTGACCAACCAGGGAGCAAACAGTCGACCGGTTGACCAGTGGCTATGATGTGCACTGACCACTATGGGGTAGATGCTCCAATCGGTAGGTTAGCTTGCTGCTGGGGTCCAGCCAATTGGGACTGAGCTAGATGGGACAGACATGCCCTGGAGCCCTCCCACAGTTCCTCCCAGGCTTGCCAATCTCCCATGTCCCTTCCCGACTCCGATTGTGCACTGGTGGGGTACCTTGGCCTGGCCTGCGCCCTCTTGAAACCTGGGACCCCTCAGGAGATGTTGGAAAGCCAGTTTCAGCCCGATCCTGCAGGCCGGGCTGAGGGACCCCACTGGTGCATGAATTCATGCACCAGGCCTCTAGTTGTAACTATAACGTGCCTTTAAGAAGTAAATAAGAAAATATAGTTTACTTACTTTGAATAGTACTTGGGACATGGTAAACTATGAATTTTAGTTATTCTCATTAGGTGATTTAAATGAATGTCAAAGGGCATTATTAACTGAATTTCATATTTATAGTTGTTTTATCTGAAGTTTTATTTCTTTTATTGAGAAAATTAACAGGCAGTCCTCAGGTTACATTGGACTTGACATACACCGTTTCATCATTATGTTGCCATCTCCCATTTAAAGTATTTATAAAAAAAAAGTTCCATCATTTTGACATATGTACATATATGCTTTATGTTTTTTATTATTCATTTACCACAAGTAAAGGTCAGAAATTGTTAACTATCCTTTACATTTTTTTTACTGTTTCACTTCATTACTGCTGTGTATGTGCTCCATGTGAGTGACATAGGTGCTTATGTGTGTGGGTTCCAACTTACTGCGAAAATCACGTTACATCGCGCCGTAGGAACAGATCTCTGACATAACCTGAGGACCTACTGTGCTGCATTTTAAGGAGAGTAAGAAAAAGTTAAGACTTCACTCTGTCTCTATGAAGATTAAAATGTCAAACAGAAGTGATACTCGTGGAACTACAGTAACTATAAAAGAAAGTAAACAATGGGTGAAGGATACCTAATGCAAGCTCTAAAAGCTAGAAGAATTAAGAGAAAAACAAGGGTTCAGAGGATATATCTGTGTGTTTTCTTTGTAAGATGTCATTTTGGAAGATCAGGGAAAGGAGAGCCAGTGCTAAGGAGGGAAAAGGGGGAAAAAATGGGGGGAAAATGCTCCATTTTTTAACTAGATGCAGCCCCATTACTGGAAATATCATTTCAAATTATATTTTGTATCATACTATTTTCTCATGTTAGCCCCAGATTCCTTTATCTCCTCATTGTTTTGACTTATCCATTTGTGTCTCCAAAGAAAAGAGACTTTTAAGGTCTACTACATTTTTTTCTTCCACTGAGATGTACATAAAACTTTGTTTGGCTAATTATCACAATTTTCAAGAAGTTCCATTAGGCCCTATTCAATTATTACTAGTTGAGAAAGAATACGATAATTACCTTTCCAAGTATAGCTGCATTTAAATAGGAAGTGCTAAGAGGCAGCAATATCTTTAATCTCAAATGAATGAATGTCTAATGCTAGCATATTAATTTTGGAGTGGGAATCATTATGAATGACATAAGGTAAATTAAACCATAAAAGCAGCTTCCCAATGTACTTCTACATAAAGGCAAACATGGAGATGAATTTGTTCTACATTTAACTCTGTAAATCTACTGAAAGAGGGCCCCTTGATTATGGAAGGAAATAAATCTTTGTAATAAGTATGGGCAGATATGGCTGGCCTGTGAACTTAGGTTGCACAATTTAAGTTGCTGAAAAACTGTCACAGTACTGACCTCTATCAGTGATGATAGGGGGAGATGAAAGAATTTTCCAATAAGATTAAAGAATAGACCTTAAAATATCACAATTCAAACACAGGAAAAAAAATGAGATCAAGTCAAATGTAAGATTATTTTTATGTACTGACATTTTAAAATTGTTTATTACTTCTAAAGTCCTTTACTTCTCATGTTTGAGGTTTGTATTTCATGGCCTTGGATTCCCAAACAACACTTAATCCTCATTGTACATTAAAAATATTGCATTATAGCTGAAACCGGTTTGGCTCAGTGGATAGAGCATCAGCCTGCAGACTGAAGGGTCCCTGGTTCGATTCTGGTCAAGGGCATGTACCTGGGTTGCGGGCACATCCTCAGTAGGGGGTGTGCAGGAGGCAGCTGATCCATGTTTCTCTCTCATCGATGTTTCTAACTCTCTATCTCTCTCCCTTCCTCTCTGTAAAAAATCAATAAAATATATTTTAAAAATATTACATTATAAAATATGCTTAAAATATATTCAAGTTAATCTTATATCTTATGAGCTTCAGTAAAAAATGTAACATGTCTAAAGGACATAGGAATTTTCTATTTACTTAAGTTTAATGCAAGGTTTGTTTAACCTGCCCTGAGAAAGTGCTTGGTTCAGTATTGTTTTATTTAGTCTTTGTCAAATTACTTTGGGATATGAGTAATTGGAAAATGTAATGCTAAGCATGCATACATTAAAGTACTCAAATTATGCTGATGTATAATCAATCTGAATTGATAAATAAGCACTTTCCGGAAATGAACTATATAGTCGGTAACCTTTAAAATATTTCTATTTACAGGCAATTTATATTTCTCCTAAAGAAATCCATCTTGGATCTTCTGTTCTCTTCTGAGAACAATAACTGTAAACAGTGTCTAAAATTAAATACCTACCAGGACATTCAGGTAATCCAAATGAGTTAAGCATGTGAATTGGGGATTATGTAAATCAGAGAAAACATTCCTTTGTTCAAAGTGGGATGTGCTATTCAACTCCAGGTGAGTTTTGCCTTTTGAAAAAGCGACATAGTGGATGACAAATATTTCAGTTTTTTCAAGGTTAACCAGAAATATAGAACAACCCTCAAGCTTGATTAGACTCCTTAGTACTCTTGAAGGGACTCACTCACATGAAATAAAATATATGGTACTTGTGAAACTTCTTTATTTCCATTATGGCCTTTTTTTATTATTAGCTCAAGTGCTTTTATATTCTATCCAAATAAAGATTTAAAGATTTGAATGTCCCAAGATTATAAAAAACAACAACAAAAACTCTCTTATAAACTCACTTAGTCTCTGTGGATCCTTTTTAACTGCAAACCACCTCACAAATATAATATCTTCATATTGTAAAATGTTTAGTTTATTTGACTAATTCTTTTTCCAAAACTGAAGCCTACTTAAAGACACATGCCATATTCAATCTATACAGTTTATCCTGATGTTTCCTAAATATGTCTGATCATGAGAATCACCTGTATTGCTTATTAAAAATCTTTATTGGGTTTCTAGACTGATTCAGTTTGTCTAGAACAGGGTTGGCAAGTATAGCTCTCCAGCTAAATCTAGACCAAAACCTGTTTTTGTAGGTAAAGTTTTATTGAAACACAAGGATACCTGTATTCCCTATTGCCTCTGGTTGCTTTCTTATTACAATGTCAGTGTGCAAAATTGGTGAAAGATATCATATTTTTGTATTAAAATATCATTTGTCACTTTACTGACCCCTGGCCTGGAGCAAGATCCAGGAATCTGAACATTTTAAGAAGGCTTCTTCTAAGTGGCTATTATAACCAAACTAGTTTGGCTCTTTGTTTTATTTTGTATGCCAAGCTATCACAGTGCTCTGTAAGCACTAGGCTGCTATTGAATAACATAGATACAATTTCAGAATATTTACCTAATCAATGATCCCCATTTTTTAAAAAATAATATGTATTTATTCATTTCAGAAAGAGGAAGAGAGGGAGAAAGATACAAACATCAGTGGTGAAAAAGGATCATCTACCAGCTGCCTCCTGCATGCCCCCTACTAGGAATCAAGCCTGCGACATGGACATGTGCCCTGACCCCTGACCAGGATTCAAACCATGACCTTCTGGTTCATGGGTCGATGCTCAACTACTGAGCCACACCGGCTGCTCTATGACCCCCTTTTAAGAACTGATCTCCACTCATGAGCTTTTAAGACTGTTAAAATGTTCTAGAATTCCTGTTAATCATATAATTCACATAAAATAAAAACTTATTATTTAATTATCTAGCTTTTATTTATTCTATATTTATAACCAGTTGTAACTGTATGAGGAATAATGGTAGAACATGGACAATGCCCTATGTACATAAATGTGCTACAGTTTAATAGCCAATTTTTATACATAGCTCAAAGTTTCCGTTGTAGGCTTTAAAATAACTTGCTTTTTTTATTACCAAGAAAAACTTGTGATTTTAGCAAAAAAATAGGTTAGTGAAGATATTCAAATTCTAGAAGATGTTAAAATCATCATACTTTTAAATGTAATAATAAATAAAATTATATAATATAAAAATGGAATAACTTTTTAGTGTTTACTTTAAATGTCCATTCAATGAAAAGCATATATTCTACTACCTTTATTTTTTATAATTTTGTAGTTTGTTTTTCAATATTTTTACTAAAATATGTTTACAGAAACATCTGCATCAGTTTTATTCAACTTTCCTTTCTGACAAACAACAAAATAATAATAATGGCTAGCATGTGTGAGGTCTACATTGTGTTCCTGGTATGCTTCTAAATTTTTCTCATGAAATAATCCTTTATTTTTCTAACAATAAGTTCACTAGATAGATTTTGATATTATACCAACTTCACAGATGTGGTAATTGAAAAGTAGAAAAATTATATTACTTGCTCAGAGTCCAAACAATTAAGTTTAATTTAAGGAAGTCTGATTTCAGAATCTTAGTTCTTAGACAGCCTTTCTAAGTATTCTCTGAATGAGAAACCTTCCATTGAAATATTCTTTCTCTGTTTTTTAAATCAGACAAGAACCTGAATATCCTCTTAATTGTGTCTATAAATTCTATTTTCTGGGCTGTCTCTATTCTTGCCCTTGCTTACAGAATTAAAATTGGTAGGCCGTAAGTCCACCTCACAAAAATAGTAGTTTTTAAGTTCCTTGGGTCTCCATGAACTTACGAGCAGAGAAAGCTAGTTTACTAAAGAGCTTATAATTAAACTAGAGGCCCAGTGCAAGAAAATTCATGTGCTCAGGGGGCAGTCCCTGAGCCTGGCCTGTGCCCTCTGGCAGTCCAGAACCCCTTAGGGGATGTCAGACTGATGGCTTAGGCCCACTTCCCAGGGGATCAGGCCTAAGCTGGCAGTCAGCTATCCCTCTGGAAGCACAGGATCCCTCAGGAGACCTAAGCAGTTAGTTGGACATCCTTAGCACTCCCAAGGAGGCGGGAGAAGCTCCCGCCACAACTACTGTGCTAGCCAGCCACGAGCCAGCTTCTGGCTGAGCTGCACTACCTTGTGGAAGCACACTGACCACCAGGGGACAGCTCCTGCATTGAGTGTCTGCACCCTGGTGGTCAGTGGGTGTCATAGCGACCACTCATTCCTGGTCATTCCACCATTTGGGTCAATTTGCATATTACCCTTTTATTATATAGGATTATTATAAGTAATTGTTACATATGTAATTACAGGAAAATTGCATTTGGTGTTAAAATACTTGCATACTAAAAATAACCAATACCTTTAAGAAAAAGTATTTGCATACATTATATAAGGCATTTATGATATTCTGCTAAACATCACCAAAACTAACCTTCTTTGGCAACCTTTCAAGACAGCTAACACAGGAAAAAGCGAACACTGTGGCATGATTTTGACCCTTGAGCTAAAATTAATTAATTAATTTTTTATTATTTTTTCTGTTTTTCTGTGTTTTATTTTAAATTCTTTATTGTTTAAAATGTTAGATGAGTCTTCTTTTTCCCTCATTAACCTCTCCCCGGACTTCACTCACAGCACATGACCTCACCCACCCCCTGTCTATTTCTATTGGTTTTGCTCATATGCATGCATACAAGTTCTTTGGTTAATCACTTACTCCCTCACACGCCGCCTTCCTCATAGGTTGGACAGTCTGTTCCATGCTTCTATGTCTCTGGTTCTATTTTTGTTCATAACTTTATGTTGTGCATTATATTCCACAAATGAATGAGATCATGTGATACTTATCTTTCTCAGACTGGCTTATTTTACTTAGCATAATGCTGCCCAGTTCCATCCATGCTGTTGCAAATAGTAAGAATTCCTTCTTTTTTATAGCAGCATAGTATTCCATTGTGTAGATGTACCACAGGTTTGTAATCCACTCATCTGCTGATGGGCACTTAGGCTGTTTCCAAAACTTAGCTATGGTAAATTGTGCTGCTGTGAATATAGGGGTGCATATATCCTTTCTGATTGGTGTTTCTGATTTCTTGGGATATATTCCTAGAAGTGGGATTACTGGGTCAAATGGAAGTTCCATTTTTAACTTTTTGAGGAAACTCCATACTGTCTTCCATAGTGGCTGTACCAGTCTACATTCCCACCAGCAGTACACGAGGGTTCCTTTTCCTCCACATCCTCACCAGCACTTGTTTGTTGATTTGTTGATGATAGCCATTCTGACAGGTGTGAGATGGTACCTCATTGTCATTTTGATTTGCATCTCTCTGATGATTAGTGACTTTGAGCATATTTTCATATGTCTCTCGGGCTTCTGTATGTCCTCTTTTGAAAAGTGTCTATTTAGGTCCTTTGCCCATTTTTGATTGGATTGTTAATCTTCCTTTTGTTAAGTTGTATGAGTTCCTTATAAATTTTTGAGAAAAAACCCTTATCTGAGATAGCATTGGCAAATATGTTCTCTCATGCAGTGGACTTCCATGTTTTGTTGATGGTTTCTTTTGCTGTGCAGAAGATTTTAATTTGTTAAAAATACTATGAACAACTCTACTCCAACAAACTGCACAACCTTGATGAAATGAACATATTCCTAGAAAAATACAAGCTTCCAAAACTCAATCAGGAAGAATCAAAAAACCTGAATAGGCCAATAACTGTTGATGAAATTGAAACTGTAACCAAAAAATTTTCAGCAAACAAAAGCCTTGGACTGAACAGTTTCACAGGGTAGTTTCACAAACATTCAAAGAACTAAAACCTATCCTTCTCAGACTATTCCAAAGAATTTCAACAGAAGGTCACACTTCCAAGCTCTTTCTATGAAGCCAGCATTACCCAAATCACAAAATCAGATAAAGACACTACAAAGAAAGAGAATTACAGGACAATATCTCTGATGAACATAGATGCTAAAATCCTCAACAAAATTCTAGCAAATCGAATTCAGCATTACATTAGAAAGATCATACACCATGACCAAGTGGGATTTATTCCGGGATGAAAGAATGGTACAATATCCACAAATCAGTAAACATGATATATCACATAAACAAATTGAGAGACAAAAATCATGTAATCATATCAATTGATGCAGAAAAGGTATTTCACAAAATCCAGCACATTTTCCAGATAAAAACTCTCAACAAAGTGGTAATTGAGGGATCATACCTCAGCATAATAAAAGCCTTATATGACAAACCCACAGCCAACATCATACTCAATGGGCAAAAACTAAAACCATTTCCCCTAAGAACAGGAGCAAGAAGGGATGCTCTCTCTCACCACTCCTGTTCAACATAGTATTGGAAGTGCTAACTATAGTGACCAGACAAAAAGAAGAAATAAAAGGCATCCAAATTGGAAAAGAAGAAGTAAAACTGTCATTATTCACAGATGACATGATATTGTACGTAGAAAACCCTAAAGACCCCATCAAAAATCTATTAGACTTAATAAATGAATTCCTTAATGTAGCAGAATACAAAATTAACACCCAAAAATCTATGGCTTTTTTATACACCAACTAGAGGCCTGATGCATGAAATTCATGTATTGGGGGTTGGGGGTGGTCCCTCAGCCCAGCCTGCACCCTTTCCCTGTGGGATCAGGCCTAAACCGGCAGTCGGACATCCCTCTCATAATTCGGGACTGCTGGCTCCCAAACACTCACTTTCCTGCCTGCCTGATTGCCCCTAACCATTTCTGCCTGCTTGCCTGATCACCCCCTAACCACTCCCTTGCCAGCCTGATTGATGCCTAACTGCTCCCCTGCCAGTCTGGTCACCTCCAACTGCCCTCCCCTTCTGGCCCAGTCACCCCCAACTGCCCTCCCCTGCCAGCCATCTTGTGATGGCCATCTTTTGACAACAAGGGTGTGGCCATCTTTGTCGACATGGGAGGTCATCTTTGACCATCTTGTGTGAGGGCATGGCAGACAATTAGCATATTCACTCCTTATTGGCTTTGGATGCCACCATATTTGTGATGGTGTGAGGGTCAACTAGCATATCCCCTCTTTATTAGATAGGATAATGAACTCACAGAAAGAGAAACTAAAAAAATTCCCATTTACCATTGCAACAAAAAAATTAAGACACTTAGGAGTAAACTTAACCAAGGAGGTAAAGGACCTGTACTCAGAAAATTACAGGACGCTGGAAAAGGAGATAGAGGAAGACATAAACAAATGGAAGAACATACCATATTCATGGATTGGTAGAATCAACATCATTAAAATGTCCATACTACCCAAAGCAATCTATAGATTCCATGCAATTCCCATTAAACCACCTGGAACAAACTCTCCAAAAATTCATCTGGAGTAAAAATAGACCCCAAATAGCTTCAGCAATCTTGAAAAGGAAGAACAAAGTTGGAGGGATCACAATACCAGATATCACGCTATACTATAAAGCCACTGTTATCAAAACTGCCTGATACTGGCACAAAAACAGATATATAGGCCAATGGAACAGAATAGAGAACACAGAAATAGACCCAAGCCATTATGCTCAATTAATATTTGACAAAGGAGTCAAGAGCATACAATGAAGTCAAGAAATGGTCTCTTCAATAAATGGTGCTGGGTAAAGTGGACAGATACATGCAAAAAAAATGAAACTAGACCACCAACTTACGCCATACACAAAAATAAACTCAAAATAGTTAAAAGACTTAAACTTACAGTGGGAAACCATAAAAATCTTAGAAGAATCATAGGCAGCAAAATAGCAGACATATGTTGTAGCAATATCTTACCAAAACATTTCCTAGGACAATGGAAACTAAGGATAAAATAAACAAATGGGACTACATCAGAATAAAATCAACTAATTTAGATGTATATCAGATAAATAGTAGACCATTTAAATTTCTTGTACATTTATAATTTTGAATCTGAGTAATTGAATAATAATGTTTATCTTAAAGCTTTAATATATAAAATTTGTTTGCTGACTGTGACCATATTTTCTGGCTTGAAGAGATAGTGTAAAAAAGTAAAAGGATCAAAGGTGAGGGGAAGAGAAAGAGACAGAGAGAGAGAACTCAGCTATCTCTAAGTCTATATAAGGTGTTCTTGTTTCAGTTTTCTTGAGACCCTTGACAATATGCAATTTAATTATTCCTGAGTTATCCAACATCCTTAGAAAGAATCCCAACTAATAAAGAAGAAGACTAACATTTGGAACTCAAGTATATCGACTTCTACTTCCTAAAAGTAGTTATCTTCCTGAAAGAAACAAATGAGCTCTGTTGGTGCAGTTTGGAAGAAAGGAGAGTATGTACCTCAACTCATTATTATCCCAGGCCTCTGTAGAAGCAAGATAGAACCCTGCTTTCTCCCTAAGTAATCTAAATAAAGAAAACAGAAACCTGGGAGTGGTTTGGGACACAGGTGGCTTGTTTCACTGTTGATTGTCAATTTAAAAAAATAAGGAAAAGATAAGAAAAGGCAAGGAAAAGAAGAGAAAGAGAAAAAAGTATATAGGCCAGAGAAAACATTAAATAATACTAGCATATAATAATAATGTTTGTATTTGTATATAATATATACACAATTCAAGTATTGATAAGAACAAAAAGTATTAAAAGAATCCTGTTCAGTCTGGGATTAAAGGATAAAGTTTTAATTTATTTGTTTTTGTTCATGCTTCCTCCAATTGGAACCTCTAAGAAACACAACCTATTACCTAATTTTATCATTTTATGATTTTAAGTTGCAAGGCTTTAACCCATGTTGCATTGAATGTTTAAGAACAATTTTCCTTCTTCATGAGCAAAGGTCTTTTAATTCACTAAATCCTTCAATGTACTTCTTTTTAATTCTTCTGTGAAGTTTTATTTTAGTTATTTATCTCTAAAAAAAGCCCATCCTAAACAAATAAACTGAAAGGAATAACTGAAAATCAATCAGTTTAATCATTCCATCTAGACATTACTTTGGCAGAGAATTTTTTATCATGAGTCATGCCAATCAGTTTTAAAATGGGTAAAGAGCATACTTGGCAAGTAACCATTTGAGGATTATTTATGAACCAGCCAGTACTATTAGATCGAAGTGGTAAGCCCTGTAAAGTTAATGAAATTGTAGGAAAACCTACCACACCCAGCCTTAATGGAAAATTCCTTTACTTCTTTCAGACCCACTTGAGAATGGAACCAACCATACATATCTTTTGAAGTGTAGTCTATTCAGTGATCACACTTTTATCATTACTTATATGCCACCAGAAGATTTACGTTAAGAAATGAAATGCCTTAAACAATGTAAACTACCTGAAACTATAATACATTTTGACATTCAAAAACAATTTTATCTGCTTATTTTCCTCACAAATTTTAATGCATACATATATGATTTTATTAAACTCGTTTACTATGAACCATATTCATCAATTACTTCTAATAAGTCCTTAAAAATCAATGTTATAAAGTAGGAGGCAATTATTGCAAAAGAATTGATTATTATATATTGAATATTCCTTTATACCTATTGACATCTGTTAACTTATTCCCTAAAATTTACATGTATATCTCCATAAAAAATATATACACAAGAGCATGCTGATGTTTATTTAATTTATTTTTCCCCTCTTTTTAGCAGTTTCTTGGTGATTTTCTTGTTAATCAGCTATAACTTTTCATTTATACAATGGAAAATATGAATAATAAGGCCTAAAAATGATCAGCCTTTAGTGGTATCCCAATTGTAACATTTGAAACCAACTAAATCTAAAAATGTTTAAATATTTAACAATAATGAGATTGGCATTGGTGAGCCATACCTTTTATTATAATCCTTCAGTAGTCTTATTTACCATAGAAAGTCTTAGAATTAAATGGATTAACATCTCCAAAGGAATCTGTCCTTAGAAAACTAGATCAGACAATGTTTGTCTCTGGCCACTACATTGTTAAGGCACTCCTTTTTTTATAAACTACTGATAATTAACTCCCATTGCTATTCCAATAGAGCATATTTTAGGTGGCATCTCTCTCTTAATGAAATTGATTCCAAAAATTTAGCACATACTATATGCCAAGAAATATACTAGTGCTATGCTGTCACCTCATTTGATTCTCACAACAACCAACAAGGCAATCATCTCTTCACTTCTTTGTCTCATCTCCTTGAACTTTTCACCTTATTTATTTCTTGTCCCACACATTGGACTCAGAATTCTAAATTTCAGAATTCTAAATTTGTGGTTTCAGTACTTCTATTCTCTCTACTGGAATAGTCTTATATTAGGTTTCAGTCCATATATCATTGTATAAAATGGTCACCATCCAATTGTACATGCTTCCTCCCCTTTTACCTCAGTGTTTCATCCTAGTCATAAATTACTGATATTATATATGCACTTATTTTTTAATATCTAATCTTTACTCACTTGAATTGAAGCACACAAATAAGATGGGACATGGTTTACTATTATCTTCTAAATATTTAACTAAGAAAAGAAGCTAGACACATACTAAACATTACTAAATAATATTGAAGGAATAAATTAAAACTTCTTTGAGGTAATCACAGCTTTGGTAACCATTGCACAGATGAGTAAATTGTGCTGAGAAGAGCGGTTAATTTTTTCAAATTCATGTAGCAATTAAGTTGTTATTTGTAATTAATCCTTACTCTTGGCTGCAGGTTAACCCATTATCCTAAGAGAATAAACAGATTGAATAGGCCAGGAAGGTATTTTTTATACTTACAGAGGAATATGTGAGAGGACAGTCCTTACTCCCAAGCTGTCATCATATTTCCCTAGGATCATAATTTATTGAATTCTGCCTTTGTTCAATCTTCTCATTCTTAGAATACTAATTGACTTTAAAACATTCTAGGATGCATAATATTTAATTATATTTGTCCTTTTCTGGTTAAACTATAACCCAGGTACTGATGACAGTCTAATCAAGGACGCATAGTCAGTGTTTGGCAGTGGGCATTTATTAGGAACTTTCACACCCCAGGGTTACCCACTATAAGAGCCTCTACTCCTAGCATCTCTATTAACATCTATTTACTAAGTCACTTCATAAATATCAAACGTGTTTTTACACAGGAAAATAGTATCCCTTTTTAGTTTGATGAATATTAGTTATGAACATTTTTAAGGACATTAAAAATATCCAAAGATGTGGATTGAATAAATATATTAAAGGTTCTTCATCTGTTAGGAATTAATCCCCCAGGATAAACCCCTGACAGACTCTTAGCTGCCATGAACTTGAAGGTTTTGTTTGCCCAATATTGACTATAATATTTACAAAATTCAACCTCTGGTCTGTTATCTACCATGGCCTCAGTTAAACTTCCCATGTAAGGTTGAAGTGGAAAAAGACATCAATAAAGGTTATTTTTAACTTTTTAACCAGAGAAAGTTAAGAAATAACAATGGAGACACAATCTTAAATACATTCTTAATCCTCTTTCTAATATGTGACTATATTATGAATGCTATTTTCTTTGGAAAAAAAATAGTGGCAGTGTCTCCTCAATAGCAATACTATGAAGATTTTAGAAATTGAGTGCATTTAATGCCAAACTAATTTAATTTGAGGCTTTCTTTTATTTCTTTTCAAATCCTCAAGGCATCGCTTGGTAAGTAATAAGTTAACCTTCACTTACTTACTAAAATTTATTGCATAATCCTGTGTTACTATATAGGAACATACAACTAGGTACTCAAACTTTCTGGAATTTTTGTGTGTTTTATTTTACTTTTTTCTTTGACAAATTTTTAAAAATAAAAATTTCTTGGCCATAGGGCACAATGTACACAAATTGTTGGTAAAATGTAAAATGTAAGCAAATATTCATGCACAGGAAAAATCAAAAAGCACTTTCTTTTTCTCAGTCTTAAATAAACTAAGACAGGACCTTGAGAATACAAAAATTAGTATAACTGCATTCCTCCTCTCAAAAAGTAAAAACAAACAAGACATTATAGTACCATACTATTATTTCTACCACAGTTAAGCCTATGATCGAATAGAAACACATAAAAAGACTCTTGTAGGTTGAAATCTAAGCTTGATCAGAAAATTTAAAAAGGAAAACAATAAACTAAACAAACTTAATTCTTTATATCTAGACTCAGACTCAGACACATTCAAATTTACTTGCAAATCATCATTCATAAATTTTGCATTTATATGCAGTTCTCTTCTTGACTCCTGTGTACATTTTTTAAAGCAAAAAAAAAAAGAAAGAAAGAAAGAAAGAAAGAAAGAAAGAAAGAAAGAAAGAAAGAAAGAAAGAAAGAAAGAAAGAAAGAGATGATAGTGGGTAGAAATACAGTAAAGTTTTTTCACTTCAGTTTTTCCAACTTAACTACTCAGCAAAGGGTTTTACTTAGGGCATCCAGGAATATTACCAAAAGAAATCAATTTCTCAACTGTGTTTGCTTAGGCTCTTTGGGGTATGCCAGGTAATAAAAGTTGTGACTGCCAGAGCTCAGTGTTTTATTATATAAAAGCCTCTTTACCCATTCCTTTGAGTCAGCTATATAATGATGGACTGAACTTTCTCTTAGAAGCTTGATTGTCAAGTGGAATTGGGTTAATTTAAATGATATGAAAAGAAGCAGGTAATAGTAAGCAGTATATAAAATGTTTAATGGATTCCAGAAATGCAGTCAGGCTATAGAGGTAAGGAAGTGAGATTGAGAAGAAAAACAATTAAATTAGACTGACAGGTGATTTATGCGGCCTTCTGGGGCAAGGTGGCCTGCATTCAGGTAAATTACTCCAAAACACAGCACAAAATGTACCTTTGAGATGTCCTTTTTCTTAATACTTTTACATCTTAAAAATTATTTTAAAGTATACTTCAAAGATGACCCGAAGCTAACTAGAAACATGACATTAAAAAATATGATTATATCTGAGGTGGAGATGAACTTCCTGAGAAGTAAATATAATCGTAAGCAATATTGACTGCATATTTCAAGATAAGCTGGGGCATTTGTAATTAGGCTTCCTCATTCTTATAGTTTTCTCAACAATAGTGAATTTAAAGGCTAAAATAAAAATTAGCACACTTTTGATAGAGTTACATTATGATTAATTTGGGTCTCATCTTAAAAGATATGCATGTTTAGTCCTGGCTGGGCAGCTCAGCTGGTTGGAGCATTGTCCTATTCACCAAGGAAAGGTGGCAGTTGGATTCCTGTTCAGGCCAAGTATCTAAACGGAGGTGAGGCAGCACATCCATGTTATTGTTGTTGTTAATCCTCAACCAAGAATATTTTTCCATTGAGTTTTTTTTTTTTTTTAGAGAGAGTAGAAGGGAGGAAGAAAAGGGGGGGAGAGAGAGAAAGAGAGAGAGAGAGAGAGAGAGAGAGAGAGAGAGAGAGAGAGAGAGAGAGGTGAGAGAGACACATTGTTTGGTTGCCTCCCCCACACACCCAGCCCAGGGCCTGGAATGGAACCTGCAACCCAGGAACATGTCCTTGACCAGGAATCGAACCTGCAACCTTTCAGGGTATAGGCTGATACTCTAACCACTGAAGACATGGGCCAGGGCAACCCATCTCTCCCTCCCTGCCTCCCTCCATGCCTGTTTATACATTAAAATCAAGTGATGGAGTAAAACAACATTTAGATGGTTAATAACAGCAGTTTAAATTATGCAAATGACCACCAAAGCATCTTGGCAGATGACAGTAAAGGAAGAGATAATGAAATGTCTCCACACAAACATGCAGCTGAGAATAAACCAGCTCAGTTGAGGTTAATGGATTTTGAGACCTGCATCCATGTGTTTCTTTGCCAGCTCTTAGAAGCTCTTCAGCACTCCCGCAGTGTTGATGTAAATACGAAGAGCCAGAAAGTACACAAGAGCATTTCTACTAAGAAAATAAATGTGAAAGGAGTAAGGATCAGCGAGTCAAAATATTTACAAGTTTGAAATTACCTTAGGGAGCATTTGGTCCTCAGGCCTTCTTTGAAGGAGAAATCCAGCAAGGTTATATGATTTAACCAAGATCACACATCTAGTTTGAGGCTGGGTATAAATCAGAAGGATGTCCTGATTCTTTTTCCTTTATCACATGCTAATAGGGATAATGAATGAACCTGTCATTTATTAGCAATTTGAAGATGCAGTCATAATGTAGGAACAATGAAGAAGAAAAAAGAAGACATGTAATTTTATGTGATTTTTTAATAAAAAAGATATTGAAAAACCAAAATAATGCTAATACCATGCATATATTAATTTTATTTTACAGATTCCAAGCTGACCTCCAACATTTTACCTTTCATAAATCTTTCTCCTCTTCAAGATAACATTCTAAGCACATTTTGTTGGTAGTGGAAACATTTAAAAACAGGGGGAGAAATTATTCAATTTACCCAGAAAAAATTAATTGAAAGTCACCATGCAAAAAAAATATCTATAAGATAAAAGCATAATATGCTAATCAGACTGGACAACCTTCCAGATGAAGCCAGGGCTGTGAAGGAAGCCTGGGTCCCAGGTACTGGAGGGAAGCCAGTGCCAGCAGCTGGGGGAAGGAAGACCTACCCTTGCATGAATTTCGTGCATTGGGCCTCTAGTTTTTTTATAAATGGAAAATAAATACATGGAACTGATAAGAATACTCCATAAATGTATATAAATAGACACAGAATGTGCAATAACTTTAAAATAAGTGTGAACAAATAAGAAGAAAAAGAAATGTTAAACTGTATATACAGACAGAAGTTAAATCCAGAGAAGAGCAAGGGAGAGAAATCTAAAGGAAGATGCTATTTCAACACTTTTGGATGAGATATTAACATGTAAGAATTATAAAGTGTTCATTGAAATTAATAGCAGAACAATTGTGCTGTGTTGTTTTTTTCTAATTGTGATTGGAAAAATTAAGTTGATTGAAATTGGATTTGGTGTGTTGAAGGATATATTGGGTGGAGGAATCATGATAAAAAAAATAAAATTCTTTTTAAGAAAGTCAGTATAAATTGAAGAAAGGTAAGTGTCATAACCAAAGAGAAGCATAAATCTGGAGGGATGCATTGCTCCAGAGAGAATTTTTCCTTGAGTTGTTCCAAGATAGGTAAATTTGAACACATTTAAATGCTGCATGACGAAGGCAATTGAGAGAAAAACATTAGTGGCATTATAGAGTAGAACTAATTGATGAGCCCTTAATTTTTTGAGAAATTAAATATGTTGAGAAAAAGATACAAATTAAATGTCAGAAATTGATTTTGACCTGTAAGAACTCACTACTACTGTGTAGTGAGTATGAATAGGAAATTATTTATGTATACTAAAAGAAGATATGGTAGCTTAGCAATGGAAATGTCAGGCAATTAAGGTCTACTAGTTTCTGTTTTCTCTGAGAAGTAGGTAAGGTGGTTAAGGTTGAGAGTGATGGGATGATCCCTTAAGAACTCAGAAAATAAAGTGGAAGGGCTTTAAATAGCCACTGCATAGGAATGAACTGACTATTGACAGATTAAAGGACTGACAAAAGGCTGAAGAACACGTGTTATGGTATCACTGAGAGAAAAAACTATGGTGTTTTCTCAAGCAGTTCCTAGCAATTAGGTGAATGAGCTAACAGCAAAATTTGAACTGCTTCTACATGGGCCTTTCTGTGTGTACAACAGAAGAATAATGATACAAGGAGTTGCAAATACTGACAAAAAATTGGATGAAAACTGTGGACCATGAACTATAAACTACAGAAGAAAATAAATGGTCTGGTCTGCATGACTCAGTGGTTAAGCATTGACCAATGAACCAGGAGGTCAAGGTTCAATTCCAGTTAGAGCACATGCCTAGGTTGTGGGCTTGATTCCCAGTTTGGGCATGTAGGAGGCAGCCGATCAATGATTCTCTTTCGTCATCAATGTTTGTATTTCTCTTTTCTTATCCCTTCCTCTCTGAAATCAATAAAAATACATATTTTTTAAAGAAAATAAATGACTGAGAGGGGATCAGGATACTTAATATACTTCAATGACCTCATAATGAAAAATAAGTAAATCCCAGACACAATTCCAGTAGTACTCCCTCAAAAAGACTTGGTTCATTCTGTATAAGATCATTTCACTATTGTTAGGGTAACTTCAGCCATAATCACACCCACTTCCAGCATTTTGACATGCCGTTCTATTGTTCTGAGCACTCTTATTTTTTGTATTAACCTAAGTAAATTTTACTCACCCTTACAAATGCCAACTGTTATGTCATTTACACAGGACTCTTTTCACCACCCAATGGACCAGGTAGAATCCCCTTGTTATATCCACCATTTCCCTTTGTTCCAATTCTCTATTCTTTTAGATTCTTTAGGTATATTTAAACTTCTCATCAATACTCTGAAATTTTTCTTGATTGATAAGTAAATAAATTCTTTTCTTTGCTGGAATATCCTTACTATAGCCTTCTAGGTCAGAGTAAGACTTATATGTTGTAGTTCATTTTAACTTGAAAAAGTTTTTCAATTGATAAAAAAAAATTCACTTTTTAAAAATATTCACTTTAGTAACTTATAATTTATTAACTCTCAATAATGTTTAGAATATTTTTTCAGTGTTTGTTTATTAAATATATTATAAGTTATATGAAGACAAGGAATGTCATCTCTCTTATATAGCATGTAAAACAGTGCCTATAACCTAGTCAGGACTTATACATTTATTAAAAACTGAATCTTTTTACAAATGATCTGGATTTCCATCATACCCAACCTTTTGCCGGTAGCCTAATTATTTGAACTTAAGACAAAATTTTCATGTTTTGAGTGAGAGATAGATTTTTAAATGTTGTCTTTCCTAAGTAGTCAAGTAAAAAGTACAGACTGTAACACCTTTCAAAAATATCTTGTTGAAAAACTTAAGAAAAGAAAGTGGAAAATAAAAGAGATATTGAGATAAGCAGATAGCTCAGTGGTTCTCAACCTTCAGGCCCTTTCAATACAGTTCCTCATGTTGTGACCCAACCATAAAATTATTGCCGTTGCTACTTCGTAACTGTAATGTTGCTACTGTTATGAATCATAATGTAAATATCTGATATGCAGGGTGGTCTTGGGCGACCCCTGTGAAAGGGTCATTCGGCTCCCAAAGGGGTCATGACCCACAGGTTGAGAACCGCTGAAGCTGAAGATATATGCTAAGATTTACCATAGAATGGGTATGAAAAATTAAAAATTGTTTTATTAGTATGGATTAAAAGAAATTTTTGAAATAATCTAGCAATTTCAAAAAGTATACTGAATTATACTTATTTACCTACTTTATTGGGGACAGCCATGGGTACTAACTTATGCATCATACTAGTAGATGAATAGCAAGACATACTCAAATAGAATTAATGTTTACTAATGAATTTTTGAAGCAGTAAACATTATGTTAGATAATCAATTAAACTATTCTATTTAATAAAAGCCTAGTATGCTAAGTGTCCAACTGTTGGTTTGACCATTCAACCAGTCGCTATGAAGCGCACAGACCACAAGGGGGCAGATGCCCTGACTGGTCAGTTAGATTGTTGCTGCGGTCTGGCTGATCAGGACTGGGCAAGATGAGCGGGACATGCTGTGGAGCGGTCTCTCCCTGGTTTCAGCCCAATCCCCTCAGGCCAGGCTGAGGGACCCCACTCGTGCACGAATCTGTGCACCAGGCATCTAGTATATTATATGAAAAAATTCATTTTACCAGAGGATATTATTTCTATTTTTATTCTATGACATTCAAAGTAAACACTTTCATTGGAGAATGTAATTTTTTAAAAGGGAGTTTAAAAGTTTATCATTTGGACCATTGCTGCTGTGCCTTCATAATGAAAGGTATTGAGACCTTTATTTATTTATTTAGGTCAATTCTGATATCAGAAAAAATAAATCATGAGTTGCCCTGTTTCTAATCTAATTTCTACAAGTAATAATTTACAAGTGTAAATGAGAATTAGAACTTTTAGAAATGCAATGGAAGAGAAACATTTTTTTTTTCCAAATTGTTTATATATTTTTTGACTCTGGTATCAAAATATGTTTATATCGAGCTTTTAGAGCCACAGAGAGAGCTCTCTGCCAAACAACTATGTATTAATATAAATAAAATTTAAACTCTTGTATCCAAGCCTTGAAGTTATTTTGTTTGTAATTTTAGTAAATATGCAAGGTCTCTTATTAAGCTTTTGATAAACACAGATTTAATCAAAACATATTTAGTCCCAAATGTGCTCCTAAATATTTTTCTTATCAATAAACCAGTATCTATCAATCTTTCCTAGGCTACTCTTACTACAAACTTCAATATCAGAGTAGAATTTTTATTGTTATATTTCATTTTAATCTGAGAAAGTTCTTTGATTAATGATAGCTAAAATCAGTTTTTAAAATTCAATTGTTAACATCCCATATTCTCATAATATTTTAGGAGAGGACTTAGTGCTAATATAAAACATTACATAAAACAAAATCTGATAACTAGAAAGAATAATGAATAGAAATTTCTGCAGTGACAAATAGATTTTGGTTTTATATGAAGGCTTTAGGGTACAAAGGGGTCTAAGCTCAACCATCCTTAGTAGGTATTCCTAAGCTTTTGATAACTTACTCTTATAAAAATTATATCTCTGATTGACAGTTTTTTCAGGGAAGACATGACTTATTAGAACATAATTTTCCTATATCAACTTTCCAGTAGATACTACTAAGATTTCAGTTATTTAAATTCAGTTATTACAGCTCATAAATATTGTTGATTCTTATTGGTAAAAAGAAAAACAAACAGAGATTCATTTTGTATTTCTTAAGCTCTCATTAAACTCAGTTATTATATCTCACAATGAGAGCTAAAGATTGGTAATTCTTATTGGCAAAAAAAGAAGGCAACTTGTTTTGTATTTATGACATCAACAATCCAGACCATCAGTCCAGTTGCTTTTTGTATTCTGGCTTTAGTCATTCCAATTTTTTTTTCAAGTCTTAAAAAATCTTCTATTGGTTCCTTTCTAACTTTGTCTTGCCTGAGATGCTCTTCACTTCCTCCTTTCATTCTGATTTAGAGCAGCTTTAAAACATATGCTGTGGGTTTTTACTCCATCTGTGTATTATTTCTCACTCACTGCTCTTTTCAGACTTCATCAGGCCCAGCTCTCATTTATTCTGTCACTCACAGCTGAATCTGCGGGGCTCCCACTTCCTCCCATGCCAATCTCTTAGAATCATCTCTAAGAATCATCCTAAAGCGCTTACCTGTAATAGATGCTCTTCAGATAATAATAATAATGATTATTCACAATAATAATTGAGTATAATAATAATAATGATTCTGATGAACTAAATGAAAAACAGGCCTACTAGATTCGTATACTTGCACTTTATGATATGCTTTGTTAAAAATAATATCACATATATCTTAAGTTAAATGAAGTCATCTAAACTTTACAGAAGCCAGAAGTGGGGAAAAAAATAATGATGTGTGGAATGACTATGCAAAAAGTAATAGCAAAAAATAAAGTTTACTTGTTTCACTTTGGAAATGTTAATAACAAATTAATTCAATAAAGTAAAGTATGTTTGAAACAAAGACAATATAAAATGACTAGTAATTAATCTCAAGATTGAAAAAAAAAGGGAAAAGCTTTGAACTTTCATTTGACATATGGCTTTTCTGTAATTAATCACCCTCCCAAGAAACAGTGTTATGTATTCTCAACAGTTCCGTTCAGGTTGTTAAGGAGGGTCCTTATTATTGATGGTAGTTAATGTCACCACCTTTCCAGAAACAGCCTGATGCCTTTGCTGCACAGAACTGGAGAATTAATTCCTTACAAAGTCTCTCTCTTCTTCTCATCTCTCTATATCACATATTGTCTCATCCATCATCCAACTATCCATTTCCATTCATTGATGATTAACTATATATGCATACACACATGTATAGCACTATATTTATATACCACAGAACATATATTTCATTTTGTGCATATATTTTATTTTAGGATGTTTTTCTTCAATGGGAAAATATTCAATAACAAATTCAAAGTTATTTTTCTCTCTTGAGAAAATCAATAATTAAATTTATGCCATTATGTTTAAAAAGTATATGTTTTATTAGATGTGGTGCCATATTGGAATAAATTATATTGTGGCTGACAGGTTTGTTTTTAAGATATATCATAATGTTATTTTTCTGTGGGATTGAACCATCTTTCTTATTTGTTTAATTTTTTTAAAAGAGCTGAATTCCAACAAGAGACAACAAATCTACAAGCCTTCAATATCTACATTGTACTCAGCACTTTGTTACACACCACTGATACTTCTAAAAAGATTAGAATTTCTTTGGAAAAGAAGATTGACATGTCTATATATATAAAGAGCCAAGGGCCGTCACATCCGAAACAACCGAATGGACGACCAAACAGGCTGAGTGTGGTGACAATGCCAGCAGGGGGTTAGTGAGGGACAACCAAGCAACTGAGCAGCAGGCTGTGTGGGTGACCAGGCCAGCAGGGGGGTTAGTGAGGGATGACCAGGCTGGCCGAGGGGGGCAGTGATGGGTGACCAGGCCAGCAGGGGGTGCAGTTAGGGGCAACCAGAATGTCAGAGAGTGGGCAGTAGGGGTGACCAGGCTGATGGGGGGGGGCAGTTAGGGGCAACCACAGAGGGGGACAGTTGGAGGCAACCAGGCTGTCAGGGGGGACAGAAAAAGGCGATCAGGCTGGCAGTGGTGGCAGTTGGGGGAACAGGGTTGTCAGAGGGGAAGTTGGGGGTGACCAGGCTCTTAGGACGGGTAGTTAGGAGTGATCAGGCAGGCAGAGAGGTGAGCAGTTAGGAGCCAGTGGTCCTGGATTGTGAGATGGATGTCTGATTGCCAGTTTAGTCCCGATCCTGGGAATCAGGTCTAAATGGACAGTCGGACATCCCTCAAGGGGTCCCAGATTGGAGAGGGTGCAGGCTGGGCTGAGGGGAACTCTCCCCCATGTACGGATTTTGTGCCCCGGGCCTCTAGTATAAAATAAGAGGAGCAGAGTCAATAGGAAGAAAGTAAATCTGACTCTTTTCTTGTGATTTATACCATCAACTCTATTGCTTATTAGCTATGTAAGTCTGTGCAAGATAGTTCACATGCCTGAGACTCAATTTCCCTAATTCTAACACTGAGGATATCAGTTATATATATATATATATATATATTACAATTCTGATTCTGAAGAGAAGGCAGTACAGTGAAGTACATAATCAACAGCTGGGTAGAATAGGCACAGCTTATGACAGCTATTAAAATTTAGAGAAGGTTTGACATAAATTGCAAAGATAGATCAATAGCAGATATGATCATGAAAAAATAAAACTTTAATTAACAGTTATGATATTTCTTAAAAACACACATTTTATTGTAGAAACTATTCCTAGGGTAAGCTAAAAGATTTCTTCTATCTTTTCAATCTAATAAAAAACAATCAACACTAATAAAAGAGAAAAATGGTAATTGGCGTACGAGCTACCCTTTTCATTGGCTAATCAGGGTTATATGCAAATTAACTGCCAACAAGATGGCGGTTAATTTGCATATGTAGGCACAATGCAGGGAGGTGAAAGGGAAAGCAGGAAGAAGCCCCCTGCCACTGACAGTGATCAGAAACCCAGAGGGGAGCTAAGAGCTGGGGGGCAGGGCAAAGGCGGCCCTGGGGCCGCCTTTGCCCTGCCCCCCAGCCATGATCAGAGAATCAGGTGCCTTTTCCGCCCTGGCCAGTGATAGCAGGAAGTAGGGGTGGAGCCAGCGATGGGAGCTGGGCACGGTTGAAGCTGGCAGTCCCAGGAGCTAGGGGTCCCTTGCCTGGGCCTAAAGCGAAGCCCACGATCGTGGGGCCGCTGCAGCTGCGGGTCCCCGCTGCCCGGGCCGGACGCCTCAGCCAGAGGCGTCAGGCCTGGGCAAGGGGCCGATCCTGCGATTGGAGGGTGATGGGGGTCAACGCCTGAGGGCTCCCAGTATGTGAGAGGGGGCAGGCTGGGCTGAGGGACACTCCCCCCCCCCACACCCAGTGCACGAATTTCGTGCACCGGGCCCCTAGTATAATAATAAAAACATTGACACAGACACAGGCTACTAGTGCAATTTCTACTAGTGACATATAGTTTTTTATTCTCTCAAGAGAGAACTTGATTTTGAAAAATTTTCATAAAAGAAAACTAACATTTTCTAAAATAAAAAATCTATAGAAAGAAAAGCTCTGTTTACAAAAAATCAGCATACAAAAATTATTTTAATGATTGTTTCCCCTGATCAGAAATAATTCACATAGCTTTTTGAACTTTTAAATAAGTTTTTATTGACATGACTTTCTTTTTGGTCATCAGTTCTTTTATCCTTTCTTTCTATTGTAGATTTCCTACATTAAATGTTCAGATTAAATAAACAGAAAACTACAAAGCATTATTAGAAGAGATTGAAAAGACACAATAAAAGGGATATTCCATGTTCATTTATTGGAAGAATCAACATAGTTAAAATGTCTATATTACCCCAAGTAATATACAGATATAATTCAATCAACATCAAAATCCCAAAGACATTTTTTAAAGAAATAGTACAAAATATCACCATATTTGTATGGGACCACAAAAAGACCTTGAATGGCTAAAGCAGTCTTGATAAAAAAGAACAAAGCCAGAGGTGTCACACTCCCTGATCTCAGATTATACTACAAAGCAACAATCAGTAATCAATAATCAGCATGGTATTGGCAGAAAAATAGACAGACCAATAGAGAAGAACAGATTGCCCAGAATAATTTCCCATGTATGTGGGAAAATCATTTTCAATAAAGGAGCTAAAACCATACAATGGAGTAAAGAAAGCCTCTTCAATAAATAGTGTTGGGAAAATTAGAAAGCCACAGGCAAAAGAATGGAACTAGACTACTGTTTGTCCCCATTAAAACATATAATAACTCAAAATGGATCAAAGACCTAAATATAAGATCTGAAACAATAAATTACTTAGAATAAAGCATAGATAATAAACTTATGGACCTTGGTCTTAGGAAGATTTTATGAATTTGACCCCAAAGACAAGGGAAATAAAGGCAAAAATAGTGAATAGGACTAGATCATAGTAAAAATCTTCTTCCTAGCAAAAGAAACTGCCAACAAAACAAAAAGGTAGCCAATTTAAAAGGGATCATCTTATTCTCTGCATACTTTGACCTAAAATATTTTTATATATCCCAATACCTCTATGGATTTTTAAAAATGCTTTATGGTTTAAAGTATTACATATATCTCTCCTTTTTACCCCATTGACCTATCCCCAGAAACTCCTAACCTCCAGCACATGCCCTCTCCCCCCTAGTGTCTGTGTCCATTGGTTATTTTATTTTATTTATTTATTTTTTATTTATTTTTTATTGCTTAAAGTATTACAAAGGGTATTACATATGTGTCCTTTTCCCCCCCGCCCTTGACAATCCCCTGGCCTCCCCTACCCCCCAGTGTCTTATGTCCATTGGTTATGCTTATATGCATGCATACAAGTCCTTTGGTTGATCTCTCACCCCCCTCCCTCCTGTCCCCCAACCCTCCCTGGCCTTCCCGCTGCAGTTTGACAATCAGTTTGAGACAGCTCTGCCTCTGTATCCATTATTGTTCATAAGTTTATAATGGTCTTTATTATCCATGAATGAGTGAGATCATGTGCCCATCAGTAGATGAATGGATTAGAAAACATCTACACGATGGAATACTATGCTGCTGTAAAAAAGAAGGAACTCTTACCATTTACAACGGCATGGATGGAACTGGAGAGCATTATGCTAAGTGAAATAAGCCAGTCAATGAAGGAAAAATACCACATTGGTTATTTTATATGCATGCATGCAAGTCCTTTGGTTGATCTCTTAAAACCCTTCGTCCTCTCCTGCCTTCTCTCTGAGGTTTGATGTTCTGTTCCATGCTTCTCTGGCTCTGGATCTATTTTTGTTCATAAGTTTATTTGCTCATTATATTCCACAAATGAATGCAATCATATGATATTTATCTTTTTTTTTACAGCAGTGTAGTATTCCATTGTGTAGATGTGCCACTGGTTTTTAATCCACTCATCTGCTGTTAGGGCACATAGGCTGTTCCCAAATCTTAGCTATTGTAAATTGTGCTGCTATGAACATAGGGGTGCATATGTCCTTTGTGATTGGTGTTTCTGATTTCTTGGGATATATTCCTAGAAGTGGGGTTATTGGGTCAAATGGGAGTTCCATTTTTAATTTTTTGAGGAAACTCCATACTGTTTTCCACAGTGGCTGCACCAGCCTGCATTCCCACCAGCAGTGCAAGAGGGTTCCTTTTTCTTGGCATCGTCTCCAGCACTTGTTGTTTGTTGATTTGTTGATGACCCATTCTGACATGTGTGAGATGGTACCTCATTGTTGTTTTGATTTGCATCTCTTGGATGATTAGTGACTTTGAGCATGTTTTCATATGTGTCTCGGACTTTCGAAAAATGTCTATTTATGTCCTTTGCCCATTTTTTGATTGGATTGTTTATCTTCCTTTTGTTAAGATGTATGAGTTCCCTATAAATTTTGGAGATTAGGTCCTTATCAGATATAACATGTCAAATATCTTCTCCCATGCATTTGGGCTTTTTTGTTATTTTGTTGATAGTTTCTTTTGTTGTGCAGAAGCTTTTTATTTGGATGTAGTTCCATTTGTTTATTTTCTCCTTAGTTTCCATTGCCCTAGGAGCTGTATCAGTAAATATATTGCTACAACATATGTTTGATATTTTGCTGCCTGTGGATTCTTCTAATATATTTATGTTTACCATAAATTCTCTTGTGTTGATCCCTTTAGTATTATGAAGTGGCCTTCCTTATCTCTTGTTATGGCCTTCACTTTGAGGTTTCTTTGTCAGATATAAGTATTACTACCCCAGCTTTTTTTTTCACTTCTATTTGTCTGAAAAACATTTTTCCATCCCTTCACATTCAGTCCATGTGAGTCCCTTGTTCTGAGGTGGGTGTGTTGTAGACAGCATATATATGGGCCATGTTTTCTTTTTTTATCGTTAAATTCTTTATTAGTTAAGGTATTACAAATGTGTCCTCATTCCCCCAATTAACCCCCATTCCCCGCCCCCCACTCATACTCTCATCCCCCTGTTGTCCATGTCCATTGATTTGGCTTATATGCATGCATACAAGTCCTTTGGTTGATCTCGTCCCCTTACCTCCACCCTCCCCTACTTTCCCTCTGGGGATTAATAGTCTGATCGCTGTTTCTCTGCCTTTGGATCTGTCCCTGTTCATCAGTCTATGTTGTTCTCTATATTCCACAAATGAGTGAGATCATGTGGTATTTATCTTTCTCTGACTGGCTTATTTCACTTAGCATAATGCTCTCAGGTATCCATTCAGCCACTCGATGTCTTTTGAGCAAAGCATTTAATCCATTTACATTTACAGTTATTATTGATAGTTACTGGTTTGTAGCCATTTTTATTATTTATGCCTGCTTTCCTTCTTCCCTTTCTATTTCTTCTTTTTTACAACAGTCCCTTTATCATTTCTTGCATTGCTGGCTTGGTAATGATAAATTCCCTTAGCCTTTATTTGTCTGTGAAGCTTCTGATTTTCCTTTCAATATGGAATGATAACCTTGATGGATGGAGTATTCTTATAGTCAGTCCCTTGCTTTACATCACTTTGTATATTTCCGTCCATTCCCTTCTTGCCTGATGTGTTTCTTTTGAGAAATCATTTGATAATCTAATGGGAGATTCCTTGTAGGTAACTCTTTGTCTTTCTCTTGAAGCCATTAAGATTCTCTCTTTGTTGTTAACTTGTACCATTTTAATTTGAAGTGTCTTGGTGTGGGTCTTTTTGTATTCATCTTGTTTGGAACTCTCTGTGCTTGTGTGACTTTTTTCTTCCCCAAATCAGGGAAGTTTTCTGTCATTATTTCTTCAAATAGGTTTTCTAAACTTTGCTCCTCTTCTTGTCCTTCTGGTACCTCTATTATAGGGATGGTACTTCATTTCATGTTGTCCCAAAGCTCCCTTAGGCTTTCCTTCTGCCTCCTAAAATTTTCTCAAATTGCTGTTCAGATTTGGTGTGTTTTTCACCCTATCTTCTAACTTGCTAGTTTGGTCCTCCACTTCTTCTAGTCTACTGTTGAAACCTTCCACTGTCTTTTATATTGTAGCTATATCATTCTTCATTTCCTCTTGATTCTTACATAAGTTGTTGATTTTTCTCATCCATCTGGTTTATGAACTGTATGACCCTTATTCTGAATTCTTTTTCTGACATATTGCACATCTCTATTTCATTTAGTTCTTTTTCTGGTGATTTCTTCTCTTTCCTTTGGGGGTTATCTTGTCTCCCCATTTTTACTCTCACCAAAGGGTTCAGGTGCTGAGTCACATGGGGCCTGTGGATGAAGCAGTGGGCTTGGCAGGAGGGTCACACACTCTGAGACTCACTAGAGGGTCCAGGCGCTGAGTCAGGTGGGGCCTGTGGCTAAAGTAATGGGCTTGGTGGGAGAAGAGTGTACTCTGGGCCTCACAGGAGCCTGTAGCGAGGGAGGCTAGAGTCCCAGTGTCTGTGGGTCTACAGATGATGAAGCATGTCTTTGGCCAGAGTGACTGTAGGGTCCGGTATGGTGTCTGAGACCAGTCTGGATGATGACAAGGCTGGGCTCCTAGTCACAGCAGCTCTCCCCTTCAAGATGGTGTGGTTTCTGTGCCAGAGCCGGCCACCCTGGGAGTGCTTGCATCAGTGGCAAGAGCTCCCTGTCTAGGAAAGCCTGGTATACCAGCCCCTGAGACTCCTGCAGGATCTAACTGTCCCTCACTCACACGCAAACACACCATGCACATCCACACACTCCCCTTTCTCTCCTTCACTCACTCACACTCTCTTCCTCACTCCCATCCTGCTGGTTGCCAGCTTGACTCCTCTATGGAATTTTATTGTTACTGCATCCTTTTTCCTTTCTTGAGCATAAGAAAAATAATTTACATCCTTTTCAGCCAATTCCAAAGTTTCATCATTATTAGTCTGATTCTATTGTCCATTTGGCCTTTGAGTTTTAGACATAAGTTCCTTTCTTCTGAATGTCTAATATTTTCTTATGATATTCCAGAAATATGTGTCAATCAGCAATTATTCTAAGTCAAGATTGGTTTGTAAACCTGACAAGGTTAGGTCAAGCTCCCTTTCATTCCTGTCACTTTAGAACTTACAACAACAAAAAAGGGAAATCCTGAAATATTTATCACACTAGAACATCCTGAATTTCTAATCTTTGTCTCTTCTTTAGACTGCCAAATATTTCAGAGATTTTTGTCTTCAGGTTCTTTGTTCCACCGGTACCTTTGCATTGCCTCAAGAGCTCAGGCTGTTGTCTTCAAACTGTGATTAATGAAAAGAGCATTTGAATGAATAGATCATACTTTTCAATAAAATTTATTTCAGAATATTTAAATACATCAAATATTCTACCTTTATTATTGTTTTCACATTATTTATCTCTCTTTGTATATATTTTAACATGTGTGAACTTTCAGAATTATGTATATGTACTTATTACAAAGAATTAAAATATTGTAATAGTTGCAGTGCCAGCAAGAAATAGATAACACATACAAAAGGGATAATGGAACATATTTTAATAAGGAGAATAATTTAAAAGCATGGGCAAGATTAATCAAAATTAACTGAGAATAATGAATCACCCTGGTGTTGCTAAAGCATAAAGTCATTATCACGTCTAACCTAAGAGGGAACACATGTCAGTGGTTACCAGACACTGTGAATAACCTGTCTTTCATGATCTACAGTGTTATCTATTATTTTATCAATCCTGTAATTGAAATTACATTTATTCTGAATGGCCAACCCATAAAATCATATAAAATAACCTTACTAAACTTTGGTATTTGTTTATAATTCTTTCTGTTTTTATTCTGTGCCGGGGTCCAACCCCAGCAGGTCCAGGGGTTCCCAAAGGCGTAGATGGAGTCGGCGAAGAAGGAAGGACACGGAGACAGCGTTCAGTTGATCAGCAGCCTAGCCAGGATCTCTAGCCCGGATCTCCAGCCAAGTTCTGGTCTGGATCTCCAGAGAGGCTCTGCTTCGGATCTCCAGCGAGGTTCTGTAGCCATGTTCCCTCGCTAGGTTCTCCAGCCAGGTTCTGTCCAGGCTCTCCAGTAAGGTTCAGTGTCCAGGTTCCAGTCAGGTTCTCCTGCCAATCTCTGTAGTCAGGTTCAGTCCAGGATCCCTTGCCATGTTCTCCCGCTAGGCTCTGTCTCTAGGCTCCGAGGCCAGTCCCTCTCCAGGATCCTCCGGCATGCTCTCTCCAGCTAAGTTCTTCTGTCTCCAGGCGCCGTGTAGGTTCTGTCTTCTTGATTCTGTTCTAAGTTCTGAGTGTTTCTGTCTTGTTACAACTGTATTTATACCAGTTGATTCAATCCTATCAATCTCTATTACAAAGGTTAGGGCGTTTCTTATCTCCATTCCAGGGAGAAAAGATTATGTAGTTTAAGCATGATTGTTCGTAGTTAAAGGGATTAATTACCCGCCTGGCACTTAGTTGAGGGGTTTTATTCCCTCCCTAACTTCAGGGGAAAATCCCTACCTGGGGATTCAACCTTTCTCGGAGAGGTGACTTTGGTTAAAACACAGCGCCAAGAAGGTGAGCAAACATATTAAGAACCGTATGCCATATATGCCAGGTCCCTATAAACAGCAAGGATGGACCGGCTCCCGGCATTTAGTTTACTTTATGCTACTTAAGTTATTTAAACAGCCTCATGGCAAAAAACCCAGAAACATAAGATGATATATAAATTTAACACACATGATAGTAATTATGTAGAGGAAATATATTTCGTTCAAGGCTATTTCCCATTAATTAAATGTGGTTATCCTATTGATTTCAATTATGGTTAGATTAATTTATTTTTGTTTCTATTAAAATACATTTTTAGTATTTTAACATTCGTGTGTGTGTGTGTGTGTGTGTGTGTGTTTATTTGAATAATGAAACATACTATAGCCCTCAAGTCAAAATTATTTTAATAATTGTACTTAGAGAAGTATTATTCCCATATACTGTCTCCCATCCTTCATCTATCCATCCCATTCCCACTTACCAATATATGTAATTAATCTCATCAGTTTCTCATAATCCTTGAGGTATTTTTACAGAAACATGCAGACACATATATTTTTGTCATTCCCTATTTTTCTTACACAAAATGTAGCAAACTATACTCTTCTCCACTTCCATTTTTACTTAAAAATACATCTTGAAATTCACTCCAGTTTATATAATTTCATAAATCTTTTTCATTCATTTGTTTATTTACTTAAAGCTGCATGATATTTTAAACTTCTACCTTTTAATTTAACAACTTTTCTATAAATTCTTTTTTTGAATAAAAATTCTATTTCTGTGAAGACTTAGGTTTTTGTATTCTTTCCTATAACTTCTATATCTTATTGTTTTCCTGCCCTAGTGTGACATTTAGAGCTTACAGCAAAATGATGCATAGAGACAATGAATTAGGGCACATTTGTCATGTTCAGAAGCATTGATCACCATTTCATTAATACTAAGATTAAGACACATTGCTTTTGACACAGAAAGGTGTCTAAGTTCCCTAAAAGGTCATCATAGCTTTTTTTCATTTCTTACCGTCCATGTTATACCAAAACTGGTCTTGTCAACTGATGAGCATGTTTCATTACCACTACTCTAACTTCAACAAGCACTAAGAACTTCCATGACGCCAAGCTCCCCACGTTTCCTTCCTGCCCATAGGCTGCTCTTTCAGTCTGCTTTGCAGTGCTCTCTCCTTGGCCTGACCTCTAACCATGGGAGCTCCTCATGAATTAGTCCTAGGCCCTATTCTATTATTACTTTCCACCATCTTCCTAATGACCTCATTGACTCCCCAATGGCTTTATGTATATTTTATTTATGTGTAGCACCTAAATGTATAAATCAAGCCTAGTACTCATTTCTAACCTCTACATTTCTGCATCCAACTTTCTATTTTATATTTCAATTCAGATATTTCACTGAGAGTTTAAGACATTATTTAGAATTCAAATTAATAGTTCTTATAAATCTACCTAATTGATCTAAACCTCTTCTACCCCAGTCCTAACCTCCATGCTTGAATTTCCTCCTATCTTTCTATAGTAATAAATGATCAATACATTTGCCTTGTTAACCATATATCTGGCTATCATTCTTCATGCTCAATCCAAGATCTGCTAATACTAATTCAAATTTAAATGAATTTGTCAACCTTTTACACTTCCGGCTTCTCCAGTCTAACTTTCCATCATCTCTTGCCAAGTCTATAATAGATTTTTCTGACTTCTCTCCATAGGTTCAATCTTATACCCTTCAAGTGTTCTCCACAAAGATGGTCTTTTAAAATAATAATTCCATGGGTCTTCTCAAAACTATTTTTTTCCATTAATATCTCTCCCCTTATTCAAACAAACAAATAAGCAAACAATACCACCAAAAATAGGAAAAGCCAGAGGACCCTAGAATCTAAGGACTTTATATGTATTTTCTCTCTGACTATATCTTCAAACTTATACGCTGTCTCCCTTTCTTTTTAATTAATTTTTATTGTTGACACTTACATATGTCCCCATTTGCTCACCTTTCCCACCTTCTTCCAGGTCCCCTCCTCTTCCCTCCGGCCATTACCACACTGTTGTCTCTGCCCATGGGTTATGTCTATATGATTTTTGGCTAATCCCTTCACCTTCTTTCATCCAGTCCCCTGCCCCCACTGCTAAGTGTTTCTTTGCTAAGCCTTGGTTCTTTTCAAAATTCCTCTATCTTCTTCTCTTAATATCTTCCAAAATGAACATTTGTACTTCTCCTTCCCTTAAATATTCTTGCTAGCTATGCTTTATGTGCTCAATCCCTATTTATGCATTAGTTTTCAAATCAGTGATTGCATTCGCAGAGAGGGCTTTCCTTGTCAGAAAAGTTAATTTACACGAACCCTCTTGTCATCTTTCATAGAGCACAGTTATTTTTAAATATATTTTTATTGATTTCAGAGAGGAAAGGAGAGGGATAGAGAGATAAAAACATCAAAGATGAGAGAGAACCATTGATTGGCATGCTCCCAACTGGGGACCAAGCCTGCACCCGGGAATGGGCACTTGACTGGATTGAACCTGGGACCCTTCAGTCTGCATGCCAGTGTTTTATCCACTGAGCCAAACCAGCTAGTGTGAGCACAGTTATTTTAAAAGAACTTTGAGCCTAATATATATACACTGATATGAGTGTAAACTGTGTGTGTACATGTGTATATGTGTTTTAAGATACATTTATTCAGGCAAATATTTTATTCCATTTTAATAAGTATGAAACACAGTTCTTTTTAAACGTGAATTCTTTGTTGAAAATTAAATTTGCTGATTTAATTAGCATTGTATGTATGCCTATTAGCTTAAAGAGATAGTAAAAATTATAAATAACATGTCTTTCTCTTGAATGGCATCTTATCCATAGACAATAGCAATATTCTTAAAAGCTCTCTTAATAGTCTCTTGCTTTCTTCAGATGTAAAATGCTCTACCAGAGGTTAAGAGTAGCAGCATTAGCAACTCCATACAGAAGTTATATTTTGCTGATTTAAATTGCTATGTTCCTGTTTAGTGTCATTAGAACAAGGCACTTCAGTAAATATCTAGATTGTCTCACATCCACATAAAAGTCATATTTTAATTATTTTTAAATTTGAGATTATTGTACGTAAGTTAGCAGTTGTAAGATAAAGCAGAGATTGCTTTACATCATCCATAAATTATGGTCTAATATTTCAACCACTATAGTAATAGGGATACAATGAAGATTCAGAATAACCCCATCACTATAAAAATCCTCCATGTTGCTCCTTTATTGTCACATCCATCTTTTCCTCCAGCTTACCAATATCTTTAAACACAATGTACTGAAACTGGGCAAAAATAAATGTCTTTATGGGATTAAGCCATTTGTACTAGGACGCTTGTGAAATCTAAGATTTTTATGCATGAAAAATAAAGATATATATATATATATATATATATATATATATATATATATATACACACACACTAGAGCACTAGAGGCCTGGTGCACAAAAATTTGTGCACTGGGTGGGGGGGGGGAATCCCTCAGCCTGGCCTGTGCCCTCTCACAGTCTGGGACCCCTCGGGGGATGACCACCTGCTGGCTTAGGCCTGCTCCCTGGGGGGTATTGGGCCTAAGCTGGGGGGTATTGGGCCCTCGGGGGATGTCTCCTTGCCAGCAGGGAGAAGACCTAAGCTGCAGTCCGACATCCTTAGCACTGCTGAGGAGGCAGGAGAGGCTCCGACCACCACCGCTGTAGTGGCAGCCATCGGCCTGGCTTGTGGCTGAGCAGAGCTTCCCCATGTGGGAGCGCACTGACCATCAGAGGGCAGCTTCTGCATTGAGCGTCTGCCCCCTGGTGTGTCATAGTGACCAGTCATTCCCAGTCTTTCTGTTGTTAGGGTCAGTTTGCATATTACATTTTTACTATATAGGATAGAGGCCTGGTGCACAGGTGTGGGCTGACTGGTTTGCCCTGAAGGGTGTCCTGGATAAGGGTGGGGGTCCCGCTTGGGTGCCTGGCCAGCCTGGATGAGGGACTGATGGCTGTTTTCAGGCTGGCCACACCCCCTTCAGGGTGGGGGTCCCCACTGGGGTGCCTGGCCAGTATGAATGAGGGGCTGAGGGTTTTCAGGTTGGCCAAGCCCGCCAGCGACTGAAGCTCCCAGGCCAGAAACAAAATAGAATAACTATAAAATCAAACAGAAAGAAATAATTTTTCTGAACATATCTACTTTTATTTGCACTTATAATATATTCTAGAGGCTGGTGCATGAAATTGTACATGGGGGGGTTGTTGGGAGGAGGGTCCTTCAGCCCGGCCTGCACCCTCTTGCAATCCAGAACTCCTCGGGGGATGTCAGGCCTAAACCAGCAGTCAGGCATCCCTCTCACAATCCGGGACACTGCATGTACCTGTGACCATACTTTTCATACAGGTGAAAGGCATTTTGCTGTTGTATGGGCAACTACATTTTTTGCCCTGATTATAAAAAGTAGTACATGACATGATCCCTCTGAGGCAGTAGTACCATTTTCCCCATCTTATGGGTGGAAAAACTGAAGCAGAGAGAAGTTAAGTCATTGACTTTGTCACACAGTTATAAGTGTCAGAATCAGGGCTGACTTCAAAATGCGCAAGCCAGAGTCCATGCATGTCATCACTGCATCATCCTGTTTTTTCAGTGTTAGAGTAGCCTTGCCAGGTTTTAATTTTTAAATCTAAGAGACTGTTTCCAATATATAGGGCAGGGTCCGTAGGCCTGGCCAGCAATCAGGGCCATCTGTGGGGCGACTGGCGAGTGGGGTGATTGGGGGGACCCTGCTGGCACCCACCTTGGCTGGCAGCCTGGCGCTGCCCTCTGGACAGCCCCCCACCACCACCATGGCCGGTTGCCTCCCTCTCATGGGTCAGTGCAGATCATAGAGACTGGTTGTTCCTCCCTTTGTTCTGCCATTCGGTCAATTTGCATATAAGGTTTTAATTTAAAAGATTACTTTTGTGATATTAATCAGTTCAGATCATATATATATAAATTGTTCATTTTAATTTGCCTGTTTAATCCTCAAGGTTTAAATAATAGTTTCCACACTTAAGGGGCCGACTTAGTGGGCACCAGATTTCCATTAAAGCAAGTCCTGTTCTGTAAGATAGGCCCCTGAACAGCTAATCCTCTAGAGTGGTTGGAGGTCAGTTTGGTGGCTGCAACCTGTCCTTGAAGCTGATCAACTCGTGGGTAAATGTCTCCTACTTATAAAAGGAGGCATCAAGGCCCAATTACAAAGGAGGGTGTGCACAGCCCACAGGGTGTGTACCTCAAGTGCCACTGGACCTTACAGAACACCCACTACATTAGGCCACTCTAACAAGCCTTGCAGATGTAGCAGCTCTACCTAATACATAGAAACACAGAGAGACCACCATAATGAGGAGACAAAGAGATATGTCCTAAATTTATAAAAAGAGCAAAACACCAGAAAAAAATAAACAAAATGGAGAAAAACAATCAATTAGATGCAGAATTCAAACCACTGCTTATAAGGTTGTTTCATGAACTTAGTGAGCACCTCAACAGCATAAAAAAGGACCAGTAATGAATGAAGGACATATTAGCTGAAGAATAAATTACAGGGAATCAATAGTAGAGTAGATGAAGCTGCATAGTATTCCATTGTGTAGATGTACCACAGGTTTGTAATCCTCTCATCTGCTGATGGGCACTTAGGCTGTTTCCAAATCTTAGCTATGGTGAATTGTGCTGCTATGAACATAGGAGAGCATATATCCTTTCTGACTGGTGTTTCTAATTTCTTGGGATATATTCCTAGAAGTGGGATCACTGTGTCAAATTGAAGTTCCATTTTTAGTTTTTTGAGGAAACTCCATACTGTTCTCCACAGTGGCAGCACCAGTCTGCATTCCCACCAGCAGTACAGCAGGGTTCCTTTTTCTCCACATCCTCACCGGCACTTGTTCTTTGTTGATTTGTTGATGATAGCCAGTCTGACAGGTGTGAGATGGTACCGCATTGTCATTTTGATTTGCATCTCTCAGATGATTAGTGACTTTGAGCATGTTTTCATATGTCTTTTGACCTTCCTTCTGTCTTCTTTCTAACAGTATCTATTTAGGTCCATTGCCCATTTTTTGATTGGATTGTTTATCTTCCTTTTGTTAAGTTGTATGAGTTCCCTGTAAATGTTGGAGATTAAACCCTTCTCAGTGATAATATTGGCAAATATGTTCTCCCATGCAGTGGGCTTTCTTGTTGTTTTGTTGATGGTTTCTTTTGCTGTGCAAAAGCTTTTTATTTTGATGTTATCCCATTTGTTTATTTTCTCTTTAGTTTCCATTGCCCTAGGAGCAGTATCGGTGAAGAAATTGCTTTGGCGTATGTCTGAGATTTTGCTGCCTGTGGATTCCTCTCATATTTTTATGGTTTCCCATCTTATGTTTAAGTCAATTTAAGACACTTACTATTCCACACTGACTTATAATGTTTATCACTTAAGCTTTATGTTTGTCCTTATAAATTTTTGTTGTTGTTTCTAAGCCTCACACGAGGATATCTTTTCTTTTACTTTCCAGAGAGTGGAAGGGAGGAAGGGAAGAGGGGAGAGAAAAAGAGAGAGAGAGAGATAGAAACAGTAATGTGAGACAGACACATTGATTGGTTGCCTCCTGCATGTGTCCTCACAGGTGAGGATCAAACTTGCAACCCAGGTATGTTCTCATGTGCGGGAATGGAACCGAGACCCAGTAGAAGCCCTGACCTGAAGCACATTTCAGGTGATAAGGAGCATAGGAACCCAGATGAATTTCTATACCCATGAGCTGTCTTTTTTCTTTTTATCCAATAAAACCCATTTTCAAGCTATTCTGATTTTGTGAAATCTCTTTAAACTAATATGTGCCAGTGTCAGCACTGAAATTACCTACCCAGTCTGAGAGGCTTTTAATGGAATATTCTTATTTCACTTGTATCAACATTCAATATATAATTAAGGCTCCTTTAGGTTGTAGGTATGCTATCTAAATCAATTTCCTTTGTTTCTGATTTTATTTTTTATATTGATTTATATACAGGCTAATAAAATCTGTATCTCTAGAGAAATAAGAGGCAAAATAATGTAAAACAAATAGTGTAGCAATATATTTTAACTTGTTTGAACTTAAAAATTTACAGAAACCAAAAGTTTAGTGATTCAAAATTGGACATATTTTTTTTGTTTCCTCATATTCCAAGTTATTGATTTGATTCTCAACATCCTCTACTCTAGTGTTGATTCCCTATTAATTTTTCTTCATTTCAGTTAGTGTATCATTCATTTCTGACTTGTCCTTTTTCATGTCTTTTATGTTCTCACTAAGATCCTTGAAATTCTCACTAAGTCCCTTGAAGCTCTTATTAAGACCCTTGAACATCCTTATAATCGTTGCTTTGAACTCTGTATCAAGTAGTTTGCTTGTTACCATTTTATTTAGTTTTTTTTTTGGAGATTTCTTCTGTTCTTTCATTCGTGACATGTTTCTGTCTCTATATTTTGGCTATTTCTTGGTGTCTGTTTCCAGGTATTAAGTAGAGCTGTTATGTCTCCTTTAATTGGTAGAATGGCCTTGTGTAGTAAGTGTCCTGTAGGGCCCAGTGGCTTAGTCTCCACAGTCACCTGAGCTGAGCACACTAGGTGCACCCCTGTGTGGGCTGTGTGCACTGTCTTGTTGTAGTTGAGCCTTGATTGCTGTTGTAATCACTGGGAGGAATTGATCCCCAGGCCAACTGGTTATGAGGACCAGCTGTGACTACAGCAGAAGAGTTGCTGTGCAGGAGACATCCCTATGGAGCAGGACTTGCCTCAGTGGGGCTTTGGTGCTCACTGGGTCTTTGGCTTGAGTGTGTCTCTCACGGATATGTAGAGTTCTAATCTGGTGTGGTCTGAGACTGTCCACTGCCACTGTGTGTACTAGCTCTTGGGCCCCCCTGGTGGTACAAAGTCAGCCACTTCCTGTGCCCTGCCTGAGGCCACCTGTCAGGTGCTACAGAGGGATCTACGCATTGCTGCTACTTGTGTTGGGCTTGGAAGTGCCCAGGGAGGCCATGCTGTGAAACAAGGGAGGCTGCTGCTAGTGTCAGGCCTGGAGCCTCTTATTGAAAGGAGTGGGGCACACTGATGCCTGCTGCTGCTTGTTGGAGAGATGTTAGGAAAGTCTGAAGCCTGAGCCAAGACAGGCCATTCATATGAATAGCCACTGCAAACAGCTTGGGTGGGGCTGCTTATTGGGTGGCACAGGATCTCAAGGAATTACCAGGGCAGAGAAAACAGTGTGAGCACCTTGATGGAAATTTAGATATAGAGTCTGCCAGTCAGCTCTGTGACGGGGGAGATCTCAACTTAGGAACAATGACCTCTACCAGCATTTTTGTCTGGAAGAAAGCCAACCGCGAGTTCTTGCCCTGGTGCCAGACAATCCAGCTTCGACCAGTATGTCCCTAGATTTCCCCCAAGCCACTGCCCCAGCATTGGAGCTCAGAGGTAGCAAGTCCGAGTAAATCCATGCACTGTCATTTTAAGAGGAGCTGCTTGGGACTCCAGCAACCTCTGTGTCACTCAGCCACAACTTCTACTGTTTTTTTTAGAGCCTGAAGTTACAAGGAATTATCTTCCAAACACTGGAACCCTCTGCTGAGGGGTCTGGTGTGAGGTTGGACTCCTTGTTCCTCATTGTAGGCCTCCGCAGCCTAGATATGCCTCTTGATTTAAAAAAAAAAAATGTCACAGGGGGGTGTTGGACTAGGCTGTTCCACACCTCCGCCCCGCCTTCCAGTCTCAAGGTGCTTTCTTCTCTACTTCTCTAGTTGTAGGACTTCCATTCAGCCAGATTTTAGGTGGCTCTGAATAATGGTTGTACTGTATTTTAGTTGTAATTTTGATGTGGTTGTGGGAGGCAGCAAGTACCAGCATTTACCTACGTCAACATCTTGGTTCTCCTTATAATAGCTTCTATTTATTATGTCTCTTCTCTTCCAGTCAATTAAAAGTATATTAATTTATGTCTATATTTAATACCTGAAGTTTATTTCAATTTTACATTAGAAAATAGACATTCAGAAAAAATAATAATTTTTCAAGCTCATCTAGCTACTAGTTGGCTGAATCAATATAAGCGCATCGCATCATGTATCTGACCCTAAATTTAATGCTTCTCATTTAATATTGTACCATAGAATACTATAATGCTCACTTAAAAATTCTAGCTCACCCCTTTATTTTGAAGTTTCATGCAGGAAAAAGAGTTTCAAAGTCAAACTGACCTGGGAAACCTGAGTAATATCAATCTTATAGTAGTATTATGATAAAAAGAATTGGCCAGAAAATAAGTATTCAAAAGAAATTCTGACCTCTATTACCCCTTTTTCACCTCCAAGCAAATACTAAGGAAAATGACCATCACAGTTATATAAATGCATTGTGGCTGTAGTGGTTTTCTTCTGACATATTTTAAAGAACACCATAAAGATTATTTTCATTTTAAAGACTTTGGCCAATCTTTTTGTTCTTTAAAGCTTCTTTATATAATAATGTATCCTAGAATATAGATTATCTAATTATCTATTTGACAGATACCCATTTATTTTGTTTCTTATATTATAAAAATCAATGTTATTTGTATTTATTGCCATTCATGTATCTGCATCAAAACTATTAGATTAGCTCTTTTATCAGGGAACATACAGGGGATTTTGTTTATTCTCCTAACCAGATAGCTCTCTCTGAAGTAACAACTCAAAGCATTAATGATACTGTTTAATTTCCTCCTGACAGTTGACTATTTACTTTTTCTCACATGAATTTTAAATAAAAACATTATGAATTCTGGTAAAAATCTAACATGTAAATTTGCAAACTTTAATCTGAGAGAAAATATATAATTTAACAGATTTTTAAAAATTTACTGCATAGGTTCAACTGAATGCAACCAGATTTAACTAAATACATGTGACCAAGAAATGAGCAACTATACTTGAGGATAAGGAGTAGTTCAGCACCTGTGTAAAAATGTGCAAATATCAGAAAATACTGCGTTATCTCTGACTTCAAAACTTCCAAAACTTCTAACCTCAATGTTGTTAAACACACACACACACACACACACACACACACACACACATCTCCACAACTCTTTAATAGCTTATATTAAAGCTCATTTTGTAGAAATTATATTATTTTTATTAAAAATTATCAATATATATGAAAAAGAACTCATTAAATGGACATTCAATTTTTAAAAGGATTTTAAAAAGTGAAATCTGAAGCAATGTGCAGCAATCTTCAAAATGAGGGAAGCCACACATATGAATATGGTTGATGTGGCAATACCATAAACTGGAAATTGTTTTAGAGATGATTAGTAAAATCATGAAAGACATCATTCTTCTCTTGGTATTTCAGAATTGCTTCAAATCAGTTTAGCCTGTGTTTCATCTGTTCTTTCACCTAATGAGAAGGTAATTTTTGACTCTGTTTCCACCATTGTATGTTGACTGTACAAGTTTGGAAGGGAGGGGGGGAAAATTAATTTAGGGTATAGGTAGTATAGGTATGAGTACCAGAAAAAAAAGTTCCAAGACCTCATAAATAAAATTTTATATCACCCAGAGATCCTAGACTTTTAACTGGATGCAGTGACTGGATGGGACTCTCATTGTCTCCTAAGAGAGGAATATATATGTTCCATATTGGGAAAGAAGAATCCTATCTAATAAAGAGGGGATATGTTAATTGACCCACATGCTGTTGCAAAGATGGCAATGCCCACAGCCAATAAGGAGGGAATATGCTAATTGACTGCCACGCCCTCAAAGATGATGGTGCTCACAGCCACAAGATGGTGGCACCCAGTCCCCTCAGCCCTGCTGGGGCCGCAGGCGTGCAGCAAGGTCGGGCCCACCCTCAGGCAGCCCCAGCTGCTCTGCACACCTGCCTCTGGAGTCCCCCAGTCCCCTCAGCCCCCCAGCCGCCTAGGGCTGGTCCAAGGCTCAGGCAAGCCTTGGATTACAGCTGCCCAGCCACCCAGGACTGCCTGAGGGTCAGGTAACCAGGGCCGGCCAAGGCTTGCGCTGCTGGCAGTGGCAGCAGCAGAGGTGTGATGAGACATCACCTCCCGCCCCTGAGGGCTCCTGGACTGTGAGAGGGGCAGGCCAGGCTGAGGGACTCCCCTCCAGTGCATAAATTTTCATGCACCGGGCCTCTAGTAAAATTATAATAGGTAAGGAGAAGGCATTATGTTACAAAGGGAACAGGGATATAAAAATTCATATATTCTGTAATAATTCATAAGAGTGTTTTTCCCAAATTTCTACTAGGAGTTCAAACTCTAAGCCACTTGACTAAACAGCAGCCTAATTAAAGAAAAGTAGGGTACATAAAATGCCAAGAACTCTGAGACTGGAATCATAAGGATCTCAAGTAGCAAGATAAAGGCTGTTATAAGAATAGGCAACATGGTATTTTTCAAAGAGCAAGAATGAGACAGTGAAACACCACTAAGCAGCAGAGAAAGGTGGCAGGCGCCTTTATGATGATTATTATAAATTTAAATACATAAAATTCAGAGGGCTTTTTTTTTTTAAAGTATCTTTATTGTTAAAATTGTTACAGATGTCTCCCTTTATCCCTCCCACCCTTTGTCCTCTTTAACCCCACCCTTCACCCCAGGGCTTCACCACATTATTGTCTGTGCCCATGGATTATGCATATATGCATATAAATTCTTTAATTCATTCAAATTCTCTTCCCACCCACCCCACCTTTCCTCTGAGACTCATCAGAGGACATTTTTTCAATGCATCAACTGCTTAGATCCAACACACACACACACACACACACACCACACACACACACGATAGTGTAGTACAAGACATCTGGCAAGTGCTATTAACTCAGATGAAGACTAGTTTACCAATTCCTCAGTAAGCAGAAGTGATGTTATTGTGTTGTACTTTGTTATATGTGGAAGTTATTAAAAATGGGAGGTAATGGTTTGGCATTGCATGATTGTATTATGAGACCCAAACACAATGTTCTAAATTCAAAGGAAGGGGGCATCTCTATAGGTTGTAAATTTCAAAGAGAATTCAAGTTTAAAAAAGAAGAATTGTGGGCTCATGGACACATGAACAAAAAGTAGAGCATTGTAAATTTAAAGCACTTTTAGGAAACAATGATTAGATTTCTTTTAAGTTATCAAGATTTAATATAATGACTCAGCAAAGGTCTTTCTTTTGACTTGTCTCTAGCATACAAAGACTGTGGGATTATTTGGTTCTCAGAATCAAATAGACTGGATTCAGGCTGTTTTGAGTCATAATAGAGTTGACACAGGATACCTGGCTCTAATCAAGGCATCCTATTTCCAAAGGGATAGAATAGGGCTGTGTCAGTGTTTCGGTGTCAGCAATTTAGTAGTCTGGCCGGCTGAGCTACAGAAGAGTGGTTGAAGAAAATGGATGCTTTAATGAAGTTCTTTGCATAAAGACCTTTTATTCTGGCTATATAAGGGTGGATAAATACTTTCTGATTTAATAAGGCTTCTGTGGATTCTGCCTGGAAGTGTAAAGAATAGTCATTCAGCCACAAGCATTTAATGTCAACTCTACCTAGAGAGCAGCATTTGCTGGTGAAATGCCCATGCAGCTAGGAACTATTGACCTAAAAATTGGCTGGTAAATAAATTTAGTATATTAGTAAGTCACTATTGAGAAACTGTGGAAAATTTCAGTTCAGCCTTATTAAATCCCTGATGTTTTTCATATCAAGCTACCTCCCCCACTCAAAGATGGAAATAATCTACCCATTCTCTGTTTCCCAGAGGCAATGGAAATACTGTGAGATTTAGCATAAGACAAATCTGGATTTGATTCAGACTTCCTCTACTCAACCACTGTGTGATATTCATTTATTCAGTATTCATTACAATAATGGATTCCCACTTGAAAAATAAACTAATTGCTTACTGCATATCAAACCCTATGAAATGGCTGAGTATACAGTAATTTGGTAATCTCTTCCAGTGTTATTTATTAGGTGCCCACTCTGACCTCAGAGCTCTTCAAGACTGGTGATAACACCATTTATTGACAAGACAGCCTTCCCTTATGCAACTCTGTTCATCAAGGAATTAGTAGCATATAAATGAAAAGAGACAAAGAGACCAATAAAGAAGTAACAAAGCACAAGAGCCATAATAAGCTCAGACAGTGTGGCTCAGTGGTTGAGTGTTGACCAATGAACCAGGAGGTTATGGTTTGATTCCCTGTCAGGGCACATGCCCAGGTTGCAGGTTCCATCCCCAGTGTGAGGTGTGCAGGAGGCAGCTGATCAATGATTCTTTCTCATCATTGATGTTTCTATCTCTTTCTTCCTCTCCGCTCCTCTCTGAAGTCAATAAAAATATATTTTTAAAAAAGAGCCATAATAAGTATTACATATGTCCCCAAAAATGACAGACAATAAGATAGTTCTCTATTTTCATATAAGAAAGGGAACAAGAATATTTTTGCCTATCCTGAATAAAAAGAAGTAGGTAAGTGCACACTTCTAATACATACTATTATTCCATTTATTATGAGACCACATTTAAAATAACACTATATAAAATATTAGCATGAGGTTATGGCTTTTTTATATTCATATTTTATACAGCAATTTTCTTAAGCCTCTCATGTGAATCCTAGACATTACGGTCTAGTCATCTGGCAGCCACTTTATGAGCCATCTAACACAGCTTTCTAAAGCACATCATATTCACTTTTGCCTGTGTCCTGAAATACAGAATTTCGAAAATCCTGTACAATACTGTCACTGGAAAATGTATTCCAAGCCATCAAATTAAAAGGATTGTTTTCTCTCTTGCTTTTTTTTTTTTTTTTTTTTTTTTTTAGATTCTTGAGATATATGTTTTCCCTGAATAAGACTTTTCAAAAGTGATTTTTAATTGGGTCATTTTTGTTAGTATACAATCCTGGGAGTTGTGAAGTCCTAAATTTATGAAGGACTACTAATCAATCATAAAGCAACTTTTTAAAACAAGTCTGTGTAGGTACCTATAAAAACATCTATTTAATAAAACAATTATTAAAGTCATTTCAGAGACATGTATTTTCCTCAGAAATATTCTTTTTCCCAAAATAGCAATCGACTACATAGGAAACTGGAAATGAGTCCTATAACATAAGAAATTCAAATTGTGAGATGATTCCTTCTTTCCAAGTCATGTTCTGGAAAAAATCTTAACCATATTTTGGGGGCCTTTGTGATATATGGTATCAACAAGTTCAGGAATAGCCGAACTATTCAGTCTGGCACGCTTTATAGAGGACACGATCCTTGGCTTGGGTCTTGAATGAATATGGAAATCCAAACTGAGGGGAAAGTTCTCAGAGACATGATTGTGCACAGTCCCAAACAACAAATCATTTTGTAAGGAGGGAGCATCAGGTTTCAAGGGTGGAGCTGCAGGAGAGAGGTGGAGTGGAACAGGAGGAGGCAGCTCAAAAGGGCTTAGTGTACCATGCAAAGGGGCTTTCTCTTCGTCCTCACATAACAGGAACCCCTGAAGAGTTTATACAAAGTAACTTGAGCAGACCTGGCTGATATGAGGAAAGGAGAGGGGAGCTATTTAAAACCGGAGGCAGAGCTGTAACTAGGAATAGTGCATGTGAATAAAAATAAAGTACTAAAATCCAAGTCTGACAGTAGGTATGGGGAAGAAGGGAGACCACGGATATTTTAAGGTATTCTATGGGTAGTAAGTAACTGAGGTATATCTGAAGAAAGGGATATTGAGGTAGAATACTAAGGAGTATTTTATCTTTTACTAACGTCAGTAATTTTTGTCCCTCTGCCATCTGTAAAATGGTAATATTCACGTCCATTTCACAATGTTTAGGGAAAATCAAGTAAGACTGAGACTGTGTACATTAAAAATCTAATCAAATGCCTGAGACATGGCAGTTATTCAATAAATTTCCAGAAAGATTTTATCTTTATTAAGGCCCTTATTACATTCTACTTTCTATTACTGTCATTTGACAAAATAACATTTGTCTCTAATGTTAGGAGGCTCACAGTGATTCTGTGCTGTGCAGGGTAAGTATATTAATATTGAATGGATGAATGTGTTATGAATTACCATGCAGTGAGATGCACTGGAGCAAGGACAATTTACGCAAAGGAAATTACGACTGATGAAGTGCAGCAATCATTTCCCGATTTACTTTGATCAAACTTTGGGTTGGGGGTGGGGTGTTATTAAGAAAAATGCTCAACATATGCTACATCTGCAGGGAGGATGAAAATTGTGTTAGAAGCATTTCCAAAATAGGAAAAAGGCCATTGTCAAAAATATCGAAATATCATATTAAAATATTATCTCTGAGGTAGTCTCTTATTAAAAATCTGCACTAGTGCAATTTATAGATCAAAACATAGGTGCACATAGTCATAGTTCCAGGACAGTGCACCATGCTGAATTTTCTTAGTTAACAGAAAATTCTAACAGTTAATATTAGATAATAGAGTTTACATTCATTATCATACTGAAAGTGTCTCCCCTTTTATTTCTAAAAATAGTATATTTATTCCTTCTTCAGTAAATACTTATTGAACGCCTATTCTATGCCAGTTATATCTTTGTAATGTAATGTATGCCATTGCAAAGTTCCTTATAAACGTTTTCTCATCTCACTCTTCAACAACCTTTTAGGGTTCATGGTGTCTCTGCTCCCACATGAGGAAGCTAGGACACAGTGTGAATTTAAGGAACAAAATAAATAAACAAACAAAATAGAAACAAACTCCTAAATACAAAGAACACACTGATGGTTACCAGAGGGGGGGGGGGGAGGTTAGAGGGCTGGGTGAAAAAGTTGAAGGATTTAAGAAGTACCAATTGATAGTTACTGAATAGTCCCAGGGATGCAAATTTCAGTACAGAGAATACAGTAAATAATGTTGTAACAACTGTGTATGTGCCAGGTGGGTACTTGATGTATCCAGGGCACCACTTGGTAAAGTATGTGATTATCTAACCACTATGCCGTACACCTGAAACTAATACAAAATAAAATGGGATGTAAATTATAATTAAACTAGTGCCCCGGTGCACAGATTCATGCACATTGAAAGGAAATTAATTAGAAGGTGTCCAATGGGCGGGGCTAGGGGACTGAGTGAGATAGGCCAGACATGCGCTGGAGCCAACCTCCTGCAGTCCCTTCCCAGCAGGCTGCACCTGGACCTGCGCCATGGCTCGAAGGGCATCTGCAGAGTAAGTGGGTCCCTCCAGTAGGTGGGTCCTTCAGGCTGTCCTTAGGGGATTGAGATGAAACTTGCTCTCCGACATCCCCTGAGGGGTCCCGGATTGTGAGAGGGCAGTTCTAGGGTGATGCGCCCTGGAATTGGGCTCCCTCCTCTCTGGTTCTGGGTGCATCACCCGAGAACTGCCGCTGCCCAGTGACCGCAGCTCGGTAGCTCCTGCATTGAGCATCTGACCCTGCTGGTCAGACGGTCATTTTGGTATATATATATATATATATATATATATATATATATATATATATACAAATAAGGTAATATTAAAATCTATCTAATAAAGAGGGAATATGCTAATTGACTGCCACACCTTCAAAGATGGCGGCACCCAGTCCCCTCAGCCCCGCCAGGGTGGCAGGCACACGGCAAGGCCGGGCCTGCCCCTAGGTAGGCCCAGTCGTTCTGCATGCCTGCCTCCAGAGTCCCCCAGTCCCCTTAGCCCCCCAGCCGCCCAGGGCTGGCTTGAGGTACAGGCAAGCCTGAGATGGCGGCTTCCCAGCTGCCCAGGGCCACCCGAGGCTCAGGTAAGCAGAGCCGGCTGAGGCTTGCACTGCCGGCAGTGGCAGCAGCAGAGGTGTGATGGGGTGTTGCCTTCCCTTGATCGCTGGGTTGCCTCCCGCCCCTGAGGATTCCTGGACTGTGAGAGGGGGCAGGCTGGGCTGAGGGATCCCCCCTCAAGTACATGAATTTTCATGCATTGAGCCTCTAGTTATATATATAATTAAAGTCACAAAACTGCTAAATGGAGAGTCCTGCTAAGGCTGCCTTGTTACCATAGTTATTTTTCTGTTAACTAATAAGTTCCTTTTTCCCTTTTTTTAAAATTAAATCACACCATTTTATTTGAAATAATGTGAAAATGTAAATACTAAAGAATTAATTATGATTTCAGCATTTACAAACTTTCCATGTCTTCTCATTTGAAATTTTAAAAGGCTATGAACTGCACCAAGGATTTTTTGTTTGGCTTAGTTTTTATTGTTGTTGTTTTATCAACTTATGTGTTTTAACAGATTCAGTTATCATTTGGATCATTGCTGACTTTTAAAAATTGTTGTTTCAAAACCTCAGGAACACTGATTGTCACAAGTAATATATGTCCTGCACTTTATTTCTGCATCTGTCCCCACTTTCCATTCCACAGGAAGCAGATGTCATAAGCAAAGAAAACTGGTGGCAATCAAAGTTCTACCAATGTTCAATGCTAGACATCAAATGCTTGACATCTCTGAATATGACCTTGGCATCTATTCAAGCACTTTAATTTTACCTCACCCAGATTTATAAAGTTATAGTAGGAGCAAGTTAGCTGAACCGAGATTATTTTGTCTTCTGTTTACTGGATCAGATTTGGTATTAAGTATAGCTAAATAATATAAGAATAATACTTCACCATCCTCATCTCTCTGACTTTAAAATGAGCTTCCTCATATGGTCCTTTATTGTAAGATAACTAAGGCATCATTTAAAATGATTTACAATAGTTGATGGTTTTGAAAATACAATGGCATTTCCAAAGAAGTATAATTTTTAAACTGGAGAAAATGATTAGGCATAGTTCATGCACTCAAAAGTATTCTTAATTGCCTATGGTATATCAAACTCTAGTAGAAAATTCAGTGTCAGTCTTAGCTTATTATTTTTATTTACCTATTTTTCTGTTTATTGTCTGTCTCCTCTACTTTATTATCCATTCCCTGAAGTCAGGGACACTTTGGTTCATTATTAAATATTAAAAGCCAAGTACTTATTATATCTGGGACATAGTAGGCATTCAGCGTTGTTAAATGCTTGATTTTTTAAAAAAACAGAATTCAAAATTGCCCTGTCATCATGGCTTATTCTTCTCTACCACTATCTCAGAACGGTGGCTTTGTGTCATAATAAAACCTAATTCTTTGTATCACAATAGAATGACTACACCAAGTCCTGGTCACTAACAGAAACTAGGTTCATTGCCAGCCTTCATGTTTTAAAATATGCCTATTATATTTTCTATATAAGTATTTATTATTCCAAATAATAACAATGAATAGTAAGGTAGAGTGAGAGTGTTAGAAAACAATTAAAAGGAGTTCTCAACATATCTATTCAAAAATGAATTAGTTAAGGTCTGAGAGAATGTAAAAAAGAAAAGAAAAGAAAACTATACATTAAAAATTGGGCCAATAAATATTTTGGACTTTAACAAAGGCTGATGTTTGTTCCAGCTCATTACAACAATAATGTAATATAAGGAATACAATAGCAATGAGGTGCCTAAAATTTTGAGAAAAGAAATTAAAATGAAGCTGAGCTTATCTAAAGCATAAAAAAGCTATTCTACTTGTGAGAGAATGATTATATTTGTGTATGTCATTTAATAGAGAAAGCTATTGCATTATACTGAAATCAGCATATTTAATTTCCAACTCTAGTTAAATATATACCAAAATTGCTTATAAATTTATAAAACCGAATTAGTGAAACTACTTTCAGAGAACTTTGGTGCATTTTTTATGTTTTTTGTTCCCAAATCTAGACTTTTCCAAAATCTAATAGTTACTTTATAAATTTAAATGTATGTGTTAATTTTGAAAGGAAGAAATATGACCTATGAATAAGTAAATTTAATAATTCTCCTGATTACAATTCTCAAAATTTTCTGCATGTCTACAAATAAATATGGACTACCTATGAGCTGCAATTCCCACTACATGATTACTCATATTTTTATTGTGTTAAAATTTAAGATAAACTCCAGAAATAATATTAAACTTGTTATTTCCAAGTCATACTGCACATACACTATTTGCATATGTTTAATACTCCCTATCCCACCCACATACAACCTCTTTTTATTTTGGCATTTCATCAACTACTTGTTTGGATTTTGAATGTCTATATAACAATTTCACCCCAGAGTTATCCAACAGATGAAGTTTGCCTGAAGTTTTAAGTTGACTGAGTCCTTATTCTTCTCATGTGCTCACATTGCACTTTGCAGATAGCTCCATTCTACCAACGCTTGTGATATATTTGTGCTCTGTATGCCTTTAATTGCCCCATCCTTACTATACTTCTTAGAGAATTGTCCACCGCCGAGTCTTTTGAAGATTATGATTGTACTAGGTAACTGATCCTGAAAGATCAGTGGACTCAAAGAACCACTGACATATAATCTTACCTCTAGTAGGAATGTGGATTTTAGTTACTTTATTACGAAGAAATGAAAATTAAAATCATCATTGATTGAGGCTAGACCTAACCAATTACAATTCAAATTATAAGGCAGCAAAGAAGCCACAAGTTAGCAAAGGAGCTAACATACAGGGATTTAAAAGAAAAGAATATATAACTGTAAAAAGCAAATCTAAATGCATTTTTAGCATAACATGTTTCCCACTGAACTGGTCAATCCCTAAAGACTATCAATGGAGACTGTAGTTGCATTTTTACAATAAAATATTGTGTCTGGGTAAATATTAAATTTCTATTATATTTTAAATCATATCTAAACCAAAATCAGTGATAAACTTTTGATTTAATTAGTATTCATAATTCCATTTACACATTTTAATGAATTCATTTTGTAAAACTCAAAATTATGTGGCTCCTATTAATTTAATCCTCATGAATTAATTAGATCACAATGCACCTTTACAACAGGTGACATCATAGGGTCACTGAAAGGAAAAACTTTGAAGTCTGAGTGCTACTTAAAATTCCCTTATAAGATATTGAATCTGAGAGTCTTTGTGAGTCTGAATTTTTATAGGCTTTGTTTTCTAATGCAAAAAAATAGAAAGCTGCCAACGCATTTTCCTCAGAGATAAAGCATCAGTGATTCTCTGCAATGTTAGGAAACAAGCCCAAAGCTACTTGGCTTTACAATAATTTTCATTTTTCACATTTTGGTTTCAGGGAAATTGTCAGAAAATATATTATAAATACACCCCCCCCCCCCAAAAAAAGCGCAAATAATGTAAAAAAAATAAAATAAAATAAAACCTACACTCAAACAAGACTTAAATAGCCTAGTAAAGAAATAATTAAAGTTATAAAACCACGAAGGAAAGGAATATCAGTTAAACCTGTTAGTGAAATACTGAAGATAAAAAGATATTCATTGAATCATAACTGGCATAGCATCTTAAACATACCTACCAGTTGGGGGGGTGTGGCGTGTGATGCCAGTGGGAATGAGGCAGTTAAATAACAGAAATCTAAAAAGACTTAGCAATTTGTGTCCTATTACCCTGCGGTCAAAGTTATAAGACAGACTGAAAATATTGTGCATTTTTCACTAGTATATGTAAAGAGAAAACCTGTTTCTTTAGATTTTGCAGTCAGACGACTATTTTCCTTACCTTAAAGGAAAATAAAAAGGTCACATTTTGAGAATCAAAAGAATCTCTGCACCCAACAGCACCTGGTAGGGAGAGTGATGGAGATGAATGTCATAACAAAAATAGTGGAACTAGATAAAATCAGTGTATTGAATGATGATATCTAAAGCTCTTTTTGCCGGCACAAATTGCATCTTAATAACCACAACTATTGTGATCTTATAATAATAGAATAAAACAAGTTCTAGGAAAGGCACCTCCCAAGAAAGGAGGATATGTGGGCTCATGAAAGCAAATGATGTGACATAAGAGTACAGACAGTACATGTTTACTAGTCAGGCCTGGCTTTATGTCAGTGCACTTGCAAAGGGCCTGTGCTTGGTCTAATGCCTTTCTGCACCATCTTGAAATTCTTACAGGTTTTGGGTTTTTTTGAACTTGTGATTTGGAAGTGAAATCCAAGGGGTAAAAAATATATGTACAGTATTTGCATCTAATGTTCTTTGTCAACCCATTTGCATATAGCTTTGGTGATGCTCCGGGAGCACCAGCTCTAGGGGACCCACAATGCACAAAAGTTTAGTAAGCAACTGAGTCAGTACAAAATAAGCGTGCTGTCAATGACTGAATGGGACACCAGTAGCACTCCAAGAGGCATGTTTTCTGTTAGAACCAAAAGTTGATTCAAATGCAGAAGAACCCTCCAAGAGAAGCTATCATATATTTTCTTACTCATGTATCTTCTCACACCAACCAAAATATTGCCAGGGAAGGACAGGAAAAGACAGAAAAACATATTATTTTTCCTTTTAGTTCCTCTTGATTTCCCATTAAGCCAAAGTTACATTGTGTTGGCAGAATGTGCACATATCAATAAATGAAATATAAATTGTTGTTTGTTTTTTAAGAAACAAAATAAAAGTTGTGTAATTTCAGTGACTCTGCAGATAAGTTTGATGCTCTTGTATGTACATTTAAAACTGGCATGATATAAAAATGAACAAGGGGGAAAAAAGGAGACATATGTAATACTCTTTGTAATACTTTACGCAATAAAAAAATAATTAAAAAATAAAATAAAAATAAAAATTATTAACAGAGAAAAAAATGAACAATAAATATATGCTAATATTTTTTCTTTATTTATAAGAACATTAAATAGCAAATTAAAAAAACAATGAGATGCTTGGCCAGTGTTGCTCAGTGGTTGATATTTGACTCATGAACAGGAGGTCATAGTTTGATTCCAGGTCAGGGCACATGCCCGAGTTGTAGGCTAGATCCAGTAGAGGGCATGCAGGAGGCAGGTGATCAATGATTCTCCCTCATCATTGATGTTTCTCTCTCCTTCTCCCTCTCCCTTCCTCCCTGAAATCAAAAATATTAAAAGCAAAACCAAAACAAAACCATTGTGCCAAGTCAAAAAAGAGACACTCCAGAGGATGAACAGGTTTGTATTGTTTTACTTTAACAGCATTTTAAAATGCTTTATGCTCAAGAGGTCTGCATTTTCATCTTTTTACTAGGACCCATAAATTATGTAAGTTCCACTTGCTCGGAAGTATAAACGGATAAAGCAATAGTGGAATTCTTAGAATTTTTATTATATTCTTTGAGTAAATGGTCTCTTCCTTTGGTGATTTACCAGTAATTGTGAAATATTCTTTGGCTTGAAATACTAAGAACAATAAAATCATATCTTATGAAAATGAGATGTTCACTTTATCTCCCTTAGAAATTGAACTGTTATACTTCTTCTATGCCTCTCTCTCTATTCCATGCAACCACTCACATTCAGAGACAGATGAGTAACAGAAAAATTTGCCTCTCTATACAAAAATCACATACGCTTGGACACCTTTCTCATTATGTATGAATATGACTCAGGGTTTTGCATAACTTTTTTTTTTTATTTTTTTTATTTTTTTTTTTTTTTAATTAAATCTTTATTGTTCAGATTATTACATTTGTTCCTTTTTTTTCCCCCCATAACTCCCCTCCTCCCAATTCCCGCCCTACCCTCCGCCCTCACTCCCCACCCACTGTCCTCATCCATAGGTGCACGATTTTTGTCCAGTCTCTTCCCACATCTCCCACACCCCTTTCCCCCCCAAGAATAGTCAGTCCATTCCCTTTCTATGTCCCTGATTCTATTATAATCAACAGTTTATTCTGTTCATCAGATTATTTATTCACTTGATTCTTAGATTCACTTGTTGATAGATGCATATTTGTTGTTCATAATTTGTATCTTTACCTTTTTCTTCCTCTTCCTCTTCTTAAAGGATACCTTTCAGCATTTCATATAATCCTGGTTTGGTGGTGATGAACTCCTTTAGCTTTTCCTTATCTGTGAAGCTCTTTATCTGACCTTCAATTCTGAATGATAGCTTTGCTGGATAAAGTAATCTTGGTTGTAGGTTCTTGGTATTCATCACTTTGAATATTTCTTGCCACTCCCTTCTGGCCTGCAAAGTTTCTGTTGAGAAATCAGCTGACAGTCGTATGGGTATTCCCTTGTAGGTAACTGAGTTTCTTTCTCTTGCTGTTTTTAAGATTCTCTCTTTATCTTTTGCTCTTGGCATTTTAATGATGATGTGTCTTGGTGTGGTCCTCTTTGGATTCCTTTTGTTTGGGGTTCTCCGCGCTTCTTGGACCTGTAAGTCCATTTCTTTCACCAGGTGGGGGAAGTTTTCTGTCATTATTTCTTCAAATAGGTTTTCAATATCTTGGTCTCTCTCATCTTCTGGCACCCCTATAATTCTGATGTTGGTACGCTTGAAGCTGTCCCAGAGGCTCCTTACACTATCCTCGCATTTTTGGATTCTTTTTTCATTTTGCTTTTCCGGTTGGATGTTTTTTGCTTCCTCGCATTTCAAATCATTGACTTGATTCTTGCGCTCCTCTGGTCTGCTGTCGGGCGTCTGTATAATATTCGTTATTTCAGTCCGTGTGTGCTTAATTTCTAGTTGGTTCCCCAATATAAGATCGAGGGTCTTATTAGTTTTCGTGTAGATCTCATTAAGTTTATCGGCAGCTTCTAAACAGTTCTTGAGAGACCTTAAAAGTGTGGTTCTGAACTCTATTTCTTCCATTGACAATTTTGTCCTATTTCTTTGTCTCCGCATTTTGTTATGCTTCCTTGGTGCACCCCCTAGTGGTCTTTGTTTGCAGTCTTATAGATAAATCTTTGTTGTAGCTAATTCCAGGGAGGGTTTGACCTCCAGGCCAAGTGGCTATGAGAATCAGCTGTGTCAGCGGTGAGAGAACTTCTGTCCTCTAGGGAGGTGCTAATCTAGCCTTTGCCTGAGGCTATCCGGCAAATGCCTCTGTGCAGGGCTTGGGCAGGGCGGGTCGAACAGGATCAACAGGGTGGGCCGGAGAGAGCAGTTATGGCGGCTCTCAGTCCTGTCCCAAGGGGCTCTGCCTCTCTGAGTCCCAGCACCCGCTGCAAAGCTCGGAGAGAAAGCTGCACTGGCTCTGACCGAAGCCAGACAGTCCTGCTTCTCCCGCCTGAGTCTGGGTCCCTAAAGACTCGCCCGGATCTGGAGCTCAGAGTCTGCGACTCCCTCCTGATTGAAAACAACAACCGCGCCCTCCGCCGCCAGCCCGCTCCGCGCACTCCGCACCTCAGAATTTGACTTCAGCACTGCGCCTCCTCTGAGTGTCCGTGTGCGTTTCTCTTTCCTCCTAGTTGTAGGACTTCCACTCAGCCAGCGCCCCTGTGGTTCTGGGTGATGTCCCTTCCGTTTTTTGGTTTCACTTTTGAAGTAGTTGTTCAAAGCAGCAAACTCCGGCGTTAACCTATGCCGCCATCTTGGTTCTCAACTTTTTTTTTTTTAAAGGGAGCTTAATTATGAACAAGTCATGTCTAGTGTTGAATTCTTTTAGGAATGAATTAAATAAAATGGAAAAAATAATAGCAAAGGAAACAAGTTGAATATATTGCAAAAACTAGTATAGGTGTGTCTCCATGAAGAAAAAGAAACAAAAGAAGTATCTCTTTATGTAGCTTAGTGATCCAGTCAAAAATAAAAGCAAATTGATCTACTAAAAAAAAAAATCTCATTGGGGATGAGTGACACCATTGGGGAAGAAATGTGAATATGGGCTTCTATTTGGGCTCTCCTAGAGGATCATAGCAACTGCTTATGTTTGGCTTCTAAGGCATCTTTAATTTTAAAGGGCCTGGGTTTAGAATAATTATGATTTTATAGCATATTTTATATTTCTGATAATATTTAATAAAATAATTAATATGAAGTATGTAAAATATTCTATGGAGATTATAAATGTAATCTGCATACTTTTCTTAAAAAATAATTTTGTCCTTATTTCAAGTTTCTAGGATTTAATGTAATGCTAAAGTAAAATATTGCCTGTCCTGTTGGAACATGAAAAGATTGACTAGCCATGATGCAGAAAGAAAAATTGCTACTAAGTTATGCAAGACAAAACTAGTCATGATTATGCATATAACAGATAAATCATGCCTCACTTCCTTCTGCAAAATATACAGGAAATCCTAGTAAAGAAAAAAATGTATATCTGTGTGTGTTTTGTCAATCTATGTATTTTTATATACCTATATTTAAAGTTTTAAAAAATTATGACTGAAATAGTTTCAAATAGATCTTAAGGACAGTAAGCAAATTAGTTTTTTTCAAACTGACATCTTCTAGTGAGAGACTTTTCTTTTTTAAAAAAATATATTTTATTGATTTTTTACAGAGAGGAAGGGAGAAGGATAGAGAGTTAGAAACATCGATGAGAGAGAAACATCGATCAGCTACCTCCTGCACACCCCCTACTGGGGATGTGCCCACAACCAAGGTACATGCCCTTGACTGGAATCGAACCCGGGACCCTTCAGTCCACAGGCCGACGCTCTATCCACTGAGCCAAACCAGTCAGGGCTTAGAGACTTTTCTAAGCAAATGCATCTAAACTAATGTCAAGGTGCCATATCCATAAAGTGAATAAAGTTTGACTATCTCAATTTGCTAAATTCAATTTAGCAATTTCTAACTCAGCAACAACAAAAAATTATCCAAAATGTAGTTATAAAGCCCACCAATGAAGTGGATTTTATCTCTATGAAAATAAAATAATCACATACTATTGACAACACAGTTGGCAAACTTAACAGCAGACACATCTTTTTATGGAATGCATAAATTCAGACACTGCCTTCACAAACTTTTCATATAATATATGAAAACTTTTCCTATATAATAACAGCCTAATATGCTAAGTGTCTGGTCATTCGGTCAGCCATTCAACCAATCAAAGCATAATATGCTAATGATATGCTAAGGCCACTCAACTGCTCGCTATGACATGCACTGACCACCAGGGGGAAAACAGTTGACCAGTCAACCGGTTGACCAGTCGCTATGATGTGCACTGATGCGCTCTGACCAGTAGGTTAGCTTGCTGCTGGGGTCCTGCCAATCGGGACTGAGTGAGATGGGCCAGACATGCCCTGGAGCCCTCCTGTGGTCCTTTCCCAGCTGGCCAACCTCCCACATCCCTCCCCGGCCCTGATCGTGAACCGGTGGGGTCCCTCGACCTGGCCTGTACCCTCTTGCAATCCAGGACCCCTTCGGGGATGTCAGAGAGCCTGTTTTGGCCCGATGGCAGAACAACCAGGCACTATGATGCGCACTGACCAACAGGGGGCAGACGCTCAATGCAGGAGTTGCCTCCTGGTGGTCAGTGTGCTCCCCCTGAGCTGGGCTCATGGCTGGCCAGCACAGCAGCAGTGGCAGGAGCCACTCCTGCCTATGCGGCAGCACTAAGGATGTCCGACTGACAGCTTAGGCCCACTTGCCGGGGGAAGCGGGCTTAAGTTGTCAGTGGGACATGCCCTGAGGGATTCCAGACTGCATGAGGGTGCAGGCCAGGCTGAGGGTGCCCCCTGAGTACACAAATTTCATGCACTGGGCCTCTAGTCATTCTATATTTAGACATTTAAATGAGATTTGCATTTTCTTAATTTATTTTTAATACAACTTCATAATTTAGCTATTTTTATATCTAAACTAATAACCTTTCATAACAATGGATGTGTGGAATATAAATGGCCAAAGTTTATACACTTAAGGTTACAATACTCTTGTTTTCCTAATTCATGTTCTGAGCAGAGGCTTTGCTTGTCAGCATGGAGGTATTCAGAATAGGAAAAGCAAAGTGCTAAGTAGGGAGACCCAGTTTTCCAACTTTGACATTGTTATTTCTTTGAATTGTTATTCAGTTTTTAAATAATTGAAATTTTATTATTAAATATTTCAACACTAAGTTTAAAAATTGATTTAGTACCGCTTCTGAAAGCCCATACCACTTTTCGTCTCATTATCCTGAGTAACTAAGAATTAGTTTGGCTTACAGAAGATTAAGAAACTACAAACTTGTAGACAAATAAGCATCAATATTCAAAAACAATTTAATATGAAGAGATTTTAGTAATAAAAATTGATGTGCATCTTATGCTTAGCATATTTAAATAGATTATTTAAAAAATAACCAAAAAATAAAATACCTCATGAACATGAGACAATCATTATTTAATTAACACCAAGTGTAACTTAATGATTACTAGTAAATAAAGAAAACTATTTGCATCATCTACAAAGATATATCCCCAAAAAAATTGCATCACTCTTTGAAAGTAATAAGTGACAGAAATACAAATAAAATGACTATGCAAAAGTGGAAGTCATTACAATTTTAAACATCTATTTAGTCAATAGTTCAGATTCTGAAATTAATCATAACAAAGTGTGTACCTTGACTGGGAAATAATCAAATGGGCTAATGAAATGAGAGAACAGTAATGAAAATAAAATTTAAATGCTGAGACCTGGAGATGTGATTTTCATATGATTTCCTTCATAGTTTATGCACAATAAGGGAACCTAGTTTGTTTTTCAAAAGCATACATAAGGTAAGATATGAAAATGACATGTTCCAGGTGTCTTGCAAACAATGGATTTGCAAACCCTATATCACTAACTAGAGAGAGGTAAATCCATTTACTATAGCATAATAGCTAAGCTATTTTTCAAATATGTCAATTTTAATATATATGAAGAGAAAGAGAAAGACACCATGGAAAAATATAAGAACTTGGTAAATTGTGGTAAAGCATACATGTAAGGTTGACATTTACAGATATTTGACTCTGTAGGATAACATGAATTTTATTTTTATCATAATTGAATAGTGATATAATCAAACCCCCAAAGAATGTATAACCTTAAGGTATGAGTAGGCATCCAAGTTAATGGAACTAGTTATTTAGGTAAGACTGACAGATACATGTTGATATTTCATTGTTTATGTACCATCTCTGTGCCAAGGACACAAACATATTTTGTCATTGTGGGGTTATAAATTTCTTATTTATTTTGACAACTCTCCTAGAAAAATTCCCCTGAAGCAATGTCTATTCATTTTAAAATTTCTGAAACCATTTCCTGTGACAACCTCTTAGTATATAATTTTCAAGCCCATGCATGAAAATGCTAGTAGGCTTTTTCAGTGTTGACTTCCTACTCTAGTACACGCTATATTTTACTCATTAATCTTGTTCATTCCACAAGCTGTTTGTAGTCCACAGGGATCTATAATTTAATTCTCTTTCATTGTAAATAGTAATATAATCTATTTCCTAAACCACCACTGGATTAATGTTTCTAAACCTCCTCCTATCATGTCACATTCCTGATTTCAACCTGCACTAACACCTTACAACCTATTGGACAAAATTATAGGTTTCTTAACTTAATATTCCAGAGCCTGCACAATTGCTTTCTATTTAGACACATATCACCTTGTTCTTTTACATTTTTAATTCCATTCAAATATTTGTATTCCTCTCTGAACTCCACTCTTGACACACTATTGCATGTTTCCACACATTTTTAGAAATAACTGCTGTTCTCTTGACCTCACTTCTATTTAAAAACCAGCCTAGTTTCCCAACTTTGTGAAAATGTCTCTGAACATCCAAAGCCAAAATTCTATACATTTTCACCAACACCAATTAGTTGCAACATATGATTAATTTCTTAACATCGGTCTTATTCAGATGCCTATTTACAAGATGCTTATAATATAATCAGGGAAATATTCTTTAGTTTTATTAGAAAAGAATAACCTCCAATTTCAACTTAAGTTTTACATTTATAAAGTTAAGCATAATCCCTCCCAAAGCCTCTCACTCTATTTTATAAATATCTCATTTACTGTTGAAATGATAATGTATCAAACATGTTTCTTTCAGATTATGTATTTCCAGGAATAGTGATCATATCTTTCATTAAACATACTCTTTGTTATTTGCATACTACTTAGCACAAAGTACATGCTTGAAAAAACTCTGGAAGACTGACCTCTTCTTATACCCAATTATTCGCTATTTTTAAATTAGGAGGAAACCTCAGCCATTATATGGTAATGATATATGTAGTTTAAACTCTTCTACATTATTAGAGCAATACAAATGAGTCAATCATTGATATAACTCCTGGATAGCTAAAATCATCATTACTTTAGAAAGCAGTGTATCTTTAATCATGGCTAAACTTACTTTTCTATTCATGTTCAGAAGAGCTAGATATAGCAATATTCATCTGAATAATCTGCTAGTAATCCTGTCTTTATTTATGCTCAGACTGAACAAAAAAATGCATTAAAAACATATAAAAACCTCATTCTGCCCTGCCAAAAATATAAAAAACTATATTCATTCTATAATGAATAAAATAATTTTCATTATGTGGTGATACAATCAAATAATCATCCATTTCTACAGATATAAAAAATAGATAATTCCATTGCAGGCATAGTCTAGTTATGATTTATGTAACAATGTTGGCCTCGGTATATAAATTCATGGAAAGTTGTACTTAAAACCCAATCATTATTTAACTCTTTCTATACCCTCCTACCAGAATAAATTGTAGAGTCATGATCTGGACTATGCTAAATATAAGATGTTTTTTAGTTCTAAGTAGCCTATTATTTCTTAGGAAAAAAAACAACAACAGCCAATGTTTGCTTTAGTGTAAGAGCATTTAGTTGGTCTATAAATATTAATGACCTGTCTCAAAATGTAACTTAGGTTTTAAAATTATTTGACTTAATTCACATCCACATATTTAACCATAGACAATTGCAAACTCTTATAAGTAATTACACTGATGTTTATTAGAGCATGCCTACTGTAACGTTATCTTTATTCTTGTTAGAGATAGTGGTTAGTATCAAGAAATATTTCACTTAAGTGAATTAATCAATGATGACATTTACATTTTATACTGTAAATTTTTTATTGTAATACTTAGTGACATCAGTGTCATAGTGTAAAAATATTGATCATGAGTATGCACACACAGATGATTTTAACTGTGAAAATATGATTAAAACTAATCACAAAATTATTTAATATAACATTAAAATGTATACATTTTTTCATTATAGCCTCTTATTATATTAACTAGAGGCAGGGTGCATGAAAATTCATGCACTGGAAGAGGGGTCCCTCAGCCCATCCTGCCCCCTCTCATAGTCTGGGAGCCCTCAGGGATGGGAGGTGACCTGGCGATCAGGGGAAGGAGATGTCCCCATCACGCCTCTGCTGCTGCCACTGCCAGCAGCGCAAGCCTCGGCTGCTCCTGGTTACCTGAGCCTCGGGTGGCTCTGGGCGTCTGGGCAGCCACCATCTGAGGCTTGCCTGCACCTCCGGCCAGGCCTGGGTGGCTGGGGGGCTGATAGGACTGGGCGCTGCCATCTTGTGGCTGTGGGCACCACCATCTTTGAGGGTGTGGCAATCAATTAGCATATTCCTTCCTTATTGGCTATGGGCACTGCCATCTTTGCAACAGCATGAGGGTCAAATAGCATATTCCCTCTTTATTAGATAGGATCATATATTTTTGCTTTTTAAAAATTTCCATTTCCTTTATTTATTTAAGGATTTTTCTTTTTGTAGAAAAGATAATTCTAGCATTGATTGAAAATATTGGTCAAGGGAATCTTTATTCCTACTCATTTATTCTGGGTCTACTAAAGCAATTCAGATTATGAAAGATAATTTTTTAAATTTAAACTTTCTAACCACTTCATATACACAGAGAGGCTGGCCATAGAAATAAGTATAAACATTTTGCTGATCACTGTTGCAGCATATATTCCTCAATTTCTTCTAATTTTAGCCCTAACTGGTTTGGCTCAGTGGATGGAGCATTGGCCTGCGGACTGAAAGGTCCCAGATTCGATTCCGGTCAAGGGCATGTACCTTGGTTGTGGGCACATCCCCAGTAGGGCTTGTGCAGGAGGCAGCTGATCGATATTTCTCTCTCATCGATCTTTCTAGCCCTCTATCCCTCTCCCTTCCTTTCTGTAGAAAATTAATAAAATATATTTTTTTAAAATTTTTTCTTCTAATTTTAATTCTACCTCATTCAGTCCAGTAACTCCCAACTGAACATATGTGTAGTATTGACCTTTAGGTTGCTAATAAACTAGCTTTCATTTTATTAATTTTTCAGCAGTATTCTACATATTTAAATCACTTACCTCTTTTAACTCTCTTGGCTTCCATGGATTAACACAGCAATTTTCAACCTTTTTCATTGCATGGCACACATAAACTATGTTTTTATGCCAAGCTGACACACAAAAAATGTATAATTTCAATATTCATTTACACCGGACGGCTATTGTTGTGTTGGCAGTTGTCATTTTTTTTATTTGACAATCAGAGGGGAAAGAGATCAGTGCCCCTGATTAAATAATCAGGTTTTGAATGTTTAAAAAATTCTTGTGGGCATGCCAATAGATGTTTCACTCTACTTCTCCCTTCCTCTCTTTCTAAAGATCTATTAAAAATATTTTTTAAAAAACTCTAAATAGTTTGCAATACATAGGAAACTTCTACACAATGAAGATTGTTTTGTGCAAGTGTATTTAATTGCTGTAGGAGAATTAGAGTATTTTAAAAGCAAAAAGGAGATACTGAAGTATCACAGAAATAATAATTCATAGATTAAATCTCCCCCTTAGGGCTGGGGAACAAATTTAGAGGGAGTGCCAAAGAGAAATCAGACTCTGAAGGAGAGACAATGCCCAGTTGGAGGTGGTACTGAAGGAACCAAGAAGAGTCAACAAATTAGGTTGGTTCTATAAGCAAGGAAGCTGGGAGCAACCATTGCTGGAATCAACCTCAGCTGTCTGGGGAAAGTGCTTATTATTCAGGTGATACAGATGGGAAAATTTCCCTTTTGCGCTTATATTAAAGACTTGCTACATATCACTAAGAATCATTACATATTCACATTGGTTTCTTACCTATTTAATGCAGAATTAGATAATATAAAATTTTTAAATTTTTATAGATAATATTACAAAAGTATTAAACATTTCTTTAATTTGATATTTGAAAAAAGAACAAAATAAATTAATGCTTATTTATTATACAAATTATAGCTTATTTATTAAATAAGAATTTATTTTTATTTAACTGTAGTTGGTATGTACTAATATATTTATGTAAGGTATACAATATAGTGCTTCAACATTTATATGCCTTACAGTGTGACCACCATGATAAGTCTAGCAACCGTCTGTCACCTTGCAAACCTATCACAATAGTACAGGCTGTATTCCCTTCACCTTTTCATGCATCCTTCCACCCCTCTCCCCTCTGGCAAGCATTACTTTGATCTGTTTCTGAGTCTGTGTTTGTTTGGTTTTATTTGTTTCTTTGTTTTATTTTTCTAGACTCCATATGTAAGTAAAATCGTGTGATGTTTGTCTTTCTCTGTTTGACACATTTCAGTTAGCATAATACCCTGTAGGTTTATGCATGTTGTCACAAATGGCAAAGGTCATTTAAGTAAGGGTTAAAATTTTAATAATTTGATTGTTCAATAAATGATTTATATAGCCGATAATACATATTGCAGAACTTTTTACATGCTAAAGAGCACATACATTGTTAAAAATATTTTAAATAGTGAAGTTTCACAATAAAAATAAGGTAGAACATATAATATAAACCAGACAGGAAGTTCTAAATGAGAATTAAAAGCAACCTCCCCACCAATAATATTTCAGAATCACTGATAAAGATTAGTATAAATTGAATGACCAAAACATGGTATAGCCATAAAAGCAAATTTCTTTCTATCAAGATATTAATGGCAAAATCTTACAATTGCCTCATTTAATAATTTCCCTGTATCCAGCAATATTTTGACAGCATAACCTGTCTGATTAAGTACAGATCATAGTTTTATCCTCATATGACAATAAGTGGCCAATGCAATCAGTTTCAGAAACAAGGACTCTTTCACTACTGTAGAGCTCTCAAAACCAAGCCCTTAATAAAATCAATGCTGCAGTATTCTCTGCAGGTTTGTGGCAGTCTGAATGAAACACAGTTTACACTTACCAGGAAAATAATCTCCAACTTACCTCCTTGACATAGGCAGGTTAACACTGTGGAATGAATGTGCTAAATTTCCTCTATTATCTGTTTAACAACTTTGGTAAATTGACTATCAAGAGTGGAGAAGTTTCTTGAAGTTAAACATAAGAGTAACTAAATTATCCAGCAATTCTCTTCTTAAGTATATATCCAAGAGGCTATAAATCTATGTTCACAAACAACAAATCTTGTACACTAATGTTCAGAGAAGCATTTATTCATAATAACTCAAAACAAGAAACAACCTAATGTCCATCAAACAATGAATGCATGAAGCACATGTGATATGCCCATGAAATGAATTTTTGTTTAACACTAAAAATGGCTTAATTACTGTCACATGCTATGACATGAATGAACCTTGAAAGAAGCCAGACATAAAAAGCCACATATTGTATGATTTCATTTATATGAAATGTCCTAATAGGCTAATCCATAGAGACAGATAAAAAATTATTCTTTGCCAGAAACTGAAGGTTAGAAGAAATAGAGAATGCCTGTTAATGGACACAGGGTTTCTTTTCTTGTAGTGATGAGAACATTCTGGAATTAGGAAGTTCTAATAGTTGGCCAACTTTATGAATTTTCTAAAAATCACTGAATTGTGTATTTTCAAAGGGTGAGTTTTATAGCATGTGAAATATTTCAATATTAAAAATTGTGTGAGATGAAAAAAAGGTGGAGGTAAGGCTTCAAATTAGAAAGAAATTGAAATAGTCTCAAAATATAGCCCATCACTTTGTGAAGGTGTGAAGAACCTGGAGTAGGTAGAAATTGAAAGGATTAAGGTATATATGGTGGGGGAAAGTGGGTTTATAGGTGGAGGGAGAAGGGGGTCCTAATATAAGGTGATGGGAGAAGATTTGACTCTGGGTGGTGGGCACACATTGCAATGTACAGATTTTGTAACATAGAAACCCACACCTGAAACCTATATGTTCATGTTGACCAGTGTAACCCCAATCAATTTAATAAGTGTATATTTTTAAAGTGGGTTTATAATTGTTCATATGGCGATTAATATAATAATAAATAATAACACAAGAATAAATTCTGTTTCACATACTGAGAACTATAAACCTACTAGGGGCCTGGTGCACGAAATTCGTGCACTGGGTGTGTGTGGGGAGGGGAGTGTCCCTCAGCCCAGCCTGCCCCCTCTCACATACTGGGAGCCCTCAGGCGTTGACCCCCATCACCCTCCAATCGCCTGATCGGCCCCTTGCCCAGGCCTGACGCCTCCGCCAGAGGCATAGACCCCCATCACCCTCCAATCGCCTGATCGGCGCCTTGCCCAGGCCTGACGCCTCCGCCAGAGGTGTCAGGCTTGGACAGGGGACTCCCATCTCCCCCTGATCACTGGCTCTGGCCCCCGCCCAGGCCTGAGGCCTCTGGCCCAGGAATCATGCCTGGGCAGGGGACCCCCATCTCCCTCTGATCGCTTGCTCCACCCCCCGCCCAAGCCTGACGCCTCTGACCCAGGCTTCAGGCCTGGGCAAGGGGACCATCATATCCCCCCAATCCCTGGCTCCGCCCCCCACCCAGGCCTGATGCCTCGGCCAGAGGAGTTGACCCTCATCACCCTCCGATCACCAATCACCGGATCGGCCCCTTGACCAGGCCTGAGGCCTCTGGCAGAGGTGTCAAGCCTGGGCAGGGGACCCCCAGCTCCCCGCGGTTGCAGGCTACACCCCTGCCCAGGCCTAACACCTCTGGCCTAGGCATCCGGCCCGGGCAGCGGGGACCCACAGCTGCAGCGGCCCCGCGATCATGGGCTTCGCTTTAGGCCCAGGCAAGGGACCCCTAGCTCCCGGGACTTCCAGCTTCAACTGTGCCCAGCTCCTATCGCTGGCTCCACCCCTACTTCCTGCTATCACTGGCCAGGGCGGCAAAGGTGCCTGATTCTCCGATCATGGCTGGCGGGCAGGGCAAAGGCGGCCCTGGGGCCGCCTTTGCCCTGCCCCCCAGCTCTTAGCTCCCCCCTGGGTTTCTGATCACTGTCAGTGGCAGGGGGCTTCTTCCTGCTTTCCCTTTCGCCTCCCTGCATTGTGCCTACATATGCAAATTAACCGCCATCTTGTTGGCAGTTAACTGCCAATCATAGTGGCAGTTAACTGCCAATCATAGTTGGCAGTTAATTTGCATATAACCCTGATTAGCCAATGAAAAGGGTATCATCGTACGCCAATTACCATTTTTCTCTTTTATTAGATAGGATTTTTTACACACCCTGTATTTTAAAACTAATAGTTCTGAATTAATTAATTAGGATTCCAGTTCTCATTGTTTACTTTACATTTTTTCAAGCTTAACATAGCAATTTCTTTCTAATAAGCTATAAATTTCAACAAAATTTATCTACCAAATTTTTCTTTGTTGGTTAAGCCCATCTCTTAGTATTGGGAGACAAGTTAAGTTCAAATTTATTAAAATATCCCTCTCATACAGATTGCCCCTTCTTCATCTAGGGACATTCAGGTACCTATCTCATCTCACTATCTCCCTTGGATTCTAGAAATGTATGCACTTGGCTTTTCTCAACCATAGATTGTAAACATCTTTCAGCAAATACCACACTTTTTTTTTTTTTTTTACTTTGTACACCTTCATTTCTAACTCACTAGGATATTCTGGATACAAATATTTGAGTACTCTTGCATTAATAAATCAAACTGTAGTCAATGAAGAATATTTTCTTCTCTTCACAATCTACGTTCTTATTATACTTCAGTGACCTACAATTGATCTTCATAATTTGAGAATTCTATATTTACATACCACCTTCTTGCTAAAATTAATTTGTAACCCAGATAATATATGGTCATTTGGGGCCATGTGCAATTGCAAAACATTTGAGTCATCCAGTGGCTACCTTCCCAGAGGAGGTCAAACAAGGTGGTGCTCTGCCTTCTTGTTTCAACTGTGATGCTGTAAATATGTGTACTTTTCACGATATGTTCAGTACACCACGTACTTTTTTTTTGTATTATGTTAGTAATTTCACTGATTAAATGGTCCCAATCGTAGTGATGAAGTCTGTGATGGGTCATGCGTTGAACATCCTACATGTGTTAGATAAGTTTTGTTCAGGCTGTCAACAGAAGCACTGACTGCCTTTGGTCTCAGACTATCTTGGAAGAGAGAAATAATGTTTTCTAACTGACCAAAGGGCACCATAAAAGATACGGGTTCCATAAGCTCAGTTTCCTCTCCTTTAATGTCACCTCCTTCATATAAAGATCGTTGTCTAGACCCATCTCTGTCTCTCTATGAGACTTGGGCAAGGCAAACTGACACACATCTTTTGATGCAGATTCTGTTTGCTGTACTAGTATACCTTATGAATGAAGTCCATGGAGCCTGACCCAAGAAGTGTGTCTTCTGCAAGTATCCATGAAACTGTGACATACTAATTTACTATTTTGTAAATTGAGTAAAATCACAAACTTTTCTTACTTCTTGGCAATAGAGATAAATATTATTATACATATATATATATATATATATATATATATATATATATATATATATATTGCATCTTCTTTTTAGCTAAAAGATAAGAATATTATTTGCAAAATTCAATGCTTGACAATAAATCATATGTTTTTCTTTCTTATATAAATACTAGAGGCCCTGTACATGACATTTGTGCACTGAGGGGCGGGGAGTGTTCCCTCAGCTTGTCCTGCACCCTTTTGCAGTCCAGGACCCCTCAGGGGATGTCCGCCTGCCTGCTTAGGCCTGCTCCCCATGTTTAGCAGGCCTAAGCCAGCAGTCAGACATCCCCAAGGGGCCCTTATTGCTGCTGTGGAGGCGGAAAACGCTCCCACCACCGCCGCTGCACTCCCCAGCCATGAGCCCGGCTTCTGGCTGAGCGGTGCTCCCCCTGTGGGAGTGCATTGACACCAGGGGGCAGATCCTGCGCTGAGCATCTGCCCCCTGATGGTCAGTGCACATCATAGCTACTGGTTGTTCCGCCATTCGGTCAATTTGAATATTAGAGTTTTTTATATAGGATATTTCTTGCAATTTTATTCAAATATCACAATCTCTTTTTGTATTAATTCATTTTTATTTTTATTTTTACTTTTTAGTCAGCTCTTTTGTATCATGTTCTGCAACTCTTCTTCCAGTGACATTTGTAGCTTGAAATCAGCTGTAGTGGTAGTAGTTATAGAAAACACTACAAATCAGAGTTTTGTTTTGTATTTTCTCTTTCTAGGAAGCTCATTTAAGGGAATGCTACTGATACTTTTCCTTGATATATACTATAAATCTAGAAGAAAAAAACCCTGCAAACTTTAATTAGGTATATTTTTTACATATATTTAATTTTGTAAATTGTGGTTTTTTATTTCAGCCCTCTGAAAATGGCAAATGCTAATTAAAATGAAACAAAATTATGCTTCATGCAAAATTAACAGAACCAAATAAATGTAATTTAAATAATTAAAAATACAAATAATTTGTTATGTTTGTAGCAACTAAACTTCTGAAGGTGTACTGCTTAAAACTATATAATGTGATATCTTATGTATTCATGTTTGGAATAAAGTATATATAAGCTTTCTTGCTTCTTTAATCTTCTTCAATTTTTTTAAAAAATATATTTTATTGATTTTTTACAGAAAGGAAGGGAGAGGGATAGACAGGTAGAATCATTGACAAGAGAGAAACACTGATCAGCCGCCTCCTGCACACCCCCTAATGGGGATATGCCCGCAACCAAGGTACATGCCCTTGACAGGAATCGTCTGCAGGCTGACGCTCTATCCACTGAACCAACCCAGTCAGGGCATCTTCTTCAAATTTGAAATAATATGTGAAAATATATTTCTGTATATTAGGCAAAATGATTAACTATAGTTCTAAATCTTAGACTCCCAAAATAGGATTGACTAATATTCAAACAGCTGTTGACTTGTTAAAGGATAAATCAAAAATAAATAAAAAACTCCACCAATAATATCAGTTGTCACTGCTTTAAAAATGTGATATTAATAACTTTCAAACATCTTTAATCAGAGTATCATGTCAATTAATATAAAATTATCTTATGAGGTTCTGTAGAAGAGATTATTGACTACATCATTTTAGAGATTTTCATAGTGAATATATTTTCTTATTTGGAGGTATGTCAATTTAGGAGAGTTTTATAGAAACAGCAATGCATTCCAGGTAGTACTGATGCTTTATCTCCTGTATGTACTCTCACTGCCAAGTTCCTAGAGAGGATGGCTTCATTTGTTATCTGTAACCCTTAGTAGAGCATTTGTGAGTCATTACAATAAAATGTCCTCATGAAATGTTTAATGTCTGATTGTGACTGACTTCTTGTCTTAGTCTAAAAGCTTGAAAGACTTCTTTATTCTGTAATCTAGAAAATGCAAGTTTAGTGCGTTACAGAGGATTAACTTATTCTAAAAATGTCACTGATTCATCTTTATTCCTTATATATTTGCTTTTGTATGTAAACAGTCTTCTCAAAAAATTGAAAGATTGATAATTTAATAACAACTGATATTTGCACCAGGAGAATGTGCTCTAATTTTTTCCAAAAGTAAAGCTACACTTCGGAGAGGTCAACTCAGTAAACAAGTAAGTCACCTTCCTCATTTTTAATTAATTTCTTTGCTATCTCCACAGCACTATGGAAAATACTAATTGTCCATCACTTGTAGGACACTGGTTGTATCACCAGGGCTGGATTAAGGGGTGTGAATATAACTCATAAATGTGCTCACTTCCCAAAGGGATAAGAGGGCTACGTAGGTCCTTCTCCTGTAATGAACTATGGCCAGGTCTACACTGTCTCTTACCCCACTGCTGAGGGGGAAGGCCTTGGGTCACAATAGTTCATCTGCTGCTCTTACCTGTACATGTATTGTCTGAGGATACCTCCACACATATTCCTCTAGCCTAATCTTTAGGCTAGGTGGGTCCACCCCTATGTGGAGCTCACATTTCCTGCCCCCGCATGGGGTGATGGCCTACTATAGTTGCCATGTTGCTTGTGCTATCATGGCAACTATATAGTTAAGCCTGTAAAGACAGCCCCGCTGTCTGTTCTAATGGATAAAAGGGCTAGTTTGCCTAGTATCTAAATCGAGTCATATAATTCGTTAGTACCTAAACAGACAGTCACAGCTGTCCATGTAGTAGGGTTCCCTCTACTAACGAATTATATGACTCGATTTAGATACTAGGCAAACTAGCCCTTTTATCCATTAGAACAGACAGCGGGGCTGTCTTTACAGGCTTAACTATATAGTTGCCATGATAGCACAAGCAACATGGCAACTATAGTAGGCCATCACCCCAGGCGGGGGCAGGAAATGTGAGCTCCACAAAGGGGTGGACCCACCCATCCTAAAGGTTCCCTCTACTTGAGTTGTCCATGTTCTATATGGTCTCCGGGAGGGGTGGTATACCCTCTCGGAACAGACTAGGCAGTAGCTCCTCTAGAAGAGCCTTATCCCTTGACAGGGTCTCATACGTCACAAGACCTAACAGGGTTTGTAATTCCTGTGACAGAGGGCTGGTACTTACCACTGCCCTCTGCTCTAAATAGGCCCCCACTTTTCTAAAGTTGGGGTTTGTGCCATTCCCCACACAGACCTGAAAGGCAGCACACATGGCTGCCAACTGTCTCTCATCAAGAGAGCATTGGCTCCAAGTTTTCTTCTATAACTGGGACTAAAATCCGATGGGTTATCTCACAAGGTAGCCATTCAAACATAGCAGCTATTGCTAACAAAGTAGCCAGATCAAGCAGCCTCTGTACACACAGTACCCCCTTCCCCACCACATACACACACACACACACACACACACACACATAAAAGCAGCCTCATACTGGCTGGTTGTGACATGCTTTATACTAATTTAGACAAAAGAGGCTTCTTGCCAAATGGTGACATCAATATCTGGGTTATGTGCTCTATGTCTGTGCAGTACATAGAGTACAATCACTATGTCCCTGCTTTTGTACCTGAGTATGGCGAAATGGCCTTGAGCATCTGGCGTACTCTGACCAGGGTTCCCATAAGATAACATCATCTATTTCAGCTCAGGTCCCAGAAGAGCAACAAAACCAGCTACAGTGAACCTCAAGACCAACTGCTTTGAATAATGATCTCTTGCCCTGGTACCTGCCAATCAATCAGTGGAGACACAACCCTGAAAGTACACACTGGAAAACTGCGGGATATTCTATTGAGATCTTCTTCTGGGACCTCCCCTAAAATCTCTACCCTTAAAACTCTTAGAAAGGAGAACCCCGTGCATGCTCCCACTGGGAGCATGCCCTTGCCTTTTCCTTTCTCTTTCCCCCTTTCCTCTCCTCCCTCCCTCCTTCCTACCTTCCCCAAGTGCTTTGCCATTACCTCCCTCACTCCCAAGCTTCAAGGGCCCTTCCTTTACCTCTGTAACTTGTTTCCAAAGCCCATTTCTTCAACGCATTACTTCCTCTACCCCTGTAATTTTATAAATAAACTAGAGGCCTGGTGCATGAAAATTCATGCACTGGAGGTGGAGGTCCCTCAGCCCAGCCTGCCCCCTCTCATAGTCCGGGAGCCCTCAGGGGTGGGAGGCGACCCAGAGATCAGGGGAAGGTGATGCCCGATCACACCTCTGCTGTTGCCACTGCCGGCAGCACAAGCCTTGGCTGGCCCTGGTTACTTGAGCCTCAGGCGGCCATGGGAGGCTGGGGTGCTGAGGGGACTGGGGGACTCCAGAGGCAGGCACCCCAGCAGGACTGAGAGACCTGGGCACCGCCATCTTGTGGCTGTGGGCACTGCCATCTTTGAGGGTGGGGCAGTCAATTAACATACTCCCTCCTTATTGGTTGTAGGTGCCTCCATCTTTGAGGGCAGGGCAGTCAATTAGCATATTCCCTCCTTTTGGCTGTAGGTGCCACCATCTTTGTGACAACATGAGGGTCAATTAGCATATTCCCTCTGCATTAGATAGCATGTCCTCTTACACTTTGAGTCTTAGCTCCGAATTCTTTCCTAGCCAGAACCCAAGTTCTGAGTTTGCTGAACCCCGGTTTGGTCTGATCCCATTGATCTAACACCTTGTGCTGTTCCTGCCACCTACAACAAATTTGTTGCCTTTGTTACATTAATAGAGTGGTCCCTAAACTTAAAACTAGTTATCAAGTTAATAACCAGTTTATTTTCTGATTAAAATGCTAGAAATATTTTAATTCTGCTTCTATGAAAACATTTCTCATCAGAGGTTCAAGAATGGACAATGTATCTACAGTGGAAGATGTTTTTGGTATATGATTAAAATTAAAAAACAAAAAACAAAGTAAAATTCTCCACATATTTTTAATGAAGGCAATGTTTGTATACAGCCCCAACATTCGGGATCTCACTCTGCGTTCTCACTGATCACATAAATATGCAACAGCTAAATGGCTACCAAACACTTGGCTTATTTCTGAACCAGACAATTGTGCAGTAAGGGTTAGAGGTACAGACACCAGAGAGGTGTTACTGGACAGCCCCCTGAGTCAGTGGGAGAGGGCTGTCCTCAACCCCCATCCTTGTATGAGAGGCATTGATTGCATTGCGATTAAGCCAATTTAATAAAGTGATTACAGCATGCATCATTATTAAAGAAACAAGGCCAGCAAACCTATACATCTGGCTTATGAAGCCTAGACAGGCTCTCAGATAATCTGAAAAGTGAGTTGGAGTTGGATGGGGGTCTGAGGCATTATTTATACCCTCTTGTCTATAGATCTCAGAATTCCTCTGCTGAATATTTTGGTACAGATTAATGTTCAAGGTCCCTTCCCAGAATTCATGAGAAGCACCTGTCAACTTGTATTGCCAAGCCATGAGACTGCTGGCTTTTCTGCTTTGGGAGTAAAACTGTCTTTTTTTTTTTTTTTTTTTTCATTTTCACCTCCTTTCAATCTCTTGTTAGGGAGGCTTTTAATAAACATTTGCTCTCAAGTGTCCTTGGCTGGGGAAGATAATGGCTTGTTATTTACAATCTGGCTGCAAAATGCCCACACTATTTGGCCTTGTTTAAACTTTCTTGTCTCTTCTCTATTCCACTAGTTCCTTACTACCCTGTAACAGTAACTACCCCATTACAGGGAAACTTGTTAAAGCTGAAATGGAAAATACAGTATGCTCTCTCTTCAACCACAGCTGATTCAAAACAACTGAGTAGCCTTACAGAGAGCACATCCACTTTCATGGGCCTGCAAAAGGTGAGTCCTGCTTGGGTGGGTTCTTCCATGGAGACATACAGCAGGAAGAAGAGTCCCAAGCAACTAGGTAAATAAATAACTCAAGAAAGCAAAGAGATTCTACAATGCATAAACAGTTAAGCTAACATGGTGACCATGAGGTAAACATGTGAATGTTTATTGGAAATGATGACCTAGAATTTTTGATCATTACATTAGCTACTTACTTCCGGAGCAGTGAGTCAGCCTTGGAAGGAATTTCAAGTCCCTCTGCAGCACTGTCCTAGAAAGCAGAATGCTAATAGATCTTACCTTCTATGAAGTAGAATAATCCTTTCATACACATTTTTTTTTTACCTCCGATAAGCTACCTTTCATTCTTTAAAAAATACACAGTATCTTATTTACTATCATATGACACTTAATATAGAGAAAAAGCCTTCTCTTAAATATAATAAAAAACTGTTAGAAAATAAACTTTTATAAACCTACATAAAAGTAAATATCCAACAATATTTTATTCATGAACTATACATTCTAATCCATTAGTCTCTTGGGACATAGATAAAAGGTAAGATCAAGTAAGTCACATGGTTTTGTGTAGTTTACCCTTAATTTAAATGTATGTTTTAAGGGACCTGTAAACCTTACATTTTACAAGGCAATTCATTTCTTATAGTTCTATAATTCCTTTAAAATTGCATTGCCAATACTTATTGCAGAGACTGTGGTTTGTATACATGAATAATGCAGGTCTTACTATACTGCTGGAAAACCAAAAACCTACATTTTCAGAATCATTGAAAGCTACTAAATTCTGGATGTGATTTAAATCCCCTCAGACACATGAACTCAAGCTGCATCTGGAAGGCAGCAGTGGAGCAAAGGATACGCTTGCTCTGATGCTGATTTAGCCACTGGAAAGCATAATCATAACCGTTGTCTTTTGCTAGAGCTGATCCTCACCGGTGAGGTACAGTAATGACAGTGTCTACATCATGGCATTTTCTTCTTGGTGACAGTAATTGACTATGAAAATGGTGGAGGGATTATGGAACTGACAGCAAAAGTAGCAGCAGCCCTCTTGGTAACCTGAATCTGCAGAGCTCTGTCTGTTGTTTTGCTTACTTTTTAATTTGGATAAACCCTAAAAGGTCAAAGTAGCACTTCTTTTTCAACATTCTAGATTATTCTGAAAGTCACTTAATTTCTAGAATAAAAGTTATTGTCAATCTCTTTAATTAAAATGCAATAAAAAAGCAAACAGAATAAAGACAGGCAATAATAAAATTGGAGCAAATCCTATATAATAAAAGGCTAATATGCAAATCGACCAAACAGCGGAATAACATGTTGCTACGATGATGCACACTGAACACCAGGGGGAAGATGCTCAATGCAGGAGCTGCCCCCTATTGGTCAGTGCACTTGCACAGCTCAGACAGAAGCCCTGAGCTGGGCTTATAGCTGATGAGCGCAGTGGGGGTGGCTGGAGCCTCTCCTGCCTCCGCAGCAGCGCTAAGGATGTCCGACTGCTGGCTTAGGCCCACTCCTCACAGCCAGCAGGCCTAAGACATAAGTTGGACATCCCCCGAGGGCTCCCAGACTATGAGAGGACACAGGCTAGGCTGAGGGTCCCCACCCCATGAGTGCACAAATTTCATGTACCAGGCCTCTAGTAAATAAATAAAATGCAAATCTAATATTGATTATGTAATGTGCTTGAAGGTGAAATTCTAATCAGAATTAGAAAGTGGGACACTAGGGTCCCATGGATTTTGCTGGAATATATTACTGATTAAAACATAGGCCTGCCAAAGCCTCCTAGCTCTCAATTAACAAAAGATAACATTTAACATAGCATATCATATAAAATATTTTAAGGATAAAAATTATATAATCATATCGATATATTAAGAAAAAGGCATCTGAAAAAAATCCAGTACCCATTTCTGATAAATACACTCAGCTAAGTGGAAATAGAAGGGTAAATACCTCAACATAATAAAGACCACATATAAAAAACCCACAGCTAATATCATATTCAATGGAGAAAAAATAAAGCATTCTCCTTAAGATCAAGAATAAGACAGGAATGTTCACTCTCACCACTTTTCTTCAACATAGTATTGGAAGGCCTGGCCACAGCATCAGACAAGAAGAAAGAACAAATGGTATCTAAATTAAAAAGGGGGAGGTAAAAGTGTCATCATTTGCAGATGAGATGATACTATATATAGAAAACCCTAAAGATTCTGCCCCAAAAAAAGTACTAGAACTGATAAATGGATTCAGTAAAGTAGCAGGACACAAAATAAATATTCAGAAATTGGTTGTATTTTTATACACCAATTATGAACTTTCAGAAAGAGAAGCTGATATAACAATCCCATTTACAGTTGCATAAAAGAAAAAAAAAATACCTAGGAAGAAGTTTAACCAAGAAGTTAAAAAACCTGTGCTCAGAAAATTATAAGACAGTGAAAAAAGAAGCCAAATATATAAAAGAAATGGAATCAAATGCCATGCTAACCACACTGAAGGATGGATAAAGTCGCGGGGGGGGGGGGGGGGGGAGGGGGGATTCATTTTGACTTATGAGCATGAAGCTCTTGAATATTGTATTGAAATCTTCCCATAAGGCCTCCGCTAAATTCTCAGCCTTTAAAACCCTCAAGACAAAGGGCACAGCAGGTGCTCTCTTCCCTCTCAGGAGCAGGTGCTTCCCCTCCCCCTCCCCCCCTTCCTCCCCTGAGGCACATTACCTTTGCCTTTCTGTTTCCTCAGCTCCACGTGCCCTTCTTTTTGCCTCTGCAACTTGTTTTCTGAGCCTTCTCAACCCAGCTTGATCACTTCTACTACCTGTGTAACTTTCTAAATAAACTTTCTGTTATAATTTGAGTTCTTAGCTCTGAATTATTTCCTTGATGAATCAAGAACCAAGGTTCAATTTCGCCACCAGCACCACAAGTAATAACTGTTGCTTGGAATAATCAGGGAAGACATCTCAATGTTATAGGATCTGAAAAATGAATAGAAATAAAACTAGCAGGAAAAGGGGCATTCTGCATAGTATGAAAGGAAAACGTAGAATGAATGTTGAACTGTATTTAGTGAGTTCATCTTGGAATATAGAACTCAGAAATGAGGAAATGTAAATGCTTATTAAAAACATATCATAGCCCTCACTGGTTTGGCTCAGTGGATAGAATGTTGGCTCTCAGACTGAAGGGTCCTGGGTTTGATTCTGGTCAGTTGCAGGTTCAATCCCGTGACCTGATCAGGTTGTGTGTTGGAGGCAATCCAACAGGTTGTGTGTCTCTCTCACTTTGATGTTTCTCTCATCTCCCCCTCCCTTCCACTCTCTTGAAAAATCAATGGGAAAATATCCTTGATTGAGGATTGATAAATAATAATAATAAAATAAAACGTAACATTGGCTGACTTATTTCACTTAGCATAATACCCTCTAGGTCAGCGGTTCTCAACCTGTGGGTCGCGACCCCTTTGGGGGTCGAACAACCCTTTCACAGGGGTCGCCTAAGACCATCAGAAAACACATATATAATTACATATTGTTTTTGTGATTAATCACTATGCTTTAATTATGTTCAATTTGTAACAATGAAATTGGGGGGTCACCACAACATGAGGAACTGTATTAAAGAGTCGCGGCATTAGGAAGGTTGAGAACCACTGCTCTAGGTCCATCTATGTTGTTAGAAAAGGTAAAATTGTATTTTCTAATGGCTGAATAATATTCCTTCTATATAGGCACCATATCTTCTTTATCCAATAGTTATTCCACTGACATTTAGGTTGCTTCCATACTTGGCTAATACATGTGAATTGTCCTTCTTTGTCTCTTATTACAGCCTTTGTTTTAAAGTCTATTTTGTCTAATATAAGTATTGTTACGCCAGCTTTAAAAAAAAATCATTTGCATAAAATATGTTTTTCCATCCCTCTTATTTTCAGTCTGTGTGTCTTTAGATCTGAAGTGAGTCTACAAATACCATATGATCTTACTTATATGTGGAGCCTAAAAAATAAAATAAGCAAACAGACAAAACAGAAACAAACGCATGTGGAGAACAAAGTGATGATTGCCAGATGAGAGGGGGGTTAAGGAACTGAGTGAAAAAGGTGAAGGTATTAAGAAATACAAATTGGCAGTTAGAATATAGCCACCGGTATGTAAAGAACAGCATATGGAATATTCTCAGTGATATTGTGATAATTATGTACGGTGCCAGGTGGGTACCAGTTTATCAGGGGGATCACTTTGTAAGTTATATAAATGTCTGACCACGGTGCTGTGCTTCACACCTGAAACTAATACGATATTGAATGCCAACCATAATTTTAATACTTTTTTAAAAAGAAAAAGAAAATGTGACAGTGGGCCAGTTTGTGGAAGTTTCAAACACATATTAGAGAAATATGATTGTATCTTCAGGAAGCGCTGATCTTTCAGGGTAGTATTTGAGCAAGTGAGTGCCAACATGAAAGTTTAATATAAAGCTAAATAAACACCTGTTTACCCTGAAAGATTAGTTTTCTTGAGATTTTTCACACAAAAATACTGGCCCCCAAAAGATTCAGAGTCTGAGGTAGTCACATTTCTTTATTTCTGCTTTTGTTTCTCTTGCCCTGGGAGATGTATCAGTGAAAATTTTGCTACATAATTTTGCTGCCTATGTTTTCTTCCAGGATTTTATGGTTTCATGACTTATATTTAAGTCCTTTGTACATTTTGAGTTTATTTTTGTGTATGGTGTGAGTTGGTGGTCTAGCTTCACTTTTTTGCGTGTATCTGTCCAATTTTCCCAACACCATTCACTGAAGAGACTGTCTTGACTCCATTGTATGCTCTTGCCTCCTTTGTCAAATATTAATTGACCATAATGATATAGGTCAATTTCTGGAGTTTCTGTTATGTTCTGTTCTGTTCTGTTCCTGTTCTTGTGTCAGTACCAGGCTGTTTTTGTTATAATGGCTTTGTAGTCTAATTTGATTCTCAGTATTGTGATCCTTCCAACTTTGTTCTCCTTTATCAAGATTGCTGTGGCTATACCAGTTCATTTTTAGATCCATATAAATTTTTGGAAAATTTGTTTTAGATCTGTGAAAAGCTTCTGCACAGCAAAAGAAACCATCATCAAAAATGAAAAGGAAGCCCTAACCAGTTTGACTCAGTGGATAGAGCACCGGCCTGTAGACTGAAGGGTCCCAGGTTTGATTCCAATCAAGGGAATGTACCTTGGTTGCGGGTACATCCCCAGTAGCGGGTGTGCAGGAGGCAGCTGATCAATGTTTCTCTCTCATCAATGTTTCTAACTCTCTATCCCTCTCCCTTCCTCTCTGTAAAAATATCAATAAAATATGTTTTAAAAAAAATGAAAAGGGAACCCACTGTATGGGAGAACATATTTGCCAGTGACACATCTGATAAAGGGTTAACTTCCAAAATATATTAAGAACTCATACGGATCAATAAAAAGAAGACAAATAACCCAATTTAAAGAATGGTCACAGGACCTGAGTAAGCACTTCTCCAAAGGAGACAGACAGATGACTAAGAGACATGTGAAAAAATGCTCAGCGTCACTAATCCTCAGAGAGATTCAAATTAGAACTGCAATGAGATATTACCTCACACCTACCAGAGTAGCTGCCATCAGAAAATCAACAAATCACCTGTGCTAAGCAGGATGTGGAGAAAAGGGAATGCTAGTGCACTGCTGGTGGGAATACAGATTGGTGCAACCATTATGGAAAACAGTATAGAATTTACTCAAACCATTAATAATTGAACTGCTGTTTGACCCAGTGATCCCACTGTCAATAATATATCCTAAGAAGACTGAAACACCAATCAGAAAGAACATATGTACACCTATGTTCATAGCAACATTATTTACAATAGTTAAGATTTGGAAACAACCCAAGTGCCCATCAATAAATGAGTGGATAAAAAAAGCTGTGGTATATTTACGCAATGGAATACTATGCAGCTGTAAAAAAAGAAGGATTTCTTGCCATTGTGGCAGCGTGGGTGGACCTGGAGAGCAATATGTTGAGCGAAATAAGCCGGTCAAAGACAAATATCACATGATCTCACTTATAAGTGGAATCTAATGAAGATAATAAACTCATGAACCAAATAGGTCCAGAGGCATGGAGGCATGGAACAGACTGTCATATCTCAGAGGGGAGAAGTTGGAGAGATGGAAGAGATTAACCAAAGACTATATACACATATGCATAACCAGTGGACATAGACAGTAGTGTGGCGAAGGCTTGGGGTGAGGCAGAGCTGGGCAGAAGGGCATAAAGGGGGGATGGAATTTTGGGACATCTTTAATACTGCCAACAATAAAATAAAAATATTAAAATTTCCAAAATAAAAGAAGATTCAGTCATTAATACAACGACACTTCTTCTAAAAATTTTGTTACAGCCATGGCTGGTTGCTCAGTGGTTAGAGTATCAGCCTATGGACTGAAGGATCACAGGTTCCATTTCCAATTAAGGGCATGCACTTCAGCTGCAGGTTCTCCAGCCCTGGTAGGGACCTGTATGGAAGGCAACCAATCGGTGTGATTCTCTCATATCGATGTCTCTCTCTCTCTCTCTCTCTCTCTCCCTCCTCCCTCCCTTCTACTCTCTCTAGAAATCAGTGGGAAAAATAAATAAAATAAATAAATATTATGTTACATAAAATCTCCCATAGAAATGTTTAGATTTTAGTTTCTCAGCCTATTCTTCCTCTCTGTAAGCTTTCTAATTTAATTTTTTTTTTTTTGGTTAAAAGTACATAACTAGTTATTATTCCACATTTTCTTTCATAGACCTCTGACCTCTACTCTACTATATCAAATACCTACTAGATCTAGTGGGAACCCTACATTTTATTCTTGTTCCTAATTTTAGCACCCTAACCTCTTAAGCTTTCATATTGCCACACACAAGAATAATCATGGTATTGTTCCTTCTTCCTCATATCTCCTAACTAATTCCATTTCCTTCTCTCTGCATTTATTAGGAAATATTCCCAACAGATCTCTTCTGTAATCATCAGGTGGAATAGTGGACATTTATTTTCCAATTCCATAACTATGTCACATTTTTTCTTTACCTTTCCAGAACTACACTGATTATGACATCTTTGCAATAGCAATTTCACAATTTTTTATAATGAGTTCTCTGATATTTCTCTCCTTGGCCAGCTAACACTAGTTTGGTAGGTAAAAACTGCAATTAAATACAGGTTTCAATCAGAAAAATATGTGACTTCCTATTGGAAAAAATATATTCTGTCAATTATCTATTATTATTGTTATTACCACTCTATCACCAACCCAAGAGCACATATGGAGTAAACAGTCTTTGGTGATAGATATACTGTTTAGTACTTTATTTTTGGCTACTGAGAGAATGGGAAAAAATAAAATACCCAAACCCTTTCTGTTTGTGAGGTTTATATACACCATAAAATTGTTATTTGAACAGATAAATTGTTTGTGATACAGTACGTTTTAATTAAAGTTGCAAAAAAACATTGTTACAACACAGAGAAAATAATTGTTTTCTAATATTAACTTGCCTTATAAATCTTATATGATTTATGCAATGCTAATTAAAATCTAATGAAGTAAAATGTCATCAAAATATGACCGATGGTCTCACTTCAAACACAACTCACAGAAGTTCCATTTCACAATATGTTAATAAATTATTTATGTATAGTACTTATGTAGTATATACATACACATTAGGATTTCAAAAGAGACATTTACATGGGATTTAAACATTGCTTTTTATTAAAATTGTATTTAAACTCTAAATTAAAAAAAAAAAAAAACACCAAACACCTCTAAATCAATTTGGACTGTGGCTGTTATCTATTTTTTCATTATAAATATCTCCACCAAGAGAACTATATTTTGATCATTTAAGTGGATATGTTAGATAGGGAATCGAATACATCCACTTATATAAAACCCTGCATTCTGTGCAAAGATCCAATTAATTATTGAATTAAACTACCTGGCACGAGATACAAGGACACTGAGCCAAACCTTAAATATAAAAACAAAAGTTAAATGACTGATGGCTGAGGAATAAAATGTAAAATATCAAGTCCTTTCAAGTATTACTAGTAGAATTTCTTTTTTTCATTGTTTTTGTCCATGAAAATATTAATTATGATTGACTTAATGTTTACAAACAACCACCCTCCCAGATTTTGAAAATGTTGCCATTATTATTCACTTCCAAGATATTCATAGCTTTCTTAAAAACCTTGTTACATTGGATCAATCATTTATAAACACAGGTAAATTTAATTATATAAGAAAAATATACACACATCTTGTCCAGATTTGCTGTATAATTTGAGATAGAATCTTCTCATTCCATATGTGCATTAATTAGCTGAAAAAAGAAAGAGAGAATCAGAAATAATGTCTAAAGTGTGTCTGATGGGAAAGTGCCCAAGATAATTCTTAAAACAAGGTTCATGGATCACTCATCTTGAGAAAAAATTTATGCACAACATCTACAAGAGTCACAGTCACTTTAGAACAAAAAAGCGTCTTGCAAAACGTTAGCTTTTAACTTAATTTTTAAAGCTTTCATCATAATATAAGTTTTCACTAAATAACTCTAACATGATGTCTAATAATGCGTAGTATTATCAGTGATAATATACTCTAATTCCCTTATCATATATAACAGAAAAAATAATAATTGCCAAGTAAATTAAATGAGTTGTTTGAGGTTAGAAGCAGAATCACAAGATTCTGCTCTGGTTCCGAGTCCACTGCCAGTGCCAGGAATTGGGTAAGTAGTCGTTATAATACTGTCTTAAAAAGATAATGAAAATTGTTATGTATATGTTGCATTCATTTGCTAACTTGCTACTTTATAGATACATGTTATTAGTGAGTAGTTACTAAGACATGACCTTTGTACATTCTGATCTCTAAAATATTTTAAACAATACCGTAAATTTAGGAAAATATTGAATGGCAGAGACAACTTGATACAGGCTTTTAAACATCTTTGTTTAGTCTCAGAATAAACATGGTGGTAGCCTCATGTTAAGTATTTAATAAATGTTGACTGCATCACCAAATAGATTTTGTCCCCTTTCTACCGTAATACAAATATTTAATACATGAGAGTTATCATTTTGACTCTGTATTACATAGCCCAAACACCCACAAATTCTTAAAACAAGGTTTGTAGCTTCAAAGTCTAGTTTTGTTTGGATTCTGGCTCATACTTGAAGAGATAACTCTCTGAAATTTAGTTTTATACTTTTTAATATCAGCATAATGATATTTCCTCTGCAGTTTGAAATGAAGCTTAATGAAGTAATGTATGTGAAACACTTGGCTTAAGCCCAGCAATGGTATCTATTATCATAATAATATAATTTCAGGACTAAAATACTTTTATTGCCACCTAATTCAGCCCTTTCATTTTACAAATGTGGATACTACATTAAGAAGCGAGGGTGGTTAAGATGACAAAGCAAGCACATAATTTGTTTTCCTGGTTTTCAGTGCTTTGTGATTTTTTTACCGTTGTACCATGGGTTTAGTCATAGTTCTTAAACCTCCTTCTGAATTCCCTTTGAGTTTTATGGGTAACTCATGGAAATCAAGAAGGCTTCACAATTAAGAGAAAATCTCTGATTATGGAATTGTGGATATAACAAGATAGATATTTGGTTATCTGGGAACTCTCTAACATATCTCAAAATCAAAACCTGCCTAGACTAGCTCGGCCAGCATGGCTCATTGGTTGAGTGTTGACTTATGAACCAGGAGGTCACAATTTGATTCCTGATCAGGGCACATATCAGGGTTTGATCCCCAGTGTGGGACATGCAGGAGACAGCCCATCAATGATCTCTCTCTCTTCTATCTCTCTCCCTCTCCCTTCCTCTTTGAAATCAGTAAAAATATGTAAAAGATAAATAAAAAGGGTTTGCTAAGCAAATGGGCAGTGAAAACTCTTTTAAAGAAACCTCACAAAAAAACCTGCCTAGACCATTCATAAACTTAGCTATGAAATATGTAATTATTATTTAGAAGTTGGAATAATCTAATTAAGATATCTTCATTATCTTTCCCCCACAACACACGTATAGTGACAAAAGCTTTCAAGGTAGTGATTTTTGTGTATATCAGGAGACTGAGGGTGGGAGGAACCATTGGGTTTTGGGATACTGAAGGAAAGAAAAAGTACTTAATGCTATATCATTTCAGAGGATGAAAGCATGCCATTTTAATTAGTCATACGGGGATTCTGCCCATCTTCCTTCTTGGATATGATTGCAGTTGTTTTGCTTTTTTTTATAATTAAGGCAAGGCAATTATTATATCAGTGAACATGCAAAATGCTAAGAAAAGTGAACATATTTAATATATTTATTCTTGCTTTAGATAACCCCTGGTTAGTCTTTAAATAAATGTTAGAAATTGATATTAATTTACCTATGGACAATTTAGCTATACCACTTTGTATTATTTGTTTTAGTGGTTGCTCAAGAAATTACGATATGTATTCTAAACTTTTCACAATTTACTTATAGTTATTTTTGTATCACTTCACATAAAATGCAGCAAATCTGCAATTGTATAAGTAAATTAACCCTATACATTTACGCTATAATTGTCATTATTAATTTAAGTATTGTAAACCTACTAAAAGTTAGTTATTATTTTAAATGCTCATATGTATTTTAAAGCAAAGATAAATTATTCTTCCCCTACATTTTTACCACATATTAACTATTTAATCTTTCCCTAAAATCTTAATTTGTATCTGCTATGAGTCAGCTTGATAAAACTTCACTCAACATAATGTTGAGAGTAAGTCTGCTGGTGACAGACTCTCTTAGTTTTCTTTTCTATTTTTTTTTTTTTTTTAGCTGAAAATGTCTTTATTGCTCTCATATTTTTTTTAGTACATTTTTACTGGATATAGAATTCTGAGTTAAAAGTCATTTTCTTTTCTTCCTTTAGGACTTCAAAAATGTTTCCCATTTTCTGGCTGCCACAGTTTCTGATGAGAAGTATTTGATAATAAATATTATTATTTTTTTATTAGGAAACTAGAGGCCCGGTACACGAAATTCATGCACGGGGTGTGTGTGTGTGTCCCTCACTCCAGCCTCCACCCTCTCCAACTTGGGACCTTTCAAGGGATGTCTGACTGCTCATTTAGGCCTGATCCTGGTGGAATCGGGCCTAAATGAGCAGTTGGAGACCCTTCTCATAATCCAGGACTGCTGATTCACAACCGCTCGCCTGCCTGCCTGTCTGATCACCACCTAACCACGCCCCTGCCAGCCTGACCGACACCTAACTGCTCCCCTGCTGGCCCAATTGCCTCTAACTGCCCTCCCCTGCCGGCCTGGTCACCCCCAATTGCCATACCCTGTTGACCTGGTCACCCCAAACTGCCCTCTCCTGCCAGCTTGGTCACCCCCAACTGCCCTCCCCTGCAGGCCTGGTCCTTCCCAACTGCCCTCCCTTGCTGGCCTGATCATCCACAACTGCCCTCCCTCCCCTGCTGGCCATTTTGTGTCCACATGGGGGAGGCCATCTTGTGTGTTGGAGTGATGGTCAATTTGCATATTACTCTTTTATTAGATAGGATGTCAAGTCTCTCTAGTCACTCTCACAATAATCTCATCATTTTTCTTTTTAGTGGTTTGCCTATAATGTTCCTACCTATGATTTATTTTACATTTTTTTCTGTTTGAAGTTCACTGATCTCTTAAAATTTGTAAAATTCTGTCTTATTCCATACTTGGCAGGTTTACAGCTTTTATTTCCTCTAATGTTTATTTGTTTTTGCCTTTGTTTCCCTTTAATTCATATCTGTGTTTCCAATACATATGTATTAGACTTTTCCTATTGTTCCCATATCCCTAAGTCTCCATCCATTTTTTCAATCTTTTTCTTTGTTATTCACATTAGATAATTTCACCTGATTTATCTCAAGTTCACTGGCACATACATCTGCTGTGAGGCCATCTGATAATAAATGTATTATTTAGCTCTAGATCTTTCATCTGGTTGATTTCTTATATTTGTGTTATCTTATAAGCAATAAATTTAATATCAAATATATATAATATTTTATATTTCTTCTTTTAGATCGTAAACTTTCTATTTGTTCTTTCTTATGGGTGTAGCTTCTTTTACCCCATTGAACATAGTTATAATAAATGCTTAACATTTATTTATACTTCTGGCATCTAGGTCACATTGTGGTTGTCTGATATTGACTTTTCTTTTGAGAATGTATCTTTTTTTACATTTTGTATGTTGAGTAATTTTGAATTGCTCTCTAGACATTGTAATTGTTCTATTGTGATGCATATGGATTCTGTATTATTCCTCTAAATATTGTTGATTTTTATGTGGTGATTATAAATTTCAAAAGTGTATGAATTAATTAGGAGTTTGAGCTATGAGAAGCTTATTGTCATTATTGCTGTTGTTTTCTATTCTGATAATCTTGGCTTTAAAAAGTATATTTTTAAGTAGAGTTTGTTAAAGACAAACCTGGTTATGCTTTAAACCAGGTCTTGGCAGAACCTAGAAATATAAAGTATGTTAAAATAAACTCTCTGACAACCAGGGAGTTTGGAGAAGACACAGGAAAATTTATGAATGCTATTTAGTTGCATAAGGTTATAGCAGGCATAAACTTGTGGCTAAACTATATTAATGGTCACTATACTTTGAATCTATTAAATAAAATACATATTCCCTCTTTGGACAGTAATGATATCTAATATCTAGTCAAGACCTTTTTAGTTGTTTCCCCAAAACTTGGTGAAAATTGAATCAAATCAGAAGTAATATATATCAGTGATAAATAGCGTAAACTCTGTCAAAATGGCAGGATTTAGATCCTATCTTACCCTAATTTTGGCTTGATGATTTGGGGCACTCCTCTTGATATTTCTGTGATTCTTCTATTCTCATCAATACTTTTTAGGATAATGAAGTAGCAGTCTTATTATGTTGCCATCTAGCATTCGTGGACCAATATTTTAACTATTTGCGGGAAGCCACTATTTTCCAATACTATCATGAGAGTGCACCAAGGAACGTGGAAGGCCAATGGACTTTGGGCGTTAGCAGGGCTGACACCAAGCACTGATTGTTGAGATAGTGGTGGCTCAAGGCAATTCCCTAACCTGATAATCCTTTTACTGTTTACCAAACTTCACCATTGATATGCCTGCTTGCATTGCTAAAGGGCAAATGTGTATTCAAGTAAATAAAAAACAAACTGGCCAGAGGTCAGTGTGCTCTTCATGAAAAAGACACCACCTAGCCCCCAGCCCTTAATAATTCATATTTCTTGTCTAGTGTTTTCATAAGCAATTCAAATAATTATAGAAATGGATTTCATATATGAATTTTCTAAAATTTAATTTTAGTCATTTTCCCTTTAAATGTGTTCCTTGTGAATGTAATTTTATTTCAGGTATACAAATGATTTTGTACTCTATTTTAAAGAACATAAGTTTGGGGCTAAATGGTTGTAATAAAACTTCAAAAATATGTCCAAATAAAATGAAGTGTAAAAATATATAAAATCTACCCATTAGTTTCTATGCCTCTTTTTATTATTCTAAGTAATTTCAATGACAACAGATCAGCCAAACTCTTAATCTCTGGGAATCACTCTCAAATTTTCCTTATTTATTTATTTATTTATTTATTTATTTATTTATTTATTGCTTCCCACAATAAGTCCTATAATTCTATTTCACAAATGTAGTTCACATTTCAAATAAATACATTAAGAAATCATTTCAGTAGATCCTCTTAAGTACTATAATTGGAATATGTGTATGGTGGTATCCTATATAATAAAAGGCTAATATAGAAATTTTTCCCTCTACTGGGAGTTCAACCAGGTGGCAGCAGACAGCTGGGGGGAAAGGAGGTGCTAGGGACCCTACCCATGCACAAATTTTGTGCACTGGGCCTCAAGTCCTATCTGATAAAAGAGTAATATGCAAATTGACTATCACACCTACACACAAGGTGGCTGCCCCCATGTGGTCAAAGATGGCCACCACAAGATGGGCAGTAGGGGAGGGCAGTTGGAGGCGACCAGCCCTGCAGGGAAGGGCAGTTGGGGGCAACCAGGCTGGCAAGGGAAGGCAGTTAGGCGTGACCGGGCCGGCAAGGGAGCAGTTAGGCATCGATCAGGCTGGCAGGGGAGTGGTTAGGGGGTGATCAGGCTGGCAGACAGAAGTGGAGGCAGGCAGGCGAGTGGTTGGGAGCTAGCAGTCCCGGATTATGAGAGAGATGTCCGACTGCCTGTTTAGGCCCGATCCCTCAGGGATGGGGCCTAACTGGGCTGTTGGACATCCCTCGAGAGGTCCCAGATTGGAGAGGGTGCAGGCTGGGCTGAGGGATGCAACCCCCCCCCCCCCCCCACACACACACACACACACACGAATTTTGTGCACCAGGCCTCTAGTTCATAATAAGGCTAGATTTACTTAGAGTTATAGTGACAAACATTGGTTAACCAAAGGTGCAATGATATACAAAGGTGAAATGATCGATTATAATGATATTATGATCAGGGGATGGCAGAACAGAGGGTTGATTAGTAGATGCACTCTAGATACAGCAGTTAATTTCATTTTGAGGGAATACGGGCAGGTTCAAAGGTCTAGAGCAGTGGTTCTCAACCTTCTGGTCCTTTAAATACAGTTCCTCATGTTGTGACCCAACCATAAAATTATTTTCGTTGCTACTTCATAACTGTAATTTTGCTACCGTTATGAATTGTAATGTAAATATCTGATATGTAGGATGGTCTTAGGCGACCCCTGTGAAAGGTCCGTTCGACCACCAAAGGGGTCACGACCTACAGGTTGAGAACTACTGGTCTAGAGTAATGAAATAGCCGTTTCACTTAGTTAAACCTCTATAGTTTGCTATGAAAAGCAGGTTTAACTATGAGTTGTGATAAGCTATGAGTTTGAAATGATAAAAAAGAGCAAGTCTCACTGGTCTTAGAAAGGTGTGTGAGATAAAGTTACTGAAAGATTAGAACAATTAAGCAATATGCTTCTATCCAATTTTTAAAATATTAAAATCAAAGAGGATAGGGCAGGTTAGAAGGGAATTCTAATAATGGCAAGAAGAAAATTTAGAAGAGATTATTGTTTTAGCCTTAGTGGGAAAAGATGGATTTAAATAGTAACAGTGCTGATTCTGAAAAGGCAACTAATGTGAGAACTATTAAGGAGATAGCATTGACAAAATATCAACAAATTCACTGTAGTGTGCATGACAGATGCAGGCCAACTTTAACATTAAAATTATTTTCATGGTGACAATCATAAAAATTAAATGTGGAGGAGAATAAAAGGGTGATGGTGAAGGAAACATGAGAGTATATTTTTATTAGATTGAATTGTGAAGCTGTGTCTGTTAGTATAGTGTAGGTATAAAGCACAGGGTTTATAGCAAAACATTTTTCAGACTTAATAATCAAATGAGTGAATCTTCCAAAGTGTATCACTGGGCAAATAACTCAGTTTTTCTGTTCAAAAATTCCAGTCAATGTAAAATGGGACAATAACGTTACCCACCTATTAGGTGGTTATGAAGATTAATGATATATGTATTTTTAAAAAGTGGAGTGTAAAATAACAGCAGCCTATGGGAAACATTGATTGATGTTGAATATTATTATTATCTGTCAAAGGGAAATTCTAATAACTACTTCATTGGGTGGTTGAATAGATATATAGGATGATGTTTGGAAGGTGTCACACTCCCTGACTCATAAATTTTATATAAATAGCATCTCTGATTACTATAAGTAGCAAAATATCTAGATGGAGATGAAGCTGTCTATGACTCCATAGAAAGATCCATTCTAGAAATACAGACTTGATGTTTTAGAAGTGATTGTTATAGAAAAATGTTCATAGATTAAATTACTCAGTAATATTATGGGTGGTGGAAAAAGCACCAGGTGTTAGACTGGTGGAGTCAGACCAGAACGGTGTTCAGCAACCTCAGTACTTGAGTTCTGACAAGGAAAGAATTAACAGCCAAGACCCAAACTATAAGAGAACATCTATATATATAAAACCCTAATAGACAAATAGACCAAAAGGTGGAACAACCGAACAACCAAACAACCAAACAACCGGTCGCTATGACTTGCACTGAATACCAGCGGGCGTGTGAAGAACATGGAGGGATGGAGGGCATTGGCCGCAGTGGGATGGTGGAGCAAGTGAGTGGGGGTGTCAGACCAAGGTCGCTGTCATCGGGGCAAGCCTCTGTTGGTTACTGAAAATTCTTTGCTCCCACACCACGGTCCTGCCTGGCACTCGCACCTCTGCTGGCGCCCAGTGCCAGCCCCAATTGCTTGGTGCTGCCAGCAGGTGCGAGTGGTGGCTGCCAGCCCTGATTGCCCCTCAGGGCTTCTCCACCTCCCCCTGCTCCTGAGGGGTGATTAGGGCAGCAGCCGCTGCTTGCACATGCTGATGGCATTGGTCCCACTCCCACCTGTTGCTGGCACCAGCCTCAATCACTCTGCACTGTCAGCAGGTATGAGTGGGGTTGGCGCTGGCAGCACGTGGGAGCAGCAGTGGCAGGAGCGGGGCTGCGGACACACAGAGGACCAGGGGCTAAGGCAGGAGGTGCTGGGCAGGAGCATGGAAGATGGGCTGAGACCCACCCCTGTGCTCAGTGTAGCCTTGCATGCAACCCACAGTTCTTTTCAAGGTACACAAATTCGTGTGCTGGGCCCCTAGTCTATAATAATAAAATTGTAATATGCAAATTGATTGAATGACCAGAACAGCAGAACAACTGTCCATATGACCTTCTGGACGAGCTTCTGGATGGAGTCAGCCGGGGCCAGGAGGCCACGAGGCAGCCAAAGCTGCAAGGGCCCCCACAGCCGGGGCTGCGAAAGCCCACCCTTGCATGAATTTCATGCATCGGGCCTCTAGTTTATTTATAAAATAACAGAAGTAGAAAAAGTAACCTACAGAAGAAACAGACTGAAGAAACGAGTTATGGAGGCAAAGGAATGGCTCTAGATGCTTGGGAGTGAGGAAGGGAAAGGTGACACCCTTGGGGGCAGGGGGAGGGAAGGGGGGGCAAAGGATAAAGCATGGGCATGCTCCCTGGAGGGATAGCTCTCTGGGTCTTCTTCCCTAAGGGTTTCAAACGTGGAAATTTTAGGGGAGGTCCCAGGAGAAGATCTCAATAGAATACTCAGCAACTTTCCAGATGTGTCCTTTCAGGGTTGTGGTCTCCCCTGATTGCTTGTCAGGCACCAGGGCTGGGGGTCATTATTCGATGTAGTGGCTCCTGAGGTCAGCTTTTCTGGGCTTGGAGCTGAAATTCAACTGAGGGCTAAATGTTATCTCTAGAAGAGAAAGTTCAGGAGGTCCAAACTGCATGACCAGTGATATGCCAGAGGAGGAAAGGTCACCCTGGAGACAAGGTCCCACCCTACAATTGTCCCTTGGTTGGCACCCAGGGATTAGCCAGTGACCTTGTGTACCTGGTCCAGTGTCCTTGCTCTACTCATGTCTGTCTGCCTACCACATGACTGCCCACCACACCGTAAGAAAAGAAGTAGATCAAAGGCAAAATCCTGAGAAAATACCAATATTTTAAAGGAAACACTGAACAAGTTTATTTGGAGTTAAAAAACTGGCTATTAGAAAGAATATTTAATATACTAGTAGCCCGGTGCATGAAATTCGTGCACTAGGGTAGGGGGGTAGGAAAGGGGTCCCTCAGTCTGGCCTTCACCCTCTCCAACCTGAGACCCCTCAGGGAATGTCCAACTACCTGTTTGTGCCCACACTTTTAACAGATAACAGCTCCATTGTTGTTTCTTTCTTATGCTTAAAACCATTGGAATTAGTAGGTATTCAAAGTGTGTATACATTTTGGGGGGACACCCTGTATATCTCTAGTCAGCGATGAAAGAAACCAACAGCAGATTTGGAACCCCCAGACAGGGAACCTTGCTCACTCCCCTCATGTCTCCCCACTTCACTTTCCACCTTCGTGGGCAGCAGGAGAATCAACGTTTTCTCTCATTAATTTGGAAAAGCAAGTCCTATCACCTGCTGCCTGGCAGGAGTGCGCTAGGCCCCAAGCAAGCGAGGCTCAGTCAGGGCAGCCTTCGCTCATGGGTGCTGGCACCCAAAGTGCACATTCCTCCTCTACAGTTGCCCCGAATATCCCACTGTTTCACTGAGAGGACGGAATTCCTCTCCACCTCTGGGTTCTTGATCTTAAACGCTGACCAAAGGCACCTCAGTGAGGGCCGCCCGCACCCACCAGGTGTGTCTGTCTGTATCTGCTCCTGCCTCAGCACCTGCATTAACCCCCTAGAGGTGATCTCATAGTTGCACTGGCCTCCGTGGGAACAGGGCATCACCACTCCACCCTCTCACTGTCATCTCACAGGCGTCCACTCTTAGCACCCAGAACACCCAGACACTCTCCAAAGGACGTGAGCGCATCAGAGGGGATGTGTACACATCCTGTGGGGGTGTTAGGCATGCTGGGTTGATGGAAGTGCGGTGGAGAGGCGGGGGGAACTTGTTTACACCTTGGTTTGTAACTGTTGCAGGCGTGGGAGGGTGACAGTGTGCTGGGGGATGTTTGCACGCCGGGGAGGATGTGCACACTGGAGGCCTCTGGCTTTGCAGATCCTCAAACCCCCGTGGTGCAGCCAGGAGGACGTCAGTCTGGCCCGCCACAGTGGCTGTCCCTGCGATCCTGTACCTTCTGGGCCAGGAGGCGGATCTTGCGCAGCCACTCCTGGGCGCTGATGGCCTGCAGGCACTACTTCAGCTCAGCCTGCAGGCTCTGCTTGGCACACTCACAGCTGTCACCACCGCCATATGGGGAGTACAGGCCACCCTCCGCCGGCCTCTCTCCCCTGTCCAGAGGCTCTCTGCGCTGCTCACCTGCCCAGAGTGACTGGGGCTGGGTGGAAGCCAGATGTCCTGCCCTGCCCAACCCCAGCGGATGCACCCCTGTGCGAGCTGCCGCCCGCCGGGAAGGGTCACGGATCCGGGTCCCGGGACCGCAAACAGCCTTAAGCACTGCCCCCCACCCACCAGGTCACAGATCCGATCCCGGGACCGCAGACAGCCTCAAGCACTGCCCCCCGCCGGCCAGGTCACGGATCCGGGTCCCAGACCATGGACAGCCTTAAGCGCTGCCCTCCTCCCGTCAGGGTCACAGATCCGGTTCAGGACAGTGGACAGCCTCTGCACTGCCCCCCGCCAAGCAGAGTCACAGATCTGGTCCCAGACCACGGACAGCCTTGCCCACTGCCACCTGCCTTCAATATGCAAATTAGCTGCCATCTTGTTGCTTCAGGGTGGGGGTCCCCACTGGGGTGCCTGGCCAGTCTGGGTGAGGGGCTGAGGGCCGTTTTCAGGCTGGCGGGTAACTGAAGCTCCCAACTTCTCCTTTTTTCCTTTTATTTTTTATTCTGGGATTTATTTACCTTCTATGGCTGTCACTGGAGCTGAGAGGTGGCTTTAGCTCTGAGGCCCAGCTGCAGCTCTGAGACCTCGGCTGCCAAAAGCAGGGATCTGGGTTTGTTCTATAATTGAAACACTGTTGCGGTCCTGCTGGCTGAAGCCCGGCTGGCTGAAAGCAGGTTTCTGGGGTTTGTTTGGTTTCTATAATTGTAGCATAGTTGCTTAGAGTTGCAGCTCAGAGGCCGGCAGTGGCAGGCGGAGAACCTTGGATTCCTCCTTCACTGGAGCAAGCAAGCCTCCTGTTCGCTTCAGCTGCCTGGCTGCCGGCCTCCATCTTGGTTGGTAGTTAATTTGCTTATCTCCCTGATTAGCCAATGGGAAGCGTGTCGAAGCTATGGTTAATTACCATGTTTGTCAATTATTAGATAGGATACCTGGCATGTTACATATAACACACTCTGGGGGCTGGGCCATGAATATTTTGCAATGAGACACAGAGCTGGACACACGTGTTGGGCGAGAAAGCCAACTCGTGACTTATAGTTGCAAATCATACTTCTTTGTATGATTACCTTTGTCACAAGCTAACACTTTCCGAGTTCTTTGTATTTTAGGTGTGTAGAGAAAAGATTGACATCTTGGTGTTACAGTTAGGATGGTACTACCAAATACGGTAGGAAAATAGCATACAAATTTTATACTTATAAGTCAATTTAAAAGATTTTGATGGTGTCTGAAAAACAAACAAAAAGAACACACACATACAAAAAAAAAAGTTAAGACTACATCAAAAAGGATGAACTTAGGAAAAGTTTGATTGAACTAAGTTTTTTGAAGAAGAAAAAATTGATAATAGTGGTAGAAAGCATGAGTGGATATGAATGCTGAGTCTTATTCAGGGAAGAAAAGCTGGAGCAGTAACAGAGTTGCTAGAGATTGTTCTAAATTTATAACAATGGATTTAATTACAAAAATAGCTAAAAATAGGACCCAGAACCCCCATTCCAAACAAAGGAAAAAAGGTTAAATACAGTGTTCTTTAAAGGAGCATAGGAAAGGATATCAGAGAAAAGTACTTGGCTTTAAGACAACTACTTCCTCTCTTCCTCTTTACTTTAAATCACATAATCTTATTAATGGTGTAGTAAACTTGAAAGCCAGGACTCTTTTTTTTTTTCTTTCCACAGTTACTATCAGTAGGAAATGTCTATATTCAAAATGTCAAGGTTGAAAGGTAGAACTTTCTATAACCTTTGATTTTGTAATAGCTTAAGAAGAGTTCAGTGTCTGTTTACTTTCAGGAAAAGAAAAGGAGGTGTAACTGAGATTCTACTTTATTTAAACCTTGGTTCCAAGTAGCTATTTGATTGCCAAAAAAATGAGCTCATTTTTCTTCATCATGACTTTGTGCTTTACTCTCCTATTCTCTGGGAACATTTTAACAGTTGGAACCATTTTTAGCTAATTAGAATTTTTCCCTGTGCCCACGAAGCTAATGTTAAGGTAGCAAACTTTGAGCTGAGTAGTAATAGAAAATAATTTATAAAAATTTCAAGCAGTTATATTTGGACTTATGGAAAGTCCTTCCTTGTGGAAAGTATGACAGTTTATATAGCTCAGCATATTTTTTTTATAAATTTAATGTGAAAGGTTTGCCATATACAATTACATTTTCAAAGCAGAACACAAATCATTTCTCTGAGCAATATAAGACAGGTAATATGTAAAAACAAAAATAATTCAGAGGATTTTACTCTATTGTATAAAAATAGTGTCCATTTTAGATGACAATTATAGAAATTAAATTTTATGTGAATTGCAGGAAAATACTTGGGGCTTCGGTTAGAGTAAAATCATGTGCTCAATATTTAGATCTATACTACCTCAGGTTGCAAAAGAATAATGTTTTGTTTACTTACTATTCCAATGCATGTGTCCTAATATTTTCCCCATAACCTTGAATATTATTTTCTAATGCACTGTATTTATCTTTGTTGCTTAGTGTACCTTCCATTTGTAAATGTCTGTATAATGTTTTCTTTTTTAAGATTATAGTGATAATTGTTAAGAAGTGGTTTATTTTATTTTTTTAAATAAAAATGATAAAGCTATGTACATTTATATCAGGGACCATCCCACCAATGACTTTTCTGAAGGAAGTTCAGTCCCAATATCTGTTATTGAAGGAAAATCCTGAATGAATATGTACCTGGAATGATTGCCATGAGAAACGTTAGAAATTATTAAAGTCGCCGCCCAATGGAGGTTTTCATTTTCAAGCACCTCTCCATAGTTTCGTGAATGGATCTTTATATTCTCAAAAGATGACCGTCACTACAATTAGTTGTATGGAACAACAAACATTATGAAAAGCCTGACTGTCACACCATTTTTAAAGCAAACATGACAGTGATGTGAGTTATGTCAACACACAAAGCACAGATGGAGACTGAGGGCCAAAATCTGAACTGATCCTTTTCAGATGATCGTGCATCATTTAATATGTCAGTCAACTGAAGCCCTCATTAGAAATGAGAAAACTTGTGGGAGGCAATTGGACACAAAGCTCTTCACAATGTTAACAATAAGTTGATATAAACATTTAAAAAAAAACACAAGAAATTACTTTTCTTTATTTGGATTTAGGTTTTAAAATTCTGGATTTTTCTTTCTACTTCAAAGTGCCTCAGAATTCAAAGTATACAGGTAATTGTTCCTTTTGATGAAAGTTAACCTTTCGAGATTATTTTTTTAATAATCAAATATATAACATTTAAAAGGGTAAAAATATAACTGAGATTTTTAAAAAATATATAAAACTTTTATCAATGAAAATATTGATGGATGGATGCGAAGTAAAAATTTAGGAAATCTGTAGACTATATAATCATTCTTCTGTGAATAACAATTATGATTATTTTTGTTTGTTTCAAGTAATGTGATCCAAACAAGTTTAAAGTTAAGTAATTGAGATGTGGATATTATAGTAAACATAGTGGTTCTTCAAAATTCTTATTTACAACAGTACTTCAGATTTTTAAAAATTAAATGCACCTGCTCTAATTATTGCTAATAACTGGTAATTGCTAACCTCAATGTAGATTAATTCTACCATAAAGATAGTGTAATAAAGGAGTGATATATAAGTTTAAATTTTTATAACTTAACTAGTACGTAGATTCTAGATTAAATTACACATTCTTTGCTTTTCACTCAGGAGAACTGCAGGGTCTCATCAGCAGAGGCAGTGTAAGTTCCCCACACCATTCTTTAGGCTCTCTCTTCCCCATTCAGCTCCAAGCATGAGGCCTAATGATGTCGTGGTGCAGCTGGTTTGCCACAAGGATCAGAAAACCTCTGAAACAGTGCGAGGGTCTTCAGCAGATGGACACAAGCAGGGAACAGACTTCCGTGGTGTTAAGTTCATAAGAGTGAGGTTATTTGTTGCTATTTCATAGCTTACCACATGGTAATACAGTGAATTTAACCAAACTTTTTAAAGGCCTAACGAAAGTAAACAAAAATTAACAAGCTATCTTACACATGAACAAATAGTCTCTTTCAGAGGGACCTTATTTCTAGGTTGAAGTGAGAGTAAACTTAAACACTAAGATTTTAGCTGCCCTACTACTGGATGACAGCTCTCCCGTAGACCAAAGCACAAAGTGACCTTCACTGGAAACAGTTCACTGTGAACAGAGAAACAAAAAGCTGAATTCTGAGTTCAATTCTCAGTGCTCAGAAGGAACTGATCTTAAGCTGATCTCATCTCCTCCAATGGAAATGATAATCACTGCCCAGATGTAGAAGGAAATCTAGAGAACCTAAAGTTAATTACTTAAGAGAGGATTTCACAAAAATAATCCAAGGAAAAAAATAATTTGTTTTATTCCTCCAGTAAGACATTTATGGGCAAATATATTTGGGAAATCCTGCATGGTATCACAGAAATTCAGAAAGCACATTAGCACATTAAAGGCTTTTAGATGTTCTGAGTTGAAGAAATCTGTATAAATTTGCTGAATATGAGGGTGTTTATCCCAAAACTTATTTTTTATTAAGTCTTTATTCCTATAATCCTAGTTATTATAATGAGTTTCTGCCATATCCAGAACACCCTTTAGGACTAAAATTAATATAGAAAACTCTAAGAGCTATGTAGCTGTAATCATGGCTAAAGAAAAACATTGTGGGATTATATATGTATAACAGAAAGAACAGAAGCCAGAATAGGAGAGTCATGTCATGCCAATCATCAAGTTGTGTGAGCCCCAGAAACTAGACAATTGCCTTAACCCTGGCAGTAGGGCCAATCTCATTAGTCAATGTTTGATTCTCATCATAGTCTGAATACCAATATTCTAACTTAAGAAACAGCAAATTATAGAACTCTGTGGTCACTGCCAGATGGTGGGTTGCTGTTAAGGTTTAAGTTCTTTGTTTTGTCTGATATGAATATCTCAGGTTGATTGTTTTTCTACTTTGTAACTCCCATTTGAAACATTGGGATCAACTTACTAGGAAATTGGCATGAAATCTGCCATTTTAATGATGCACAAGTTTACGTAAGGGGTTTTAAGACAATAGCAAGATAAACCTTCTGAATAGAACTATGGATGCTTAGTGGCATAATTATCCTGTAAGAATTAGAATGTATTTGACAAGAAAGGGAGAAAACCAGTGCAGTGAGAGATCTAATCACAAGTACCACTAGGTTTAGTTACTGAATGTGTTTCCAAAAATGTTATTCTTTCCAAGAGGACAACATGAATATTCAAATGCTACTAGGTCTTTTTTGAGTTGTTTATAGACAATGAAATGCTTTCTTAAAAAGGAGACACATACAGCTTCAATCAAATACTTGGAAAGGCTCACAGGAAAATGATAATATGGCCTTTTTGCTACTAATTATGATAGCAGCAGTTTCTTTTCTATTTTAATCACATGAATAGATAGTAATAAAGAATCTGAGCCCTGTCTGGTTGCATCATCCCTTACACTGAAAATGGTTTCAGGTTCGATTTCTCCATCAGGGCACATATCTAGGATGCCGGTTTGATCCCCTGTCAGGGCACATATGGGAGGCAACTGATCAACATTTCTCTCTCACATCGATGTTTCTCTCTCTCTCTCAAATCAATAAAAACATGTCCTCAGGTGAGGATTTAAAAAAAGAATCTGAAATAAAATTCCAAAAAATGAATAATAATGATTTTAAGAAAAAAAATTGAGTTATTTCTTTTTTATATCTTTGCACTTTTTTTATCCCCTTTTAAAAGATAACCATTTATTATTTTACCAGCCATATAAAGTAGAAGAAATGTTTTATAAAATTCATTTAAAGGAAAAAATGACAATACTACTACAAAGTGGTTTGACAAGATTAAACACCTATAATGTCAGAACAGATGGAGCTAGACAATTAATGTCATCGTGTTATTTATTGTTTGGGAATACACACATGTTATTTATCATTTGGGAATAAACAGCGAGATACCCAGCTACGCCTGTAGAATTGGAGCTTAACAATCTGCATTCATTTACTTTCCAAAACATGCCTGTTTTTCCCTCATAATCAATTTCAAACTTAGTCACCACTGATGACTGGGCCACCTGCTATTTCCTTCACTGGTTTATAAGGTTTTCAATCCTTTATAAACCTCTTTTCCTCCAGCAGCCTATGTTATTGCCAAATTCCTTAAGACATTTCCTCAAGAATCATTAAGTAGTGATGTAAACTAGTAAATGCACAATTTTAGGAATGCTTTCAGTTAGCAACCTGCCTTGAAGGCATGTTAGGTCATGTATTACCCACTATCAGGAAGATCCAATACCAAGACAAGGAGCTGAAAATTCTCAGCTAACATTGAACAGGAAAGTGTATTAGTTGAACAAAATGCCAATCAAATGATGTGCTCAGAGATGAGCTCGGGAGGCTAATGAGAAAAGTGAGCACATCTTTGGCACGTTAACAGACAGCATATTGTCCTACGGCTTCCAGCTCATACTTTGTACTTACAATCAAATTCTCAAACAATTCCTTGGTTGTGATACACTGTGAGCCCAGTGGAAATGGAGACACACTCATTACAATCCAGCTTTATGGGGCTAGTCTGCAAGACAGGGTGACTGACAGGAAGCCAAACCGCATACTGACTGATGGGTTGAAGCAGGATGATCACAAACAAGTCAGGCAGAGCAAACATCACAAAACCCCATTATTTGGCAAGCTGAAGCACTGTGAAACATTGCTGATGGCTGAGAAGTGACAGCAGGGAAAGAAAAAAAAATACTATAGGAGCAGTAAGCCACTGAATAGGGAAAGCTCGATTTGTGCAAAAAATGTCCTGTAGTCCTTGGGGCAGGGAAAAAACCCTGCACAGTGACAACCTGCACAAGTCCTGCAAGCAGTGGTCATAGCTGGTGACCAACCGTTCCTAAATATTCTCCATGTATAGCACTGCAAGGAAGAAGTTTATGCTTTCAACCAAGCTCATAAGAAAATGTGCATGTTGAATCTTTTGAAAGATAGCCCTTTAAAAATGTTTTTATCTTTTGCCGAGGTTCATCGCTTAGTTATAAATTACAGAACAATCACTTAAATTGTAAATTATAGTTTGTTTAGTATAATCACTAAATTGTAATTATGTATAATTAGTGAGATTTAACATCTTCAATTGTTGAAATATGTAAATGCAATGTATTCATTTTCCCCCCAGGTGCACTGCTATGAGACATGTCAAAACAGCTATAAAATTGTCAAGAGTAAAATAACTGCTGATATCACTCCTCTCCTTTTTCCTTCACTAAGATCCACACACAGATGCGAAACAACACATCTCTGCCACTGAAAACACTTTTAACAACTTCCCAGAAATGACCTGTGCTGATGATCTGTCTCCAAGAAGTTTCTCCTCCAGGACTCCTGGAACGACCAGGGAGATACCCTTTCTCCACTGACACATTTGGGAAGCAGAATAGACAAGGTTTACTGAACAACAGGATATGGGGCAGAGAAAAAGGGAGATCTCTAAAAAAAAAAAAAAAAACAACTCTAAGATTGGTACTTAGACAAATGTTTACTAGTAGGTGGTGAATCCAACTATAGATGCAGGAAGAGTGTAATATGCCATTTTAAATATACACAACCAGTAGGCTATTCCTCCCCTCCCCAGCCTGCTATTGCCTCTGTATTTGATAGAATTCTAAACGATATATAACAGTTATAGGATTTTCATTATGTGTACATGAAAATCTCTTTCAAGAGTCTGAAAAAACAGGTTATACCAACTACTTAAAGTAATTTAAGTACTTTATCCTATATTATAAAATTGTGCATAGGGCCTCTAGTATAGTATATTTCCAAAGACTTTCCATTTTAATGTGCATCATGTGTCTCCAAGCAAAGAATATAGCATGAGACATCCTGAGATGTCCAAAACTTACTTGATTGCAAAATTCCCCTGAAGTATCTTTTCCAAACTATAATTTCAGTGAAACAAGCTTCAATCAATCATTTTCTGTTTTATAATTTGGAAGTCACACTTATCTGAATATGCTTGTGTCACTCTAGACCACAGGCTATTTTCAGGGATGAACAGAATACTTGTTCATCTCTATATTGCTGGGGCATAGCAAAATTTTCCCGCATAGTGGAACTTATATATTTATAAAATTAATAAACAAATAATGATAATCATTTGTTACAGTAATTCTAAAGCTATTGACAATTTTCATATAATAAATGTGATGCTAATTTTGTCATCTCTGCTGATTTGGGGATAATTTGATAACTCTTGTAAACAGCAACATAAAGACAGCTAGTAGAAAGCTGTATACCACATATATCTTCTAAATCCTTGATTCCTGTGTTATCTTCTATACATACCACTTTGGAAAATAATTCATCTAGATTTACTATCTCTAAGTGTCAAAACACACACTCTCTCCTAAATAAAGTTTCTAAATAAATTACAGAAAGTCAGGTGTGGTAAATACTCTTAGAGTGACCTCAAATGAGACATACTCTGTAACCCTCTCCCCTTGAATGTGGACAGAACTTCTAGCTATTTCTACCCAAAAGAATATGGTAAAGCTGATGGGATATCATACTAGTGATTCTGTTACAATATAGGACAACAATGCAGAGATTTTCATCAATGTAATTAATGTCCCTAATCAGTTGACAACGAGTTAATCAAAAGGGAGATTATTCTGGTTAGGTCTGACATAATCATGTGAGTACTTTTTTTAAAAAAAAATTAAATTCTTTATTGTTTAATATATTACATAAGTCTCCCTTTTCCCCCATTGACCTCTCCCCAGCTGCCCCTAACCCTAGCACATGCTCTCACCCCCCGCATCTGTGCCCATTGGTTTTGCTCATATGCATGCATACAAGTCCTTTGGTTGATTTCTTACCCCTCAACCCCCACCTTCCCTCATAGGTTGGACAGTCTATTCAATGCTTTTATGACTCTGGTTCTGATTATCAGTTTATGTTGTTCATTATATTCCACAAATGAGTGAGATCATGTGACATTTATCTTTCCCTGACTGGCTTATTTTGCTTAGCATAATGCTTTCCAGTTCTATCTATGCCATTGCAAATGGTAAAAAGTCCTTTTTTTTTTTTTTTACTGCAGCGTAGTATTCCATTGTGTAGATGTACCACTCTTTTCTGAATCCACTCATCTGTTGATGGGCACTTAGGCTATTTCCAAATCTTAGCTATGGTGAATTGTGCTGCTATGAACATAGGGATGCATATATCCTTTCTGATTGGTGTTTTTGGTTTCTTGGGATATATTCCTAGAAGTGGGATTACTGGGTCAAATGGAAGTTCTATTTTTAATTTTTTGAGTAAACTCCATACTGTTCTTCACAGTGGCTGCACGAGTCTGAATTCCCACCAGCAGTGCACAAGGGTTCCTTTTTCTCCACATCCTCTCCAGCACTTGTAGTTTGTTGATTTGTTGATCACAGCCATTCTGACAGGTGTGAGATGGCACCTCATTATTGTTTTGATTTGCATCTCTCAGATGATTAGTGACTTTGAGCATGTTTTCATATGTCTCTTGGCCTTCAGTGTGAGTACTTTTGAAAAGGCTCAAGGTCTTCCCGGAAGGCAGTGACTCAAAGCAGCAGGTGCTCTGCAACCCCATGCCCAGATTTGAAGAAACAGGAGACCATGAGTTACAAACCAAAAGGAAATAATTTTGTCAACAGCTGGAAGGAATTTGCAAGTAGATACATTTCCAGTTGAGCTACCAGATAAGAATACTGTCCAGCTGACACATTCAGTTCAGCCTTATGGGGGTCTCTGAACAGAGAACCCACATGTGGGTCAGATGTACCCTGATATGTGAACCCCATAAATTACTGGATAATAAATGGGTATTTTTTAATGCTAAATGTATGACAATTTACTATGCAACATATAAAACTGATATACCCATTTAAGTTTCAGAAAAAAAAATATTTTTAACATGAGTATGCCAGACATAAATTTTGTTGGATATTTATACTAAAATAAGAATTTTGTTTCTTATCTGAAATTTGAATTTACTGAGTATGTTGAATATATTTATATATTAATTTATTGTTAAATCTAGCAATCCTCCTATAAAATTTTCTAACAAACTTTGCCTGTTCCCTGAACCTCTAGGTGATTCACTAGTACTACTTTTAATATAAGTTTAGTTTGAAAAGTGTGGTAAATCTCACAAAAATGATTCTGGGGGAGAAAATCAAGGCCACAAAATAAAGGATGTTCAAATTTTTATCGTGTGGAAACTTGTTTTCCTTAATTATTTTAATCATAGTGACATCTATACATACAAATAGTTCAAAATATGATGTCATATTTCAAAGACACACACAGAAGTGTGTACATGCACACACAAACAGTAAAATATTCCTGAGACCTCATGCTATTAAATTGTTTTATATTTTAAAGGTTTTATTGAATTTTCTTTTAATAAAAACCAGAATAATCAAAATAATTTTAAAAATATATTTGTGTTTAATTTCCAGATTCTTCTTTATGTCACAAACATCCAGGTAAAGTAATCAACACCAAATTTTTGGATTATGATCATTATTTCTGTAAACATAGTATATGCTGTTAAGTTCTTTACAAGTTGTGAGAATTTCCCTCTCATGAGGCCATTGAAATTCAGATGACTTTTAAATGAAAAGCATTTTAAATGAAAAGCAATTAGATTTTGATGTAAATGAGATACTGGTTCTAATACCTATTTGACTACTTACTAACTCTTTGCTCCTGGGTAAGACATTGAACATTTCTGATGTCTCGAATTCCTCATCTGCATAATAGGCAATGTGAATCATACCTCACATTGTTGAAGCAATCAATGTGTCTGGATAATTATAATTTAATGATACGCATTTTAAATACATTAATTTATTTAATTTTCACATCTATCATATTTTACAAATGAAGAAATTAAGGCTCCAGGATATTAATTAACTTGTCCAAATTCATATAGCAGATGTGTTTGCACCAGGGTTAAAACCCACAGTTGCTCTTCAACTTGCTCATGTTCTATAGCTTTTTCTAAGTAAAGCTCACTTTCCATATATTTACTTCAGGATTTATGTTAACTATTTTTCAGTAGAACTTTCACTATTAGAAAGAGAAAAATAAACAAGGCACAAAAGGATGGTAGCCAAGAGAAATGTTTATGGTCTTGTACTCTGTGTTAAATGTTTTCACCTGTATCATTCATCTCATTCTCCCAAAAATGCCGTGAGGCAAGTAGGGAATATATTATTATCTATAGTTCAGAAAAAGAATTTGAAATTTAGAAAGGTTATGTAACTTGTAATTTTAGCTGGTATTTGACCCTACAGCTTTATAGAAATTATTGTTCTACTTTTTCATTTCAATTAAATATGCTTAAAACATCTCAATTGAGGGACCTATGCCATTATAAAGTCTCTTTCTTTGTGTGAGGCAACTTGATAGAATGAAAGAAAAGACAAAGATTACACACACAAAATCTGTTCCATAAAATTTCACTGATGAATAGGAATTCATGCATAGAGTGGAAAGGGCTGGTTTTGCCCCTCTGCATTCTTACCCCAAATAACACAGCCACTATCGTTTTTCTTCTCGGCTTTCAAGTGTTGAGAGGGGAAGGAACTTCAAGAAAGAAAAAATGGGTTAACTTCTGTACTTCACCAGGGAACGAGTTCTGATCTTGGGTTTTGTTCATTCCTTCTTCTTTGTAGCATGACTAAAAGATCTTAGATATCCAGCTGTCACAGAGGAAGTGAAAAAGGAGCCAGAAAAAGACTTTTATTCTGTGAGCATCGAGTCATTTTTTTCAATGTCAAGTTTTGATAAATGACAAATAAGCAGTATCTTTGTTTCCAGGTATGTGTAAGTAAATTATTATACATATTCCCAGTAATATGGATTCCCATTCGTGCCCCACTTTTAATGATTTCAAATAATATAATAAAATTAATTCATCCTTGCAGACAGACTCTGCTTACTTTCAAGATCAGACTAGAGTTCACATTGGATTAGAGGATTAGATCACCTCTTCCTTAATAAGGGTTTATTGAAAAACTCTAATCTATTTGGTCAGCTCAGTCTTTGATGTGTAAATTGTTCCTCAGTTACTAAGAATGCAAAGAAGCTTGCTTTACCAAGTGTAACCTTTCCATTCATACACAGTAATGAATGCACATGGACTCTCCTATAAATGTCATTGTCGGCCGGATGTTCACATAAGATAGGCAAAAGGAGCTCACAATAGGTGAAACCACTCCAGCTGGTAAATACTGTAATGCCATGTCCATGTTACTTTGAAAAGAAAAGTTGTTGCTTTTCTACAGTTTGAGATTCTGTTTGTTTGTATTATATCCCTTAGTCATGTACATTTACAAAAAAGCGTGTATAGTTTACAAATAGCATGCAATTAATGTAAATTGAAAACAATAAACCTTCTGCCCAAATCATCCCTGTGATTAATTTAAACATAGAAATTGCTTCATTTAAATTCCAGTTAATTCTATACGCTAATTTAGCAGATGTGTCTTAATTTTGGACCTCCTCAGAAATAATTAGAAAATGATTTCTTAAATGTTAACAAGTCTGGATATAAAGATGTGAACCTATTTTTTTATTAGAAGGCTTTGCATTCCAACATTCAGCTTTTCAATGTTACTAATGATCATTAGTTTCTTGAGAGAGGACCTAATTTGGGCAATGTGAAATTCACTGGCTTTTAGTTCACATGCGTTTCAATAACATTTTTATTTTTAATATTCAATCTCAGTTGAGTTTAAGTTATATTTTCTTTAGTTCTTAAAACTTCTTTCAAACTATAAATATAATTTAATTACCTCTTGGCGAGAGCACTGATAAATATTACATTCCCTAAAGGGGACAAATAACCATTTTAAAATATTATTTATATTTCTCCTATGAAGCAATAATACTACAAAATGGGAGTTTATTATTATATTATTGCCTAAATAAAATATTCCTGAGGGTCAAGTTGTTCTATTTTAGATACAGAATGTAAATTTTGTAGGGTAACCATGTATTTAGCCAGTGCAAAAGTCAGTCATCTTTTGATCAATGGCTATAAATATTTCTCTTTAATATTGTGATTTGTTAAATATAGTTACTTTAACTTTTATTTCTGACCTTATTAAAAATATGGTTTAAAAAAACTCTACCAAAAGTTTAAATCAGATATAATTCAGATAATTTATATCCCTGTGTAATAAACAAGAGATCCCAACTATTCTAAAAGAAAAGCTTTCTATTTCTCTTTAAGTTCCCCCACCTGCTTTTTTTTTTAAAAAAAGAAATGGTTATGTAGCACTTACTATGAGCAAGCCAATTTTGAAATATATAAATACTTTTAATCTAAGTAACAATTTGAGGTACCATTAATAACCCATTTTTCAATTGAGGAAATCACATCACCGAAAGATTGGATGACTAGCCCTCAAAAGACACATATATAGCCCTGACCAGTTTGGCTCAGTGGCTAGAGCATTGGCCTGTGGACTAGAGTCCCAGGTTTGATTCCGGTCAAGGGCATGTACCTTGGTTGCGGGCACAACCCCAGTAGGGGGTATGCAGGAGGCAGCTGATCGATGTTTCTCTCTCATGGATGTTTCTGACTCTCTATCCCTCTTCCTCTCTGTAAAAAATCAATAAAATGTATTTTTAAAAAAAGATGCATATAAAACTTTAAAGTAGAGCACAATAGGGTATTAATGGGACAGATAGATTATTCTATGCTTTAGACTTCTCTATACTAGCATTTCTGAAATTTCATTCTAGATTTATCATAAGAAGAGGCTTAAACATGCACACACACTTTTGAATTAATCATTTAATCATTTTGAAAATTTTTATAGTATGTCCCTATTATTTGACACAGGACCTATTTCTTTCACAAAGCATCAGTGACATTTAATGAGACCTGGCTGAGGCAATGTCACTCAGTATAGTCCTAGCCTCCCTGTACCAAACCAGTCTTGGCACACAGATTGTCATCTGGTTCGTCAGTTGGTGCCCAGGTGTCAGCCTAGGCACACGGATAGCAAATTTATACAGAAAGGATTAGAACTCTTTTCTCCCTGTGTGCAAAAGTACCTTTATAGCATTCTACTAAAGGGTATTAAGTTGATGTTAGTCTAAAAAATCTCTCAGAAATTTTCAATAGCTTTACCTCTGGATTTTCATTATTTGTCCAGATAAACAATCAAAAGATGGCTTTTAGAAATTTTATTTGTTTTTCAATCAGTGAAGATATAGAAATGTCAGAAGAGGTCACCTAAGTATATTAAAAAACCCTGTTTGTTCTGCAAAACACAACCCCACACCATAAGAGATGGGAGAGCTTCCCTAGTACATGGGCAATTGGATCATAAGGCACAGAAGTTAGTGTCATGGCCTGAATTCCACAATCGGGCTACCATCTACCGTTCTTCATCATATTTTGAGAATGTGCCAAAACTATCTTCATTTATGCTACACATATTCTGTCTACTATGACTAAAATATGGTTTGCTAATCAAGGGTAAATGAAGTTTTAATATTTCTTTGGAGATGAGTTTGCTTCAGGTTTTATCACATAATATTCACATATAAGATAACTTTGCAGGAATGTCAGGATTTGTAATAAAACAATCATAACAGTCAAAACAACAATAATGCAGAATTACATATTTTGTAACACGCTAGCCTGAATGTGGGTAGCACACTCCATTTTATTACATTGACACTCCTTAATAGTCATTTTATCTAATGAGACCATCTGCCAATTCCTTGCTAAGCATTCACTACTGCTCTAAGTTTTAAAAAAAAATACTTAAAGTGCCATTTTCTTTCTGCTGTGCACAGCTTGTTCCATTAAAGCTACGGATTTTTAGAGGTTTGACCTATTTCTGCAAATTATTCTCTATCCTAAGCTCTTTGACTATATCCCTTTTTAGATTCACATCAGACTAATTCTGTGTAGAGTTTAGTGATCTTTGACATGAACAGAATAATCTTTGGTGCAGTAAAATATAACTTCATTGATGAATTACCGATTACATATAGACCTTTGACCTAATAATGACCTTAAGATCAAAGAAGGCAATGAAGGCAATTGAACCTTTTCTTGATTATAGCATGCATTCCTCTATGAATTGAAAATTGTATATTGGGTTAATTGGTGATATAGTGACTTATTCTCATAACTGAAAAATAAGAGTACATTAAAATATTTTATAAATATTTTATCATTAACAAGTATAGAATTTTAAAAATTACAATATATAAGTTGTATAACATGCATTTTATGTAAAGCCAATAAAAAACCACATGTCCTTGTTATTAGGAGATAAGAGTGAATTTAATTTACTGATTTAATATTTATTAGATTTCAAACTCCTTTCATCTCCTAACTAATGTATGCCCTATTGGTCAAGAAATTTAAATATGTATTATAGAACTCACACTTTTTAATTTATTATTATTATTTTAGAATAAGTTCTCCATTATTTACCCAAGGTTTGGAACAAACCTTGTTTTTTTTTTTTCTTTTTTCTCATGGTATTGTTCTTTTTCTTATCAATTCAAGATGAGCAGACAAAATTAGAGTATATATCAAGCAACAGATTACCAAATAAAAAACATTTTCTTATGCACCATATGAGAACAACCAAGCAATTATTTGAAATGGAGGAATCCTTTGAAATATAAAGATATTAGCACCAACATAATGTACATTTTAAAATATTTTTTTTTAGTATGGTTAAAAAGTCTTTCCTATACCAGAAAAAAAAAATTTTGTTCAACACTCTCTGAAACTATTTGTTCAATTCATGATAATTACTACTGAAAATATTTAATTCATTCAAGCAATTATATCTGTAGCCATGAACAATAATGGTTGCCAAGGATTTTAGGCTAAGATCCAACATATATTTAACTAGAATTTTGAGTAACTCCTGGAAACTAGGCCATTCTCATGTTATGTATATTAATAGTCATTTCCCATACAAGATTCTAGAATAAGATTATTCCCATGAGTTACACTTAAAAATGTTTCCCATATGCAAGGTTTACATTATTTATCAAACAATAAAAGAAAATAAATGCAAATAGTATCATTCTGAAAGGCATTTTGATAATCCATGCATATGCAGATTATTAAATAATAATTTCTTATACATGCAACATATATACAAATTTTAGAAATATTAGCAATTCAAATTTGGAATCTTATTCTTTTAATAATGTATTCCTCACAAAAGAGTTTGTGCAAGTACTCCAATCATATAACATTCACTGTATTCTTAAGTAACTGTCTTTGCTAATTTAGCTTCACTGTAGATTTACCTAAATAGTTTTATAGTATTGTCCAACATAAAATTGGTTGGCATAATTTCCATCATTACATGATTTTTATATTTTAGCTATACATTTATTATAAAGCTATTATTTTATTTGCCTTATAATTTTATTTTATAGTTTTTATGCTTTCAGGCATTTTAGATAACCTCCCTAAAATATTTTCTCTTATTTTTTCAGTGTTTATGTTTTCACCTTTCAAGTTAGAGCTCTAATTTAACACTCTCAGTTTTATATCATGTAGATTTATATGAATCTCTATGTTATCTAGAGATTATCATGTAATGTATTTATTTTGCTAGTTAATGAAGTGCTGCATTTTTATCTAAAATTTTTCTTACTTGTGTGGTGTTTTTAAATTCAAAGTATTAATATCTTAAGTACAAAGTTAATTACCAAAAAATTAAGACAGGTTTGTGAAAGCAAACTTTTTTAAAGTATATATATATATAATTATGTACTTGGAATTATGTAAGAATTGGTATTTATTATTCACTAATTTTTTAAAAATAATTATTGAGTAGCCACATTTTTTACTAAATTTATTTGACAGCACACAAATATAGAAAACCTATGGGGTTACATGATTTACATTTAAAATGTGCAATCCAGAAAAATCACTAAACCTGAGTTTGCCCATCTTTAAATACCAGTGCATATTAATTCGCTGTTTTGTACTCTCAGGACTAAATAAAACATATAAGTTCATTTTTATTCAAAAATATTCATTGAACAAATAATATCCCTGGCACACTTGTACTAGGGAGAGAAAAGTAAGAGAAATGTAGTGTTAAATGCTATGACAGAAATATTAGTAAGAGGCCAAAGAACAGAAACAATTCCACCTGAGGAAGGAGGGGATAAAGAGAATGGCGTGGGAATTTTTCCACAAGGCTTGATATCTGAACTGGCAGCTGAATTATGACTAATTCGAGTTAGCCAGATACATGAGGTGAGGTAAAGTAGGAAAAATGGTCCAGATAGTTACCTCATTTACCACGAAAAAATAGCCCAATGACTTCTGGGTTAATTTATCTCTTAGTTATCAGAACCACATTTTATCATGAGAAATCTAAAGCTCCCTTATTAGCTTCATCCTAGCTAAGAAGGGAGCCTAAATTGACCCTGTTCCATCTGAGTCTAGAATGAAAAAATACTCGTTTTTTATGTGTCAATAGAACATATAATAGTGACTAAATAAATATGATGTTTTACTTGAAAAACCTAGAATAATTAACTCTAAAAAATTAGATCAAGGTAATGCTTGTATATGTGAAGTGACAGACATGAATTACTTAAAGCCTTACCTATTTTACCAATATTCGCCCAGAAACAGCTCTCTTACCCCATCTAACCAATGCAATTCCAGAAACATTAGTTCTATGCAGACAAAGCCAATCAGCCTACTAAGCAATTTTACACATATTTCTCTGAAAAGCTGTCATTTTTTTGTTATCATTTCTGTCCTAGGGGAAGCCCCTAGGCTTCTTATCTCTGAAAAGGAAAGATCTATGGAAAATTTCAATATGAGTAAAGATCATGAATGCCTCCAACATTCACAGAATTATGTCAATATAAATAACATATCCGTGCAATTTTCAAAGAAGAATGTTTGTTTTGCCTTAAGCTGTCATTCTATGATAACAGAGAAAGTAATCAAAAATGTTGATAAAATATCAAGTAAAAAAACCATGTTTTGAATATAGTAATGCTGAATTATTCTTTTTGGAAGTTCTAGTCTGGTCTTTGACAATATCACAGGGTACTTAACTACTTTGTTAAATGTTCACCTTTAAAATGTATGATTGTAATCCATAATATATTAAGCTTTAAGATTATATGGGATATTTTTTACATAACTAAATTAATGGCTAAATTAAACATTGCCTTAGGCCTGAAATAAACTTTTTATCAAGCCACAAACAAAAAATCAATAGAGAAAAAAACATTACTTCTTATTTTTTCCAAGAACATTTAGTTTTGCTTTCTTTGATTATTTTGCTGTTAATAAAGAGACAAAGTCTTATTGTTGAGCTAGATCATCTGATTATATATTTTTAAATTTTTGCCATAAAGTAAGTTTTTTTTATCAGTATTATAAATTTTAACAGTTCATCTATTTTTCTGCAACATTTATATTTTATTTCTCTATTATTCTACAATTATAATCACTAGCACAGAATGTCTGCTTTAGTCCACAATATATGGCCATGATGAATAAGAACAAAAGAGTTTAGAACTCCAAGTCTAATTAATGACAAAAAACCATTCTTTTCATTAAATGATTTATATATACATAGGTTAGAGTACTTGAATATATTATTCTACATAAAAAGATTGATTTAGGTAGTTATCGAATACCATCTCTGGGGAAAGGAAGATAATAAATGTTAGCAATTATGTTCATAAAATATCATTAAATTCCAGATCACCTAAACTCCACTGTTATGGGCAGAATTCTAAGGTTGACCCAAAGATTCCTGCCCTTTGGTGTGCTATTCACCCTGTGTCATCCTCTCCCCTGAGTGTGAGCAAAACATGAGAGTATAATGGGATGCTATTCTCATGTTAACATTACAAAGCAAAGGTGAAGGCCTTTTGCTGATATAATTTATGTCCCTAGCCAATTGACTTTGAATTAATAAAAAGGATATTAGAATGACTTGTCCAGTTTAATCAATTAAACACTTAAAAGAAGTCAGAGATATTTTAATTGAAAGAACTTGTCCTGTTGGCCTTGGAGAAGCAATTCATATTCATTTACCCTGTGCTCCCAAACAGGGCTAATATAGCATGCTCCAGTGCCATCACACCTGATGATAAACTCTTGAATATTTCCATGTGTGTGTGGCTATTTCTCCCCTTTTATCCTAGCCATACCACCCTCTCACAAGCAACACACTCAATAGCTCCATTTTCTAGAAATTGAAGGGTTAATAACTGGTCCAGGAGGAGGACTACGGGATCCTGTCAAAAATGGCACCAGTACTTCCTGGCTGCACTGATTAATGTACCTCTGACTATGCTCATTTTGCAACATGAAAACTGAGATATTGAGAGATTAAGCTATTTGCCCAAGGATAGCTAGGATAGCTGGAATTTACATGCAAACACTGTGACTCAGAAGCAAACTCCATAAGCAATACTGTATAGTTCTGGGTATTATAATAAGTTAAAAAGAGAGGTGTTACATTTACACACTCATATTTTGATAAAATTCTAGGGAACCATAATGGAATGATACAGACACATTATATTTGTATTGCATTCTACACTTATGCATATATATATATATATATATATATATATATACATATATATATATATTCATATCATATATGTGTTTAGTTTATATTTTATTTAACACAAGACCTTTCATTTAACCATATATTTAAGTATTATATAAACATATTGAAGTGATTTAAAAAAGTGCATGATTACATATAGTAAATAAGCAAGACATCAGGGGGGGAAAAAAATCATTTAATTGCCACATGCACATTTAAGTCAGTGGCAGCAGCAGTTGTGCTTTGATTTTGTTTTGAAGGAGATAACTATGGGGGGATTGAGTCACCAGACTGTTGCCTCAGCTGCTGTGAAATTCTTTGTGTAGCGTTAGGTTAGTGATCATTGAGCTAATATAAGCGGGACAAGCGCAGAGGTGACCTTTTCAGTCTACTACAATTTATTTCATTTGCTGGCAATTGGGAAAGCAGCTACAATCAAATCAGCTGCCTGAGAGGCTAGTTATGCTGCCGGACCTCCTGGCCAGACAACAGACATCTCTGGAGATCCTGTGCCAAGAAAAAGCATGCAAGTAGATATGAAAAGGGATAAAAACAAAATGTCCTATAAAAGCTCTTTACCTGTATAATCAAAAGTATAAAGGACTCTTCAAATCTGTTGGCATAAGGCATTACATAAGGTAATATATTTACATGAGGCTCAGCCAAAAGAAAGGAACTAGGAAACAAAATATTGGAACAGGGCTTCTTCTTTTTTATTTCAAAACTTATGTAAATAACCCTAACAAGCTTTTATTCTTGTGCCAGAAAACAAGGGCATGAATGGATTAGTCGGTCAGTATCACCTGGTACAAAATAATATGCCTTTCTCTTCACAAAATCAAAACCTGTTCCAAGTAGACATTGTTTTTGTGATTGAACATTCACTTCTGAGAGGAAAACTGATAATACATTTTCATAAAATGATGCTTTATATAAAGTTCTCTTTAATGTACTGAGATCTTTGTCATTTCACTTAGTGATTTTGTATTGGAGGCAAAATATAAGGTCATACAAAGAAATTTTAATGTAGTATCCATCAAAAATATATAAGGCGACCTTGAATATAAGAAAACCACCCATGTTTCTAGTGGTCTAATCACTATTTTGTAATTTAGTAATTACAGTATATAAGCTTAAAATTAAATATTACATGGAGCAATATATGAAATAGAATTATTTTCTATTGTTATATTTTATGAAAAAAATCACTTAAATTATTGATGTATGTGTTTCATTTCAGCATCTTTGTCATGAATTAGGCCATTTTTTAAATTATTTAACAATTTTTTTATAGCACATCACTTCATTTTCATCTAAGTTGTCCAAAGTAAAATATCTGCCTAAATCCATATGTGATGCTGCCACTGGAGACATAGTCCCATGGTACAGATACATATTTTCAAAACTAGAACCATCTATTTTGTGTCTGTGAGTACTACTTACCAAGGTGATTTTTAAAGTGATTATTATGAGTTTTGTTTACCAGGACATCCAACACAACAATGAATACATACACTCAGGAGTTACTAATCCTGTTTCAATATCTTTGCCTCCTATTTATTTACTTCATTCAGTGAAATCTGTCAGTCTCCAAAACTAGCATTGAATAAAATTAATTTTTGTCCTCAATAAACAGTACTGCATGATTCAAAATACAACAATGGAATGGGTGCATGTCAGCAGTAAGCTCACCTAAGAAGGGTCCTAACTAAATCTTAGCTAAATTCTCAATTGTCAAATTTTATTTTATAAATCTAGCCCATACTAGGATTAGTTAAATGTATCATATAAATGAAGAATAAGAATTGGTGTCTGTGTGTGTACACATACAGGATGGGGCAAAAGTAGGTTTACAGTTGTTCAAATAGAAAGTAATACAATAAATAATAATATAAGAATAAGCTGTGTTTCCTGCATTCACAACTGTTAACTTACTTTTGCCCCTCCCTATGTATATAGACATTGCATAATAGAACATTACTAGTCAGATTATATAATATTATTTAATTTTACATTTTCACATAGCCATTAACTTATGAGAAAGATCACAGAAAAGTGATTAAGGTCAACGTCTATTATCAGTTATTGGCTTCCAAATCATGACACTGCTTTCTGTGTGGCTTTAGACAAGTTGCTTAAATGTCTAAGCTTACTTCGTGTGCCTCTAAATTAGGTCTACTAATGGTGCTGATATAATAAGATGGATACAAGAATTTAAGAACTTGACAAAATGCTTTTCAGTGACATGACTCTTAGTATCAGAAAAACATTTAGTAAACCAATTTTTTAAGAAAGTGTACATAATATTTTTAATTATAAAATTCTGTCTATTAAAATAACAAAATTGGAACTTTACATATTAAAAATAAACAGGATAAACTACTAGGAAAATTTTTATAAAATTTAAAATTCTGGAACACAGTATATATAATGTATATGATACATAGAACAAATTTAAATATTCTCTTTATATACCAGTGATGGCAAGCCTTTTGAGCTTGGGGTGTCAGCATTTTGAAAAACCCTAACTTAACTCTGGTGCCATGTCACATATAGAAATTTTTTGATATTTGCAACTGTAGTAAAACACATATTTTTGATATTTATTTTATATATTTAAATGCCATTTAGCAAAAGAAAAATCAACCAAAATAATGAGTTCGTGTGTCACCTCTGACATGCATGTCATGGGTTCACCATCACTGTAATATACAAATCTGTTTATAAATATGCGCATTATATAGTTATGTAAATATGCATTTATAATATTCCACTGTTTTTCCTTTCTTTACAAATGCTTCCCATGGAAATGTGAAATTTTTTTTTTAATGAAAGAAAAGAGAAACACTATATGTATAGATACAGGATGGACTTACTTTTTGCTATCATTGAGCTTCAAATTTGACTAATTTTCTGCACAAAGTGAAAATGCCAGGTAAGAATTATTTGGGCTACTATGTACTTGAAAATACCAAGTAAAAATTATTTGGTATCCTATGAAATTAGTGACATGGCACATATAAATATCACGGTTCATATTCTTAAAGACCTAACAGTTTAATATGTACATTTTAGAAATGCTTAGGCAAGTTTCTGTTGCCCCTATCTTATACCAAATAGTATGTTTTTCCACACAGAAAAAAATGATAAATTCTCTGCCTTTTCCTGTGATGTAAGATTATTAGTAACATGAGAGTAATAAGGAACTTCAGTTTTTCAGGATTAGCAAACACTAGTCACATCTCTTATTCACCCCCCCTGCCCCGCCCACCCCGCCACACACACACACACACACACACACACACACACACACACACACACACACTGCAGCCCATAGCGCTATCTTTTAATTACATGAATAACTCTGCAAGTCTATGTTATCTTTCAACAAAGAAAAGCATTGGTAAGGAGTCGCACTCCAGCCCAAAACCTTCTGTGTGATCTTTCAGGCTGGACCATTGGAAATTACATACTAGTAGGTCCTATTTTACCTGGCAGGTCTCATGGTGAAGTGGCCGTGCTCACATCAGGCCTAATGCATAGCTAGGATACCGCGCACTCTAAGGAAGCTGCGGTCAAGGGCTCAGCCCGCCCAGGTGCTCTTACTCAGATCTGCAGTTCAGCCTCTATTTGGCATCTCTCTTAAGCACCTCTGCCAAGACCCCTTTTTATCGTAGTGTCTTGGAGACACTTTTCTCCCCTTTAACTCACACTCAGTACTTTTCCACTCCTAACCCTTCCCTTTCTTCCTTCCCTTGATTCCTGGGTGAATAAAATTTCAGCAGCCTTTTGTCTGGGGCTCCCTTAGCAGTGAGAAAATGCCCACATCTGCACAGATCCACCAGACCCTCACTCACATGTGAAAAAAATGGAACATTGAGGGAGGTAAGGCTTTCTCTTGTTTACACAGCTTATACTATTGTGGTAAGTGATTAAAGGCTTGATAATTACTTCTATTTTGACTTGTCTAAATTGACCACTTGACATTTGGCAGCTCAGTGCTCTCAGCTCATCTCAGCTATTGAAATTGGTGAGGAAAGAGGGTGAGAAAGAGATGCTATTGAAATGTGACATACCAAAAGAATTGGAGAGGAATTGAATGAAATTCATAAAAATACGTCAGAAGTTACAAAATAAAGTATTTCTGACATCCAACACTATTTTTTTTAATCTTCACCTGAAGAAGTTTTTGTTGATTTTAGAGAGAGGGGAAGAGAGAAAGAGATGAGAGAGAAACAGCAATCTCGTTGATCTGTTGCCTTCCGTATGGCACACCAAACAGGGATTGAATCTGCAAACATTTTGGTGTACAGGACAATGCTCCAACCAACTGAGCTATCTGGCCAGGGCCCCAAAACTATATTTTAAATTTAACTCTATTCATATTAGAAAGGATCATGGGCCTGAAATTTTGGAGATATTTTCTGTATTTGGCTACCATGGAACTATACAAAGGAATGGCATGGTTCCTGTATTCATATGTTTTAATTAAAAAAGGTGCAGCACAAAGCCAAGGCTACTTCTATTACCTGTGTCATTCTATGATGGATTTGATATGAAAATATTCATGGGAAAATAATTTAAAAAATCAAAGACTCAAGCAGTACTATTGCTATCATTGTAATTAGCTAGCTATTAATAATGGGAAAGGAGCAAAGGGAATGCCAGACATTCTAAGTTAGGTCATTTTAGAAGCTGTAATTTCACAATCCCAAGGAAACCACCAGCCCATTCCCTGCAAATCACTATGGGAAGGAACTGGACAAAGGGGAGATAGACGCATGTGCAATGAAGTTGGGGGACATGTTTGTTTCAGTCACAACTGGAAACAGAGATCATTGGCCATAGTAGGCAGAGCCACTTCAAGTGTGTGAAAATTTGGGAATACATAATCCCCTAAACAAAGGATTTTGCTCTCTTATTGTTCTTGGCTCATATTGCTCTTGGCTTTCTTGCAATCTCCCATGTGACCCATGGCCATGCAGACCCCACATGCAATTTACTGATGGATCATAACTAAAAACAAGAAGTACGCTAACCTGATGCTGTATTGTACTATGTCCTAATATGGAATGGGAACTCTGAACAATGGCTCTGATTTTAGCCCTAAAAGCAAAATGGGACTTCTTCAGGGGGTGTGATAAAAGGAAATGGAGCATTGGAAATGCAGGGGTTGATTCCACAGAAATAAAGCTTTCTACTATATCTCATCCTCCCATGTGAGTCTTAGAAAATTCCTTTTCTTGGTATATAGCACGAAATGCACTCACATAAGCAACAGGTGGGGATGAGAACTTCTCCCCACCAGTAACAGTATGATTAGCACTAGTTTTTTCTGTAACTGACTTCTTCATAGCATTGAAGCACAGCATATTCTGTTATACATGATAGTATCAAAATTTGCAGCACTTAAAAAGAAGATAACATCTACAGTGAGTGGAGACATAATTTTGGCACAGCTCTACAGAATAGAGGAAGTCGTCAATGGAAAGCAGAAGACAGGCATTATTAGTGTTTTCATTCATTGGTTACAGTCTCCGAAGTTGATGGCATTAGACAGAGTAAATAGGGAGTAAGAGCTTTGACCCCTCAAGGTTCATTTAAATCCTGAAGGCATTCTACACTTTTGATGGGCTTGGAGTCGCAGCAATTTGACAATATGTTCTCTCTCTGATTAAAGCTGCTGTAGTTCGCTTGAGAGCAGCAGAAAAAGCTGTCAAATTAATAAGCAGGAAAATGCTGCTTAAAGCAGGATTTTAGAGGCTGCTTCTCACAGCGTTTGCCAGCTCTACCTCAGAGACCACTTATTTAAACAGTCCTTACACTGAAATAGTCTATGTTCCCTGTGTTCATTTTAATTATGAACAGCCCTTATGCTAGACTGTATTCCCAATATTCATCATATCTATCACCGGTTAAAGTTGTTTCTGCTCTTTCAAATATGGTACAAACCTTCTTCCTATTTGAAAAACTTAAGATATTTTAAAACCCAAACACCCTTTCTCCCACTCTGAAAAAAAGATTCATCAACTATGGCAGGATTAGAGAATTTTTGTGTGAAGAAATATATCTTGATTCAAATTTGAGGTATGAAAATGAATACCCACCCATTGTTTTAACTGAGAAAATTAAAAAGCTTATTATCTTTATCCAAATGGAATCATTACAGTGTTGATATAAGAAATATTATTTAAATGATAGTGAGGCTAGATAGTCATACAAAATGTCATAGACATTCTTGAAGAAGTTGATTTGGAGGATATGACTTAGTATTTATGGAGCAGTTCTTAAATGCCATCTCCATCTTCAATGGTAGATGGTATGTTAACTCAAAACAACGAAGATAATTTAATGAATGCAAATTCATGAACTAAAATCCTGAGAGGCTCACCAACTCCATCCAGGTCACACCGTCCACTACAGACATATTGTTCTATCAGAACTCAGCTTGCTTCCACTGCCTATATGCTCTATTGACCATGGGCAAAGGCTCCCAATGTTTGCTGAACATGTGTAAAATTACACCTGGTACCTGAAGACTGGAAAAGAGATCATGATAAGGTTACATATTTGTAAAATTACCAAATTCAGTTAAAGACCAAACTACAAGGCATTGTGTGGAGAAGGAAAGGAAGCAGAAAGGAAGGGAGAGAGGAAGGGAAGGGAAGAAGTAGCAACATGTAAATATATATATATATATATATATATATTTGGGGCGGCCTTGGCAAATTACTTAAACTTTCTCTCCTTCAGTTTACTTATCTAAAAATGGCAATATGAATAAAAACCACTTTGTAGGCTGTTATAAAACTTTAGAATAAAAAATATCCTTATAGGGTATGCAGCACAAAAATTTACAGAGTATAAACTTAGTATATACTGTTAATCATTATTAGGTAAGAAAACATAACTCTTACATGCTAAGAAGCATAGTAATAGCTACAGTAACAGTAGTAACAACAATAACCTTAGCACTACTCATTTAGGTTACTTGAATTAGCTTCATTAATCATCTTGGCATGTTATTATCCACATTTAGCAGTGGAGAAAATTATAGTACAGAGACATTAAGTAACTAGCTTAACAGCTCTCCACTAGTAAGTGACAGAGAGCCAAGGACTCCAGGCTGGATCTTCGGGGCCATTTGACACCCTCCATATACTGTGCACATACTGATCATGGTGATATAGCCATAATATGAGTCCATATGTGTGCTGCCTAGTCACTGTGCATTTCCTGTAGATTGTGACATGATGGTTCTAGTGCAGCAATAAAAACTATAACCGGAACACAGATGTTAGATCCAGGTGAAGTGGCTTGCTAAATAAAAGTAATTTTCACATTCATGTAAAGCCAGAGTGGGAAACCTTTTCTTCTGCCAAGGGCCATTTGGATATTTATAGCATCATTTGAGGGCCATACAAAGTTACCAAATTAAAAATTAGCCTGCTATATTTGGTCAAACATTTAATTAACTCACCCCTAAAGCCTTGGCAGGACCAGACCAAATGATTTTATGGGTCTTAGATGGCCCTTGAGTGGAATATGTCCCACCCTTGATGTCAAGTAATTATGTTGGAATTTCACAGTGATAGGTTTGGGAGTTCTCGGGGATATGCTCAGGGCTTCTTACGGCCTGAGAGGATCTCCTGTGAACAGGACTGAAAACCTTCATCACCCAACACCAATGCCTCCAGCACAAGTAAGATCCAGGCCTACTGACTTATGACTCCCAGCCCTTACTTGCTTCCACTATATTTATTGCAAAAAAAAATCCCACCCAAGAAGCAGAGTGCTCATTTTTCACCAGCATTTGTCCCTGTGTTCTGCTTTACTAGGCACAAAAACATGCTTTTGATAAATGAACTCCTACTTTAAGTCCTAAAAAGATAATGGGAGAAAAAGACTCTCATACAGCGGTGGCCAACAATGCATGCGTTCAGCTGAGAGTTTCCTCTCCCCTACTCATTAGTCCTATGGGGAGCAGGATCCAAGTGAGTCCTTGCACCAGCCAAGAAGCACAAGAAGCATTCAATGCAGGTGCAGAGGGGGCTTCTTGGAAGACACATGCTATCCTTTCCCCCCAATTCACTGGACAGGTGGGTACAGAGATAACTTCATTGAAAGCAGAAGGAGAGAAGCTGCTTCAGGCAACTTGCACATTCTGAAAGCACTTGGAATCATAGCAGAGGAAGATTTGATTGATTTAATTGCTACTCAAGTGTGGAGAGGTTTGAGCCCACAGGCACACTCCAAGCAGGCACGAGTTCCTTCTGTTAGATAAAATTTATGCTCTTCAGAAAGAACAAATCTGGACAGATGAGAGAGAGTCTGGTGGCGGGGGCCTCTTGAAGTGGAAATCCCTATTTTTCCAGTCCTATAATGAAAACCTGAGTATGTGGTAATGCCAGGCTCTGCTTTATTTTCTCTGTTTCATGATCAGAGGATGAAGCAAGTCATTTCCTCAAGCAAATACCTGGTGACTGTGTCTGTCCAGTTAATAGTAAATAATGGTTCACACTATGTATGCAGGACTTACTATGTTTCAGACACTGATCTAAAATGCATACTGCCCTTATTAACTTCTAATCCTTACTACAACCCTATGTGTAAGATGGGTACTATTTTGATTTGTGTTTTTGTGGACTCCATACATCTAGAAAGCAGGAGAGCCATGCCTGAAACCCAGGCAGTCTTGCTTTACAGTCCATATTCCTACCTACTCTGTTATATTGCCCCTAACTTACAGCATGACTAATAATGTAGAAAGAATGGATGGGTAAAGTAATAATTACCACAAAGTAGTACATCTTCAAAAATCTCTTTTTCACAGTAGGTATCCCTAGAGTGACAGCAACTAAGGACAACGTCTTCAAACCGAAAGAATGGCAGGTTAACTGATTTAACAAAATGAAATAAATTCCACAAGATTGTCTTTCTGGTAGGGTTCATCCTCAGCCTGTGTGAATGGTACCTGTGGCTTACAAAAATACGGTTGAAGAAAATAGTACCCTCTGTCCTGGTTATGCAGTATAAGAGAAGCAGTGACCAACATTAAGTAATGATACTTGATAAAATATGTAATATACATAGCTTTACTAAGAGATGGGATGTCATCTCTTGGGAGGAGAGTTCACATTTTTTTTCCAGATTGGGATGTTCTTAGAAGTGAACATTTAACTTCATGAGGTTTTATTATTGTCAGAGACTGTACCTCATTGGAAAGTCCTGCGTGTGTGGTAACTCCAGCCACTGTGACATAGTAAGTTAATATATTAAATTTTGCTGCCTTAGTGAGAGATACAAGTTGTTTATAGGACAGCAGTGTAATATAGCTCAAAAGACAGGTCAGTGATGTCTATCGGTATGGTTAGGAAAGTACTAGTATGGGGAAGAAATGGCTGATGTCATATGTTGGTGTGACTATTGTATTAGAAATGAACAGGTGAACAACATTTAGAGGCTTAATACATACTAGAGGATAAGCTAATATTAATATTATTTAATGTTAATATTACTTTGTCCAGGGTAATATTTAGTAATAACATTAACCAATATCAACTAATTGTATTGGTGAAAATATCTCAAGTGAATATAACAAGGAACATTTGTTGTAGATTGTGTTCCCCAGGGAAGTAAACCAAAGATGAAACAAGAGGCTACAAATTTCATCAGTCCCTAGTAAAGCCGATATTGGGACATTCCTGGTGAACCTCTACAAGTTATTTTAAATGCAATAAAGGAACCAAACAAGCCCAGAATTTAGAATGAACTTAAGAAACTTGGCCATCTAACACTCAACTGATAATATCACTGCCCCAGCTAGTTCAAACCAAATTAAAGTCTGTGCAAACTTAAATTACAGGACTCAACCCCAGCCTCTCTTGATTATAATCTATATCCTCTTATACACACCAGTGATATAAGATATATTAGAAAAAATTTGTTTGTATGATATTGTGTCCTGGAGGCCATTGAAATGTGCATGAAGAAACATGCTGCCATCTAGAAGCTGAAAAGACACATACCAGGACTGACATAGCAAGATGGCTCATCTAACTGGGTAAATGTTTCCCTCCACGTCCCACGTGGTTCAGGATTCAGGATCTGGAAGAGGAGCCGCACACAAATGAAAGAGAAGAGACAAGAGATAATTTGGAAATAATGGGGGCCAGGCAGGTAAGTCCAACTCAAGGGGAAGGACTCCCACCAGGTGCTCAGGCCTCACCAAGCTTCTATTGGTTTGGGATATACCCATAGCCCTTAGGCAGGGAAGTTCCAGTAACACACAGACTATCTTATCAATAAGGATTTACATGACTATCTGGTAGGGAAGTTGCTTCAGCTACCATTATCTGGATTAACAGAGGTGGTGCACAGCTCTGATCTTTGCTAGGGCTTCAAAGGTCACCAGCCTTCCGGGTTCTCTGTCTACACCTCTCTGCTAGTGAAGACAATAGGTGGTTTCCCACATCTAACAAAATCCATCTAATAAAATCAATCAACAATCCTTAAACAAAAAAACAAAAAAAATGGCTTATCCAGAAATATGACCATCTGGTTTACCTATTGAGTTGGTACACTATCTGAAAAAAATAAACTTTAATAGAACGAGAGTCTATTAATATCTGGGACTCATCTTCCAAAGCTCTCGTATCCTGAACAGCCAAGTTGAACATATCTTTCAGTTATGCTTATCCTGTGTTTACTGACTCAGATAGCTGTTATCTTTTATTTAAAAATTGGAGGACAGATGCTTTAATACCACTGATGGTTGACTTGGTCCATCTGCCCAATGTGAGCAACACTGGATATCACCTAGATGATGTTCAGCAAAGTTACTATAACCAAGTACCTCAGATAATTGTATGCAAAGCATATGGGAATTGTAATGGACTTGGCAAAATTGTTCGTCTAAAACAGATTCATTCACCAATCTATATAGTGAAGCCAGAGGCTTTGGATAGAAATAGAACAAACCTCCCAATGTGTTCAATGTAAATACTCACCAAAGGGGCAGTTCCCCACCTGTCCTTTGGAATTCCAAAATTGTTCTTATGCAGATGACTGAAATTGCAACCTGGGCTCACATCAGCAGGACCAGGGTAGTTGGGGTAGTATCTTGTTGTGGGCTAGAGAAATGTCAGTGCTACTAACCAAAAAACAATCATCCCAACAGCTCTTTAAGTCAGCAAGGACTCTCCATAACAATAGCATCATAAAATTGTCCTCCAGGGGATAAGGTAAGCACACATTTGATGAGTGGACTAACAGGAGCTTTATTATCTTTCTCAATGTTCCAAATGAATAATATGTCATAAACTGATCAAACTGAATTACTTCTCTGTATATGGAGACACCAGGGCTACAGCAACCTAACTATTACCACCCTCATTAATCACATTGTATACTCATAAGTAAAATGATTTATAAGTAGGTAATAAGAAAAATGATTCAAAATCAAAATGATTACCATTGACAAAGAAAATAAATTTACACCCAAAGTCATGAAAGGTTAGGCACAGATTGGTAATAAGCCTTGGACTTCTCATTTGCCTAACCCGTACTGAAACATAAAATAGAGACCCATGCCACTCGTAACTGTATACCTAGCTAGAGCACTCAACCAAGCCAACAGATTTAGAACAATCTAGAAGGAGAAGAATGTTTATTTAATGTTTCTTCAGTGATGGCCCTGAGAATGTAGGAGGAGGCACAATGTTAATTATACACAAGGTCCCTGAAGTACAATCATAATATCGTCATGCCAATAGCCACCACAGTGAGGCAAATAGATTGGAAGTGGTCTCACCATACAGATGGCCTTAAATCATGCTCATACTATGACATAATTTAAATACCAATAATTTTTCCTACTAAAGTGATATTGCTGATAAGGTGACTCATAAATTTATAAAATATTTTCTTTTATTGGAAAAGGAATGCCAGCAGTAGCACTTGTTACTCTCAGTGCTTTCACAATGCCTCATTTTGGCAGATTAGCAAGGAGGACTAGAGCTGTGAACCAGTTGGCATCTACACAGTGTAGTGTATCTTTTCCAAAAATATTATGCACAAGCTCTCTGGAAATAAGAGAATGGAAATTGAAAAATATGATCCTATATAATAAAAGCCTAATATGCTAAGCGTCCAACCATTCATTTGACTGTTTAACCAGTCGCTATGATGCACACTGACCACCAGGGGGAAGATGCTCCAACCATTAGGTTAGCCTGCTGCTGGGGTCTGGCCAATTGGGACGGGTGAGATGGACTGGACATGCCCCAAAGACCTCCCGTGGTCTCTTCCTGGCCTCTAAAATATTTCTTCTAATTAATTACCTTTCAATGTGCACGAATCCATGCACCAGGCCTCTAGTTTTTAATATTTTCACCATCAAAAAGTATTGGTAATAGCATCACAAGAAATAAAATGGCTTTTCAACAGGAAGTAGAATTTATAAACTTGTAATACTAGTTTACTTGATCCTAAACTTATTTCTTGAAGTTTGAAGACTTTGTGAATATGTCATGTTTTGTACACATAAATCTATTGAGAATTTTGGAAAAATATTTTAAAATTATAAGGATCTCTTAGTCACTGTCCCTTAAAACAAAATAACTGGAACTAGAGGTGGCTCAAAAATAGATCTGATTGATTTCTGAGAATGAGAGCAATGCTATACCTTGCAGTAATTAAGTTAGCTAGCAATAGCATGTTTTGTAACCAGATTGAAAAAAATCTGCACCATGTCATTCTTTGTTATTAAGTTTGGTCAGGGAACAGATCACAATCAGAAGACTGAATGTGGCAAGTCCCTATACAGTCAGTCCTACCAGGCTTATATTTTGTAAACTCACACCCATAAACATAATTTTATAGTTATATTATCTATGCATGCATGATACTAGATCTTTATTATAAAACTAGAAGCCCAGTGCACGAAATGCGTGCACAGATAGGGTCCCTAGTGGCTCCTGGCTGCTGGCCGGGGCCTTCCTTCATTTCGTGCTGCCCCCTGGTGGTCAGCACAAGTTATAGCAAGTGATTGAATTCCCGAGGGGACTCTATGCATATTAGGCTTTTATATATATAGATATGAGAACAATGTAGTGAATTGACCCTGGTGTGACAAAGAAGGTATATTTACCCAACACCTGGTTCAAGGTGGTGAGACTTGGTAAATCTCACTGTAATACAGGAGATTCTGTTACACCCCACTCAGACTTGGGGAGCAGAATACCAATATCACCAGCTAAGGATCTCTTGAGTGAATATGAGAAGACTCAAAGTGATCCTTTCACTGAATGATCCTGGCCAGGTATATTCCGGATTCCTTAACAACACTATAGGTGTCTCCCAAAAATGTGTATGCACTTTAACAGCGGATAGCTCAAGTTTGAAAAAGAAATGTATTTTAATAAATACTGCCTTTATAATTACTCAAAGTGTGTATATACATTTTAAGGACACCCTATATATCTTTCCCACTATTAAAATAAAATTTTACTTTTATAAGATTTGTGGGTCAAGGTGTCCATTTTCATCAAGCCTACAGAGATTTGTGTTTCTACTTTAAGTTAAAATCCTTGTCACATTTATATTATAGACTCTATACTATTATAATGGACATATTTCTTTCTGCAAAGCCTGTGCTTTCAACCACTACTCTACTGCCACAGGCACCTCAGATTTGAAATGTCACAATTACATCATCTAAACTGCTATAGAAATGCATTTCTTAACATTTCAAATTATGCCACCACTTTTTACCAAAGACAGCAATAACCTGAATGCACTTCAGTGTTGATTATAGCCTCCACTTCCCCACCATTCATTGAGGAGTATATCTCGTTAATTATAGTTCCTAAATAATTCTTGAATCTGTCTTTATTTTTTTTCCCTCAGAGTACATCTCTACTGCTAATTTAATCACCTCCTACTTTGAGTAGGGCCTTACAGAAATTGTTTCCTGTCTGTAACATTGCCCTCTAGTTAATCTTTGATGTTGTAACTATGAAGGATTTTTACATCACTATGATCAAGGCACTCTCCAGTATAGTGGTTTCCCACAGCTTAAATGGCAATCTACAAATCCTGTTAACAGGCACATAAGATCCTTTATTGGGTCTTCTCTACTTTTCAAAATTATGTCCAATGACTATCCATGTCACTCTCCTTCCCAGGTAGTATCTTCTATTTATAATTGTCAACATTAGCCATACTATTTCATTCTTCCCTGACTTTGCTATTATTCCCTCATCTTGGACTATTTCCCTTCTTAGTAACATACACTAATCTTTCAAAATGTTATGTGCTTTATGCCTTCATTACCAATGATCATTCTATTTTGTTTAAGGATTTCAACCTGAGCAACAAGCTGACTAGTTTTAAATGCAACCCAATAAATATTTATGAAGTGAATCAACAAAAGAATGGATGATGAAATTTAGTCTCCCATATTACCTTCAGGCACCATATTATAGCTCTATGTGGTAGGCAGCCTCTAAGGTGGCTCCAATGACCCCTTCTCCTGGTATACATGAATAGAATATGGCATTAAATGATGGAATGTCACCTCTGAAATGATATATAAAATGATTCTGACTTTGGCCTTCATTGCTGTCTTTTGTTCACTTTTGGATCATTTGACCTTAAGAACGTCAGTTACCATGTCCTGAGACAGCCTATGGAGAAGCAGATCACATGACAAGCCCTGCCTCTGGTCATAGTCATACAAGCTGAGCTTTTAGATGAGACCATAGGACTGGCTGATGTTGCTATGCAACTTCATGAGAGACCTTGAACCAGAAGCATCCAGCTAAACTTCAACTAAATTCCTGATACACAGAAACAGGGAGATAGTAAATGTTTGTTGTTTTAAGATGCTAGTTTTGGGGATAACTCATTATTCAGCAAGAGATCATTAACATGTTACATTTTTGGTATGTGTATTAAATATACTTTGGATGTTAAAACAAAAGGGCAAACTCATTTCAAATATTAGTGAACTAAAAAAAAAGAGACGAAGTGCCTTAGCTGGTTTGGCTCAGTGGCTAGAGCATTGGCCTGTGGCCTGAATGTTCCCGGGTTTGATTCCCGTCAAGGGCGTGTACCTCTGCTGCAAGCTCAATCCCTGGCCCTGGTCAGGCATGTGTGGGAGGCAACCAATCAATATTTCTCTCTCACATCCATGTTTCTCTCTGTGTGTCACTCCTCCTTCCTTCCATTCTCACTGAAAATCAATGGAAAAATATCCTCAGGTAAGGAATAACAAAACAAAAAAATATTAGTGAATTAATATTTTTGTTGTTAGTTTTTTTTAAGATTAAATTATTCATGAAGTGAAATCAGGTAGATTTGTGCTTTTTTTTTTTATCTTGAGAGTTTTAGTAGTAGAAAAGAATGGGGGAATCACATAAGTGAACAACCTAAATATGTATACAGTTATGAAGCAGGTAATGTATAAGAGTGCTGCTTTTTTATTATCTTGATATTTTCATGGTCTAAAAAAGATATTGTGAACTTGAAACGTATTTTCTGAATTTTAATTTTCCATTTATTTTATTTGACTGACTCAATCTTAAAAAGAAAATAGAATTCCTAAATGTATAGGTCTTTTGGTACTGCATTTACTATCCAGCTTTCAACAAATCCAACTATTTATTTAACCACATTATATTGTTTCCAGGAAGGACCTTTTCTTGCAGCACATTTCTGAAATATGACAAATGTTAAAATTGATGGCATTGTTCAAATGCTGTTGGGCAGCAGGCATTTGGACATGGCTACACAGACTGGTTGGAATCCCAAGTAGCCTGACAGGACAACTGCAACTCCTCCACGTTTCAGTCAGCTAAAATATTTAAAAATACTTGAGGAAATAATAGAAGCCTGGTTGTTGTATGGAAACCTGCTTTCTAGAAAGATCAAGGAATAAATGCCATCAAGATTTGCGAAATTGGAGGCAGTAGCTTGGGTGAAAATCTCAGAGACCAGATATGGGAGCACAGGTCCTCGAATGCCGGGTATTAGGTGGAGAAGATATGCAGGTCAAGTGGCCATTCCTAAAAAGGAGCCATCAGACAAAGCAGTTCTTCAAAGTAGTCTCACAAAGCAGCCACGCAAAGCAGCCACCAAGGCTGGTCAGTAACACACCTTTATACCAACTTAGACTAAAGAGGCTTCTTGCCAAATAGCGACATCAGTATTTGGGTTATAAAAAGGTACGCCTGCGCAGTGCATACGGTAAGATAGCTGTCCTTGCTTTTGCATATGCCTGTGGCAAATTGGCCTTGAACATCTGGCATACTCTGATTAGTGTTCCCACACCAGAGTAGATCACCATTTTAAGAAATGCTCCCTTACCAATATTCACTGTTTTATTTTTTATTTGCAAGAGAGAGAGAAAGAGAGAAACATTGACCTGTTGCTCCACTCACCCATGCATTCATTGGTTACCCCTTGCACGTGCCCTGACTGGAGATTAAACCCACAAACGTGGTGCATCCAGATGATGCTCTAACCAACCAAGTTACCCAGCCAGGGCCCAGTACTATTCTTAATATAAAGCTGATGATATTGACCAAAATACTGTGGATATGGGTTGAGAAAGATTAAGATATTTTGTTTTAAGTGGGAAGATGTTTTAAGAATTTTCAACTATCCTATTGCTTATGTTTCCCTTTTATATATGAACAAGATAGTTGATAACATATGTTTAAATTGATCATACTAATTTTTAGAATAGGTAAAATTTGCATTCTAAGTAATGTGTAAGTATTTTATCATAGTTTAATTGGGAGTATATCTTTTCCTTAATGTAACATAAAATGATGGTGTGCTTGGCTCTTGAAGGCATTTGGGTTTAGTATAAAATATGTATATATTAACAAAATAGTGTAACAAATCATCTAAATTACATATATATGTTTATTATTGTGTCCTTGCTTTTGCACAGCAGTAAACACATATATGTAACTTTGCAAAATTACAAATACACCTTTAAAAATAGTGTGGAACAAAAATAAATATTAACAATTTTCTTTTAAGATTATCTTCTGAATCTTTTTATGATATTTGTTGTAGAACAGCAATCTCTCAAGGAGAGGAGAAAGACTGGAATTTAAAAATAATGTTCTTTCAAGATTTAGGCTCACCTAACAAGCTAATTTAAGTATATGTAATGTAAGCAGGATGGATAAACTCTCTTTAGTGCAGAAAACATTTAGGATATTTCTGTGAATTTCACTAATGGAAAAATCTACCCCATGTTTACTCAGAAACAAACCACTCTGTTAAAAAGCCTTGAGAAGTAAACCTAGGGTATAAATAAATGCTTGCTGGATAAAGTGGGGGGAAAAAGATGAGGTCAAATAACTGTAAGGAGGGTAGTGGATGGAGAAGACTGAATACCAATGTTGGGTGTTTGGGTTTGAATAAGAAGCTGTGATTGTAACTCAGGGTTGTGGTCTTTTCTGAACTTCTGACTTATAAAATTCCCAGAAGACACATGGTATCAGTCAATAATACAGAAACACAAATAAGTTAGAACTTGCTGCTTGATGCATTCATTTTCTGAGGTTTCACATATTGGGAATGATTAAAAAATATATTTTAAATTACATGGGTTTTGTTGTTGCTGTTGTTGTTCATGTGCTCCCCAGTACATCTGTTTTTGCAAAAAAAATAAAAAAAATTTTTAAAAAATCTTAAGTTCTGCTGAAAACTATTAAAAAATGTAAATTATAGTTTTGGAATCTGCTTGGGGAAAATATAGAATCCAGAACAAATAAACAGATAAAATATTGCCAGGGCTTTCTTTAGGACAGCAAAAAATAGTTACCATTATTGTTTCTGCTACTGTTTTGACCTTCAAAAGTTTGAATATACAAATGCTAACTGGCAGTGAATTCTGTAAGTTCTAGAGGGAACTTTGGGGATGAAGGAAGAAGTTTACATACACCAGAGGTGGGTAGAAGGAGAAGGGTGGAGGTAGGTAGAGGGAGGGCTATGTGTGACTTGCTGCATTCTATGGAGGTTGGGTACTAATTCCAGAAATGATCTGATGCTACAAACTGCCATTAATGACTAAGCAGGAAAAACTAATCAAGCAGATAAGTGTAAAGCGTTGTGACTGGTTATAACACAAATATGACAATGAAATAGTCACCTACTACTGGTTGAAATTTTAAAAAATAGAATATTTAACATTAATTGTTTTTTAAATATTGTTATGTTGATTGTTTTAATATTTCAGAGTGGAAGGGTGAGGGAGAGATAGAAACATCAGTGATAAGAGAATCATTGATAGTCTGCCTCCTGCACACCCTCAACTAGGAATGGAGCCCACCATTCAGACAAGTGCTCTCACCAGGAATCAAACCATGACTTCCTGATTCAAAGGTCAACAGCCAACCAGTGAGCCACACCAGCCAGACAAACATTGTTATGTTTATCAAAGTAATGGATGAATTAGGTATCAAATCAAAAGCAGTGAATAGCAACCATCTGTTTTCTCCTCCTGTATCCTTGTTTCCTCTTCTTGCTATAATTTTTTTAAATGTTTTTATTCCTAAGTTTCTTTATATTTAGTTTTATTACTCTAGACATTAGGTTTATGGCTCTATTCTTGGATTAACAAATGCATACTATTTTTCATCCCCCAATAAGAAATGTGTAAATTTAAATGGATTGTGCCATCCTCACTTCCACATATCCTTTCCCAGTATCTGATATTTATATTGTTTTTAGGCTTTTCATTTGATTGCTTTTCTAACTTGACTTAATATACTTAAACCTCAATTAAGTTTTCCATCTCTTTAGTCCCTGATATGTAAGATGAATATATTAGATTTTTTTTTGTCAATCTTCCTGTTCCAGTCCGTGCCCTATCTTCTTTCAGCTCTACCTTTGATTTTACAGTTACTGACATTTAGCTGCAATGTTATTAATATTTCCATTTTACAATCACAAGAAAATCTTTGGTACTTAGTTTATAGGTTTAATTTAAAAGTTAGAAAATAATAAACTGTCTTCAGATTATTATCACAATCTATTTTTATACTCAGCTGAGCTAAATGTATTTCTAATTACTAATGCCCTTCTTTGTAATTCTAATGTAAGATTTCTTGACCTATATTGAGCACTAAAATTTAATTTTCTTACAGTTATTCACTCGCTTTAAATATTGATGTATTTTTAGTCACTTCATAGTTTGGTCTAGCCTTTCTTGTTTTTTGATATATATATATATATATATATATATATATATATATATATATGTATATATATATGTATATATGTATGTATATATATGTATATATGTATATATGTATATATGTATATGTATATATATATGTATATATGTGTATATATATATATATATATATTTACAATGTCATTTGTTATGTTATATACTGCATCTTCCTTTTCCCACACTTACTTCCATTGTTTATTTTCTATCAAGTCTCTTACCTACCTAGAAAAATATTCCCAGCAGGTCTTTCTGCTAAGACTGGGTTTACATCTGTTACTCTCCTAAATTTGGAGAGTAACAGCTTTCTGAGATCTCCTACCTTCCCTTTGTTCCCCATTTTTCTAACATATACCCTAAGAAAGTTCTTAAAAGAAGTTTACATGAGGTAGACATTCTGTAAAATGCCTGTCTGAATGGTGACTATCTTTTGGGCACTAATAACAGTGAAATTTACTTTGTTCTAAATCATTTTCATCAGAACATCCAAGTAAGTGTTCAATTGTCTCGTGCACCTATTATTGCTCACATCAAGTCCAATGTCACTCTGATTCTTATTCTTTTGTATTTTTCCCATTTATATAAGCATTTAAGTAGTTATACCTATATGTAAGCAATTTTTCATCTCTTCTGGTCACTGAATCCTTTTAATCTGAGGATTCAATTTCTCTCCCATTCTAGAAAATTACTGACCATTATTTATTTTATTATTTTCTACATTCCATTATTTTCTTTCCTTTTAAACTTGTATTAGACAAATTTTAGACCTCATATTATTTTTAAGTCTTGTCTCTCATATTTTCTCTTTTTATCATTTGTTCCATAATCTTAGAGGCTTCTTGTCCTTTATTGTATTTAGTTCTTTTGTTGATGTTATTATATTTCAACAATATATCAACATAATACTTTAAAGTTTAAGAACTAAGTCTTGATCTCTGATTATTTCATTTATGTAAGGTTTACCTTTTTTTAATAGCTAAAGTTATTTTACAAATTTCTCTGGTTTTAATAATTGTGGACACACATGTAATAACTTCATCAGTAAAAAAATAAAATAAATAAAACATAATTGTGGAGACTTTGTTTTATCTTATGCTTGCTTTCAGTTACGTCCTAGTATCCCAATTAGCTTTATTTCCTACTAATACTTTTTTCTTTTGTAATTTTTATTTTCCTTGTTACCAGTTCCATGAATATATGTGATGGTCCTTGCTTGACTTATGACATGTAACAGATAATATTTGGAACATATTATATCTGTAGTTTGAGTGAGTTTCACCCACTAATGGGTAGGACTGTTTTATCAGTAAAAATTTTGACTATAGGCTTTTTGAAGACAAAACAGGGATCTGGTAGTGAGACCTTCTATTTTAATCTACAGCACAATCATCCAGCAGAAAATGAATTTCCTTCAAATATTTCACGTACAGGCCTTAAGAAGAACAATATGGAATAAGGGCCTTATTATATAAAGGCTTATAAATTGCTTAGGAATTTATATTATAAATGGAAAGTAACTATAGGATATCAAGCAGCAAATAATGGGGCATGATTCACATTAAACAATGAATACACATTTGCTTTCAAGGATGATATTATAGGGGCAAAAGTAGAAGCTGGAGAATCAATTAAGAGGTTATTGGAAAAAAGTCCAGGAGGAAAAAAAAATTAGCTAGAACTAATGTGGTAAAGGTGGAGATGGGTAGATCAAAATATGCTGTAAAGGTAGAATTAAGAATATCTGATGATGTGTTAGATATGGTAGTAAAATAAAGACAGGAATCAAAGGTAATTTTTAGCTTTCTTGTCTTCAGTAATTTGCTGGGTATGTGAGGGAAATTAAGAGTTTGGAGCAAGTTTTTAGGGCTTCATTTGTGGGAAAACAAGAGTTCTGTTTTTCACATGGGGATGATGAAGTCTACAACTTTGGAGAAATCTTGGCACACTTGTTTATTTGTTTTTGGTCTATATGACAAGAAATAGAGGCAGTAATAAATTACCACTAATTTCTAAGTTTCATGTCTAAGCATAAACAGAAATACAGATACTTGCATCTAAAGATGTAAACATATATGTACCCCCCTGTATCTTTCACCCATAGTCCCATGTCAGAATATCTTGACTCTATTAGTAAAAGAAAATTCAGTAACTACATTTGTAATTTCAATAAGTTTAATTTGGTTGGTTATTGCCTGATTTTAATTTATAAAAGCACATAAAGAATTTTCTTTCCATATTTCCACGTGGTAGGTAGTTGTATGGGTGGTATTTTTCAAGTGGCTCATTTTGCCCTACTGAGGACCACAGTGTAATTTTTCTTGTTTGCAAATTGATGAAAGCATAAAGTATTTTTAATCTTTCTTAAATATGTTTTTCTAATTCTGAGTTTCTATCTGACTACCAGCATTTTTCTCATTAATTTCCCTAAACAATGGAGCAGCTCAACATTTTTCTCTGTTAAAATAGGATACAGCTCTACCATCTTTCATGCATAGCATTTTATATGATCTTGTAGATCTGCAAGACAAAACAACTACATTTGTTTATTCAATAATGCTATATTTTGCATTTTATTGATTTTATTATTTTAATGAAGCTTTATATGAAATGTTGTTAGGGAGAGATAATAGGTTATTTAGAAAAAGTTTTTAAGGAGTATCAAGTAATAAATCTTAATAATAATTTAAGTCAAGGGAGATTTAAAGATACTACCATATTTCTCTAAACTGTATAATGTACAAATTAGATTACATCTTATCTTTTGTAAAAATTTTCATATACATATGGCTATGTAAATATATTTATAGTCAACCCTCATTATTGTCATTATTTATAAACTAGAATCCTGGTGCATGAATTTGTGCACAGGTGAGGTCTAGCTGGCCTGCCCTGATTATGGGGGAGGAGCTGTGAGAGGTTGGCCGGCCAGCCCCACCCCTGATTCAGCTGGGGCCAGCCGGGAGGAGGGGCCACCCCCTGATTGGGCCAGTTGGCTGGCCGCAGTGCATATCATAGCGACTGATTATTCTGGTTGTTCCTATGTCTGGTGTTCTGGTCACTTGGCATATATATATATCTCATACATTTTTTAATTTGCTTATTCACCAAAATGTATTTTTGTTTCCGAATAATTTTGTGGTCATTTGATGTCATGAAAGTTTGAGTCACCTGTTACCCACATTCCCAGATGAGGTCCAACAAGGCATGGATCTGCCTTTTGTTTCAGCTCTCATACTGTAAACAAGTGTCTTTTTGTGGTGTATTTACTGCCACATTTTTCATGTTTTCTGCTTTTATTGATTTCACTGTTTAAAATAACACCTAAGCATGGAGGTAAAGTGATCTCTCTTGTTCCTAAGAGCACAAGACTGTGATGCTTTACAGAGAGAATATGTATGTTAGGTAAGCATGAATTATAGTGCTATTGGTTGTGAGTTCAATGTTAATAAATCAACAATATATATTGAAGAAGGTGTCTTTAAACAAATACACATAAAACAAGATTATTTATTGATCAGTCAACCTAAATGTGTGGCCAATGGCTCAGTAGAACCCAAGACTGTATTGCTCCTAAGATCAATGACTTTTTATTCTCCAACTTATGGATTTTTCAACCCACGTGTTGCATAAATTTTAAAGCATGCACTACCTAACTGTTTAGTCAGGGGTACCAACCTTAGGTTGTCCAGTAAAAAAAAGTGACAACAGCCAATACAATAGCCATCTGGTGTGGGTGAATCAAAATTATACCTATTTTTTGGTCAGATCAGTAAAAATTTGGTGTGCTACAAAATTTTAGTAATTAGTTTATGTGTACCATGAGAGGAAAAAGGTTGAAAATCGCTGCTCTAATGGATCATAGTGAGTGACTTCATAGAACATAAGTTCTGAAAATACCGTGGATCATGTGCATGTTTGTGGGTTTGTGTACACAGTCATATACACACACAAACACACATAAGACCCTGGCTGGTGTTGCTCAGTGGTTGAGCAGCAACCCATTGTTGACATGCTCATGGACAGTGTCCTGGGAATGAGACAAACACTTGAAACTGGATTGGCAAGGCAAATTTCCTTCTGCAGAAGGGTGATGTTGCCGGCTTGGAAATCATGGACAAAGAACATCGAATGGGAAGTCTGTTCAGGTTTTATTTTCTGATGTGGGTCTGCCTTGCCCCTCATTCTGACTCTGACTTGATTGGTCAGGGCTCAGAACTCGGGTTTCCATTATTGTGTGATTGGCTAACTCAGAGGAAGGGGAGGGGTAAGATGGAGCCTAAGATGGTGGCCCCCTGAGAATCTGAAGGTCATATTGATGTGGTGGAACACAAGATGGCGGCAAGCTCCTTTGACAGAAAAGATCGCTGGTTCACTCTCACACCATGAACCAGGAGGCCATGGCGGGGTTTGATTCCCAGTCAGGGCATGTGCTCAGGTTGTGGGCTGGATCCATAGAAGAGGCATGCAGGAGGCATCCAATCAGTGATTCTCATCATTGATGTTTCTATCTCTCTCTCCCTTCCACTCTCTGAAGTCAATAAAAATATATTTTTTAAAACACACACACACACACAAGAACCTGTAAGGATATGATAAACAGAATAAAAATAAAACCTCTCCATGATATAATATCTAGAACCAATGAGTGCTAATTAATATGGCAAAAGGGATTTTAATTATGGGATTAAGGTAAGGATCTTGAGAGTGGAAGACTATCCTTGATTAACTCACTAAATTAAAGGTAATTACAAGGATGCTTGAAATGGAACAGTGAGGAAGAAGAGAGAGAGAGAGAGAGAGAGAGAGAGAGAGAGAGAGAGAGAGAGAGAGAACTACAAGAGAATGGTCAGAGATGCAGTGCTCCTGGTTTTGAATTTGGACGAAGGGAGCCATGAGCCAAGGAATATGTACAGCCTCTCAAAGCTGGAAAGGACAACTAAACAGATTTCTCCAAAAAGCCTTCAGCAAAAAGTGCAGCTTTACCAACACTCTGATGCTGTCCCAGTGAGACCTGTGTGGGACTTCTACCTCACAGAACTGCAAGGTAATACGTTTGTGCTGCTTCATAGCCACTTAGCTTGTGGTAATTTGTTACAGCAGCAGGAGAAGATGAATGTCATCTCTATTTCCCCGACTCCATAGTTCTATCACATTTCAACTTCAAATTTGTCTTCATTTTCCACCCAATCCTTAGACACCCTTAGTTGGATTTTTCAAACACCACCAACAAAACAATCTTTTGTAACCCATACTCTCCAGCCTTTGAAGTCTCCACAATTTACCTTTGAAATGCAAATGCAGCCATGAAAAAAAGAGGCACCCAGCTGCCTGTTTTATTTCCCTTGAGATTTTCCTGACAGGAAACTCCTACCCAGCCTCACTTGACAAAAATGTGGACTGCTCTACACCGACACCCTGAAGAGCTGTGCATTTCTTAGAATTCTTTACTCTTGTAATTTCCATAACATCAGACTCAACTTTCTGAAAATTCTCTCCTCCTTTCCCTACATGATTCACCTTTTGTCCTCTTGCTTAATTAAACTCTGGGCGTCATCTTTGTTTATTTATTTATGTTTATTACTGATTTTAAAGGGGAAGGGAGAGGGAAAGATAGAAACACCAATGATGAGAGAATCATTGATCAGCTGCCTCCTGCACACCCCACACGGGGGATCGAGCCTGCAACTTGGGCATGTGCCCTGACTGAGAATCGAACCGTGACCTCCTGCTTCATAGGTTGGTGCTCAACCACTGAGCCATGCTGGCTGGGCAGCTCTCATTTTAATCTCCCTGTATCCCATTTCCCCCCACCTCCTAGGCCATCTTTGTTTCTTTGAGCCTCCTATTCATTCATCTTCTCTTTGAGTGACCTAATTTCTCTTTTAATTATTATAGATATGCTAAAGAACCTCTAAATTGTACCTGCAGTGCAGACCCCTCTCCTGAACTCCATATTCAATATCCAACTCTTTACTCCAGTCTTTACTTGTATATATTAGAGATAACTCAAAATCAATGTGACAACTGTATACACTTCCCGGCTGCTTACAGGCTGTTACTCTCTTCGTTTTTGGCACTATTCTGTAGCCAGTGGCAAATAAAAGTTTAGAGTCTTTCCTGGTCTCTTCGCCTATATTGTCGAGGTCAATCTCACTGCTCAGACTTCCTGAATAATTCTCAAACATTCTGCTCCGCTTTTATGGCCTCCACAGTTATTACAGCCATTATCATCTGTAGCTAGGAAACCTGCCAGAACCTCCTGGTTTTTCTTTGAACATACTCAAATCCATCTTCCACTGTGTGGCCAGAATAGTCTGGCTAAAATTCAACTTTCACATTTACATTATCTTGCTTCAAACTTTTTAGTGGCATCAACTACTGATTAAATAGAACTCAAGCTTCTTAATAGGACACTCAAAACTTTCTTTGAGCCCTAGCCGAGTTGGCTCAGGGGATGGAGCGTTGGCCTGAGGACTAAAGGGTTCCAGGTTTGATTCTGGCCAAGGGCACATGACCGGGTTTTGGGCTTGATCCCCAGTGTGGGCCATGCAGGAGGCAGCTGATCAATGATTCTCTCTCATCATTGATGTTTCTCTGTCTCTCCCTCTCCCTTCCTCTCTGAAATAAATAAAAATATATTTTAAAAAAACAAAGAAACCTTTCTTTGAATTGATCCCTGCCTACTTCTCAGTCTATTCTTCCTTGATTCATACTTTATATGCCTCTGCACTAAACTTCTTACATCCATATGCACTATGCACTTTCTCACCTCATTGTTTTTACTTATAAGGTCCCTTGACTTGTAATATCTTTTTATCAATACTGTAATAAACATTGCCAACCCTTTGAACTAATTTTTTACAATGCATTTTAGCTTCCTTTCTCTAGAAATCTTTCCTTGACTCCTCCCAAGTTCCTACCAGATTCACCTAGGAGTTCCTCATCTGTTCTCTCATCTGTCAAAGTCACAGCTGCTCACAGCCATTTCATTCTCTGTCAGGTAACTCTCTCATTGATTAGGTTATGAGCTTTGTAAAAGTGTGGAATCTAAATGATTCATCCGAGCACAAGAGCACAATGTGTGAGGAAGTGAATACATGACACTTTTAGAGGCATATTCCCTTTCTGTTTGATCCATGTTAGTGGAGAGATTTTAAATGTCTTTTTTGGCTACTATTTGTTCTATCTTATAATAATAAAACCAAATGAAATTAAATAGTACATTATTTTATGGATATTTGTTAAAATTATTTCTTCCCTGTGCAGATTTAAAAATAAATGATTCCTGTACATCAAGAAATGGAAATGCACATATTGAATATGATAAAGCTTGTCTGCCTCCTCATTTTTAAACTCATGGGACATTGAGTTATCTGTGCTGAAACCTTACCATCACTCAATTTCTCAGGATCATGACTATAAAAATAATAATAATAACATATATTGGCCAAAAGTCTTGGGAAAAAAGATCATTTTAACTGTAAACATGTGTTTTTGTTTAAAGAAAAACTTTTTAATGTAGTAGAACTAATTGGATTAAAAATATATTAAAATTTTTCTCAAGAAAATGAGAAAGAGCTCATATTTGAAATAAAGACAAGCACTGCTACCCAAATCTAGACATTCCAGATCATTCCACACCAAAACATTAATATAGCATAGAGGCATAACCTAATCATTCTTTAAAAAAATCACTATTTGATGATAAACTTTCCATTGGTTAATTAAAAGTTCTCATGAGGTTTACTTGTTTTTCCATATTATTTATGCTCACATTGTTAAATCTAGAAAAATGAGAATTCATTGTTTATATAGGAAGTATAAGAGTTTTTTATTATTCTATGTTTATTAACTATGTGTCTATTTTTTAGCATGCTATTTTTGAACACTTTATTTTCTAAAACAGGTGTTAGCCTCTCAGTCAATGAAAATCACAAAGTTGATTGTTTATTCTGTAGTCACATAGCTTCATAGAATCAATAAGTGTATTTCTGGAAAGCCTCACCTGCATGTATTTATTTTACTTTGTCTAAGAGAAAATACAATCACCACTATTGTAGTTGCCATTTCTATAGTATGCTGACATTTTAAAATATTTGTGAGTAATGTTTCTATCATTATAAACTCATGTATTAAAATAAATTATATTTACATACTAAATATATTGAAGGGCAATAAACCTGTTAATGATATCTAAGAAAGATCAAAACACATATTTTAATATTCCAACAAGGGTTTGTTACTACTTTTAAATGATTTAATATGAACATATTTTAAAGATAGCATATTCTCTAGAATAATCTTATATTAGCTCTTTAAATTTTTATCTTTAATTACATAGTGAACTTTAAAGAAAACATTCAGAGGATCTTTAGAACATCTACACACTTATACAGATATTATCACATTTTACTTAAACATATTTCAGCAGATTTTTCCTTACTTCTTTAAAATAATAATAATGTCACTAAATCAAGACTAATTAGGAAATTCAAATGGAAATATTTGAAGAAAAAGAAGTTGTTCAACATGGGAAAATTTTATTTAAAAAGTTTATACAGTGAAATTAACACTTAAAGTATCTTTTTTAAATAAATGGGAAATAAATAATAGAAGTGCATGACAGCAAAAAGACCGAAGAACAGTACAGTGTCAGAAAATTAATTAGATACTGGAGAAGTAGTTCACATAAGCCTGAAGTTTGTAATCTGTAGCACTAGGTGGATAGTGGTAGCTAGAACAAAAATAAAGGCAAAAATTTAATGTTTTTAGATAATATGCTTGATTTTACATATATTAGGTTTGGTGTATCAGCATAGGTTTTAACCTAGAGATAGTTACTTGACATTTATAAACTGACTATGAGATAGATATCATTAGCTCCATTTTACTGATGTAGAAAATGTTCTTCAGAGTAGTAAAGTCACTTTTCTCAAAATTACACAAGTATTAAATATAAGAACTTAGAATTCAAGCCAAAGGCTGTGCTTTTGACCATTCTGCAAAGGAGTTAATACCATCACAATTAAAGGTTAATGAAAGAGAAAATGGGAACAAGGTGGGAAGCTTAGGATTCTCACTCAAAATGTTCAAAATCAGGAAGAGAAATAGTGAGGCCATGGAAAGGAGCCTGGGAATGCGAAATCAGAAGAAAACAATGTTGCAAAAAAAAAAAAGAAGAGAGAAATGCCAGAAAGAATGGCCAGAATGGCCAGCAATATAAAATGTAGCTATGTTCAATGAAAAATAAACTTAGTCAAGGAAATTAAATTTTGGATTTGAATTTCATTATTAATTTTGGAGATGACAATTATAATAGACTAATATAGTATAAGTAAACTAAAAGAGGACCAAGGAGATACCTGGTGAGGAAATAAGGTAGATCACTATAGACCTCAACCCCATCTGTGCCATTGATTCCACAGCACTGTAGTTCACTTTTTTTCTATTATTAAAATTTTATTTCTGAGTTGACTTCTTTTTCTTACTTATCTTTTCTATGTATGTACATCTTTGAAGGATAATTTTCCTTAAATAATGAAATGTCAGCAAAATGGAATTTTAAAAATATTTTTATTTTTTCCACCATTCCTATTCTTTGCTCATTGGCTATGTATAAAACAGAAAATAACAGGAACTTCTTCTTAGCAAATTTATGCTTAAGCCAACCTTGGGCCTAGAAAAGTGAATAGGAAGAAAGCATCATAAAAGGAAATATTTTTTATCTTTCTAAATGAGAAAACAAAAACATATTCCCAAGACTGTAGAAAAGGAATCTCTACATATATATTTTTTTTCTTTGAATTTACTGGGGAATTATTGGGATTCATCAGCACGAAGTGAGAAACAGAGATTCTATCTCCTAACCCCCAGGTATCTAGGAGGAAATCATCTGACTCAGTAAATCAAGGAGCTGAAAGAGGGATATCACTTATACAGGTTAACGGTATGAGACTGAGATTACCATTGAATGGCAATTCTGAAGTGCATAGAGCAAAGGTTGAGAGGGAAATGGGTTGTGTGCCATTGGCAGTGCCTGTGATCAGTAATCAAGGATACAGATTTAGTAGAGTGCAATGGATGAAGCTCATTGCAAGAATTCAGGAGAATAAGTCAGCTGGTGGTGGACTTGAAGATTATAGGTTGGGATTGCATGATCCAAATGGGTTAGAATTTCTTAGTCGATGAGATCGGGGGCAGTGGGGTGTGCAAAAAATAAAGAACTACCTGAGGAAATTCAGTGAGTGTCTACTTTAAGAATGAATATCCCAGGAAGAAACTCAGAGTTTTATAGGAAAAGCACTCCACAGGAATGATGGAGGATAGAATGAAATGGTAAATTCCTCATTGAGCTTTATGGAAAAATGGCACTTTTTAAGCTGCCTTTGGAACAACCTTGGGTACATGAATAGTAGGACAGGGAAGGCAGGTACTTCCTATGATATCAGTGATCATTCCAGCTTGGATGGCTTTAGAAAATGATAGTTGTTGAGCTATTATTCTACACCTAAGTTCTGGAATTACATAGGAGGAAGGGAATACTACTGTAGAGAACAGTGGGAATTTTCTGATTCCCAATTTTAATTGGGAATTAATAAAGTACAGGATTTTTTTTATCTTAGTATTTCGCACATTCCAGTACAGAAAATCAAAACTATTCTTTTTGACAAGATAATCTCATAGAAAAAAAAAGCTTGTTTCATTTTTAGTTTAAATTAAGCTAATTTATGAGGTGTTTCTAAAATTTTATAACATATTTAATTTTTAAACATTTTGTCACAACCATAAAACCTGCTTCTAGATAGATAATGACTATATGTGGCTATATATTTTTATCAAGTCTACCTATTGAATTTCCCCTTCAGTGTTTTATTAATTAAGCAGAGAAGCAAAATATACTTCAGGAAAATAGTTTATATTTGTTTGGAGGTTAGCTGTTTGATCCAAGTATGTATTTTTACTTATGCAAATGCTTTCTGTGATTATACTCAACTGAATTTTTTTGTAAAAATAACAGAAACATTGGACTGGTTCCAAATGGTAAGTTTAAACATTCAAAGTGAGAGAATTTAAGAATGTCAGAAAAAAATGGTGTTTATATATCACAGTTTATATATGTGACGTCAAATTATTCAAGATATGCCCCCCAAAAGGATAGAAGTTTGAATCTATTTCATATCTAGTTGTCTAAAATTGGCCCAATTCTGACAAGTAAGTGCTTTTGTCAGGAGACCAAAAACCTATTAGATTTGGGTGGCTTTAAGGTTATTTTTTGCTTATTTGTTTATTTCTCAGGCTGTCTTCTTTTGGTGTTAGTGTTTAATTTTCTTATGTGTATTATTACCTGCCTTTCTTTATATACCATTCAGAATGGTATGATAATCTGAGTACTATTTCCCCATGGAATTTGAACTATAAATACTCTGGTGAGAGGATAAATAAATGAAAAAAATACATATTTATTAATTTTCATGGCAACAAACAAATGAGACTTAAAAATTTGCTTTTAAACAGAAATCCTGAAACCCTGTGGTTTCTATTTCATCTCTACCAGCTTTTTTCTTATTCCCCATAAGTCCTTTGGTTTTCAATATTTTCCCATCACCCCCTTTTAAGTTAGACAATGGAAGTCCTGAATTTTCAAACAAGAACATAACATACAATAATTGATTTCAGAACTGATACTTTACAGGTATCAGATCCTAAAGAAATTTAAAAAGAAAGTGGTGTATATGGAATTGATATCTAGAGAGGATGCATCAGAAGGTGGTACAATTTGTTGCTCTCTTGCTGAAATCTAGAAACCTTGTTACTCATTGATAAAAGAGTGAATTAAGGTATTGCTTGTGGTCATGTTAGTGACAAAATGGCACCAGATATTGGGCCTCGGTTCAGAAACCTTGGTTCTTGAATTTGACTACCAAAAGTTCATTATCTCTTCAGTTGTCAGTCACTGGGAAGCAGGGGCTCATGACTCCCCATGCCTTTTGAACTTGAGCTGTTTTTGTTAGTCAAAGGCAGTCTTACAATGAAGGATGTAGATGCCAGCATTCAACCCTAACACCTGTGGTAGCTGGAGGGCAAAGTGGGAGATGATTGATCAGGTGAAGGGTGCCGGGGTTCTTGTCCCAGCATCAGGAAGGGTTCAGGGATCTGGAGAAGGATTAAATTGGAGTCCAGAGATGAAGCATAATTTTGAAAAGCATTTGGGGGTCAGAGGAGCTTAGCTAAAGGAGCTAAGTTTTAAGGTCTTAAGTCTAAGGTCTTAGGTTCTCAGGTCTTAGGTCTCCTCATCCCAGGACCCCATGCTTTTTATTAACACAACTTGTCCTGAGGCCAGGCAGAGATATACACTTCAAAGGGTCAGGGTTTCAGAATGGGGGTGTTTGGCCAGTAGAAGGCAGTAACATGTAGATTAAGATGCCCTTTAGCTGTCTGGCAGCCAAGAAATCAATTTAATGTATCCTATTCAGGTTTGGGAAAATGCCATCAGCCATTCCCAGATGCAGCCCTGCTGTCATGCTGGAATTGGTCTCCAGCAGAAGGGGACCTGCACATCATCAAAATACCACCATATTAAAACATTAATCACTTTTCACATTCCATGTCCTTTTTCACTAGTTTATGATTTCTCTTTAAAGCTTGCTTTAAATTTAACATTATAGAGGTTTATTTATTTATTTACCAGGGGCCCAGTGCACTAATTTGTCCACCTTGAAAGGAACTGTGGGCTGGGAGGCTGCAGTGGGCACAGGGGCGAGTCTCAGCCCCTCCCACCACTGCCCCCGATCTCCTGTCTGCCAGCAGTCCCACTCCCACTGCCATCACTCCCACATGTTGACAGCGCTGGCCCCTCTTGCACCTGCTGATTACGCAGAGTGACTGGGGCTGGCACCAGCAACGGATGCGAGCAGGGCCAGCACCATCAGTGGTTGCAAGTGGGGCAGGTGCCGGCAGTGGGTGTGAGCGATGGCTTTGGTGCTGTCGCCGGCAGGAGATGTGAGAGGTGCCTGCCAGCTCCTATCGCCCCTCAGGAGCAGGAGGAGGTGAAGCCATGAGGGGCAATAGGGCTGGAAGCTGCTTCTTGCACCCGCTGATGGTGCTGAGCAATTGGGGCTAGTGCCGGGCACCAGCAGTGGGTGCAAGCAGTACCTCTGGTGCCGGCAGCAGGTGTGAACGGGGCCAGGACTGGCAGCAGGTGCGAGCACCAGGCAGGAACATGGCATGCAGGATCAAAGAATTTTTAGTAACCACCAGAAGCTTGCCTCAATGACAGCGACCAGCCCCTCCCACCTTGGTTTGGCACCCTGCTCACCTGCTCCACCATCCCACCACGGCCGACGCCCGCCATGTTTCGTGCTCTGCCACCTGCTGCCGACACCCACCATGTTCCATGCATGCCCCCTGGTGGTCAGCGCACATCATAGTGACCGGTTGTTTGGTTGTTCCATCATTCAGTCTATTTGCATATTAGCCTTTTATTATATTAGATGTTTTTATTTATTTTATTTTCTTCTGTTTCCATGGGAATGAAGCCCTCCACTATGCAGGTATTTTTAAATTGTGCATTTTTTTGGGGGGGGGGGTATTTTCATTTTATACTGCATGACTAAAAATTAGAAAAATGCCTTGCACTCAATAACTATGTATTGAATGAACTAAAGATTGAGTGATTTAACTACTATACAGTGACTAAGAAAGAGTGAGCAGTCAACAAATGTCAGCTCTCCGTGTTGAGGAAAATCAACCAGTTTATGAAAACTGAAATCACCTATACCAAGGTCACAAACATTTTGTGTGAAAGGCCAGATACTAAATGCTTTATGACTTGGCAGCCGGAGAGTCTGTTGCAACTATTCAGCACTACCCTGAAGTGCAAAAAAAAAAGCTAAAGACAATAAGTAAATGAATGGGCATGGCTGTGTTCCAATAAAACTTTATGTACAAAACAGAAAGAAGCCATTTTTTCCCCCAAAAGATCCATGAACTCTTAAATAGAAATTATTGAAGGATTGCATCCCAAGACTCACTGAACCTCTTGCATCAAAGTATACCCTTACTGTATCTCTTGTTCTCAAACTATTATATTACTACTAGAGGCTCAGTGCATAAAAATTTGTGCACTCGCGGGTGGGGTGTGTCCCTCAGCCCAGCCTGAGCCCTCTTGCAGTCTGGGACCCCTTGGGGGATGTCCAACGACTGCTAAGCCGTTAGTAGGACATCCTTAGTGCTGCTGCGGAGTCAGGAGAGGCTCCCACCACCACAGCTGTGCTGGCCAGCCATGAGTTGGCTTCTGGCTGAGCAGACCTTCCCCTGTGGAAGCACCCTGACCATCAGGGGGCAACTCTTGCGTTGAGTGTCTGCCCCCTGGTGGCCAGTGTGCATCACAGCGACCAGTAGTTCCTGGTTGTTCTTCCTGTAGGGTCAATTTGCATATTACCCTTTTATTGTATAGAATCTTTCCCTAATCTGAATCAACTATTAAAAAACACACATTAAACCTGATATTCAAATCTCATAAATATTCTAATTTTGACCTCTCCTGTTGGATGAGTTCTAAGATAGGCAGAGTTTTTTCTTACTGCTGAAAGCAATAAATTCAGGTTGGTCTTATCCACAAAAAGTTTTGATAATATTGGAAAAAGCTAGAATTTGATATTTGCTTTGTGATAAGTTAGGCTCTTACCTTCTGCATGTTTTCTTCCTCCTGGAATATAAAATTTCCCTATCTATTCATGGTATTATATAGGCCCTGCAGGATGCCATTCAAAATTGTTCATTTTAACAGTGGCTCTGTCCCTTATATTCCTTGATAAAAGTCATTTCTCAATGATTTGGGATACCCATGATATTATTTTTTCTTAGAATATTTCAATGAGGAAAAAATACAAATGAAATTTGGAACCCTGCCACCCAGAAGTGGGGTTGTGCCAGATCTGTTAGTTACCTTCCTTCAGCCACTTTTCCTCTTAGAAAGTGACATTATTGCCCTGGCCGGTTTGGCTCAGTGGATAGAGCATCAGCCTGGTGACTCAAAGGTCCCAGGTTCGATTCCGGTCAAGGGCATGTACCTTGGTTGTGGGCACATCCCAGTGGGGGGCGTGCAGGAGGCAGCTGATCGATGTTTCTGACTCTCTATCCCTCTCCTTTCCTCTGTAAAAAATCAATAAAATATATTTTTTAAAAAATTAATAAAGTGACATTATTACAATCCATTTTACATACTTGCTTTAAGAGTTAAGTGATATAGTGAAGTCAACATAATTTTTCCTTTACATATCATGTGTCAACTGTTGGGGCAGACAATTTGATATAGTTTGTATCTCTAATATCTATGTATAGGTTCTAAACACATTTTAGATTTTTCTCAATAAACTTTATTATATTTAATCAGTTCTTCTTTATTATATAATTTTATGAAAATTTTAATCCCTTATTTGCCATTATGCTCCAGGTACTGTGTTATTGAATCTAACAATGTAGCTATGATCAGAAACTCGGTAAATGTTTTTGCATAAACAATGTATGGAAGAATAAAGAGAAAAAAATTGACTAATAAAAGTTTTACTTTTTATTGTTAAGGAGAATGTCTCTAGAGTCAACATAGTCAACTCCTCTGAAACAATTTAAATTTGCCTATCCCCTGAACTAACTTTGTGTTAGCCTCCTCCTTCTTTCTGCATAATAGTATCTCAAAACCTAAAAAGAACTTTTAATTAATAATTATGTGAATTTATTTTCCTAAGTTTCATAACAGCAAAATTATGTTAAATCATTATTTCAAAATCTAGTGCGAAACTAATGACAAAATGAAAACAGGTGCAGAGCACAAAGGTTCATAATTTGAAATTCTGCTATGTCTCATACATTTGCATATCTAAATACTTATGCCTGTCAGAGGGACAGAAATAAGGTATGTTCTTTTTTTTTTTTTTTTAATAAGGTATGTTCTGAATTATTATTAAGAAACCCCCTCAAAGCTTTATTTTGAAATGTGGGTAATATGTTGGAAAACCAATTAGAGATATAAAAGTAGATATTCAGGAAAGGACTATTGACAAGTATATTTAAATTTGCCATGCTCTTCCACTTTAAAACATAATACTAGTAATGTCAAATAGCTGTTTGGAGAAGGACATAGCTTACCTTTGAATCTTTAGTTTGCCATGTATTTGCTTCACCTGAATTAGTTCAGTTCATCAGTTTGCAGTGTTTGAATCAAATATTAATATGGCTCAAGTACATAAACAGTGATGGTATTTAACTGGAGAGGGTAAACCTCTGAATGCAGTCCATCTACTGTTCTAGAAGTTAATAGATGAGCCCTCATGTAAGAAGAAGAAAAATAAAACAGATTATAGGGGATAAGGGTCAGAATGTATGTGCAAATTCTTATGGGAGCAGATTGGAAATTTCTTTCAAATTACCTCCTCTGTAAAAAACATCACTTTTACTAGGGACAGGAAATGTGTAAATTTGATAACCATGGAAATACACACATCTAATGTCAAGTTTAGAAAGCAGATTTAAACAGTGATTGGTATTTAGGTATAAAAGTCAAGTCCTCTATTTACTTGCTTAAATAAATCATAATACTACTCAAGAGATGGAGTTCTTTACATTAAAAAAAATTATTTTATAATACAATAAAGAAACTTGTTTTGTTTTACTAAGTTAGACTTTGTATTTCAATAAGTATTTCATCATGAGTATTTTTCTGTACAATGTTTCCAGTCTATGTATTTTGAGGCTAATGGTGCTACAAAATGTCATACACTATACTCCACGAGCATTTTGCTTCTTACCATTGACTTTTCATGTGTTTATAAAGAATTTAGTTCTTCTTCCACATTCTTAAGAAATCTATTGATTCTGAAATGGACTACCAAACAAAATAGAGACAGATTCATAGATAGCAGACAGATAGTACTAGTGGGGAGCGGGAGAGAGAATGATTGGGAGGTTGGAGGGATTGAGCAAAAAAGAGAGAACTCATGAGCAGGGACAATCGTGTGGTGATTGTGGGGGAGGGGGAGGTGGAAGAGGGCATAGAGGGGATAAATAGTGATGGAAAAATGAAAAAAATAAATAAAATAAAAGATTAAACTATCATGATATTTCATGTGTTTTTCTATAGGGAAGAAGCAAGCTACAATATTATATAGTAGAAAAATTATAATGGACACTAACCAAGAGGGTCTTAATATCTCCTATTCATGGACGAAGGGGAGGGCAGTTGGAATGAGGGAGGTATAACTGTTTTTGCCAAAATCAGTAAGAACACATTATGAATTATATAAATATTAAATTGTTTTCTCTCTTTATGGTGAATGTCTTGCATTTCCAAGTATATGTGTTGGATAAACCATCTTGATTTAGATATATATTTTAAATGGATGGAGAGCTAGGCTCAAACTATAAACCCAGGGAACCCAACTGGAGAGACAAGATTGACAGAAATGGAGGAAGGAGATTATGCTTTCGCCTTGAGAATCCTTTGCCTCTGTAAGAGTTCTAAGTAAAAATCTTTGTTTTATATAAAATCTCAACATATATTTAAGTACTTTTTCAATTGGACCTACAGTTTTTTAGTTGTGTCTTAAACACAATGGATAATAATAATAATAATAATAATCAGATTTTCTTTTATTCTATCTTAAGAAAGAACTGCCTTAAAATGTAGATTAAAATGTTAAATATGTTTAAAGTTAAACTAATTTTTAAATGAGCATTTATACAGTAACAATTCAAGACACATGATTTGATACTTATTTCAAAAGAATATGTGCACCCCCATATTCACGGCAATGTTATTTATAATAGCCACGATTTGGAGGCAGCCCAAGTGTCCATCGGCAGATGAGTGTATAAAAAAGCTGTGATACACTTACACAATGAAAGACCACTTGGCTGTAAATAAGAAGGAAATCTACCCTTTGCAACAGCATGGATGGACCTGGACAGCATAATGCTAAGCAAAATGAGCCAGTCAGAGAAAGATAAATGCTATATGATTTCACTCATACCTGGAATCTAATGAACAAAATGAAGTAACAAACAAAATAGAGACAGACTCATAGATAGAGAGTAGGCTGACTGCTGTGGGAGAAGGCTGAGGCAGGCTGAGTGGAGGTGGAGGGATTGAGCAAAAAAAGAAATTAAAAAAAAAAGAACTAAAAAAAAAATGATACTCATTCTCCTCTCCTGATGAGTCAGGAGATTATAAAACAGAAAGATGGGATAATCAAATCTAAAAACACAAAATGAGACACTAAAGAAGGGGCGCCTGGAGTGTCTATGGCTTGCCCTGGCAAGAAGCACCTCCTGAGTAAGAAACTGGGAGGAAATGATAGATGTGCCTTAAGCAGTGATTACCAATGAGGATGATACGGAAAGAAGCTTTTCTAAACTATCAGTGATTTAAAAGAAAAGTATCAGCTATATTGAAGAAAAGTCTCAACTCTCCTTCTGTTTTTCCCATAGAAAATGATATGAAAAGGTATTGTCATCTGAAGAGGTGATTAAAAGTACTCAGCCAAAAAACTGCTATGCATTAATTAATATGGTTATATTTTTCTAGGTTATATGATGTTTGTGGAATATATCATCAATTAAAGTTTATAATTTGCTGTTCTCACATTACATAAATATTAATTAACCTTTATGCCTAAAAAAGAAAGAGAATGGGCAAGAGAGGACGCACCTCCTCAATAGCAAACCCAAACCAGTAGAAGCCTGTTGTTTATCTAGGAAACAATTGCAGAAAAGCTTCCCTAAGGATAGGATGTAAAACGATTCAGGTCAGAAATAATTACCAGAAGTTTTGAAAATTGAAAAGCTTTTATTAGTCACTGCGAAGGCTTGGATTGTTCATCCATTTAAGAATTTCATTAAGTTTTTGGAAAAATAAAGAGAAAATTTGAGTGACACTTGATGGAATTTTTTTCTTTGCTGTATACAGTATCTCTAAAAATTAATTATTGGGATTTTAATATATGTTGCTCACTTTAATATAAAACATTTAATATATTTCTGTATCTTATATCAATTGAAAGTCAAGAACTTAAACAGGCAATCTGTCTCATGTCATGGAACTCACAATGATGTTTCCAACATTGTTCATAATAGTGACTAGTTTTTTTCTTTTTATTTTACAACTATCCAGAAAGGAGAAATTTGATGTTTATATTTGGCGCTATTTTACTCTCCATCCTAAAAGAGTGTTAGGAAACAGCCTCCATAGAGATGGAAAAGTGGCTATTAAGTACTGAACAAATAATGACATTGTTCTTGCATTTAACCCTTTAATCACTTTCTGTTTAGGAATAAGAAGATAGTAGATAAGAACTTTACATTTAAGTGGCATAGGTAAACATGGTACTTGCCTTTTCCCACAACGACTAAAAATTACAACTAAATTACAGAACAACCGTCATTTAGAACCACCTGCAATCTGGCTGAATGGAAGTCCTACAACTAGGGAATTAAAGAAGAAGCCATATCAAACCTGGTTGGAGGGGCAGAGATATAGAACAGGCTGGTCCCACACCCACGTGTGGCAGATACAATTTGGGAGGGATATCTCAGCTGCAGAGGTGTCTCCTGAATATTCAGGGGTCGCATCCCCACACCAGTCCCCTAAGCACAGGGTTCCAGTGCCAAGAAGAGAAGTCCTCATAACCTCTGGCTGTAAAGAAACAGTGGGTATTGAGGCTGAGGACGAAATAGGGCCACTTGATTCCTAGGCATTTTCTCTTAAAGGGCTAAAGCACGGACTTCCTGTGGACTCCCCTTCTCTGAGCTCTAGTGCTGGGGCAGCAGCTTGAAAGACATATGGGAAGACATTGAATTGCCTGGCCTTTGGGCAAGAGCTGGGAGGGCAGCTTTCTACCAGACAGAAGTTCTGGCAGAGGTCATTGTTCCTTTGATGAGCCCTCCCCCCACAGAGACAGCAGGTAGATGCCATATCTGAGACTCCATCAACCTGGCTCACACTGTTCACTCGGCCCTAGTGATTACTCTGCTCAGCAAAGCTATAATTTAGAATCTAAGGACAGAAAAAAACCTTTCCAGGCAAGAAAATGCTAAAGTTAACGACCACCAAATCAATATAATATGAACTGTTAAAGGGTCTTTTTAAATAATAAGAAGAAAAAATATGAACAATATAATGGCAATAAATACATATCTATCAACAATTGAATAAAAAAAATGAATGAACAAACAGAACAGAAAAAGACTCATTGAAACAGAGACCATTTTGACAGATGGGAGGGGTTTTTGGGGGATGGGTGAAAAAGGTGAAGGGATTAAGAAGTACAAATTGGTTGTTATAGAATAGTCATGGGGATGTAAAGTACAACATAGGGAATCCTATCTAATAATAGACAAACATGGTAATTGACCATACCTTCGCTACACCTCCCATTGGCTAAGCAGCATGATATGCAAATTAGCCACCAACAAAGATGGCGGCTAATTTGCATACTGCAGGCAGGGTGGGACAGCGCAGCCGCCAGCACAAGCCACCATCCCAGGCCGCAGGCCAGCCCCAGAAGCTGCCCAGAAACGGGTGATCAGCGGGAGATGGGGGTCCCCTGCCCAGGCCTGACACCTCTGGCAGAGGCGTCAGGCCTGGGCAAGGGGCGAATCCAGTGATTGGAGGTTGATGGAGGTCGACACCTCTGGCCGAGGAGTCAGGCCTGGGTGGGGGTCGGAGCTGGCAATCAGGGATCTGTGGTCCCCTGCCCAGGCCTGAAGCCTGGGCCAGAGGCATCAGGCTTGGGCAAGGGGCAGAGCCATCAATCGGAGGGGTCTGGGGGGGTCCCCTGCCCAGGCCTGTCGCCTGGGCCAGAGGCATCAGGCTTGGGTGGGGGGCGGAGCCAGCAATCGGCGGGATCTGGAGTCCCCTGCCTAGGCCTGATGCCTCTGGCCAAGACGTCAGGCCTGGGCAAGGGCGGAGTCTGCAATCGGAGGGTGATGGGGGTCCCCTGCCCAGGCCTGATGCCTGGGCCAAAGGCATCAGGTCTGGGGAGGGGGAAAGGGGGAGCCAAGCTGGCGATTGGTGTGAACTACAGAGGAAACACCTTTTCTGACCACTCATTGGTTAAGCTCCCTGTATGACACTGGTAATATTCTTAGTAACTTGTGTAATAAGAATCCAAAAAGGTGATCTAGGGCTTTTCACCACACACCTGGCGAAAAAAATGAAAGTCCACTCTTGGAGGGCTAAAAAATGTCATATCCTGCCCTAGCTGGTTTGGCTCAGTGGATAATGCCTTGGACTGCTGATGGCAGGGTCTGAGTTCAATTATGACCAAGGGCATGTACCTAGGTTGCAGGCTTCTCCCTGGCCGGGGCCCAGGTCAGGGCTCATGCAGGAGGCAACCAATCAAAGTGTTTCTCTCACTTTGATGTTTCTCTCTGTCTTTCCCTTTCTCTTCCACATTCTCTAAAAATCAATGGAAACATATCCTCAGGTGAGGATAAAAAAATAATAATAAAGTAATTATTATTATATGAAAGACACATCTTGAAAATGTCTAAAGAAAGTTGTCATTTTTTCATGGTGAAGGGACTGGAGTCTGTGTTGATGAAAACACCTTGGTGGCTGCAGTGACTGGCAGTGGCTGCAGCAGCAGGGTGATGGGGCTTGTGCCTTCCCCTGATCAGCCCAGTCACCTCCCAGAAAGGGAGGCCAGACTGCGGCTTAGGCCCTATCCCCAAGGGGAGCAGGGAGCGGGCCTAAGCCGTACTAGGACATCCCCTGAGGGCTCCCAGTATGTGAGAGGGGGCAGGCTGGGTTGAGGGACACCCCCCACCCCAGTGCATGAATTTCGTGCACTGGTCCCCTAATATAGTCAATAATATTCTAATAATTATATATGGTGTCATATGGGTATGAGATTTATTGGGGTGATCATTTGATAAGTAATATAATATCTAGTCACTGAGGTGTACACCTGAAACTAATATAATATGTCAACTTTAATTGAAAAGTACACTTGAAGCCTATGTAATTTTATTAAGCAATGCCATCCCCATAAATTCAATAAAAAATAAATAAAAATTAAATAAATAGGATCAGACACTTGGAAGAGAGGTACATGCCCTTGACTGGAATCGAACCTGGGACCCTTCAGTCCTCGGGTCAATGCTCTATCCACTGAGCCAAACCAGCTAGGTCAAGAGAAGCTATTTTAATAAATAGCTGTCTTAGTCAGTAAATACAACATAGAATGTAACTTGAAATTAACCCTTTATATCATATGTCAGCTGAATATTTGTGCCAAATACTGGTGAAACATTCATTCCTGGCTATAACTACTGGCTATATATTTAAGTATATAAATTTAATATCCCCAGATCAAAAAATAGATGGCTTTGTCCATAACTTCCTCTTATTTGTTAACTGAAATTCAGGTGTCACCAAGCTATGACTCAAGGGACATATCTGTTACCTGGTTTTGTAGAATTAGGCCAGTAAAATAAGATAGATGATTACATTTTGAAAATTATCTAAGAAGTCTAGTAAAAATCATTCTGTGACATGTAAAAGTATATAAAATTCAAAGTTTAGCATCCATAAATAAAGTTGTATTGGAACCCTGACATACCATTCAATTACATATTATCTATGGCAGCTTTGCACTAGAATAGCACAGTTGAGTAGCTGTGACAGAAAAGGTTAGTCCCACAAAGCCTAAAATCCTTAGTATTAGGCCTCTTATAGAAAAAAAAAAAATCATCAACACCTTTAACTGTTAAATAATTAACAGTAGTCATGGTGCCCAAATATAAGTTGTGTTCTAGTTCCGGTACATCAAGGCCACTTCCCTGTAATCTCTCAATGCACTATTACAAGTTATATGACAAGTTATAAAATGTGGAAAAGAACTGTTCCCCACTCTTGGGAATCAAATGGCAGATGCCTTCTATACAACTCCCTCCAAAGGATATTTTTAAGCCCATTTTTTCCCAGATGAACAAAAATGGTTAGATGGAAAACGGCCAACATGTCTTAGCTGTGAGGCTGGGTCCTCCAAGGGTCACATGGCCCAATTTTACCCTGCAATTTTTTTATTCATTAAAAACAGATGGGTGCAATTCTCGCTAAAGAAGTTTTCAACCCTCCTAGGGACATTTGGAAATGTTTGCAGTCCTATTCACAAAATTCTCTTATAAACTGCAAACAAGCTACCAACATTTAATGAGTAGATAACAGGAGTGTGAAACATCTTGCAATGCATGTGACAGTGAAAAATTATCCCTTCAAAGATTTCAGCACAACTCATTGAGAATTACTGTTTTAAAGCATTTAAAGCAAAAACAAAAACAAACAAAATACCTTTCATTGTATGTCTTTCAAAATACAATAAAAAAGGATTTGGTGCCCATCTTGCTTGGCAACAACATACCACTAGAAAAATAATAACACCCAAATAGATGTTATATCCAAAGCTCACAGGCATGTTTTTACTGCCAACATTTGGAGAAAAGTTTTAAATGGCTTACTATTTTTTTCAAAAATAAGGTTATTTCAATTTAAAAATTTATGTTCTATCATGTAATATTTTAAAAAATATTGCCTGACCATATTGTTTAATTTTTTAAAATTACATTTGTTGGGGCAACATTGATTAATAACCTTATCTAATAAAAGCCTAATATGCAAATTGCTCAAATTGCGGAACAACCTGCAGAACAACCAGTTGCTATGACACGCACTGACCACCAGAAGGCAGATGCTCAACACAGGAGCTGCCCCCAGCCCACAGTCCCTGACGAGTGGCAGTGGCGGGTGGCGGGGGCGGGGCCAGCAAATGGTGACACCAGGCCAGCCAAGGTGGGTGTGAGCAGGGGGTCCCCCAATTGCCTCACTTGTCACCCTACAGATCAGCACTTTTCACCAGCCAGGCCTAGGGATTCTACACATGTATGATTTTCTTGCACTGGGCCTCTAGTATTATATGTTTCAGGTCTACAATTTTATAATACATTATCTGTATATCCATTGTGTGTTCAACACCCAAAGTCTAGTCTCCTTCCATCACATATATTTAACTCCATTTATCCTCTTTATCTGCCCCAGTCCCCTTCCCCTCTGGTAACCACCAAACATTAAAATGATCTCCGAACTATATCATGAATGAACACCTTGACCATTTAAGTTATATTCCAATTTGTATATATTCTTTCTGAAATGAGTCATTTTTCTTTAGCCAATGGTTAGGAAGTTTATCTTCTCATAGATTTTTATCTCTGACAGAGGTACTGGTAATATTATTAGTGGACTCAATTAAATTGACACATATGTGTTAATTTAACATTAGAATGAAGCAATTTTTTCCATTCTTAACATTGTAGGTCAATATTAGACCTATTGATACACTGGATTAAAGTCAGATACTTTAACAGAACATGTAATAAAAACAATTCCAGGATTTTTAAGCTGAATTAGTAAAATAAATTCATAATGAATTATGGGTAGTTATAATTTTAGTACAGTTCATAATCATCCAGTTTTGCCCTATAAAATATTGAACTAGTACTGAAGGCTCAGTTTTGGTTTAATTCATTACATATTACTAATTTGTTCTGTATGTACATGTGACATATATAATGACTCATATTAAAATATCACTTTCACTTTCCTAAACCTGTAAAAGGAAGTTTTTTTATTCTAGTGATTATCTTTCCTCAAAATAAAATGAACATTCTTTGGTCACAGACAGATTGTGGGGAAGTCTAACTAAGTAGAAATGCAAATTCTCGGTCGGTTTAGGCATCTTGAGTCAGAGTGGAAGAGTCACAAGTGGATTCTCATGACAACTGGCCCAACTCTAGGGCAGAGTTGACTGTTTCCCACAGGATCCTGTTATGCTTACACTATACAGTCCATTTCACTATTTTCCTCCAAGATAAAATATTATTAGTATTTGAGTGGAATCCATGACATTTGGTGATACTTTATGCAAAAGCAAAATTCTGTTAAAATATAAGTTTTGTCCTGATGATTAGGTCATGCATGACCTAATGTCTTCTACTTGTGTATTGTTAGAAGGTCCAATGTCTTTATGCATGGAAGGTAAACACCAATCCCAATAATTTGATTTAGGAATCTGATATGATTTCACAGAACCATGTCCATTTTAAGGCAGATTTTTTTTAAAAGACTACGCAGTTTATATATCCATTTATTGGCTTTTCAGTTTCTACCATCTGCTTTCAGGGAACATCTACAGCATCTTGTATTGTGAATATTTTCCTAAGATATGATGTGTATGACTTTTAATTTTTCATACATTTATTTTTGCACAGCAAATTGGCCTGTAAAAACCTTAACTTCAGGGTCTAATCATTAGAACATCAGTGGCCAAATCAGTATCTATATATGCATATCTATAATAATAAGAGCATAGTATGGTAATTAGACTGATATCATTCCATAAGTCCTTCTGGACAAAGCTGCCATAGTGGGGGCCAAGGCAGAGGTGGCTAGGGGCAATCAGGCAGGCAGACAAGCAGTTAGAGGCAATCAGGCAGGCAGAGTGGTTAGGGACAATCAGGCAGGCAGGCAGAGGGCTTAGGGGCAATCAGGCAGGCAGACAGAGTGGTTAGGGGCGATCAGGCAGGCAGGCAGAGGGCTTAGGGGCAATCAGGCAGGCAGACAGAGTGGTTAGGGGCGATCAGGCAGGCAGGCGAGTGGTTAGGGGAAATCAGGAAGGCAGGCAGAGTGGTTAGGGGCAATGGGGCAAGTAGGCGAGTGGTTAGGAGTGATCAGGCAGGCAGGCAAGTGGTTAGGAGTGATGAGGCAGGCAGGCAGGCGAGCAATTAGGATCCAGTGGTCTCAGATTGCAAGAGGGTGCAGGCTGGACTGAGGGACTCCCCCCCAATGCACGAATTTCACGCACCTGGCCTCTAGTATATTTATAAAAATCATGCTGCACCTCTGACACATGCTGAGTATATGTACCTTTAATTGCACTTAATTCTGCACAAAGAAACTAGGTCAATTAATCCTCTTTGTAAAGACTCACTTGAGGCCAGGTATAGATCAGTTGAAACCAACTATTGTGTTTGACAGTAAAAGTTGAGGAGCCATTTATAAGTCTCTCAGCAGCTCTAATGTGTAAGGACGGCAGCACCTAGGAGATGAGCTTCAAGGATTCTCTTAGTCCCCTTTAAGGCATTGCTCTTCCCCAGAGACTTCCTCAGTAAAGAAGTCAGGGTTTTAAAAAGAAATAAAATTTTCATGATATTGGGATTTGCCTTAATCTACTCATGTCTCTTCCATTAAAGGGAAACTCAAGTGCCCATTCATCTATGGCAACAAAAGAACTACTCAAAGAAGGCTGAGTAAGCGTGTAAGAACTGACATTTAAATGCAGTATTCTATTTTGAAATGCAGGGACCAAGCTCTGCAAGGACCCGCAAAAGCTAAATGCTGTTATATTGGCAAGAAGAGACACCTGTGGAGCATCATCTTGATTTGGGCAATAAGCACCAAAAACACGTAGGCATCAAACTTGTCTCTGAGGCTCTTATGTAACTGAAATGTTGGGGCCCCTTGAAAATTCATATGCATTTTTAGTTATCTGATGAAAACACTACAACCTAATAACCAGGTACATGATATGCAGATCTCAGAAATAAACCATGCTAAAAAGTATTTTCCTGAATTTTTCTCTGAAGAATAACTGTACTCCCAATGAGTACTTATGTGAGAAAATGACTTCTCTTTTTCCCTGTTGGATGACTCATTTCCTTTCAAGCATTTACTTAATAAGAGAGATTAGTGCTTCAGTTAAATTTTTTTCCCCTAAATCTCCCTGTTCATCATGCCATCTAGGCAGTAGGTTATGTTAACTTTGGGTTATGTTAGGCCATATTATGTTAAATACTGACATTCAGATATCGATATAATACTTAGGAATTTAAGTATCTCTGTAGCAGAGAAAAACAAATAAATCACTGTCTCAAATAAGTAAGGTCAAATTTATACTGATGCTTAGAAATATTATCCTCAAAATCATTAAAGTCAGAAATGACATAACAGTGAAAGAATTATTTATAAAGAGCTGCCAATATTGAATGAACAATAACAAAAACATTGAATTCATAGCACTAGTACCACCTCAACTTATTTTTTATATTAATCAGGTAATGGTTGCCGGGAGCCGGTCCATCCTTGCTGTTTCAAGGGACCTGGCATATATGGCATACTGTTCTTAATATGTTTGCTCACCTTCTTGGCACTATGTGTTTTAACCAAGGTCACCTCTCTGAGAAAGGTTGTTTCCCCAGGTAGGGGTTTTCCCCTGAAGTTAGGGAGGGAATAAAACCCCTTAACTAAGTGCCAGGCGGTTAATTAATCACTTTAACTATGAACAATCATGCTTAAGCTACATAATCTTTACTCTCTGGAATGGAGATAAGAAACGCCCTAACCTTTGGAATCGAGATTGATAGGATTGGAATCAACTGGTATAAATACAGATGTAACAAGACAACAGGACACAGAACCTAGACACAGAACCTAGACACAGAACCTACACAGAACCTGGAGACAGAAGAACTTTGCTGGAGAGAACATGGCAAAATATTCTGGACAGAAACTGGAGACAGAACCTAGAGACAGAACCTAGCAAGGGAACATGGCAAAAGATCCTGGACAGAAACTGGCCACAGAACCTAGAGACAGAACCTGGATAGAACATGGCAAGAGAACCTGACTAGAACCTGGTGACTGAACCTGGCTGGAGAACCTAGCGAGGGAACATGACTACAGAACCTGGCTGGAGAACCTAGCAAGAGAACATGGACACAGAACCTGGCTGGAGATCCTGACCAGAACCTGGCTAGAGATCCTGGCTAGGCTGCTGATCAACTGAACACTGTCTCCGTGTCATTCCTTCTTCGCCGACTCCGTCCACACCTTTGGACAGGGCCACCTCTCTTTTGCACAGTCTATGTTGAGGAGTTAAAAAAAGGAAATGTTAAGACATGCTATTCCCAGTTCCTCCACTCTGAAAAAAATAGTTGTGACTTGGCTTAATCTTATTTCAAAAAAAATAAGTTCAAATAATTTTTTTTAAGCAGGAGCTTCTGAGATTCCTACTATTTGTGTGGTCTTATTATGTTCTTCCTGTTGAAGGAAGATCTTATCTTCTCCCCATGATTAACAGAAATCAGTTCTGATGACAAACTTTGGGTAATTTAAAAATATCTCCAGAAATTTCTTTGTCCTCTGTGTAGTGTTGTAGTGTTAGGACAATGTAGTTATTGCTTGAAATTTCAATGTGCTAATAAGCATGAACCTTAGGCACCAACATAAGATTATTGTCCTTTCTGTCAATAGCCAAATAAGAGCAAGAAAAAGGGAGGAGTAGTATATAATCTGTGTTTTCTCTCCGCCAACCACCATCTAAAGCCCAAGGAAATATAAGGGGAAGAAAAGGCTTGGCTTCCAAGCCTATCCCCACACAATGGCAATAAGCCCTCAGGAGAAGACATTTAATTGTCCTTGAATAAGGCAGACACAGACACGGATAAGTTCTTGTACTACTATCTTTTTATTCATTGGCTGAAGTCTACCCCAGGGAAAACATGACTTTGGCCTAAAATCCAAGGTAGATTTTGAAAGAGATTGTAATGAACTAGATTCTTTGAAGCAAAATTATATGTCTGAGAGTAAACATAAAAGAATGAGGTTAACCAGAAGAACTAGTCCCATCTTTGCATTTTGTCTCAGGACCACAAATCATACTCATCATTCCCTAACCCACTCTACATTATAAATTACCTTTATCTTAACTGCTACCTCTGCCAATCCCTGTAGCATATTTGATGTTTTGATTTGAACTCATAGCTAAGGGGTCTGAATCATTGGTAAACTTTCTCTAGTTTGACACAAATTGTTCAATAAACATTTGTTGCAAGAATGAATTATGTTCTTTAATATAAGAAAATTCATAGAATAAAAATCTAAGCATGAACAAGCTTTTAAATGATTCTGTCTTTAAACTCCACAATGACAATTGAGAGATGTTCAGACACAATTAATAATGTAGATGGATGCTCATATTTTAAAATGTGCTTCTTAGTCTAATGGATGTTTTCTTCAAAATAAAAAAAAAATGTATTTTAAGGCAGAATGATTCTAATGCAGATTAGATATCAAAAAAACATGGGTGTTTCAGTAAATCTGAAGCTTGTGTTTATTTGCATCATGCAATTGTGACACTTTCATTTGAATAAAGAAACAATAGAAAACATTCTGAAGCAAAAAGTAAAATTTATTCATGAACATGATATTATGAAATCATGCTTTTAATCTGATAAACTAGATAGTACTTTGTGGGGGAAATTGCCATATCAAAATGAATTTTAAGAGAGATTAAACTATGCCAGGGCAAAAATTTCTGATGGCTGCTAATAGTTTTACTTTACAAAAATATAACACAGCAAATGACTATAAAATAAAACCTCTGCTTGTTTATTATTCAGAAATTCTACTTGTGTTTAAAAGCTTTAGCAATAAAGATTTCTATTTATGCAAAAAATTAGTTAAGCAGCATATTTCAATATAAAATGATTGTGTAAGTTTGAGATTAGCTGAATAAGTAATAAATATACATTGTTTCTGGACTCTTTTTCTTTCAGCCTCAATGAATGAGAAAGAAAAATTCGTAGAGGATGACCTGAATTAATTTCTACAAGTTTTTTTCCTACATGATCTTAGAGTGGTATTTAGAATAGATGCAAATAATGTTAAAGCAATAAATGGATGTCTCTGAAATGCTTATTATGGGTCACTCCATGCAAGTTCAAAAGGTCATTTCTCCATAAATAAATACATTTACTGATATAAAAATATATTGATTAAATGTATTGCCTAAAATCAGATTATTTGGTTGAAATATTAGTTTCAACATTTATTATTTTTGTGTTTTAACTAATTATTATTTATCTATATTCCTCATTTTCTTCACTTTCAAAATAGGCAAAATGATAAATACCCTACAAAAATAAAAACATCATTTCTTTTTGAAAATTATATATAATTACAAAATAGAGGAGGGGGGAAGAGAGAGGCTGGGTAAAGAAGCATTTACTTGTGCCAGGTATAAATTTACATGCTGAAAACTTATCTTTCATTCATTCTGCAAATTTGTATTAAGTGCTTATTATTGTCCAAGTTTCTTGTTATTCACTGATTATGCAAAAATGAACATCCTGTAATTGTTCTTTCCTCAAAAAGCTTGTAATCAAGTGATGGAGGAAACAAACATATAAATTAAATACATAAAGTAATTGAAAATTCTCTCTTAAAGAAATGAGGTGAAAAAAGTGACTAAGAGAGAAAAACAAGGCCACCCAGTTTAGGTGGTATAGTCAGGTGAGACTTCTCAGAGTGAGTAATACCTAAGTTGAGACCTGCAGTATGAAAAAAAAGAAAAAATGTGTGAACTCAGCCAAGATGAAATGGCAAGAGAGTGTCAGAACAATAATGACTAAATGATGATATATAAATATGACTTATAGCCCACTTGTCAAATTTACTAAAGTTCAAAAAAAAGAGCACTGCCTTTGAGTATATAGTGAGGTTAAAACAGATAATGCAAATAAATAAATAAATAAATAACCATTAATGTAGTTTCTAAAATGTAGTATTATAACTAAAGAATTTTTAAATATCTGGACATATATATGTGTAAAATATGTCATATTACTATTTACATGTAAACAAAAATCTATATGAATATAAATATTAATATAAGTATCTATGTTATTTTCTAGTATTAAAGACAATATTATTGACTAATGAGTATGAATTCTTGATTCAGAAATATTTTAGCAGTTTTTAGTCTAAAATTAGCCAGATATCTAAGGACTATTAATCCTTTAGATAAGTAATCATTATGTCAATGACAAAGGTTTCCAAATATTGCATTTAAAAAAAAGCTCATAAAATTAAAGAATATTTATATTTTCGGGGCATTTTAATAATAAAGACTATAGAAATATAATCCAGAAATTGCCATAGCAATAAATATGTAAGAGGTTCTTTTCCCCTTTTTTCATGAAAAACTTAAAATTGGGATGATTTGGGGTAATATATATATATGTATATATATTTATATATTTATATTTATATTTATATTTATATTATCACAATATAATTTGATCTTATAACTGATTACTCAGTTAGAAGGGCAGGATGTCTACAAGACTGAAAAATTGAACTAATTATCAGTTACTTCATTGACCATTGGTTTAGGAATGTGCTAGAATATTTATCGAATTTTATATTCACCATTAGCAAACATAGAAACCCATTACTGAATTACAATACTTACTATGGCACATAATGTGATGTGATTCAAGAGTGTTTAGAGAAAATTTAGGGAAAACAAAACACTATTTACATAGTTTTTTGGTTTTCAAGAATATGCTAATTTTAAAATACTCTAGCTTATTTAAAAACTTTGACTAATATTACTGAGATTGTTAAATTATGTGATCCTTTAAGCCATATATTGTCTGCATCACCTTTATTTTAACCTTTGAGGCAAGGTACTATTGGTCTTTTCATAAACAGAACAATTCCAAGATCCCAGACTGAAACTTACTATTTTATAAGAACCATTCCCATGGAACATGTGAGCCAATTTTTAAAAGGCTTTATTAGAAAGCCTTGTCCTCTCTAGTTCTCTCACTCACCCGCCCCACCCTCACCTTTACACAGTATGTGACAGAAACAAGAGATGGCCAAGTTTACAAATCTCAGTCTCACTTCCTCAGAAGAACATTTCCCATCAAACAGGCTCTCTCTCTCTCTCTCTCTCTCTCTCTCTCTCTCTCTCTCTCTCTCTCTCTCACACACACACACACACACACACACACACACACACACACCCCTTCCCTTATTCTGGCCAAGGGAGAAGCAGCTCAGGGATCCCAAGGCAAAATAATGGGAAAAAAGGAGTTTCATTATGCAGCAAAAATAATACTCTATTCCACAAAATACATATATTCTTTTAAAGAACATGTTTTTCTACCATGTTCTAGTTCCTAAGTTTACAGCCATGGTTTTCTCCATCTATAATTAGATGATAGTCCTCATTAGTAGATCTTTAGTAAGCATTGAAATATGTAATTGATTTCAGGGGTAGCTGAAAATTTGATGCTTCTTCCTCATAGGTCTCCCAAATATCTAATCTGTGTCTCAATTTTTTAAATCATTTTTTGGAGTTCAAGTATTATCCATTTTAAAAGTGTTAATGCATCTAAGACAGGTAACAACTTTGTCACAATACCTGGACTGAAATTCATAACAGCACTATCTAGAATTTTGAGAAATTGTATCAAAATCTCCAAATGAAGAGAAATCAAGTTAGTTCTATTTCTAATAGATATATTAAGTTTGTATAGCATGGTTATTTCTATATAACATTTAGGTAATATTTTAATACTTTCTATGCTTAGACATCAACATATGAATACTTGATATTTTTTAATCCTAAGGGTAATCCTGTAAAATAGGTACCACTATTATCACCACTAGTACATAATTGAGGGGTTAGAAAAGTTATCAAAAGTTAGATCTGGGGTCCTGACCAGTTTGGCTCAGTGGATAGAGCGTCAGCCTGCGGACTGAAGGATCCCAGGTTCGATTCCAGTCAAGGGCATGTACCTTGGTTGCGGGCACGTGCCCGGTGGGGAGTGTGCAGGAGGCAGCTGATCGATGTTTCTCTCTCATTGATGTTTCTAACTCTCTATCCCTATCCCTTCATCTCTGTAAAAAATCAATAAAATATATTTAAAAAAAAAAAAGTTAGACCTGGGATTAAAATCTAAGACTACTGTGTCTAAGATTTTAAGTATAAGAGGAAACAAGTACAATATTTCCAGAATCCTGGGTATTGTTTGGAAGAGCAGGCTACACCAGGATAACAGAGAAGTCAAGAATAAGACTGATTGACTCACTAGTAGCTTTTATGGGAACACTATGTTGGAGGAAGGTAAAAAACAAATTTAATTTACTTTACGAATTTGCCCAAACTACTATCTCTTATACTGTAAGTTTCACAGTTTATTTCTCATGTTTGAAACCAGTTGTTAAGTCACATCTTGTATTCCTTACCATCCCCCCACTGGAACAAATTTCTTCATGTTTATTAAACTTTCCACATAGGCCTTCATTTCTTTTTTTTTAAATATATTTTTATTGTTTTTACAGAGAGGAAGAGAGAGGGATAGAGTTAGAAACATCAATGAGAGAGAAACATTGATCAGCTGCCTCCTACACGTCCTCTACTAGGGATTGAGCCCACAACCAACGACCCTTCTGCCCATGGGGCCAGCACTCTATCCACTGAGCCAAACCAGTTAGGGTGGGCCCTCATTTCTTAATTCTACCATTATTTACTATGAGGCTACCATTTTCAAAGCACTCTGATAGATTGATGAGTTACTTAAATAGGGTCAATATTAGAAGCAATAAGGCTCATGATACAGATAGCTCAGGTATTTGAGATAGAGTTTCTTAACCAGTCATCACACTGGGATTAAGTCAGGAAATTAAACGCTGCTATACTCTTTCATGTAGGGAAGCTCAAGACTTGATTGGAAAGTTTGTAAGGAGGAAATTCTGACCTAGGGGAGTTGGTTGAAGGCAGCCTCCCCTAATTGTTCCTTGACCTTTACAAACAAGTCTGTGTATGTGTGGACCCTCAGGTGTTTACCAGAAACTTTATGCTTAATTTTTAGGTGTCCCTGCTTAAAGGACAATGAAGACACATGTGTCCTCCCAAGATTACTTGCTCTACTGATTGTATCTAAAAGATAAACTTTATCCCAAACTGCTATTATAATAGCTGTCTGGTTCCTATAGCCAGGCAGTCCCTCAGCCCTCTCTTTCACAGCAATCATGTGTCAGATTAATCATTCATCCATCGCTCAGGTTCTGCTGGTCAGCCCTGGCACTTTCACATCCTATATAATAAAGAGGTAATAGGCAAATTGACCCTCACACCCTCATGTCATCACAAGATGGCTGCCCCAATGTCGTCACAAGATGGCCAGCAGGGGAGGGCAATTGGGGGAGACCAGGCCAGCAGGGGAGGGCAGTTGGGGGTGAAATCAGGCTGGTATGGGAGTGGTTATGGGGCAATCAGGCTGGCAGGCAGAGGAAGCTAGGGGCAATCAGGCAGGCAGGCAAGTGAGTGGTTAGGAGCCAACCAGTCCTGGATTGCAAGAGGGATGTCCGTCTGCCAGTTTAAGCCCAATCCCTGTGCGCCTAAACCAGCAGTCAGACATCCCTTGAGGAGTCCCAGATTGGAGAGGGTGCAGGATGGGCTGAGGGACAGCCCCGCATGCACGAATTTTGTACATCGGGCCTCTAGTTGTTTTAATAATCATGAGAACCATGTAACTTTGAAATTGTATTTAATATACTTAAAGGTTGAATATCCAAAACTCTCAAAGAGTAAAGACTAGGTAAAAATATTTAACTTCACAAAACAATATAAATGATACGCATTAAATTTATTGCTAAGTAGTTTTCACATTTCTCAAAGTTATGTGGTAAAACAAAGGTTATGCTGTAGTTTTTCAGCTTTAGAAGAATTGCTAAAAATGCATTTTACACTATCAATCAAGTTGTATGTTACTTCATTTAAAGAGCGTCATTGGAAATATAATGCTTCTGCTGAAGGCTTTTACTCATGCAACCTTGCTTTTATGGAGTAAACAAATGACAGACATTGGTTAGCATTGTGATTATGCTTTCTGCATGGGCTCTAAAATTATAGTTAGTTGATTAGGTTGAGAAGACTTAAAATGTCAGAGAAACAAAATAGGGAATAACAACCAGAGAGAGATCAGACCACAAATTAAGGTGTATGCAGTTTGTTGTAGGGTATAATTGAGGGCATCTACCCAGTGAGAGATGACAACTTTGCTAAAACTGGAATTAGCAGTTCATGTAAAGACATCTTTGATATGGAAAAACACAGTACAACGTCAAAAGAACAAGCAATTTTCTGGCTTAAGCTATTGGGTTATAGCTTTTCTTGCTAAAAAGTATGACATTTATTCGTTCATCCATGACAGACACTTAGGTTATTACCATATCTAAGCTCTTGTGGATAATACTGCAATAAACATTGAAACACAGATATCACTGTGAGATACTGATTTTATTTTCTTCAGATATATAGACAGAGGAGGAATTGCTGGATTCCAGGAATTGTATGGTACAGCCATGTGCTGCTTAACAATGAGGATGTGTTCTGATAAATGTCATTAGGCAATTTTGTCATTGTTCGAGCATCATAGAGTTCACCTACACAAACCTAGATGGTACAACCAACTACACACCTAGGCTATGTAATATAGCCTGTTGTCCCTAGGCTACAAGTTCTGTACAGCAGGGTACTGTACTAAATGCTGTAGGCAACTGTGACACTATGGTAAGTCTTTGTGCATCTAAACATAGTAAATTATAGTATAAAATTTTTTTAAATATTACACCTTTATATGGAACTTACCCTGATTAGAGCTTACAGGACATAAGTTGACCTGGGTAAGTCACAACTGACCCAGAGATGGGAACTGGAAAGAAATAATTTGAGGGAAGGGTAGAGAGAGAATTGCTTGGCAGAAGTTTTGTTTTGACTACTAGTAAGTTATTGTGAAATATCAATTGTGTATTACCTGGAGATGTCAAATAGAAAATAGAATACACAAGTCCAAGTAAAGGCTGAAAATAGAGATTTGGAAATCATGCACCAATCTCAGTTAAATTAGAAACCATGAAATATGATGATGTAATCTGGAGAGAATATTTCCATGGCAAAGAGAAGGCTATTCATATCAGAGTCTTAGGACTCTGTAACATTTTAAAACTTGATCAGCACAGTTTAATCCAGGGTTGATGAGTAAAAAGAGATGGTTTATGAAGTAGGAGAAAAGCCAAGAGAATATGGAGTCCCAGAAATTTGCTGTCTCATGAAGAGGGAAGGGTTATATCAAATGCTGCTGACATGTCAAATGAGAAGATCCAAGGAGTGATAACTGGATTTGATTACATGACATCTATGTTGACTGTACAAGAAAACCTCTGTGGAGTGGTGGGGATTAAAGCCTTATTGAAATGGATTGAGGAGAGAATGTGAGAGAATGGTTTGGAAACAAGAACTTATGAACAGTTATTACCAGACTAGAGGCCCGGTGCATGAAATTCATGCACGGGGGGGGGGGGGGGAGCAGGGGGGAAGCGGGGAGGGTATGTCTCTCAGCCCAGCCTGCACCCTCTCCAATCTGAGACCCCTTGAGGGATGTCCAACTGCCCGTTTAGGGGTGTCCGACTGTCCGGTGTGGGATCGGGCCTAAATAGGCAGTCAGACATCCCTCTCACAATTCAGGACTGCTGGCTCCCAACCGCTCACCTGCCTGCCTGCCTGATTGCTCCTAACCACTCCCCTGCCAGCCTGATCAACACCTAACTGCTCCCCTGATGGCCTGGTTGCCCCCAACTGCCCTCCGCTCCTGGCCTGATCCCCCCAACTGCCCTCCCCCGCTGGCCTGGTCCACCCAACTGCCCTACCCCTGCTGGCCTGCCCCCCCAACTATCCTCCCTTGCAGGCCTGGTTACCCCAACTGCCTCCCCCTGTGGCCTGGTCACCCCCAACTGCCCTCCCCCTGCTGGCCTAGTCCCCCCTCCAACTGACCTCCCCTGCAGGCCATCTTGTGTCCAAATGGGAGCAGCCATCTTATGTGTTGAGTGATGATCAATTTGCATATTACTCTTTAATTTGATAGGATATGTTGCTATGAAATGGAAACATGGAAATAGAGGTGTTAACTAGAGATGTTTGCAGGGGTCCAAGGATGTTTTCTACTTTAAAAGAGACAATATAGAATTACTAGCATGATTGTGTATTGGGGAAGTACATATAAAGAGGGAAAAATTAATGATGATGGAGAAGGAGATAATTATAGAAGACATCAGGTGAGAGAAAAGAAAATCTAGAGCACACATGGAGAGTTTGGTCATTGACAAGGCTAGGCTCATAACATTCATATAGTAAGGGGACTGAAGTTAGTAATTGTGGGCAAGTTTGATTAAAAAAATACACATCAGGTTTAGGGATTGAGAAGCAAGTAGGAAGCACTAAGAGGCTAAAGGGGTTAGAAAATAGTGAATTTAGAAAAGGAAATGTGAATATAAAAGTAAATTACACTAAAATTTCCAGGCACGTTGAGTGTCCATTTGAAATCTGGGCCCTGGGTTTTAACTGTAGTCAATTAGGACAGTGACATTCAGTTGCTAGGTCCAGATATGGATTAACTGTCATATAATGTTTAATTGGGGTTGTGATTTGTTAGTTGATACTGACAGAGTAATATTAAGTGAATAGCTTTAGAAAATTTGGCAAATATTTTATGCACCAAAATTTGTGTACTCGGTGGGGGTATTCCTCAGCCCGGCTTGTGCTCTCTCGCAGTCTGGGACCCCTCAGGGGATGTCCACCTGCTGGCTTAGGCCTGCTCCCTGGGGGGATTGGACCTAAGCTGGCAGTCAGACATCCCTCTGGCAGCCCAGGAGCCCTCGGGGGATGTCCACTTGCCAGCGGGGAGCAGGCCTAAGCTGCAGTCGGACATCCTTAATACTGCTGAGGAGGCGGAAGAGGCTCCCGCCACCACTGCTGTGCTGGCAGCTGTCAGCCTGGCTTGTGGCTGAGCAGAGGTCCCCCTGTGGGAGTGCACTGACCACCAGGGGGAATCTCCTGCATTGAGTGTTTGCCCCTTGGTGGTCAGCGTGTGTCATAGTGACCAGTCATTCCCAGTTGTTCTGCTGTTAGGGTCAATTTGCATATTGCCCTTTTATTATATAGGATAGAGGGCTGGTGCATGGGTGGAAGCCGGATGGTTTGCCCTGAAGGGTGTCCTAGATCAAGGTGTGGGTCCCACTGGGGTGCCTGGCCAGCCTGGGTGAGGAGCTGATGGCTGTTTGCAGGCTGGTCAAGCCCCTCAGTGGGGACCCTTACCCCATGGGGGTGTGGCCAGACTGGGTGACGGGCTGAGGACCATTTTCACGCTGGCCACAGCCCCTTCACGATGGGAGGTCGTACTGGGGTGCCTGGCCAGCCTGGGTGAGGGGCTGATGGCTGTTTTCAGGCTGGCCATGCCCACGGGCTAGAAGCAGGTATCTGGGAACTATTTAACTTCTATAATTGAAACTTTGTTGCCTTGGTCCAGCTCAAAGGTTCCCAGCCCTTCCTTGAGTGGAGGCCAGGCCAGCTGGAAGCAGATATCTAGAATTTATTCATCTTCTATAATTGAAACTTTGTAGCCTTGAGCGGAGCTCAGGGCCAACAGGGCAGGCGGGAAGCTTGGCTTCCTCCATCACTGGCAGCAACTCAAGCCTCCTGCTCACTCCAGCTCCGTGGCCGCAATCTTTGTGACAGAATGAAGGAGTGATGGAGTGATGGTTAATTTGCATATTACTCTTTTATTAGATAGGATTAGTCTAGTAAGTACCAGAAAAATAGTGCAGAATGAACACTGAATCAGAGATAAACTTAATTTTTAAGACTTACTCTTTAAGGCTGAAGGGCGATCCTAGATGCTATTACCATATTTAAGTATGTTATTAATCTTGCCTTTTATATGTCATGATCTCTATGTTTCATAAACATATTAAATTTTATTTAAAGCTATATTTTACTTTAAGCAGTGAGAAATGTATCTAAAGTAGGATTTAAGAGGATAATAGAGTAAAACCCACATGGGTTTAAACTGTGGTACCACTAAATAGTTATGTTTTCCTGGACAAATTTAAAACTTCATGTAATCCACCAGGCTATATAATCATTGAATAACAGCACAGATATGATATCCTACATCTGGCATAAAAAAATATTAATAAATATTTGCTAACCAGGTGTACTGGTTAATAATGTGGATTTTGTAATCAAAGAAAACACGATAATTTTAAGAGAAACATCAAAAGTGCTTTATTTAAAGTAATGTCCATCGCTAGCTACACATTTCCCCCATCTTTCAGGTAATTTGTGGATACCGTCCAATAGAACTTTTCTTGTTTTGAGGCAAACTATTCAGAGACTCAATTTTCCACTTCTTTCGTATGTTTTGAAGTGCTGCTCAGAAAGTGTGTGTGCGCGCCATCGATCAGAACAAGTGGTAATCTGAAGGAGCAATGTCTGGTGAATACAGCGGGTGGGTTAATATTTCCCAGGCAAGATCTTTTAATGTCTCTTTAACTGGTTTTGAAGTGTGTGATGGCGTGTTACCATGAAGCAAAATTACTTTGCCATGTCTTCTGGCCCCTTCTGGTCATTTTACGATCAAAGCATGGTTCAAATTGACCTGGACATTCTTTGTCTTTCACATCAAAATCATCACTTAAAGCAGCATTCACAAGTATCTTGAGATGGAGCATATTCACCATAAGCTTCCCAAAGTATACGATAACTTTCAGTAGCACTTTTCTTTAAAATAAAGCAATGAATTAAAACTTTCCGCAAATGCTCTTTTTTTGGCACAAAATTTGACATTTTTAAGCATAAAAATATTTATATTTCAGATAATTTGACATGAAGTTTTGAAGTTTGCTGTCAATACAACAAAATAGTATACATACCAAATCACATATATATCAACATATGTGTAACTCCATCTATTGAAAAAAATCCACATTATTAACTGGTACACCTGGTATATTGCTATTTTTCTATTGTTATTAAGTTTTTGTCATTGTTAATACTTATATGAAGAAACTATCAGATTTTCTTTAAGTCAGATTAACCATATTGTTTTGCCTAAAATCTCATAGAAAAATAATGAGACTATCAATTGTGTACTTATATGTTTCCCTCTTATACCTATAAAGCTATCTAGATATACTTGTGAACTTCATACATGCCTCCCATTTTTTATTTTTTCTGAGTCCAGAATTCCCCCCCTGAGTTCAGTGAAAATAAAGCTAATCAATTATTTCAGAAAGTACAAATCCCTTAGCCTTCTTTAATTCTCATAATTCTTGGGTTCTCAGCAAGATATAAAATTCTATCCCCTTTTCTTAATCCTCATCTGAGCATATTTTTAAATTATTATTATTGATTTTAGAGGGAGAGGAAGAGAGAGAAAGAGAAAAATCAATGTGTGAAAGAAACATTGATGAGTTGTCTCCATATGTGCCAACTGAAGATCCAACCCACAACCTTTTTGATGCATGGGAGGACCCCCAACCAACTGAGTCACCCACTAGGTTTTTTACCCCTTTTCATTCTTCAAACTTTTTACATCCTTGTTTTTATGGGCTTACGTTCTCTCAAGTTTTTTGTTTTTTTCTTTCTTTCTTTCAATTTATTTTTCTCTCCTACTCTCATTTGCTGGATCATTATACAATCACACATTTAAATACTATTGTTTGGACAGTACTCCTCTCCTTTCTTGTTTTTCTCTACAAAGTGTTCCTTAACATTTGATGGAAACATTATCATCTACCAATTTTTTTTTAAAATGACTTGCTTGATCCTTATTCTGAGAGATTTTTATTTAGCAATTCTTAGATGGTAATCCAGGAAGTCTAGTTGAAAAATATCCAGAAAATTATTGACATCCAATCAAAGTTAAAAGAACCACCATCTATACATTCTCTATTGGCTTTCTCATTTAATCCCAGTACCTACATATCTGTCACCATTTGATAGCCTCTATGTAACCTTCTTAACAGGTAAGTATTTTTTTCCTAATAGCTGAAACACAGGAAGTGTCTAAAGAATATTTGATAAGTGAAAGAAGAAATAAATGATTCCCCTGTAATAATGAGATAATAAATCAGAGTTTTTAAAAAGATTATTGAAAATGATAATACACTGACATCTTGAACATTATCATTGCCAACTTAATTTAAAATTATCATCAAATAGGAAAACTAAATATGTAAGTGGAGACCAATTAAAAAACACTCTTCAATATCACAATATCAATTTGCTGTGAGCTACTTATAAAAATCCTGAAACAGCAGACCTCTAGCTTACTCTATTTTTAAAATTGACACAAGATTATTAAATAAACCAGTAAAATATGATTTTATGCTGTTATGTTTATGAAATTGCAGATAACCAGTTTCTTGGTGAAACCAAAAGAATGTCAAAGTACTGCTGACTGTCACAAACTGTGGCGCCAGTTCTCAAGATGTTTAACTTTAAAATGGACCCTTAGTAAACAAAAGAAGTTAAGAAACTTGGCAGAAAGTTAAATACCTACAGATGCAGATAATCACTTTCTAAAAGCTTCTCATAGAGTCAATTCTTCTTTAGCTTCAATGTGACATGGGGTCTGTCTTTGTTATTTTATGGATCTATAGCTTTCATATCTAATAGCTTTCCATCTGTGCAAAATGTGCTTTGAATTGTGTTTAAGAGCAAAACAAAAAATATAATGAATTTGGCTGTATTTTTCATAATTATAGTAAAGATAATTGTTCTTAAAATAAATTTTAATTTACTGCAGTGCAACTTATTCTTTGAATAAGGCATTTATTATAATTTATTTATATATTTTCCAAATGAAACTTGGAGAGCAGAATACATTTATTTTGTTTACTAACCATGTAATCCTGGGCAAGTTATTTAACTTTCAATCATGTCCTGAGTATTACCTACTATATGTAAAATATAGCTAATGAAGTAGTTGACACATAGAAGATAATCAGGTAATGGAACAATTATTATGATGGAACTTGTAGAATGATGTTGCATTAGTTGAGTTTAGAGGTGACGTCCCAGGTGACTAGTATATGTAACCCATTTACACAGTCTTCTGGAGGCCATGATAAAGAGAGAAAATTATTAGAAGGTTGAATAAATTAGTTGTTCAATAAATATTTTAATTAGACATTTAAATGGGTATAATATAAAGTAAAAATTTAGAAATATAGCTAAGAAAAATAAGGTTAAATAAAAATAAGGTTTTTATTAATTAACTAGAGGCACGATGCATGAAAATTGTGCAAGGGGCTGGGCCCTCACGGCCCTGGCTGCCTCGCAGACCGCCCACTGGTCGTTCTGGAGGTCCTTTTGGAAGGTCGTTCTGCCGTCTGGTCTAATTAGCATATTGGGTCTTTATTATAGAGGATATAGCAACAAGAGCATATAAATCATTTGTAGAAGGTGACTTTTAAACCATTAATCCTCCATATTTACCCCACCATATTTATTTCTATTTAACAACTTATTTGAGAATCCTTGGAAAATTCAAATTGTATTCCAAGAAAGTGATTCCACTTGTGCATAGAGGGAATGTAGATCACGATAAGTTAAAATTCACATATTAAACATGGAATATTCTTTGACCCAACATAGTTTAGATTCCTGTTGCCTAAAATTGCGGATATGGTAATGATTTTGCACCACTATTTTGGAACGAGGTAATTAAGACCATACTCCAGGATGGCTGGGACAAAGTCTACATCCCTGAGGATTTGTAGAACATAATAAAACATAATCCTGGGTTTTCTATATCTATATTGCTATGTGAAGTAGAGAAAACATTCTATTCACTTAAGCAAAAAGATAGTATCTAAGCCCATCCAGCTCCTTGTTTTTTTTATGTTGTCATGTATCTGTTTAAACTACTTATTATGGGTAACATATTTCATGTGTATATATAATAAGTTACATGTTTACTGAGGACAAGTTTGTTCAAATCTTCATCTTGTTTTCACTGAAAAATAGATCAATTACATTATGTACTGAATTTATATTCATAACACTGAAAAGAGTAGTATGGCTTTTGATAAGGTAAATATTTTGTCTTCTTCCTAGTAATAGTAATCAAATCCAGAGAAAACTCAATGAGCATTTGAGTTAGACATTGTCATAAGTGTCTCACACATATTTTTTACAATTATATAATTAGAATTTTTTATTAATTAGTTTTAGTTCTTTATTTTTATGCTTCACTAATTCTTATAATTCTTCAAATGCTTTTATTTTAATATAAAAAGATACATACTGTGTTCTATGAGTCTGCAGATACCATATTAGAGTATTTGAAACAATATCCATTGTTTCAAAATTTCATGAAAGCTTTTTATAGTGAAAAATGTATCAAGTACTTTTCAGTATACCAAGTTCTTCAAGATCTATACTCTAAAATCTTTTTACCTGGTGATACATCCCATTCTAGTCTTAAGTCATCTTTAACATTTTATCTTCATGTTGATAGGCCATCTAGCATGATGAGGCAGTGAGACATATATGCTTTTTTATTTAAAATAGTAGTTAATTTGTAAATATTTACTTTTGTAAGCATCTTGGAAAAAATAACACACTTCTATGACTTTTCTACCACTCAACATTGAATACTTAGTTTTTTAATAGGCTTTGTTTAAAGTTGACAACTTAATCTTCTACATTTTTAGAATTTATAATTATTGAAAAAATATACTATATTCATCTGTTATTTAATATGAAAATTAAAGTATTTGAAAATGATAATAGTTGAGATAACTACTAATTATGTATGATCTTAAATATATTGAGTTGTTAGTTATGCTTGCTTATAATGCTTAAAAATAAAGTGCCAATGGCATGGATGCAGCCTAAGCATAAATTTATTTTGAAGCAAATAATATATATTTTTCTAAATTAACATACATTTATATGTTCTTTTAAACATGTTTCTCTAGAAAAAAATTATCCTAAGAACTTAATGAAAGACTTAGACATCTAAAAATAATAAAGGACTGTAAAGTATTCTGCAAATTGAATTTAAAACAAATCTATATCTATTAAAATAAAATAATCTGAAATAGTGAGGGTCAATCTAATTGCTTGAAGTATTATAAAATGTTGTGATATTACTTACTGTTTAAGGGCAGATATTATTAATTCAGAGATGAATGTGTTTAAGTTCTTCTCTATCACCTTCTAGCTATGTAATCTTGAACATCTATTTCAACCTCTATATATTTGACTGTTTTCATTGAGAAAATGAGGAATGTAGTGTTTTCTGCTGAAGAAGATTTTTATGAGGATAAAATGTGATTCTCTCTCTCTCCCCATGTTATTGATAAGACTGCTAGTCTCTTACAATATGGGTTCCTCCCTTATTTCCTGGTGTCATGGAAATTTGAGCTTTAAAGCCTTCAGTTGAATATATTCATCAATAGTAGAGATAGAATTTCCAAATCCCTTTCAACTACGGATAGTTGTATCACTGAGTTCTGAACAATGGAAAGGCAGTAGAATGCTATAAGGAAACTTCTGGAAATCTTCCATAGAATGGAGTTGATTCACATTTTTCCCCCTCTGTTATTCCTTAGTATTTATTGTATCCTGTTACCTGGAATGTGGATGTGATAGTGGATTTTATTCCACTATTTTGGGGCAGGATAATTAAAACCATACTCCGGGATTACTGGGACAATCTCAAAAGAGTCTACATCCATAAGTATTTGTAGAACATAATGAAACACAATTTGAATTTTCTACTTCTGGATTTTTATGTGAAATAGAGAGACATTTCTATTTTATATAAAACACTGTTATATTATAGCATTATTATTTATTGACAGACAGTGATATTCCAAAGCTTAAAGGGACACAAGTGTTTTCAATAAAGAACTGAAGTAAATTCAAGTTTCTTAAAGTGATAACTGAGACATTTTCTCCTTTCATACAATGCAGAGATGAGTGGTGAGCTGAAAGGACCAGAAAGATATTAAACAAGTTTTGGATTTAGAATTTAGTGTATTATCTTATATTTTCTGGCATTGCATATGTCATTTAGTAATAATTATTTCTGACATATTTGAAACTGAAAAATATACAGTTAAAACTGACTGGATTAAAGAATACTGAGTTTTCAGAAGTGGGGATACCAAATTGAATGTAGCATTAAGAAATGTTGCATGATGTTGTCTCAGTTATTCAGAGATAAATATAGAAAACAAGGTGACATTGAAATATGTATATTTTAAGGTTCTTGGTAAAGTCTGTTGAAGATCTTGAAAAGATAAAGGTCAGTAGTTTGTATATCTGTTTTTTTGTTCTTAATGTGTAACCCATGTGCTAACAATATTATAAGCATAATTGTATAACTTATAGGTAAAAGTGATAGACTAGAGTAAAACATGTCATAAGGATTTATTGATCAATGATACAAGGCTAATAATGTATTCATTTCTTATTGCTGATATAACAAATTACCACAAATTTAATAATTTTAAACAATAGAATTGTATTGTCTTGCAGCTCTGGATGCCATAAGTCTGACAACTCTCATTAGGCTAAAATCAAGGAGTAGATCAGCTGCACTTCTTTCTGGAAGCTCTAGGGGAGAATTCATTCCCTTTCCTTGTCCAGCTTCTAGAGGATGCCCACATTTCTTGTCCACCTTCAAAGATTATAAGTCATTCAAGATAAGTTCCCCAGTTCAAAATCCTTAGCTTAATCATACCTACAGAGTCTGTTGCCATATAAAATAAAATATTGGCACATAATCCTAGTACACAGGTTACCAGGATTAGGACATACATATCTTTAGGGGGTTATTAATGTGCCTACTACAGATGATTACTAAAGAAAGTTATGAAACGTGTATTATTATCTCTAGATGCCTTTCTGTGTGTGTATATTCTCCAATTCACTAAATACATGTAGTGCTGACTCAGGGACCATTAAGTTTGGATAATTGTGTGTTTTTTCTGTTCATCTTAAGGCTACTTTTGCTACCAGAGGAATAGAACTATTTTATGAAGTTAGCTATAAACTGACTTTAACTAAGAAGACTTAAACACTGAGTAGCAAGCATCAGGATAATAAAAAGGATTTCAGAGCAAAGAGAGGCTCTTGTCTAACAAGGAGGATTACCTGTAAATACTGGAGTTCTAAGAATTAGAATCACCACACACATTAATTTTTATTTCCTGTTCATTTTTATAGCATTGGATATACACACACATACACACTGTTACGTATTCTTATAGTTATATATAAGAATATTTGCACACATGAATACCATACATATGTTTATATTTATCACATTCTATTTTTTAGGATCAACAAATTTATTATAAAGTATTTGAAAATTTTGTAAAAGTATGTTTTTGAAAATTTAGATTTTAACTTCTATGGTTTATATTCTAGAGGAATATTTCTCATTATTGTTAGAAATATCTCTAATAATAAAAGTGCAATATGCTAACTAGACAAACATCCTTCCAGATGACCTTCTGGATGAAACCAGGGCTGTGAGGGAAGCCCAGGTCCTGGGTGCCAGAGGGAAGCTGGTGCTGGCAGCTGGGGAAAAGAAGGCCTACTCTTGCACAAATTTCGTGCATCAGGCCTCTAGTTTGATTATATTTTAGAACATTGTAGTCATTTATGACAATACAGTTAGAGTTATGTAAGTGAAATCGATAAAAAAGAAACATTTTATACTTTTGCCATCATAATAGTCATTACTGCAACACAATTTGAGAGCAGCTGAAGTTTTTTTTTAAAAAAACTTCTTGCATAATTTAATCAAGAATCAGTTGGTAGTCACTATACAATTAAGGGTTCTGAAAGAAGAAACAAAGTCAGATGGTTCCATATGTCTGTGGGTTCAAATGTTCATTTTTATACACATTTCACACAGATCCTATATTTATTGTCCTTGGGTTGACTATCAGATTCCTCATAAGCATCTCTTTACCAAATGTTATAAACACTTTCAAATTGTTTTTGTTATCATCTCAAAATTTGATTGTATATGTGATTTATTTTGATGAGAACAGTAAAGAAATGGAAAATGTACACAATGGTTATATTTTTTTTTTCAGTATAATTCAAAATATTTTTCTTAGGTCAAATAAAAAGAGATCATCCATCCCTAGGATTTGTACCTACAGCTGTGCGTGCCCTTTTTCCCTTTTTGGTGATCACTTTGTTTATGCAAATCTTTGGTCTAATCAAACAAGACCAGGCAGTCTCGCCATTGAAACTAAATGTTGCTATTCTAGAACCCACAAAGTTATTTTTATAAACAATGCGTGAATAGTCTCACGTAAAGAATTGCATCTAAATGAGTGTAGGCTTGTGTTTTTTATTTAGTTTTTCTTTTGTACAGAAAATATCACAGAGTCTCTTCAATGATTCCTAATTTTCTCATTTCTGTTTTTAGATTTGATATAATTTATCTTTGGTATGAAAATTGTTGAACCACTTAAATGTTCATTTTTACCTCAGTAGGTCATTCATCATAAATAATGCAAAGACTTGATGATTTTTAAACTACTAGCTTTAATTGTAATGTAACATCAATTTTTACTCTCTCTACACAAGATGTAGCTGTATACATATAGACTCTTGCTGCTCCGTAGGTTTAGATGCATGCACTTTATTTTTTCATGCTTTTAAAAACATCATAAAATGTAAATCACATACTATCTGTTGACTAGTAAACCAGTACTCATGTTTTTTTCATATAAACAGAGAAAATTGTTCTCTCCTCTAATTCCTAAATTAAAGGTTTCTAAAGGATGCTTATGAAACTATGGGAATAGGAAACAGTAAGAAAGATATCTTTCAGAGAAAGAGGTACTTTCTTAGTGGCTGGTTCACTTTTAGCCTCTTAACTTTTTTTTTAATATACAGGAAGTAATAAGCAGGTTTGTTTTTTTTCCTGTCAGCAGTTTCCTTCTGTACTTATTGCATGTTTTTCATGCTTAGCATGTTTGACAAGATGGCTGTAGAGCTCTTATGATGTGGTTCTTGAGAACAAATTACTTCGAGAGAGTCCCAGCAAGTTTAAGCATACTCAGCGGGCAGGTGTGAATAGCCAGGCAGTATGTGAGAGAAAAGATATGTGAATAACACACTTACTATTTTGGAGGTACATATTCATGACCTAGCATGCTAATAAATCTTAAAATAACATCAAGAAACTTAAAATAACATCAAGATGGTAGATAAAGACTTGTGTTATTTATATATGTGTGTATTTGACCATGTATGTATGTATGTACATTTATTTTTGCCTTGTGCACATTATCTTTTTACCAGTCTTTTGAGAAACTCGTTATTCTTTTTTCTTTTCTTTTTTTTTTTTTACAGAGGAAGAGAGAGGGATAAAGAGTTAGAAACATCGATGAGAGAGAAACATCAATCAGCTGCTTCCTACACACCCCCTACTGGGGATGTGCCCACAACTAAGGTACATGCCCTTAACCAGACTCGAACCTGGGACTCTTCAGTCCACAGGCCGACGCTCTATCCACTGAGCCAAACCTGTTAGGGGGAAACTTGTTATTCTTACTATATCGTGCTGTAGCATCTTATTATGTTTTCTTGATTCTTAAGCCTTAGGAGGGGGTCACAGATAGCATATCATTTTTAGCATAGTGATTGATTGAAATGGTGGATATGTAATCTAATTGATTGGAGCATAATGTGATCAAGGCCAAAAGCAGTATTTCCTAATATTTTCCTTGTCAAAGCTGGAAATATAACTCTCCTGCTTTTACAATTGAAATTATGAGTATGTAACTGTTTTATTGACAAATGGAGAGTCTACAGGGTAATAGAGTGGAAGCAAATGCAGAGAGAAGTAACAGCAAGCAGAGAAGAGAAATAGAAAGTACAAGACAACCCTAGTGCCATTACCTGGAAGCTCTACCTCTAGCAATACCTGCAAATTGACGTATGTTTCTTGTCAAATAGCCAATGTGTTCCTGTTTTAAAAATTAGATAGCTGTGTTCTCTCTATTAGGGTTGAGATTTTCAATTGCTACACTATAGATTGTGTAATGGATGAATTAAATTAGATGGGGCTGTAAGGATTATGATATCTCTTTAATGAGAAGTTGCTTATTGCAAAGTAGCTGGTTAAACCTGTGCCTTGAATTGAACTACATGTCTATCAAATGGAGTTCTAGACATTCAGAAAAAAAAAAAAGTCAATATACTAAATTTTGTTGACTATAGCTAGGAACCTTCAGTAAGTTCAAGCAAGTATGAGAAAAAACAAACAAACAAACAAACAAACAACAACAACAACAACAGCAACAACAACAACAACAAAAATATTTACATTAGTCCACCTGAAGAAAAAAAGATAAAGCATACAATTTTGTGTGAGAGATCAGTTAGTTTTTCATAGCCAACATGCCAGACCCATGTGCATTAGTGAACGATTAAAATGTAGAAATCTGTTTTAAATTGAAGAAGTTCTATGTGACAGTTGCTCTCTTGAATCTAAAGATAAATTTGGGATTCAAACATCTTCAGGGTAATAAAGAAATTTTGTCACCTAAGAACACTTATGAAACACTACTTCTCTCTGAGGGAAGCAATAAATATAATCTCTATTTTAAAGTGTAACTCAATAGGATGTATTTTCGTTTCATGGGGAAAATTAGTTCTACTTTAGAGCCAGTGAAAACAAAAATGGGAATTGCTGAAAGCTTAGAACAGAAAGGACAGAGCACCAAGAACTATTGGTCAGAGTCATAAACCACAAGGACGGGCTCCAGTTTCATATATTATAATTTTAAGAAATCTCTTATGTTGGTTACTATCCTATAAAGTACTCAGACATTAAAAATACTAGCAGCTACTTTAAGTATGTATGGTATGTAGGTATTTATTTATTTTAATTTTCAATTACAGTTGATATTCAATATTATTTTATACTATAGGCCCAGTGCACAAAATTTGTGCACAGGTAGGGTCCCTAGCAGCTGCCGACTGCCAGCAAGGGCCTCCTCCATTCCATGCCATCCCCTGGTGGTCAGCACACATCATAGCGAGCAATCTAACTCCCAGTCAGTTGAACTCCCGAGGGCACACTTTGCATATTAAGCCTTTATATATACATAAATTAGTTTCAGTTATACAATATACAGTTAGACAATAATATAATTTACCAAGTGATCCCTTTCAGTGGTTCTCAACCTGTGGGTAGCTACCCCTTTGGCGGTTGAACAACCCTTTCACAGGGGTCGCCTAAGACCATCCTGAATATCAGATATTTACAATACGATTCATAACAGTAAAATTTTCATGGTTGGGTTACAACATGAGGAACTATATTTAAAGGGCCAGAAGGTTGAGAACCACTGATCTAAGGGGAACTAGCAGTTTGGTTGAACACTCCTTAGCAATCTTGATATGGAGCCCCATGATTTTAGTGCTATTTCACTACAAAATCTAGCTTCAGATACATCATGATTAATAAGAGTAGCAACATTACAGTTATCAAGTAGCAACTTCTTTGGCGGTAGAACAATCCTTTCATAGGGGTCGCCTAAGACCATCCTGCATATCATATATTTACAATACGATTCATAACAGTAACAAAATTACAGTTATGAAGTAGCAACGAAAATAATTTTATGGTTGGGTTACAACATGAGGAACTGTATTTAAAGGGCCAGAAGGTTGAGAACCACTGCCTTAGATATTTCAAGTACCCACCTGGTACTATACACCACTATTACCTAAATAAAATAAAAAGAGATTTTCCCAGAAGTACAATCACAAGCAAGGTCTTGTGGTTGTTTCATCTCTAGTCACATGATCATGGACTAATGTATCACAATAGCTAGAAAATGGAGGCAAGAATTACTTTTCATACTTCATGAGGATGACATGGTATTTCCAAAAACAAGGATTACACTATCAAAATAAAAAGAGTGGGAAAAAAGTTAGCAAAATAAACAGAAAAGCTACCTAAATACATTGCTTTCTGTATCTTGGGTATATACATATATATTTTATGCATATACCCACTTAGGCTCATTTTTTTCTCTGTAACATTGTCAGAAGAAGAAAACACCCCCACCTCGGCTGTCTCCTGTTGTTTCTTCTATCCTAAGCACTTCCTTGTTTCTCTGTCCCCAGCTCTAGTAAACATACTCTCAAAATCACCTGGACTCTTTGCGAAATTTCTCCTGCACAAAGTCAAGAACTCACACACCATGGCATACCCACGCCAGGCCTGGTTCCTCTCCAATAACACTGTTTTAGAATAAAATTGAATAAGACATTCTACTCCATACCATTGCATAGGTGTGTAGATATATGCTATAATATAAATTCCATAAATCCGTTTTGTAATTAGCCTTATGGAATGAGTAAAATAAGCTTTGTTTTAGGAAATTTTATACAAAATCTTTTTCTCTCTTTTTTTACATTGAATAATTTTAAACTTAAGATAATGAGTATGTTTTGGTTTAAACTTTACCATGTATTGCTTTGATCTTTTCAGAACTACCTAGCCTACAGAATGACTTGATTTATTAAAATGTTGTTGACATAAACAGTGGAGCCATAAAGTAGAAAAATAGGTATCGTTTTGCCCAGAATTTAGGAGCCAATATTCTAATAAAGATAGAGCTCTAATTTTAATGTAACAACTTTGAGAAAAGAGAGAATGATGAAGATATAGTTTTTATTGAACTAAAGGTGTTCCCTTGTCTGCACACATCAAAGCCCAATAATATGAGAACAAGAGTGGGCAGCAAAAATAAGTAACATTTATTTATGGAAATGGTGCAAACCCAGAGCACAGACGAGCTTGTGTTCTAAAACCTGGCTCTCAAATGACGTGTATGGGGATAGATTATATATGAAAAAAAGTATTAATACAGAAAAATTTATTAATCATGGTGATTAAAGGAGTTGAGGTTGTAGACCCTACTGATTGGTTGGGGCCAGTGTAGGAAGTACTTGGTTATTGTATGAGTTCCTGATGTCAAACATAACATCTTTCTGTTTAGATTCATGAGGATATGGTCAGTAGGGTTTTCTGCTTTTATGGGCATACGACTAAAACACAACTGAAGTCAGGATGTTAACTTTAGCCCTAGCCGGTTTGGCTCATTGGATAGAGTGTTGGCCTGCAGACTGTAAGGACCTGGGTTTGATTACAGTCAAGGGCACACACCCAAGTTGCAGGCTCGATCCCCAGTAAGGGGCATGCAGGAGGCAGCCGATCAATGATTCATTCTCATCATTGATGTTTCTATCTCTCTCTCCCACTCCCTTCCTATCCGATATCAATAAAAATATATGTTTTAAAAATGTTAACTTTACTTTGACCAAAACTATTTTTCTGTGATCAACAGATCTGAGGCTTTGTTCTTTGGTTTGATGCTGTCCAGAATCTGATGCCCTAAGGCCTTAATGAATAAGGAAGGAGTGGATGAACAGAAAGGAGAAGAGTCATGCTAAATAAATGGAGTTTTTCATGGTTATATAGACAATCCCTTTTTTTTCAGGAGGTTGAGGTTGAGGAAGAAGCTTAGAATCCTGCCCCATGATGACCTGGCTTCTGCAGCCCAATCTTGCCCTTCTTCCAGGTGCCCTGCCAAGAGGGAAGCCCAAATGTGTCATAACCCAAAAAGAGCCATTAGCACAGCATCTGCCATTAGCTACTTCCACTCTCAGGGGAAAATACTCCGATGTAAAACTATTGTGTGACCCAAGATAGCAAATGGGAAGCTGCAGAGTAGATGTCTGATACTGCATTTTCTTCTTATTGTTCATCACATTCAATCAAAGGAAGCACTTTTTCTTTCTCTCCCTAGTCAAAAAAAAATTTATCAACACTAATAAAAGAGAAAAATGGTAATTGGCGTACGAGCTACCCTTTTCATTGGCTAATCAGGGCTATATGCAAATTAACTGCCAACTAAGATTGGCAGTTAACTGCCAACAAGATAGCGGTTAATTTGCATATGTAGGCACAATGCAGGGAGGCGAAAGGGAAAGCAGGAAGAAGCCCCCTGCCACTGACAGTGATCGGAAACCCAGGGGGGAGCTAAGAGCTGGGGGCCGCCTTTGCCCTGCCCCCCAGCCATGATCGGAGAATCAGGTGCCTTTTCCGCCCTGGCCAGTGATAGCAAGAAGTAGGGGTGGAGCCAGCAATGGGAGCTGGGCATGGTCGAAGCTGGCAGTCCCAGGAGCTAGGGGTCCCTTGCCTGGGCCTAAAGCGAAGCCCACGATCGTGGGGCCGCTGCAGCTGTGGGTCCCCGCTGCCCGGGCCGGACGCCTAGGCCAGAAGTGTCAGGCCTGGGCAAGGGGCCGATCCTGCGATTGGAGAGTGATGGGGGTCAATGCCTGAGGGCTTCCCAGTATGTGAGAGGGGGCAGGCTAGGTTGAGGGACACTCCCCCCCACACACACACCCAGTGCACGAATTTCGTGAACCGGGCCCCTAGTGTATATATATATATATATATATATATATATATATATATATATATATATATATTATTCAACCATAAAACAGGCTAGGAAAAGGTGATTATTATCATTACATGATGCAAGAAGAACAAAAGCCATTCAGCAGTGTGCGCATATTCACAAAAGACATTAATTGATTCCCTTTCTTTATTGTATCAGTACCTGTATTTTTACTTTCCTAGTTTAAAAGTTATAAGAAAAGTGTGAAAACAGAGCTCTTTGTATGTCAAAATCATTTTAAAGGCGCAGCAAAATAAGTTATCAAGTACAATCCTATATCCTGAAGATATTTAAGTCAGGTAAAAATATATTCATAATGAATAGAGACCATGTCATTTAATTGCCTTTTTGTGTGTGGGGAGTGGCGAGGGGGGAGATATTTGCTTTATCAATGCACACATGGTCATAGAATGAAAATCATGTAGACCACTGTCTTGTGTGTGTTGCTATAAAACACACAATTCTGAATATACTAATAAAATTCAAAGAGGGAGAAATAAAATACAGGCCCTATATAATTAGACATTTGTTCTGGCATTGTCCAAGCTTCATTGTTATTTTGTTGAAAGAGTTAAAAACATCGCAGGCTGCACAACAATAGTACCAACATTTTCATCATGCATATTATATTAGCCACATTGTTTAAATAACAAAAAGTACTGCTGGGATGCCAATTATGGAGCTAACAGGCCATACAAACTGACTAATTACAGCGTACTATTTAGACCTCAATATTTCCTGGAACAATAAAGATTCTGAGAGCAAAATAGAAAATGTAAATGATCAAAAAAAGATTAAATACAATATTCAAAATGCTCATCAGATATCTAAATGTTTCTTTTAGAAAGTGCAGTTTCTGTTTTATTGTATATCCAAATAGAAACAATTGAAAATGTGTTCTTTGCTTTTAATGCTAATATGTAAGATGCCCATGGCAAGACTAATTGTTTTTACTGCACGGTTTTAACTTTCTGTATTCTTCACATTTATTATTAGGCATTTCACTGACTGCTTTTGTGTTCATATTTGGTGAAGAATGTCACGCATATGGGGTTCACTTGGGTGTTTAGTGTTTTTAAAAGGTGAGTTACCTGTTAAGGTTCTACAAGTATAAGTTTCAACCTTTGGAAAAAAGATTTTGTCCAAAGTTTATTCACCTTCGATACTTTATGAATTCAGAACAGTCTCTCCAAAATGTGCCTCTTTAACATGAGAACTATTTTGAACTTACGACAATCAAGACCCTGCAAGCTCACAAGAAACTTTTACTTTTCTCTTAAATAATTTAAATTAGGGCATTGACCATCTAAGAGTTACCACCCAAAATTACCCTAACCGGTTTGGCTCAGTGGATAGAGCATCTGCCTGTGGACTGAAGGGTCCCAGGTTCAATTCTGGTCAAGGGCATGTACCTTGGTTGGGGGCATATTTCCAGTGGGGGGTGTACAGGAGGCAAATGATCGATGTTTCTAACTCTCTATCCCTCTCCCTTCCTCTCTGTAAAAAAAAAAATCAATAAAATATATTAAAAAAAGAGTTACCACCCAAAATAACCTTTATGACATATCTCTAGAGTAGGACAAAGTTCTAATAACTCAATCTCTGCTGTTCTTATTCTCCTGAAATTTTCCTTTTAAAGCCCTAAAGTGCCTTATCTCATTCTTAACTCAGAATGCCATCTACACTTAATTTTAACTTTTTGTCCCTGAAACTTTCATATATGTGGTGTTCCCACGTGTACACATGTAATTAAATTTGTTTATTTTACTTGTTAATCTCTCATGTAGACTAAATTATTAGACCAGCCTAAAGAACCTTGAAGGTAAAGTTTCTTTCTCTACCACAATAATAAATATTAAGTAGGTGACATTTCCTGTACTGGCCATATGGCCTTACCCATTTGATCTTTCTTTTCCTTTAAATCTCTGCTGGGCCACTGTTCTTACTTCTATCACCATCTCCAAATAGCACTCCATTATTCCTTTTACCGATTAAACTCCTGTTTATCCTGTGAGACTCATTTTTAATATTAGGTTACTGAAAAAGTCTAACTCATTCTTTGATCTAGTCCACTGAGATAAATTTTATCCAATTACCAAGTTATATATACTCATTGATTTTATCGTTATTACATTGTTTTGTATTTAATCTGTTTTTCTTGGGAACATGAAAATTTCCCAAGTGTAGAAATCAGATATTGTTATTCTGAAATCTCAAGGCTTAGCATAATTTAGTCCTGAACACAAGGAATTGAATCATAGAATCTATTAATAAATGGAAACTTCCATGTATCTTCAAAATGACTGTCTCTTGTAAATAATATTAATAGGAGTGACCAAAATTAGCCAGAAAGATGACATTTTCCACAGTAACAGTATGTCATTGTAGATAAAACCTTTTATTTCTAACCACACATCATAGTCAATAACCATTGATAGTGAAAGTGTCCTTTGTCATTTCGGGAAATCAGCCCAGCACAGTGGTTAATTATTATATAACTGCATGATCACAAACAAGTCTTTTATCTTGAGTAAGCTCTCCTCCAATTTTTCTTTGAGCCATGTTTAAATAGAGAGTAGGAAACACTTAACTTCTCACATCCAGGATTAAGCTATTCCTATGGTATAGTTCAAATATTCCACAAATCTGTACCATTATAAAGGCCTCCATGCAGTCACCCTGATACCACCCTATTAGTGCATTTTTTTGTGTGTATAATAAAATGTGTTATTATAATATTTATATATGGGAAATATTTTCATGTGTCTAAGAAATTTTTCCAATTTTTATTTTTTTGAGTCATAGGTTAACTAGAAAATGTTATATATAGACAGAACCTTAGAGATAATATAAAATAGTCAAATTCTTCATAATACATTTTGTTTTATAAAGCAGAAAGGTGACATAAATTTAAGACTGATTGAAAAAAGATATTTTTCAACAGAAGTTTATTTTTTGGTAATATAGAGGTTACAATGGGAAGTGTATGTTTTTGTTCTATCATTTATTGATATCTGACGTATACCTCCAAATGAAGTTTTTAATGTAGAAAACAGCAATTAAAATTTGTTATTTAAACCAATTTTAACAAAAATAATATATTTTAGTAAAAATAATGGCCAACAAATTGTTGCATACTTACTATATGTCAGGCACTGACATTTTAGATGGATTATCTCAATTAAACCTGACAAAAATACAACAAGCTAGGTTTTACTTTCATTTCCATTGTGGTGTAAAGGCCATTTTTCAAAGGTCTATATGATTTTTTACTTCCATAAGCAGAGTTATGGCATTGCCTTTATTTCATTTTTGCCTACATAGAATAATATAAATTAATATAATTTATTAAATATCTTCTAAAGTGATTTGTGCAAATGATAAAATTGATATTTTTTTGAAATTAAAAAGAATCAATGCACTGTATACTCTATTCCATAGTCTTTTTATAACCTCACAGCTGAATTACAAGAGGAATGTCATGTGAAAGCTACATTTGGGTTGGTGGCTAAGACAGGATTAGAGCTCCAGTGGTTAGAGCTTCACCCTCAGACTTGATTACGGTCGATGTATCTCTTTCTCTGTCTCTCTCCTTTCCTTCCATTTTTTTCTGAAATATCAATGGAAAAAATATCTTCAAGTGAGAATTAACAAAAACAATAAATTAATTAAAACAGGACAGGAGCTGTTTGCAAAGCAAAGATCCCAAAGACAAGGGTGATTGATATCATTTATAAGAAAGTTTCTACTGTCTAGATTAATGGCAAGTAATTTTCCAAGTTGTTTCAAATTAATTTAGATATTAGAGGTGAGTTGAGATAGGAAGAGTGTGAAGTCAGGAGTGAGTCATCTTTTCTCACTCTCTGGAATGACTGCTGGAATGACCCCTCTAGAGATACATTGGTGAATATCCCCACCTTTATGACAACTGATACACTTCTCCAGATTATTATTACTTAAAGCAGTTAATTAGATAATAAACTATCTCTTTTCACCTCACCAGCCATTTTCTATCCCAGTTTTGTTTTTCTTTACAGAATTAATAATTATCTAAAATTATTTCATTGTTTCTATTTGTGTGTTACTTCTCCCCATAGGAATGTAAGCTTCATAATCACAAGGACCATTCTGCTTGTGTTTACCACTGTATTCCCAGAGCTATGGCTTGTCATATTAAGACATTCAATACGAGATACCAGAACGTGCTCGATCACAGAACTAGTAAGTGGCTACACCAGGATTGTAATGGCAGATCTTCAGTTAGTTGTGTTGGATAATTGATTCAGCTGTGCTAGATTGAGAGAGTTTGAGGATAACTTACATCTCATAATTTAGGCTTAATCATTTTCTAATTCCTCTCATAGTGAAACCTATATTCTTATTCTTTCTCTTTTTTCTCTCTCTCACTCTCTTTCCACTTTTCTTCATCTTCCATTGAGCTCCTCAAAGGATCCCAGGCAGCTATTTCTACATTTTCCAGTTCTGGCAAGGCTTTATGCCGATGTGTGCTTCCAACAAGTACTCTATTATCCATTCATGAAATTGGGTGACAATGTATTTACTTGAGTCTAGACAGGGTTGTTATTCAGTTTTGAGTTATTGTTGTTTTCCCTAAGTGTAGTTTGAATTGAATGCAGAGCAAATAGCAGATAGTAAACCATTTTAAATTATAATGTGTGTAATAAATACATGAACCTTGGTAACTGATTTATTTGAATTGGTGTTTACAGAGAAAACAGAATACTCTTAAAGACACAGTTTCTATGGTAGGCCATGTTTATGTGATCTCCAAAGCATTCCACTTCAAAGAATCAAAGAGTTCTTTGTAAGTAGAGGCAGGCAAATCATTTCATTACCAGGCTATTACATCAACACATCAGGATTCCTTCTGAATGCAGACTGTTGATATCCTTCTGTCTCCTTTCCAGCTGGCAGTTTTGGACACTCCAATGAATTTTTCAGTTTTTCATCACTTCAACAATACAGTCTATTTACCATGTCACATTTTTTAAATCTTTCATGTATTACAGACCCAAATGCCATACTTATAGACAAATTCTCTCGATCTTATACTCCAATAATATCTTTGGCTTTTCATTAAAGACATTTAAAAAGTCATATTTTCATTGTAATGTCATTGCACCATTGTATCATTCCAGTAAAATATCATTTTCTCTCTCAGGTAAAGAAAATGGATTATTGTTAGTGTTTAATATGATACACTGACAGTGTAGGAAACAGAGGCTCTTTCCCCTTTTACAATAGATATATTATCTTTGAAAGGATTAAAGTAATTATTTTATTAGATATAATAACGAAGAAAATTATATCTGGCTCAACTATACTTAATATTTCATTACAAAATTATAAAGCACTGGAAAAATAGCTAACAGGAAAAATGATGTTTTAAGCTTTTGATTTTGAAGATGATAACACATAATTCTTTATTTTTGTTTTGTATTTTGTTTATGCTTGTTGAGGACAGAGAATGCTGTCTAAAAACCAAAAGTCAATAGTAATTTCAGATGTCAGAGCATAGTATACTGCATTGTCTCTCAAAGACACCAAAGGTCACATAGCACCTATAACCATTACAGAGAGAGGTGTCTAATAAGGCTCAGTAGCTAGCCTGAAATTAGTGTAGACTACAATTAATTGGCTTTTTTGAATGCCATTTTCAAGGTATTTTTAATGTATAAAATAGAAGTATATTTTAAACATATTTTCTGGAGACTTTTAAAAAGTATAAATATAACATAGCACATAAAATATATCTTAAGTGTTTAAGTTACATATTTTACAGTGTAATGTAGAAAAAATAAATTTTCCTTTCAAAAATTATATAAACCCTACAAGGGAAGAAAAATGATAAAATGTAGGACATTTTGGCCCATCCAGTAATTAAAACCTGGTTCTTTCTCTTTCTTGCTTACATATCTTCAGACTTACCCCAACCAGCATGTTGTGTGTTTTTCTATTTACCTATTTATCTATTTATTTATATTATAGCTTATTATTATTATTTGGCAAAAATCATCAACATGTTTTCCAGGAATTTATTGGAATAGTATAAAAAAGCCATACACATACCTCTGTGTTAAGTTAATATTAGATATCTAATAAGTATTATGGATAAGTATTACTCTTTTATAATCACAGCACATATTGGCTCCTCAATAAAATGTTTGTGCAATTGAGTTCATATAAAATTAGCTATATCTAGATTACATCTAGATTCTGTGGTGGTTAGTTACAAATCTCTCACTAAGCAAAGAAAGACAGGGATTAATGAGAGCTATTTTCTATATATGAAGGACACTAAGAAAGATTGAAATTACATTGTCATTTTCAGAAAACAGGCTCACTTTGGTAGGAATGGTAATTTCTTTGTTTTTCTGGGAATAGGGTCAATGTGGAGTGAGGATGGCCAATTTCTTTCTTACATGGCTCTGCTTTCTTCTATGTAGCTCCATCAATAATTTAGTTTCTGGAAATTTCTTTTGGGTTCTCTCCTGGGATTTCCCAGCAGTTTTAGTTCCCAGGATTACTGCAACTTTTATTTCTTTCTGTGTTCCTAAAGTGTTTTCAATGAAACAGAAGGAATCTGGAGTTGTTAAATAGTTAACAACTAAAGTGAATGTTCCATTATTTTATAAAATATTCTTTTAATAATATAATAATGCAGTGAACAAGTTGCACTGCAATCCACTGTTTATATAAAGCTCAACATACACAAGAACTGTCCTATATAATAAAAGGTTAATATGCCAATTATCCTCTCAACTGGGAGTTTGACCAGGGATTGGGGCCAGCCAGCTAACCCACCCACAAGCTCTCCCCCTCCATGGCCCCTCCCCCTGGCCAGCCCAGCCTGATAGGCCCCTATTTGTGAACCAGCCCTCTAGTATGTGAATATTAATGTTCTCTTTAAATCAATCTTTTTTGAAATTAGTACTTAAATCTTTTAAATCAAAAAATGAAAATAGAAGTACAATTTGCATAATAAGTTTTTGCCTAACAAATGAAATAAAATAATTTTATGTTCAATAAATAGAAAAGTTTAATACAAAAAATATCTAATTTAATATTTTCCAAAGTTTGATTCTTACTTTAATTCAACAACTTCAAAGTGCATAACGTATGTAGGAATTATACATTGAGTCCTATGTAAAAGTTTGGTGTCTTTGAGTTCAAAACCATGATCTCAACCATAAATAGCAGCTATATTACATAAACACAGCTATTTAATATTTAAAAAATGCAATGATCAACGGTAATTTTTCTTTTTTGCAGTAGAGTATAATCAACTCTTTAGATAGCTTCAATATCAATTATCTATTTTTTACTTATTCTTTTAGATATTTCAGTAGTATTTACCTTACTTCAATGCTGTATTAGATGTGGTATATACAGTAGAGAAACATAAATGCCCTGACCACATTGAATTTACATTCCTTCATTGAACAATGATTGCAAAGGCTCTATATAATGGGACTTCTAATCTGTATGTTTGGAGTTAATAACTGTCGTGATATTGAAATTTATTTAAAGAAACCCTAAACTCTAAAATCTTATGATATTAAACCCTCAGGTGTATGGATGTGTTTTGAATCTCATACTCTAGCTCATGAGCAGGAGGTAGTTTTAATAATGGTTTCCAAATATTAAATTCATGAATATGCAAAAAGAAAAAGTTAAAGCTTAGACTTATAGTAAATATTTAACATCATCATGAAATGCATTATTGAGGTTAAATTCTGTTATTTACTTGACCTATCTATTTCTTGGTAGTATGATATTAATAAATATATTAAACATAATATTTTTCTATTTAGAATTTCTTGAGTCTTACATACCTAAGACTTCAACACATTCTTCTGCTAGTGAACTTAATTTATGATTAATATTTAATAAGGACTAATTTTACAGATAACCTCTTCCATCAGACTTTGATTCTGTTCATTGTAACAACTGAATTTTTAATACTATCAAGTTGTTTAATATGGGATGGTTTATTAACTTATTAGTGCTTCTTTTATAAGCAATGCTATAACTTTTTGCTTTTGAAGAGCAGGAAATTACTTGACACATTTTGTAAACAAATTTATTTTAAACATGCTTAAAATCTTGAAAATTTATCATATGAAGGAAAATGCACTGAAAAATACTTTTAAACCAGATGATATACATCATTTTGTCAAAGTATCAAGAAAACATGTTTGGATTGAAAGTTTTATAAACACCTCATATGTTATCAGAAAGTTTTAGCATGTAAAAGTTCAGAATAAAATGTAAACAAGATGAGAGAATTCAATAACATTCCTCGAAATGGCATGTAAACCAAATCTAATTTAAGGTCTGTAAGTTCCACTGATAAATATATGCCAGATTGAAATTGGGAAAAGATGTTGTAACAAAAGATCCAAATTTTAATCAACTCATATGAATTTAATAATATTTTAAGAATCTGAATAAATATAATAAGACATCTAAATTAAATACAAGGAGAAGGCTAATTTTTTTAGTAAAATAATATTAGAATTGATGACTATGATCAAAATTAATTTATTATTTCATCAAACTACACATTTTTTATTAAGTTCATTGTACATGATAAATTGAGTGTGATAATTTGTGATGACCATTGTTGGAGATGCTAAAAACAATGATCAGTGTTTATATCATCCATAATATTAAAACACTAAATGGGAAGTAAGGTAAACCTAAACAATAACTCTAACACATGTTGAGAGGACTCAGCAGACCCTTGGCCTCTGAGTTTCATGGAATCTTTTTCCTTGTATTTCACATACTGGAATTACCTGAATAGTGATCTTGAAGATGCTTATTTAGTGTGTCATTTTTCTTTTTGCAGAACTTTCTATCTTCAAGTTATATAAGTTTCCCTCACTGCTATACACAACCCTTATACAGGGTTAGGGCAGGCTTTTACTTATTCTACTATGTATTTCCATATATGGATGAGTAATTTTAATTCAGAATTTTGAATTAGGAAGAGGGGAATGATATAATTACTAGTGAGAAACAGAGTATAGCGGTCAGGAGGTGAAGTCATACTTAGACATGACAAAATATTAAGGTGGAAAAATGTATGTGAAATTCAAGATAAAGTAGTAGTCATATTCATAGCCTGAAATATAAGGCAAGATTGCAACTTTTGAGAGAGATGTGAATGAAGTAGATATTGTAGATTTGAAATTTATTAGTGCAGCCGAAACCGGTTTGGCTCAGTGGATAGAGTGTCGGCCTGCGGACTGAAGGGTCCCGGGTTCGATTCCGGTCAAGGGCATGTACCTGGGTTGCGGGCACATCCCCAGTGGGAGATGTGCAGGAGGCAGCTGATCGATGTTTCTCTCTCATCGATGTTTCTAACTCTCTATCTCTCTCCCTTCCTCTCTGTAAAAAATCAATAAAATATATTTTTTTTAAAAAAAAAGAAATTTATTAGTGCAGGTTATAGATGTATTTCACTGTTTATTTCATAGTATCCTCCAAGATAGTGAGCGAAGTTGTCCTTTGTTCTAGAAAGAGACACTATATCTTCCAAGGTTGCTCACTATACAAATATCCTTGCAAAAGTAGTCTGGAAAGAAATTATTTAGTGCCTCTATTACAACTTAGGAAGAAACAAGAGAGGCTTATGGAGAATTGTCACCCAGCAAATGGTAGAGGCAGGGCAGCCATGGTAGATAAGGCAGGGGGGGAGGCCTAATAGTGAAGGAGATATTTCAGTAAAGACCTATAGAAAGTGGGAGCATTGGCTATGTAAAATCTAGGGCATATCGAGATGGAGTCAAAAGCATACGCAAAGATATTGATGTGGGAGGGAGCTTAGCACGTTTGTAGAACAGCAAGAAGTCAAGGAAAATGAATAAGAAAGGAGAAGAAGAATGATAGATGAGCTCAACAAAATTAGTTTTGAATATTGATGTCTTACCACCTTGTTAAAATCTCCTATTGTTTTTCATAAATTTTTGTAATTTATTCTGTCTTATTTATATCAACAAAAAAATCAATTATGAGATTTTTTTTGAACTTCTTTCCTACAAGCCTTTGAATTTTTTTCTTATATTTTAGTTCACTTGTAGAGCATCCATATAAAATTAAATGGACTTGGTGATAATGAGATGTTCTTTTTTCCTGTTTTTAAGTAGAACGGGTCTATCATTTTATAGTTTAGGACTAGAGGCCCAGCGCACAACTAAATCGTGTGTATGTAGGGTGCCCTAGGCCTAGCCTGCCAGCAGGGCCATGTCTGCTGCCCCGCGACGCCTCGCACACTCCGTGGACCCTGCTGACGCCTCACATGCTCCGCCCCACCCACCACAAGAGTCGCTGCTCATTTGGTCATTACGGCGTCATGACCACATGCCTTTTGTGATATAGATAATATTATTAGTAGGTTTGTTGTTACCATTTATTGGGTAAAAATGTTATGTTTAATTCTTAATTTACAAAGACTTTTTGTCAATTATGTTGAATGTATTAAATATCTTTTTTTGTATCCATTGAGATCACATGACTTTTTTCTCAAGGAAATGAATAACATCATTTTTTTTAAAAATGTATTGGCTACTGTATTGGACTGTAAAATTCTAGAATTATCATCTTCGACTTTCAAAATGCTACTTCTTTTTTTTTTAATATTTTATTGGTTTTTTACAGAGAGGAAGGGAGAAGGATAGAGAGTAAGAAACATCGATGAGAGAGAAACATCAATCAGCTGCCTCCTGCACATCTCTCACTGGGGATATGCCCGCAACCAAGGTACATGCCCCTGACCGGAATCGAACCTGGTACCCTTCAGTCCGCAGGCCGATGCTCTATCCACTGAGCCAAACCGGTTAGGGCTCAAAATGGTATTTCTAATAGCCATATCATTTTTAAACGTGTCTAAAATGGATTATTCTCTAAACCAGCGGTTCTCAACCTGTGGGTCGTGACCCCTTTGGGGGTTGAACCACCCTTTCACAGGGGTCGCCTAAGACCATCGGAAAACACATATATAATTACATATTGTTTTTGTGATTAATCACTATGCTTTAGTTATGTTCAATTTGTAACAATGAAAATACATCCTGCATATCAGATATTTACATTACGATTCATAACAGTAGCAAAATTACAGTTATGAAGTAGCAAAGAAAATAATTTTATGGTTGGGGGTCACCACAACATGAGGAACTGTATTAAAAGGTCGCGGCATTAGGAAGGTTGAGAACCACTGCTCTAAACAGAATGTATAAACTTTCTCCTTGAAGTCCTGCTTACTGATTCTAGCCTTTTTCACCCCTGGTAAATTCTTAGTGTTATTAATGATATTAACTCTGTATATGAGCCCATTTGTATCAAAAGTGGTTCAGAATTTTCATATCCATGCTTGACATATTTTGAGTGATCATAGCTACTCATAACTCACTCACGTGTGTGTGTGTGTGTGTGTGTGTGTGTGTGTGTGTGTGTGTGTATTGGGGAGCTAGTGATGCTGCTGATCAAGAAGCAAAGCTAGTGTTATGACTGAATTCACCTGCAGAGAGTTCACACACTATAAAGGAGAGGTTCTGAGGAATTGGACAAGGCAATGACCTCTAATATCTGGGCTATGAGAACACCAAATCCATGTTGCATGTGGTTTTCACATTTCAGTGGTTATTTTAGTAATTTCCTCATTCTTAACTAGATCAAAGTAAAGTTTGTAAACATTTCTGAGGCAAAATAAATTATGGAGCTCTTTAAAGTTAGCTTTTATTATTAAGTACATTTTGCATTTGTATCACTTTCAGAAATGTGAAATGTATTCACATGTTAACTTTCTAAGATTAAAGCAATCAGAGGAGAATGTTTCGCCTGTTCCCTTAGGTCATTTCCTCTCTTGCTATTGCTATTGCCTGTGCTGCTTTAATTTGTAGCCAACTTCTCACGTGTGTTGCACATTGCAGGGAGCGGCATATTGAATCCAACAGCTGAGCATGTCATATTTACAGGGTTTGTGAGAAAACTGCCCATAGTCATCATAAAAAAAATTAATAGTGGAAGTCCTAGAACTTTGCTCTTTAAGTTTAGTTTAAATAATAGTATGAATCAACCTGATCTGTTGAGGAGGTTCCCCAGTCTAGTTTTTGTTCAAAGCAGTGAGTCCATAATGGCTGCATCCGATTTAGAACCATTTTGAAAGAGTTATCAATAAAGCATGCTAGACAGCCATTTGGCCTGAGAATCAGGATAGTACAAATAAGGTCCTTCTTCCAACGTGGCCATTGCCATGTCTTTGGCTTGTAGAATTGGAGATCACAGAATGATAGTAGAAAAAGTTAAGTGATTAAACAATCAAATGCAAAGTGAAAGTGATACAGACAATAAAATAGGTTCATGGGTTCAGCCAATGTAGCTCAGTGGTTGACCATCAACTCATGAACCAGGAGGTCAGGATTCACGGTTTGATTCCCTGTGAGGGCACATACCCCTGGTTGCAGGCTCGAACCCCAGTAGGGGGTGTGCAGGAGGTCCCTCTCTCATCATTGATGTTTCTATCTCTGTCTACATCTCCCTTCCTCTCTCTGAAATTATATATATATATAATATATATACATATTATTTATATATTTTTTATATATTATTTATGTATTTTATATATTTATATATATATATATATATATATATTCCTACTACTACTACTAATAAAGCAATATTAGATAGGTTCATGGACAGGAGTTATTGATTTCCTACAGCTCTGAGGATAGAAGCAAAACTACTATGCACTGTTGTCAGAATCTAGATTAAATATTAGGATAATTTGATAATTTTATATTTATGTTTTATATTTTACCTTTCCAACTTTTAGTAGAAACATAGTAAGTAAAAGTTGAATAATAAAGAGAACAGGATCAGAGCACTACAGTGTGACTACAGTGTGTTAGTAGGTGACTGGAATATACCAAATGTAAGTGGGTTTAACTTAGATTTACTGAGACATATACTTATATGAACCTGAAGGGTGACAGATTGTTCTCAAGGGACAGAGGCCAATTTATTCGACATTATGTGTGTACACGAAGTAGACCTTAAACAAATATTGAGTCTTCCTGCATGAAAGTGAGTAAATTAGCCTGTTTCAGGAAATGATAAGCATGCTTCTTCCCTTATTCCATTTTCTTTGCTCTGATTTTTTTTTAAATATATTTTTTATTGATTTTTTACAGAGAGGAAGGGAGAGAGATAGAGAGTTAGAAACATCAATGAGAGAGAAACATCAATCAGCTGCTTCCTGCACATCTCCCACTGGGGATGTGCCCGCAACCCAGGTACATGCCCTTGACCGGAATCGAACCCGGGACCCTTCAGTCCGCAGGCCGGTGCTCTATCCACTGAGCCAAACCGGTCTCGGCTGCTCTGATTTTTAAATGATTGCATGCAGACAACAAAATATAATTTAAATAAACTGGTATTCTTTGGTATGTTTGTTGACAGAGCTTCCATAGATATTCTCTGCAAATGGAAACAATGCCAAAGAGATTGTATCAATTTAGCATTTTTTCACCTTCTGCCTGTCATCTCCCTTCTCATTTCAAGCCTAACTTTTTGACTGTTACAATTCTTCGTAACATTAAAACATATCATAAAGAGTTTTATTCTTATAGAGTGCTGAATTATTTATGTATATTTGGGATATTCTGTAACATATGGGAAAGAAATAAAACATAATATGATCTTTGAAGTCATAAAAGGAAAACAGGAGGGATATTATCCATCCTGATCCACTGTCTACAGTATCGGGATCATGTCTTTTGAACAAGGTTGTCTAATAGCTATGCTTATTTCTTCTGAGATGCTCTAGCTCTCATTTTATATTGCGCTCAACCTGAAATATAAGCATGTTTATCCCAGAAACAACTTGCCAAATGAAAAAAAAAATTACATCTGAAACTCTTTTAAACATCTTTAAAGTTTCTGAAGTTTAGGAAACTCTGAAGCCCAAAAGCAGCAGCAGGAGGTGAACAAATTGGGATTAATAAATCGAATGTTGCCTAAGTCAGACATATTTCTTAGGCTCACACTTTCCTCTGACGCATCAAACCAATTATTTCAGGCATAGTGGGAATCTTTTCTTTACAAATGTCTCTACTAGTCGAAATAAAATGTTAACTGGCACATATAATGAATGTTTTAATTCAATGTGTACAGTTAGAAAATGGAGTCCATAAGAAAACATTAAGAGGGAATTATCTGACAGAAAAGCACTTCAAAGTTCCTCATTTCAATGTGAATTATGCCCATTGATCAGAAATATTTCTACACAATGAAACTGGAAGATATTATGTAAAATAACCAGTGACTTTTCGTGGAGAGAAATGTTAGTAAAGAGAATTTTATGATACAATTCATGAATCTGCACTTGCCATTTATTATGTAGTTTATGTCAAATGATTTTCCTTCTTCCTTTACACTAGGTCAAAGCTTTAGAAAGCATAGATGGCGTAAGAGAATGAAACAGAGGTGGCTTTAATTTAAGTTGGGAATTCTTTTTAAAATTATTTTACTCTTTGCCCTCAGCTCCATGTACCAATTCAATTTCATAGAGTTTAGGATTGTGGGATAAAATCCTCCTTACTTTCTCAACTCTCCAAGTACATTAGAAATATTAAAGGATACAGAATGAAGCATAAAATCATCCATGAGTTTATCATAATCCCTTTATAAAACTAAAATTAATAAACATGAGTGTGTTCACATCACTTTGGAATTTGATGAGAAATAAAATAACCAATAATATTGAAAGTCTAATCAACTGCTGCCCATTCAGACAGAAATAAACCTTGTTAAGATTGAATGTTTGATGCCCTGGCTAGTGTGCTAAGTGGTTAGAGCATTGGCCAGCAAAGGGTCACAGGTTTGATTCCCCATCAAGGGCACCTATCTGGGTTGCAGGTTTGATTCCCAGCCTTGGTTAGGGAATGTGTCTCTTTCACATTGATGTTTTTCTCTCTCCCTGTCTCCACTCTCTAAAAAAAACACAAAAATTAATTTAAAAAATTCTCTATAGACACCAGTAATAGAGTAATGAAGACCTGGTTGGGGGGCGGGGGAGAGGAAGGGTAGGAGGAAAGGGGTAAGGGAGGATGGGAGTTATCTGTAATACTATCAACAATAAAAAATATTTTTTAAAAAAAGAAGAAAAAATATCCTCATATGAGGATCAACAACAATAATAAAAAAAAAAGATTGAATGCTTGAGGTAAGAACATGAGGGTTTATTTCCCTAGCTATTTCCATTGTGAATATTGGAATCGATCTCTAACATTGAGTTATTATACACATAATCTCGGTATCTGTGTGGGCTCATACTTACAAAGACATCTTTAATCCGGGATAATAGAATGTTGGTTAATATTATATACACATTTGATATTATTTATAATATAATATTAATTATATATGTAATAATAATAAATTAAGATTTGGAAAACAAAACAAAATCATGAATACTGACAGGGGTAGTGAAGGTTGTCTCAAGGAGTGAGACACTGATGGACGGACAACAGGCAGGGGTTTCCTGCCTGCGGTGGCCTTCATACTAGGAATGTCTGACCCAGGTGGTCCTCTGCCCCCAGCCCTGTCCACCGCACCCCTGTGCACACTCATTCTCTACACAAAGTAAAAAATGTATATTTAAAAAACTTCAACACAATCAAGCATCCTGCAAGAACCCCAACCAAACAAGACTTTGGCTCATTGGGGCTGAGGAAGGCACTAAACTAGAAAGATGGGAAAACCACTTTGTTTCTCACCCATCTGAGTTCTCTGCTGCTCTCTTGTGATGGGTGGATGAGGCTTGCTCACATGGCCACAGGCCAACTTCCCCACCTCCTAGAAAGTGAAGGGGAGGTCAGTTTGGAAATGCCCTCCATCTATGTTTGAAGGCCTTGGCAGGGATCCTGCTCCAGGGGACAGTGGGAATGCGGAGGTGCCTGAAAAGTGGTTGTTTGTCTGTCTTTCATAGGGGAAGAGACCATAAGCCCAGGTCCTTCAACATCTTCTCAGTTTAGGCAAAGATGTTGACCAAGACTCCTATCTCCCCCACAGCCAAGACTTTAGGATGGCATCAATAAGGAACAACCAGAAAAAAAAAATGGAACTATGTATGGTGACAGATGTTAACTAGACTTATTTTGGTGATCACTTTATAATTTATGCAAATATCAATTCATTATGTTGTACACCTGAAGCTAATATAATGTTATGTCAATTACACTTTAATTTTTTTAAAAAAAGAGAGCAAGAGACAAGTCAATCTAAAAATAATAAGGAATATAAAAGCTCAATTAAAACATTTGTTATGAATTGCTTCTTACAATGGAAATGGAGAAAAGTTTTAATTAGTCTGACTACAAAATACTTTTATTTAGTCTAGAATCTCTTATATGCTTTCAAATCACTGTTGTTTCACCAAGGAGCTGGGAATGTTGCTCCTTGTTTCATGATCTGTGGTGGTTTTATAGTCTAATAACTTTTATAGACTGAAATACATTTTCTGGAATTTCCCTCTTTGTATATTTTTGGTAAGAGTGGACCACCATGAAAATTTCTGTAGGAGATTTGGAAGGTGGAAGTGAATCAGGAGCCATTTGCTAGCCTACATATATTGTCACTTACATGCTGGCTCATCTTGTTAGTGTGGCACAGCAGCTAGTCAGCAATTACACCACCGCCCCGAGATCCTCCTTCAAGCTTGGAGACTCTTGGGCCAAATGTACATGTCTAGCTCTGTGACCAAGGGCCTAGGTTTCTGAGGACACTTATACCACTAAGGTCAGAATCAAGAAGAACTGACATAGCTGGAGTCCTTCCTCACGGATTCTAGCTTGTGCTTGTGGGTTCCAGCTTGTGCTTGATTTCTCTCATTTTATAGTCATAGTCCCTTCCTAATAGACAGTCTTGAGGCCTTCTGACTCTAGCATTATATGTGAAGACAACAGAGTTATGAGACAGCTAAACTAGCTCCCACAATTGTTGGGAGTCAATAAATGTTGATTGTGGTAACCAGCTTTTAATATGATCTCTAATGTTCCCTCCCCCTGGTTATTTAAACCTCTGTGTGGCCTGCTCCCACATGGTATTGGGGTTGTTTGTGTGTCCAATCCTGTATAATAAAGAGCTAATATGCTAATTAGACCAAACAGCAGAACAACCATCCTGATGACATTCTGGACAAAGCTGGGGCTATGAGGACTCACCAAGGCAGGCGGGGCTGCAAGGCCCGAGCACCTTGCACGAATTTTGTGCATTTGGGCCTCTAGTAGAATATAAGCAATTATATATCACCTCTAAGATTAGACTATTAAAAAGCTGCAGCTTTTTTCTTGGGCAAGCTCATGTTCTCTCTTCCTATTGGAAAACACAGTGCTATATTGTGAGCAACCCTATGGAGATCCCATGTGTAAAGGAGCTAAGCTTCCAGCTAATAGCCATTGAGGAACTGAGAACTGTCAACAATGACACGAATAAGCTTGTAAGCAAATCCTTCCCAGCTGTGTCTTCAAATAGGACTGTAGCCCTGACCGACAAGTTGACTATAATCTCATGAGGTATTCTGGGTCAAAACTGCACAGCTGAGTCACTTTCAACTCACAAAAATTGTACAAAATAAATGTTTATTTTAAATGGCCTTATTACAGAATAATTCGTAACACAGAAATAATAACAAATACAGAATATTAATCAAATCTTACTCCTCATACATGAATTTACTAGAAGTACAACTTACAATTGATTTCTTATAAAAACTAATTTTGATTTTCTCTGAATATATATATTCATGTTATTATTATGAGATGACACAGCTTTCTCTCTGATATTAAAAATTTTCATATCTGTATTGTACATGGCATATTTTTCCTCTTTTTATTAGGAACTAGAAAAAGTGGTTAAAAGCTTTACTATCAATAGTAGTAGAAGGTGAAAATAGCCTTATCATTTGTGACACACTCAGGGAAAGGTCAGCTTTTCTCTTCCCTAAGCTTATCCAATCCTTAAATTACTTCATCCTGTCTCATGACTTTCAACATTACCTATAAATTACCTTTTCCTAATATACCACCTTTTTGATTATCAGATTCATATATGTAAGTTGTATTTGAAATCTCCTAAAGGTATCACATACCTACCTGAAACTTAACATGTTTCAAATATCGCATATTCCACTGCTCTTGACACTACACTATGCAAGTAGTCTGCATTGATTGTCACAGCACTAATGCAATCATGGTGTGTGTGTGTGTTTCTATTTAAAGAAGTAAAAAACTAGATAGTATTAGCTTCTAAGTACAGAACAGTTTTGGAAAAGTAAGTCATTTTTACTTCTTTTTAAGTGTTTTTATTGTCAAAGACAGTTATTATGCTATTCCTCAGCATCATGAGCATGGAGTAATAATGAAAATATCATTAATGATTATGGAAATGGCTTCCTAATCACTGTATTGCATCAATGAAATGTCCGTTTACTAACTTTCTTGGTATCTGGACATAGCTGTACTGATTGGATCAGCATCAGGAATTTTTATTCTAATGATGCTGAAAAGCAAATAATTCATAGCAGCAACCCCATTTAGATTATTTCTCAAAGTTTATAGGAATTATTCCTGGAAGTTCAAAATATAATTCACTATTTAAGGCCTTCTAATCAACTCATCTACCTTTCTATTAAGTCCTTTTCTGTCTAAAGTTCTATGGCAATTTTATGTGCTACACTGAACTGAAACTTACACATTTTTACTCCTTCAATCTACCTTTCAACTTAATATTGTACATCTCAGGTAATTCCACTCATGTAGTTGCTTTATTATAATTCTTGGAGTCATCCTTGGTTGCTCCTTTTTTGTCTCTTCCTAGAATGCAATACAACAGCCAATCATATTGGCTAATATCCTTCTGAAATTAATTCAGAATCCCATGACTTTTTGTCATCCCTGCCTTGACCTGCAAGGTTAAAGCCAAACTCACCTCTTTCTTTAATTTTAATACCTTCCTAATTGGTTGACCTGATTCTAATCATGCCTCCCTATAATAAATCTCTTCCTTATTGAATATAGGTATTGCAAAAATATCTGTTGTATCTCACAACCTTATGTAAAACAGCAGCAACCTCTCAATACAGAGTGAACTTTCTAGTCATTTTATCTTGTCTTATTTTTCTCCATGGCACTTATCGCTTTCTACTATGAGAGAGGTGGTTGCTTAGCATTGGCCTATTATCCATATAACCAATTTTTGTGCTCCACTCAAAAATCTGTAAGTCATATGATTTAAATAAAACTGTTTGTGTTTACTACCATATCCCCAGCATCTAAAATAGCAGCTGATGCATATTAGGATGCTCAATAAATATTTGTTGAACAAATGAATGGCAGCCTTTCACTAACTTCTAACAAATTCTCATCTCACTAAAATGTAGTACATGGTGCTTTTCTCCCTACCATGACCCCCATGTTCTGGTCATCTGCTCTAACTCTCTCACTCAATTTCTGCATAGTTCTGTCTGCTTCAGCCATCTCAGCTGCACCACTTGCTTTTAAACAAGCTGTGCAACAGTCACTTCTGCTGAGAATGATTTTCCTCTAGGTACCCATGAACCTTACCTCTTCACTTCCCTGTTTTTAATATTTCCAATTTATATTTCATTTATATTTATATTCTTGGAATCCTTAAGCAGTAGTCAAGGTAAGTATATTCTGATTTTTAAGCATATGTATAAATTGGAAGCATATGGAATATTGCATATTATTCTCATACTATGTAAGCATATGGAAACCCTCAGTTTGGCTTAGAATGAATGTCTAGGGCCACATTTTCTGCAAAAATGAAGATAATATATCAAATGGATTTTTAGTTTTGTGAAATGCCAAAGGAAGAGCTGAGACATTTGATAATTGCCAGAACCTTTCTCTGAAAGCTCACCAGGACCATGCGTCATTATTTAGGTGACAAGATGTCAGGATATGACAAGATATTTCTGTTATATAATATGACAAGGAGCTTAACCCAGTTCTAATGCTGAAAAAATATGAATCAAAGTAAAAATAAAAATGAAATAGGTCTTGCTTAGTTTCTTTGATGAAAAGATATCAAAGAACTTTATGAAGTACTTCTATTTTTAAAGTGTACAAACTCAGAACCTGAGCCAAGAAGTAGAAGCCTTTATAAATTGAGACTCAAATGTTCTTTTAGTAGTATATACAGCAATCTTACAACAAACCTTGCAAAAGAACACACCTGTCAGAGTGTCATGCTAACCATGAGGACATAGTTTTTAATAAAAACAAAAATTTTGTTGAATAAGAATGAAAAGTTTAAATATATGGTGTTTTTAGTAAATTTACTAAATTTCTTTGGATTTATTTAAAACTATATTACTATGAGAGAGGAGTATTTTCCTGAAGGAAATAAAGCAGGATTTAAATATACATAAGCATACAGACTTAGAATGATCACATTTTAAAAATATAAACTTTATTATAAAAAAACTTCAATGATGAGAGAAAAGCTTCTCAGTGAAACAAGTACATGTTTTATGAAAATAGATGACTTTGGTAAATTGACTCAAATTGAAGAAAACATTTTCAAATGTCACTATTGGCTCCATGAATTAATAAGAATGAACAAAGCTTACCAAGTTATCATTTTGCAGTAATTATGAGCTAGAAGGCATTTTCTGGCCATAAAATAACAGCTTCCATTGTAATTATTATAATTACCTAATAAAATATTTAAATAATTTACATTATACATGAAACTTTCTCTATTTCTATGCTAGAATAATTGCAGATATTTATAGAAAAAGCTTAGCTACATGATAATAATTTATGTGGAAACAAAAATGTTCAATTAGGTGAATATTTTAAAATTTATAAAATTGAAAGATTTCTGTCTTTGTATTTTGCATATAAGCAGTCTTACAGTTTCAAGCTTGTTTTCTGAACTATAACATTACTTTTAAGTTTTGGAGTTTAAAGCCCAAAGAATATTTGACTTTTGGTGGTAAACACACAATGCAATATTAAACAGGTGACATGTCATAGAATTGTACACTTATAAACTATAATTTTATTAACCAATGTCACCCCAATAAACTTAATTAGAAAAAGCTCATAACAAAGTTTTTCCAAACTTTTAATATCCATGGATAATTTATATATTATACATACACATAAAAACATTATCATCACAAAAGTGGTCTCATTGGAATGTCATGAGATAGGCTCTTCATTTCCAAGCATGGTCTTTAATGGGGTCTATACTTTAACCACTAAAGATTTTATTATTTTTCAATCAATAAATATTTTATTTTCCTTAAGTTTTTTTTTTTCTTTCAGACATTCCTAGAGTCCCCAAGTAAAATACAAGTTACTTTGTATAGATTAATATCTTCAACTTTTTTCAACTGACACTTTATATTCAGATTTAGTTTACAACTAGAAGAGAGAAGGAAGGCATACAGAAAGGAAGGAATATAGGAAGGAAGAAAAAAATAAAGGAAGAAAGGAAGATGGAATGGGAAGGGAAATGGAGGGAAAGAAGAAAGGGAGAAAGGTAGGATAATAAATTGCCTGCTTTCTTCATTCATTCAGTGAAGATAACCCATGACTAACATAAGACTATCCCTGTTATAGGATCTGTTGATAAAAAGCTAATGATTCATGATATGTGTCGTTAATAATGACAGGTGTTACAGAAATATATATACCAGTGCCAGATGAGCACACATTTACTTAAGAGGGTTTCTCAGTCTCCCTTTCTCTTTTATCATGTCCTCTTCTATCTGCATTCCACCTAGTTACTCTGTTTTAATACTTTCTAGTAGCCTCTCAATATCTTTTACCTCCATGCTACAAACAGCCGACTCAAAATCATTATTATCTTAAACCCACACAAAATCTCATTTCCATTTTACTACTCTGGTTTATTAGAAAAAGAGAGCATCTGATAAAATCTATAAGGAATACATTATGAATCACTGAGAGCATGTCTTAAAGTGTTAGATTTTCCTTACCTGTTTATATATTAAAGGATCAGCTGTTAAAATAATGATAAAATTTCAGGGGATTTATCTGAAGAGTAGATATTTCTACACCTTGATGATTATAGTATAGAAGCCTACTTACCATTTAACTTTCATTTCCATCACAAAATTATTGACCCTAATCAACCAGACCAATGAGTCTCATCTGCAAAAGTTCCATTCTCTAAGTGTCTAATGTCCTTATTTCTGGATGGACTTAGCACTGGGAACCCTATAATTTTTTAAAGGATTAAATTAACACAAATAGTGTAAATGCTCATTAAAAGTAAAGCATGATACTAAGCATAAATAAATAGCTAAACAATTCTTCTATCATATTGAAACAAGTCAGATAGAGAATAAGAACTTAAATCACTCAGGTGCAACAACAGGAAGGAAGGAAGGAAGGAAGGAAGGAAGGAAGGAAGGAAGGAAGGAAGGAAGAAAGGAAGGAAGGGAGGAAAGAAAGAAAGAAAGAAAGAAAGAAAGAAAGAAAGAAAGAAAGAAAGAAAGAAAGAAAGAAAGAAAGAAAGGGAAAGGAAAGGAAAGGAAAGGAAAGGAAAGGAAAGGAAAGGAAAGAAGGAAGGAAGGAAGGAAGGAAGGAAGGAAGGAAGGAAGAAAGGAAGGAAGGGAGGAAAGAAAGAAAGAAAGAAAGAAAGAAAGAAAGAAAGAAAGAAAGAAAGAAAGAAAGAAAGAAAAAAAGAAAGAAAGAAAGAAAGAAAGAAAGAAAGAAAGAAAGAAAGAAAGAAAGAAAGAAAGAAAGAAAGAAAGAAAGAAAAAAGAAAGGAAGAAAGGGAAAGGAAAGGAAAGGAAAGGAAAGGAAAGGAAAGGAAAGGAAAGGAAAGGAAAGGAAAGGAAAGGAAAGGAAAGGAAAGGAAAGGAAAGGAAAGGAAAGGAAAGAAAGAAGGAAGGAAGGAAGGAAGGAAGGAAGGAAGGAAGGAAGGAAGGGGCAACAACAAAAACAAACCAGAAACCAACCCATGTTATTAAATAGAGGGAATTTAATAGGAGAAACTAATTATAGCAATTGCAAAAAGATGAAAGGGCAAAGATGGTAAGACATAGAAATTTGTAACAGTTTAAGGTACTGCACCTACAGAGCTCAAGGTTCCAAGAGAGACATGGATGTTACTATAACTTGGGAGCTCTAGCAGCATGGTAAATTCTAGATTCTATAACTATGCCATAGTTTCTCCATGGGTCCATGCAGTCACTGCAAAGACACCACTTGACATAGAGGGGCAGAGAGTACCTTGGTTTCCCCTCACACTCTGTCCCCAAATATTTTGCCAGCGCCTATCATATGGGGAATTTAACTGAAATCTAGTTCACCAGGGAACCAGGAAATACAATTTACAAGGATCAGGCTTTGAAACCAAGCAGAGCAGGGCAGAGATACAGTCTCAAAGCAAACAACCAATGATTGACAAAGAAATGACTTTTTCTTTCCTCATTTCCTAAAAAAGTAGAAGAGAATGATTTACATTTTGTTTGGTAAGTGCTGCTATATACAAACATATGACCTGGTATAAATTGTGTCATTTGTTTTAAATGAAAAAAATCTGCCCTGGTTGGTTTGCTAAGTGGTTAGAGCTCCAACTTGTGCACCAAAGGGTCAAGGGTTCAATTCCTGATCAAGGGCATGTACCTGGCCCTGGTCAGCCAGGGTGCTTGAGGGAGGCAACTAATCAGTGTGTCTCTCTCACATCTCTTTCTCCCTTTTCTCCCCCACCCCAACCCTTGCTTCCCTCCCTCCACTCTCTCTAAAAATCAATGAAAGAAATATCCTAGGATGAGGATTAACAAAAATCTAAATAAAATGAAATGAAAAATCTGTCAGTTTAATTAACCTATTAGCTAGTTTGTGACCATATACTCAAATTATTATAAATAGCAGTTTATGTCATTTACCTGTTTACAACTTAAAAAGGTTTTCCATTAAACTTAGAATGAAATATAAAGTAAGTACTCTTTTCTACTGGGACCTGCATGGCTCTTGCCTGCCCTTATAAAATCATGTCCTGTTACTTAATCATTAAATTACTCTTGCCCCGCCTGCCTTCTTTTCCCTAGAATTAATCAAACTTCTTCACCATAACATGTTTATATATCCCTTTTTAAAAATTATTTGGCTGGGATATTCTCTTCACAGAAATATTGATGTTGGCCTAGAATCAAGGCCTCAGCTGAACCTCCACACCCTCAGAGTAAACTACCTGTCTGTTCTACTCTAGGAAGTATGTTGGTCACTCTTTCATTCTTGCAAATTATTATCTACATAGCATAAACCAATTCCTGATATTTTCTTGCTTAGTTACTATTTTGTTGTTTCCACTAGAGTTGAAAAGTCCCCCAAAGTAGAGACTGCCTCTATCTTGACTTCCAAGAAATCCATCCCCAATATTTAGGAAATGCTTAGCACATAGGACACTATAAATATTTATTGAATGGATGAATGATTGAATGAATGAATGAATGAATGAATGAATGAATGAATGAAAATGCTGTTGTCGGGTTTTAAGCTTCTACATTCTTTCCCACATCTGGTCCAGCACTGCCTACTCCCTTAAAAGGAGAGACACGATTTACATTGATTCTCTACTAGGCCACTTTTAACGGGTTCCCTTGAAGTCAGCTATTTGGACTTCACCATTTCCTTTTGAATGGATATGGTAAACAGATTCTCCACATCTTACTCTCCCAGATTTTCAAGAAGAGTTCTGTGACTCTTTCCTTTACAACTGGTAAATTAGATTTGCAATAAAAAGTAGTAAACTTCATTCAAGTGTCTTGAACTTTATCAGATTTTTCAATCAAACTTTATCTAAAACTGGAACAAATATTTAGGTGCTTACTAAATATTGATAAATTGGTATTTGGTCTCTCCTTTGGACTTTCATTCAACTGTGTCTAATTTTTGAAGCAAGGAATCTCCATTTGAGGAAGGATGAGTGGTAGAATAAAAAAAAAAAATGAAACCTATCCTTTTCCCTAAAACTAATTATTCATTTAACTGTAATCTAGTATCTTTTGTTTTTTATACTCCTCTTTTATTTTAACTATAGTGATATTACATATTTAAAGACTTAATTCAAGCTGATAAAAATTATTTTATCTCCAAAAAATAAAATAAAATAAGAAGATAAACATGACATCATTATAATATTAAGGAGAATAAAGTTTTGATGAATAGTGATCCTATCAAATTCATTTTCTCCACATTGGGCCATTGTATGCTTAGGGCATATACTAAAGGAATGTCTATTGTTTAATTAATTTTTATTTTATTTTTTATGATATGTATCTTAAAGTTCTACTTATTGGAAAAATAAAGCTTCTGTGGACTCAGCAGCAGTAGCTTGTTGCTTCCCATCCTTTTCCATTCTGTAGTCTCTAATGCCACATGTGGGCTCCATCTCTCTTTCCTTCCCGTCTCTGAAACTTTCATTCTACTTTATCTTTGTAATAGCCTTGGCTTGTTTCCATTCTTCTTTCAGCTCTGGCTTGTGTCTTGCTTTCCTCCTGGCTTGAAGCCCTGTTCCCACCATCTGAGCCCTTCCAACTTTAGCTCCTATAAGAATCCTTAGTGTACTCCACCTCTAACTCCAAATTTACATTCTCTTCTGGCAAATATTTACACAATTCCCTGCCTGTCCCATATATAACACCATTTAAATCTCAGAATCAATCCCTAATTCTTTCAACTCTACAGAGAATAAACCTCTTTAAATTATTTTTTTTTTTTATTACTGGAACTATTCTTAATATCACTTTGACTTCCAAATACACCGTTCTTTGGGCAACACACTCCAAAACCTCAATGACCAAATCCCATATCATTTTTTTCTTCTTTCCAATCATCTTTTCTTTCTATAAAAGCTCCATTCTGCTTTTGGCCTGGAGACTTTCAAACACTTCCAACACTAAACTTTAAAACTTCTCAGGCACATGTACTACAAGAATTATTATGCAAAATTGAACTCTTCCCAGCACATATCTAGTCCAAATAGTAGCTTGTTCCTTTCTGTTTTCAAGTTCCCAAGTCCTAATAACAGATTTCATCTTTTCATAAATTCTATTCTTCTTCTCATAGACATTCTCTGGAATCTGGTACCGTTTTTCCTGTTAATCCCATTATATATTTTAAATTTTTTTTTGTTTTTTTACTCACACTGTCCAACAAAAGCAGCCACTCAGACTTTTTCCTTGGTTTCACAGACAAGTTGTGTTTTTTTTTTTTCCTGCTTCACATTCACTCCTTTGTTCTTTGCTTCACATTCCATGACATGGAGGGCTCGGTTCCACTCACAACAACCTTCTCCTGAAAGCCCATATACTTAACCGTAACCAAACTCACAATGTTTCATATAGGGTCCCAAAGTGGGGAAAAAGTCTTCTCTGTGCTGGGAGTTTGTGGTATACAGTATTCACTAAAAGGTGGGGCGTTGTCAGGCATCCATCTTGCTTGGATCTAAGAATGAAGAGTGAAGTGCCTCATTCCAGAACAAACAGAAGACACTGCCCGAGGACATTCTCTGGATGCAGAGACATGTCTGGTCCTAATTGGGGCAGGCTGAAGTTGCTGGAGGATTACCATATGGTGGAAAAAACTAGATCGACAGATATGTCAGATCCTTCACTTCTCATATGCTTCCAGCACTAAATTGGCTTCTAAACACATTTCCAGAAGTCCCCAGTGAGACGTGACCTCGGTTAGCTACAGCAGTAACTCCCATTGCAGTACGCTGCGTTGACCCCTTCTATTTCTCATTTTTTCATTCATTTTCCTCTATTTTCTGATTCCACAGTAACTTTTCTACACAAATTTTTCTCTCAGAGTGCTTCTATATTCAAAGTAAGAGTAAGACTGCCATTTATTCCAATTTCCCCCATTATTCTGTAGCATACTGCTGCACCTCCATTCAAATCAGTATCCTAGGTTGGCTTAAAATCTAAAAAAATAAAAATCAGGTGGCGTTCACTATAATTGCCCTAGTATATAAACAAAATAAATAAATAAATAAATATTACATTTTCCCCCTCATGGTTTATTTTATTTTATTTTTAAATATATTTTATTGATTTTTCACAGAGAGGAAGGGAGAGAGATAGAAAGTTAGAAACATAGATGAGAGAGAAACATCGATCAGCTGCCTCCTGCACATCTCCCGCTGGGGATGTGCCCGCAACCCAGGTACATGCCATTGACCGGAATCGAACCTGGGACCTTGCAGTCCGCAGGCCGACACTCTATCCACTGAGCCAAACTGGTTTCGGCCCCTCATGGTTTATTTAACCCCATTACATCCATTATCTTCATTATTCAAATTGCTTCAATTTATTGTTATTTATATGATGGTCATATTTCTATTCCACAGTCTTTTTTGTTATGTATAGCCACATTTGCCACATTTCAATGATAATTTGGTGTATGTGTGAAACTTGTTAACATAGATTTTTCTCAACAAATAGACACATCAAATACCTGATATGTATTAGTAATCATTCTATAGGCTGCATGCATAGTTTTGCACATTTGATCTCAAAACAACATTAAATATATATATATATATATATATATATATATATATATATATATAATCTTTATCCCAGTTTTGAACATATGTAAACTTAGGCAAAGAGATAATAAACACCATGATCAAACGGTGACAACAAACGGCACAGCCAAGAATCCATATCCCCCTTTCCTGCCCTGGCAGTATCTCCTCAGGACCCGTGTGCTTAACCATGATGCTGTATGCTTAACATCTCTCAATTAACTCTCCTGAGCCTCACTTCTGAGGATTCGGATTTGATAGGTCTGTGGTACATTTGTCTTTTTGACATGCTTCCCAGAAGATTCTGGCCAGCGAGAGTTACAGGTCACACACAGCATCACATTAAAAGCACTGAAAAGTCCTGTAATAAAGGCACCCATTAATTTCATTGAACACAGTTTACCAAAGTTACTTGAACACACATACCTTTACTTTATTTATTTTGCATAACACCTGTTTTACAAGGTGTTGGGGGCCAGATGTAAGCTGGCAAGGTCCTTGCACCTGAAGGGGCTAGAAAGGCTGGGACCCTTACCCACACAGTTTTCCCAGACTTGTTTGGATGGCGATTATCAGTAGAATGAGAGCAACATTTGTAGAATGAGAACAGCCTTTCATAGCTTGCCCAGAAGTCTGTAACTATTTACTGAGATATGCTGTACTGAGAACTTGTCCTTCTGCTGTATCTCTCCCTTAGAGATTAAGAGGAACAAAGAATACATTCCTCTTGACCGACCTCTGATTCAGTGTGTTGTGTATAAATAGGATTGTATAGCTAATAAACTCGCTCCAGTTCATCAAGAGAACTGGGGTCCTCCCGACCCCGCTTTCCTGTCTTTCTTTCTTTTCTCAATTCCCACCTCCCTGCCTCAGCCCGGCTCAACCCTGTCAGGCTGGCCCTGACAGATCTGGCGCCCGAGCTAAGGGACTGAGGAACTGGGAAAAAGACGGTGAGGAACTCCATCGGGCTTGGAGAGACGACAGTGAGGAACTCCTCCGGATAAAGAGTGCACTCGTTAAGGTAAGGGAGGAGCAATTTTTTGATAATCGGGAGTAAAGCATGGGGCAATTAGAATCTAGAGAAAATGCCCTTTATGGGCAAATGTTAAAGTTTATGTTCAATAGTAGAGGAACTAAGGTTAATGACAAGCAAGTAGAAAAATTTTTAAAATTCATTCAGGAGGTCTGCATTTCCTTATCGAATTTAATACGGGATTATTTAGATCCCAGGCATGACCATAATCAACCGTCTCTTAAGCCAGAAAAAAAGGAGAAGCAGCGTGATACCACAAAACAGGGGTCTAAAAAAGACAGTATATTAAAAAGAAATAATGTAACTTTTAAAGACAATTTAACTCCTCAAGATGAGGAGGGTTTTGAGGAAGCTGCTGCTCTTTGTCATGATGATAATACAGGTGTTGTTCAGGCAAAAGAGGAGGAAGAATGTTTTTCTGCTGGAACTGAAGAGGGCAGTGATATAGAGGATGTGTTGGAATCCTTTTTAGAAACATTAAAGCTTCTTGGCAAGAAAAAGAGAAGCTGCGGGGGCCGTTCCCGCCGCTCTCCCCTGCCTTGTGCAGCACCAGTTCCACTTTCCCCTCTCCAGATGGCCTTGCAGGAGGCACGAAAGTGTGGTGAGGAACTGGGCATTCACGCCTTCCCTGTTATGGAACAGGTGAACCCCCACACGGGACAGCGTGAGCGTGCTTATGACCCGCTTCCTTTTAAAACCTTAAAAGAGTTAAAAACAGCCTGTGCTCAGTATGGGCCCACTTCCCCTTATACTTTAACCATCTTGGAAACTATGGCCTCAGAGGCTCTCCCACCTAATGATTGGAGAGCTATTGCCAAGGCTTGTTTATCAGGAGGGGATTATCTCTTGTGGAAGTCAGAATATGATGAAAAGGCTAAGGAACAAGCTTCTCGTAATCGAGCTGCCCAGATTAATATTTCTTATGAAATGCTGGTAGGTGAAGGAGTCTATGCTGATACCCATAATCAAATTCAATACCCCCAGGAAGCTTATGGACAGATTAATGGAGCTGGGATCAGAGCCTGGAAAAAGTTACCCACCTCTGGTCAGAAAACAGAGGAGCTCTCAAAAATTATTCAAGGGCCAGATGAAAAGTATCAGGATTTTGTCTCTCGGCTATTACAGGCTGTTGGCCGAGTAGTGGTGGATGGAGAGGCTGGCATGTTGATAGTTAAACAGTTGGCATATGAAAACGCCAACACTGCCTGCCAAGCTGCACTGCGGCCCTATCAAAGACAGGGGACTCTCTCAGATTATATCCGCATTTGCGCAGATATTGGTCCCTCATATATACAAGGAGTTGCCATTGCGGCTGCATTAAAGGGAACCACCATTGAAGGAATTCTTCAGCAACAATTTAGTACAGGGAAAAGTCAAACATACAAGTGTTACACTTGTGGAGGAACAGGACACATGGCAAAACAGTGTCCTTCTAATAAAGGGGTTAATAAAGGAAATGGCAGAGGTCCCAAACAACCTGGACTATGCCCTAAATGTAAAAAAGGAAAACATTGGGCAAATGAGTGTAAATCTAAGACAGATATCCAGGGAAATTCTTTGCCTCAACACCAGTCGAGAAACTACCAAAAGGGGCCAGCCCAGCTACAGCAAATAACAGGGGCATTGTCTATTTACCCTGCTGTCCTTATGCTGTCTCAAGGCCAGCAGGCTGCACAGCACCCAGCCCACCCCAGAGAGCAAAATGGATACAAGAGCTATTCCGAGCAACCCCCGGGAGTGCCGGGCTGGACCTTGGATCCATAAGAATAAGACATTCTGTCTGCCCTGGGTGCTGCCCTTGCCTACTGAAATAAACAAAATATCATTAGATTTAAAACCTCCCACATAGAGAAGAAATGATGATTTCCTTGCATTTCTGATACAGCTACAACAAATGCCACCGGATCTGAAATTTAAAAATACGTCTGGGATTTCTGTACACGTGTAAAGAGAAAACTGGCTTGGAACTAAGGCGCGCATTGTCCAATTTTGGACATTTAGATAGAGTTTCAAGCTAAAATCTCTTTACAAATATACAAAATAAAACCCAAGACTGATTATTTCCTAAGAAAGATGGCAAAATTTGACCCAAAGGAAAAAAGATGCTGGCTAGATTCTAGCAGCAGGATTGGCATTTCCATAATAAAGAACAGTTTTTAAATACTAATAAAGAATATTAAAAAGTTAATTTCAAGGCCGAAAAGGAAATTCAGTAAAATTATCTCTGTTACAAAAATTTGCTAAAGAATATGCCTTAAAATAATAAATTGGATTTAAATCTCAAGAATTATTAAAATACATTAATTATAAAAATCTAAGTAGCCCAAGTAAAAGATGGCTACGCCCTCTATTTAAGGCTAGCTTCCGAAAGCAATTTTTAATAGAGGAAGGGCTAGCATCCTTTCCCCCAACAGAGCAGGTAGGCCAAAAATTTCCTGCCAGTGACAACTTTTAAAGAGAGGCTTGCTTCCCAGTTTCCCATCCTTGGTAGAAAGAATGTAACTAATTTGCATTTTAATAGTTACCTGTTTTCAGTGAATGGCACCCCAAGGCTTAGGAGTTTACTAAATTAAATTAGATATTCTGAAATAACAAAATGCTAAAATATTATTCTAAATTTCCCTCACAAAAAAATCTAGAGGACAGAATTAAATCTATTGATTATGTCATGTATTTTTGAAGTTTATTTTTAAAAAATGTTACTGATTTAAAATACTAAATATTTAACTTGCCAGCTAAGAGTTTAAAGTTCTGGTTACATAAATTGGGAGAAATCATATAATTATAATAAAATTTCAACATTTATCTAATTAAAAAAAAGAGAATAAATTCTATAATCCCAACCGAAATTTTTTAATACAAAGATCAGTTTTAATTTAATTGATATCTCTTAATAATTATAAAAGGTATATAATCTTTAAATTATATATACACATATATATTTAATAGTTTTTTGAGTTAGATTTCAAAACTATATTTAAGGAATGACTTTAGGACATTTCATGGGCCCTGAAATGTTTTCAAAAGTTTATTCTCTTTTCTTAAATGATTTTTTAATAAAGCCAATTTAATATACTTGAAATCACATAGAAAGCTTTATCAAATAAATATTAATAAATATATATTTTAAGTTTTTGCCTCTAAGAAAGGGCAAAACAAGTTATCTTATTTAATATTTCTTAAAATACAGCAGTAGAATTTTAAGATATAATTTAAAATAACAAAAGCTCATTAATAATTTTTAATATTTTATAACAGCATATTAACATTTATTCCAAACAAGCTTACAAACTAATTGTTTGGCAGCAATTTAATAAGAACATGAAAGGATTTTATCCCTTCCACTGTGTGGAGGGCCCCCTAGGAAGGCACTTGAGCATTCTATATTGACCTCTCTTGACCTTTTTACCAAGGGGGTCCCTCTTCCAATTGCCCACAACTGTTACCTAAGCTCTCTGTTCATACTGAGGTTGAAGCCTCATGGTGGCTGGTACCATGGATCTGTCTCTTGCCCAATGGCGTAAGCTGGGCCCTCTCTAGAGAAGAAATCTGGGTTCCCCATGATCAATGCCGGGGCCCCGCCAGCTGGCGAGGGGATCACAAGGCAGTTACTGGGCATGGAGGCCACAGGGGCATACGCTACCAAGGAGACAAAACTAAACCTCACATCACCCTGCTTGGCCCTGGAGGATGGCTGGTTAGTCAACGACGGGTAAGACCCCTCTGGGAGGGGCAACCTAAGACAGGCACAGTCGCAGGGGGCCTCAGGGAAGAACTTGGGGGTCAACAGAGGTGGGGCAGAGATCCTCACCCCCCCAGTTGTGCAGGGGCTTGAACACTCGCCCCTTCTGAGGGAGGTCTCCTGCCCCCATGGCTGCTGCGCTTCCCATGCCCAGCTCAGATCGGGACCCAAATAACAGAAAGAGACTTAGGCCAGCCAAAATCGATAGCCAGATAACAGAGACTTGGCTAACAGCAACTACTATATATCTAAATCCAGCTTAACACCAGGAATGCTCAGGGCCTTCTCAAGGATGCAAAATAATCCTTTCCATTAATATTTGCAGTATAAACTAAGATTGTTATTAGATTATTAAATTTAACAGTAAAATAGTAGTCAAGTTTTCAGATTAATTAAATTTTACTAATTAATATAAGTAATTATTCAAAAAGTATTAACCAAAATTCTCATTTCATGGATAAATTGCTTAACATACTATAAACCTAAAGCAGTCATATTTTTGTACAAAAATTAAAATTTAAAGTTATCTAGACTGCATTATATAATTTCCAAAAACCTCCTAATATTAAAAAATAAAAAAGGGGGGATAGTGGAATAATAACCTGTTAAGTAAATGATAACCTGTTAAGTAAATGCCTTAATTGCTTTAATATTTTTACTTGAAAATTAATTTTTTCATTTATAATGCTAATAGCAAGACACCCATGAAAATATATGTGGTGTCAAAATAAGCCAAAGAAAAATCGTTTGGACAAAAATTAAAAGAATCCCAAGTCTAAATTATAGATATGATTCCTTTATTAACCTTTGGTCGAGAATACATTTGTATATTTTCAGAAAACAACTCCAAGACCATGTGGATTCCTGCAACAGAGAGGAATTATCAGGACAGCTCCAGCCACAAAATAGCAGTGGCCCCATGAGACAACGAGAAGAGAAGCAGTCCAGAAATAAAGATGGTGAAGACGCTTTATCATGCTAGCAGTCAGCAGCTGTGCATCACTGCAGTTTGCCCAGGGCCACACCAGAGAGGGTCGGACCTGCATTGCCACCATTTGTCCACCATCCAGAACTGAAATATTACTGCTGACATGTACTCATAAAAAACTGTCGGACACTGAAACATGAACTTCGCCTAAAAAACAAAGAAGGGGGATCTGTTGGGGGCCAGATGTAAGCTGGCAAGGTCCTTGCACCTGAAGGGGCTAGAAAGGCTGGGACCCTTACCCACACAGTTTTCCCAGACTTGTTTGGATGGCGATTATCAGTAGAATGAGAGCAACATTTGTAGAATGAGAACAGCCTTTCATAGCTTGCCCAGAAGTCTGTAACTATTTACTGAGATATGCTGTACTGAGAACTTGTCCTTCTGCTGTATCTCTCCCTTAGAGATTAAGAGGAACAAAGAATACATTCCTCTTGACCGACCTCTGATTCAGTGTGTTGTGTATAAATAGGATTGTATAGCTAATAAACTCGCTCCAGTTCATCAAGAGAACTGGGGTCCTCCCGACCCCGCTTTCCTGTCTTTCTTTCTTTTCTCAATTCCCACCTCCCTGCCTCAGCCCGGCTCAACCCTGTCAGGCTGGCCCTGACAACAAGGCCCACTGCTCAGAGAGCCTACCAACATTTTTCCTTAATAATTCTATAGGCGTGTCCTAATTCCAGTGATTCTTGCTTTTCCTACCATGTTAATGAATCCATTAGGCTGTTCTCTTTGAGGGCAAGGATAGTGTCTGTCTCACAAAATCCCTCCCAACAGAGCCTGAGTAAATTAATGACTCTTAAAACATCGCTGAATAGGAGGATAACTCCCTGCCCACCAACAGCAATACTGACATGGGGCGGGGGGTGATTTAAAGCTTAGAGATGGTGATGTCCCCTCAGTTGTCTCAGATTTGAATCTAATGTTTATCCCATTGCCGGTCGGAGTTGGGAAGCCTTTGGTTGACAGCTGTGGGTGTGGGATGCCAGCAGTCCAGCTCCTCCTCTGATCTATTCTGCTGCTACTCTGCCTCTTAACAAAGTTAGTTTCCAGGTACAAGCCCTCCTGAGAGTTTTGGTTAAGATGAGATGTTCCCCATTTCTTTAGTTTCTCTGCTTTCAGACACCAGGAGGTTGAGCATGAGATATCCAGAAAAAATATCTTCCAAGTAAAAAGAGTTTTTTAGCATAATAAACTAACAATAACACCAACAGAAAGCCTAAATTGTCATGTATTCTTTCATCTATATGGTTTGTACCAAAATGATGGATTTAGTCTCTCACTGGTTTTCTTAAGAAATTTCATCTTTGCAAATATTTTCTAATTTCTTTCTTATTACTGATATTGTATAAGGTTACAGGTGGAAATCACATTGCACAAGGCAGAGCATTTATTAGAAAAAAATGTCCATATTGCACCTTTGAAACTATCCTCTCCCAGAGTTCTTTCACATCATATCTCCTGGTTTTCCCTTATTTCAGACCTTCACATAGTACCCCTTCCTATTGGGTCTCTTTGCCATCCTTCCATGTGCCACATAATATACTGTATATTTTACAGATATTATATTAATTTTTATAAAGTCCCTTTAAATAGTCAGGATTGCTTCCATCTTCCAGAAAAGGTAATTGAAAAATCTGAAATCTGCCATAATATTTGCCATAGTATACTATTACTGTACTACACAGTAATAGACTAACTCATTGATAAGCTTTGTGCAATGTGCATAATAATTCTCAACTAACCAACTAATTCTAGAAAATTGATAATGGTAAACAGTTTTACAAAAGCAAGTAGTGTACCTGTTAATCTTAATTTTATTCTAATGATTTATCCTCTTTTTTCTTTGTAAACAGAAAATAAAAGTCCTATATACATTAAACAAATATATTATTATTTATCAAATAATTCTGAAAAAAATAATATTCAATAGAAAATCAAGGGAATGGCAGCAGAAATAGCAAGAAATCAATTAATTGATATATATTAACCATAAGAAGTTAATTTTCTTTAACTAATAAAATATCACAGTTCTGTTATGAATTCATAGGGAAATAATTCATTCTCACAAGCATTCATCCATGACAATGTAAAATTTTTCTAAAAGGGCATTTTTTTTTTTTACTATTTTTAATGAGAATTCTTTAGCATTATGGAGTGACTATACTTGAAATAATATATATTAGTTTATGCACAGTCCGTCCTAAAGAGAATTAGAATTCAGCATAACTTTGCTAAATTGAAGTAGTCAAGAAGAAACTTAATCATGTCCAAAATGAGAAAAATGCAGTCTAGGGAGTCGAGCTATAGCAGAGAAAAATTAAGCTTCATAATTACGTGATAAATATATGCAGATTGTCACTAAAGACCAAAACTGTCGGAGTGAGGGAGTAAAGCAGTATGAGCAGGCAGTCTAATGCTGATGCTTAAGAAAAGGAAAGCAAGTGCTACAGTCATATCCTAATTATTTTCTTGGGCTCTGTGTTTTGTGTTGCATCATGTTCTACTGGATATTTAAACAAGATGGTCTTTCCTTCTCAAGGTCTTTGCTTCGTGTCTCTTTAACTATAGATCAGATCGTTGGCAGACAGAATACTTAAAAGTTTATATACATAAAGTATAAACAGATGGTACTTTATTCTATTTAAAGAACTCAAGGACTGGTCTGAAAATAGGAACTAATAGAAAAGTATTTCTCTATATTATAGAATGTTTCAATAAGTATCAAAATGCCAAGTATGTGTCCCATTTAAAATATACATATTTCTAACTATCTATTCTGTGAAAAGATGAACAAATCAGACTTTTAGACTATTTTAATTATTATTAATAATTATATCCCACAGGTTTATAAGGTCTGAGTGGATTTTTTTATCATAAATAGTGAGGATCCATGTAATATTTTCTTTGAATAGCATGTTAATAATTTTAAAACTTTTAATTAATATGACAGATTAAAATTATCATTATAACACAAGAGCTGTCAATTTATTTTTTATCATATCTTTTTTTCTTACCTCTCCTCTTTGCCACTTTAATCCCATGATAAACTATAGGACTATTTATTATTCACTTTAGAAACACATGAATGATTTACTTGTTTTCCTCTGTTGGCTTGGTTATGCATCCCTTTGTTACATTAATACACATTTTCAAAACTCAGTTCAAATGTCATTTCTGTGAAGCTTTTACTAACCTCCTTAAATTCATTAGTTTATCTCTTATACTGCACTATCTCCCTTGAATTCATGATACTGTTGAAAGCTCTGCTTATCTAATGCTTTGTTCACAGCTCTCTACTTGTAAACTTCTTGCACAGTGTTGCTTACTAATGAAGAAATGATTGAAAGAAAAAATCAGAGTACAAATTAGGCTCACCTCAGTGTTTCTTCTATCTCCAGCGATTAGGTTCCTCAATTCCTGGCTGCGTTTGTAGTCAAACAAATTTTGTTGTTTTCAGAAGAGTTAGACTTTTATAACCAAACCATATTATCTAGAATGGGAAGTCCTTCACCTCAAAGCATTATTTGTCCTCAACTTGTTATATTCACTATTTTAACTTTCTGAAATGCCCTGTCCAAGTTATTCATTAGCTAATATTTTCTAGAGTATCAAACTCAGTTTTCAATGTGTCATCACTTGAAATTTTCCTTGACCTCAATTATGAATAAGTGCCCTATCCATATATTATCATAAAATCTTGCACAGATAACTCTTGGTGTAAGTAACTATAATTACTCATTACTTTTTTCTTAAGAGCAAGATAACAGATAAATATACATATATATATATATATATATATATATATATATATATATATATATATATATATACAAATATATACAATTACATTTTTATGGATAAGAGTACATATATAACTATATATTATAAATAATTTATTTTACATAGTTATTATATATGTGTATACATACACTAAAACCATAATAATTATTATACATATAATATTACATACATTATATAACAAAAATATCTGTGAAGTCTATATACACTGAGTGGCCAGATTATTATGACCACCCCATCAGTACTTCATTGGGCCACCTTTTGCCTTCAATACTGCGGCAATTCTTCTTGGCATTGACTCCTTGAGAGGTTGAAAGGTGATGCGAGGAATCTGACACAATGCCTGATGAATAGCACTGTCCAGTTCTGTGAGATTTGGTGGTTGTGGAACCAGCTGCCTAATGGCTCTTTTAACTTTGTCCCACAAATGCTCAATTGGGTTAAGATGTGGTGATTGTGGGGGTCACCTAAGCAAGGTAAAGTCTCCCTCATGTTCTTGAAACCACTCCTGCATAATACGAGCACCATGGCATGGCACATTATCTTGTTGGAAGAAGCCATCTCCACTGGGATACGCCATCAACATGATAGGATGAACTTGATCAGCAATGATACTTAGGTATGTTGTGTTATTCAGATGTTTATAATGGTCTGGCCCTCTAGCAACTTCAGGGCGAAATTATAGCTAATTTGCCTACAAACATCAGGTGGTCATAATAATCTGGTCACTCAGTATATTTTTCCATTTGGCTACCACATTGCCTAAAATAAGGTGTGCTTTAAAATAGTCTTTAATGTATGGCTTTAGAAAGTTTGGAAGGGTTATGTAAACAGAGAAACAAACATAGATATCATTCATAATTTTAAATAGTTAGTGTAACTGACAAAATTAAATTGATTTCTGCAAAAACTTCATTTACCATTAGGAAACATTTTATGACTGGTAGAATATGATGTTCATAGTCAATAGACACAATCTATTGTTCATTAAACAGTGCCACCTGAATAGATAGTTAAGATCACTATTAGAATATAAGACCAATCATTCAAAAATTCTCAAGGCACTTAGGGCGAAGTTAATCAGTGTGTGGGAAATTATTCTATGAGCTTTTGAAGCATTGCTTTTGTCTCTTGTGGCTTATATATATGTCTCAACTATTACTTATATTTAAATGTGACTGTCTAACACATTTTTATGTTATTTATGTTTTCCTGTTCTAGTTCCTCAGGATATAATCATAAACAAACTGTCATAGGCAAAATAAACATGTAAAGATTATAGTATATATATGACTAGTGGCCCAGTGCACAAAATTCGTGCATGGGGAGGGGGTGTTCCTCAGCCCAGCCTGCACTCTCTCCAATCTGGAACCCCTTGAAGGATGTTCTACTGCCGGTTTTCAGGGATCGGGCCTAAACCGGCAATTGGACATCCCTCTCACAATCCAGGACTGCTGGCTCCTAACCGCTCACCTGCCTGCCTGATTGCCCATAACCACTCTACCTGCTGGCCTGCTCGCCCCCAACTGCCCCCTGTGGCCAGCCTCCTTGCCAACAAATGCCCCCACCAGCCTGATTACCCCCAACTGCCCCCCGTGCCAGTGTGCTCACCCCCAACTACCTCCCCTGCCAGCCTGCTCACCCCCAACTTCCCCCCCTGCTGGCCTGCTTGCCCTCAACTGCCCTTCTGCTGGCCTGCTCCCTCCAATCTTCCCCCCGCCCCGTTGTCTGATCACCTCCAACTGACCCCCACTGGCAGCCTGCTTGCCCCCAACTGGACCCCTGCTTGTCTGTTTATCCCCAACAGCCCTGCCACCCACCAGCCTGATCACCCACAACTGCCCTCCCCTCTTGGCCTCTAACTGCCTCTACCTAGGCCCCGCCACCATGGCTTTGTCCAAAACAACGCCTGGAAGGTCTCCTGGAAGGTCTTCCAGTCTAATTAGCATATTACCCTTTTATTAGTATAGATAGAGGCCTGGTTCACAGGTGGGGGCTGGCTGGTTTGCCCTGAAGGGTGTCTCAGATCAGGGTGGGGGTTCCCTTGGGGCACAGGGTGGCCTGGACGAGGGGCCTGTGGTGGTTTGTAGGCCAGCCACACCACCATGGTGTGAGGGTCCCCACTGGGAGGGTGTGGCCAGCCTGTGTGAGGGACTGAGGGCTGTTTTCAGGCTGGCCATACCCCCTTCAGGGTGGGGGGTCCCACTGGGGTGCCTGGCCAGCCTGGGTGAAGGGCTGATGGCTGTTTGCAGACTGGCCAAGCACCCCAGTGGGGACCCTCACCCCATGAGGGTGTGGCCATCCTGGGTGAGGGGCTGATGGCAGTGTGCAGGCTGGCCACAGCCCCTGGCGACACAAGTTCCCAGCCCCTCCTTTTTTTCTTTTTTTTCTTTTTTTCAGCACCTCCTTGAGCAGAGGGAAGCAGGTATCTGGGATTTATTTATCCTCTATAATTGAAACTTTGTAGCCTTGCACAGAGGCCAGGGCTGGCCAGGGAAGGTGGGAAGCTTGGCTTCCTCCATTGCCAGGGGCAAGCCCAGCCTCCTGCTTGCTTCAGCTTCATGGCCACTGCCATCTTGGTTGGGTTAATTTGTATACTCACTCCTGATTGGCTGGTGGGCATGGCCTGCAGGTGTAGCAGAGTGACACCAATTTGCATGTTTCTCTTTTATTAGTGTAGATGATGTAGGTTTGAAAAAAAAAGAAGCAAGGAAGGTGGGGGAGGGAATTGGGAAATGGTATTTTAAAATACCATGGTAGTTAAAGCATCACTGAATAAAGCAACAGCTGAAAAAGCAACAACTGAATAAAAATTTGAAGAAACAAGGGAGTGATATTGGTATATGTGGGAGGAGCTTCCCAGGAAGCAGAAACATAGGGACCTATCCTATACTGTGTGACTCTCTCATCCTCTAGAAACTCTGATACCTTCCTATTTCCATAACAGATGGGAAAAGATAACATGCAAAAGGCACCTCTGCTTCTTAACCTGTATAAACCAAAATGATCTGCTCACATGTCATTAGTGATAGCTAGGCACATGGTCCCTTATGTTGCTAGAGATGTTGGGAAATGGATTCTAGCTCTGTGTTTGGGACTAAGAAGGAGTGGGGTTCAGGCTTTGGTATAGTTCCCAATGGTCTCTTTCACGTCAAGAGAGGCATCATCGTTTTAATTTCATAACACTTATTTTAAAAAATATTTTTTACATTTTAAAAGAGGTTTTTATGGAGAAAAATATTTCAAAGATACCAGAGAAATTCTCATTTACTCCACATATCATTTCTCTATTTGTTGATATATTACATCACTATGGTGCATTTGTCAGCATTAGTGAAAAATATTAAGAAATTATTAACTAAAGTTCATATTTTATCTATATTTCTTTGGATTCATCCAATGTCTCTTCCTTAAATTCCAAGATATATTATGTTTTGTTGTCATGTTTCCTGTCATGTCTCCAATTTTCCTTGTTTTTGATGAACTTGATAGTTTTCAAGAGTCTTGGTTAGGTATTCTGTAGAATGTCTGGCAATTAGGATTTGCCCGCTATTTATCTCATGATTAAAATGGCTTTCTGAGTTTTGAGAGAAAGGCCACAGAGATGAAATGTCATTCTCCTCCATTCATATCAAGGGTACATTCTATCCATATGGTTTATTACTGTATATGTGAACCTTGATTACCTGACTGATTAACCTTCATCTCCTGACTGATACTTTTTTTTTTAACAAAATAAATACTAGCATATGTCTAACTTATTTGGGGAAAATAGAGAAGAAATTGAAAATGTCAGATGCAAGGGAATTTGGGGAAACGATATTGAGTTAGTCCACATATTAAAATTCTGGCTTTTACAAGAAGCTAGAGCAGGTCTTTCTTGATAGCTGAATGAAAGGCAGGGTTGAGGAACAGATGGTTTTTCTTTCTCAAGGAAATGGAAAGCAAAGTCTTCAGCTGAGTGTGTTGATGGAATGGCATATGCTGAAGGTTTATGGACATGTGAGAAATCATTTGCAACTTGAAGTCATCTGTCTTTATTTATGAAGGAGCATATCAACATCTGTATGCTTTGTATTTATTTGTTACACATGGATGTGTCTGTGTACTCAAAACTAAAACCCAAAGTGAATCACAAATATACTTCTTCCAAGTATTATTTTTTAACTTTGACCTGATGCTTATGTGCACAAAGAGTGTGTTTGCGTGTGCATGTGTATATTCAGTTTGACCTAATGACAGTCATTTAGAAGATTTCCACCTGTGAATCTAAGATGAGTCTTTGACTTATGCCATGAGGGTTCACAACTATAATAGGAAAAAAAATATGTATATATACATTATATATATACACATATATATATTGATATAAAGAAGATAAATCAATTTCTACATTACTACACCGATACCTACATCCAAATACAAGAAGACAACATGTTTTTTGTTGCTGTGTATGCATATAATCCATATCATCTTGCATCATTTATGCAAATATATATTTGCACACTCATATGATATCAAAGAATCACTGTATGCTGAATTTTTTTTAGCTGGAGAACATACTTTTTTTTAAAATATATACTTTATTGATTTTTTACAGAGAGGAAGGGAGAGGGACAGAGAGTTGAAAACATCGATGAGAGAGAAACATTGATCAGCTGCCTCCTGCGCACCTCCTACTGGGGATGTGCCTGCAACCAAGGTACATGCCCTTGACCGGAATCAAACCCGGGACCCTTGAGTCCACAGGCCGACGCTCTATCCACTGAGCCAAACCGGTTAGGGCATGGAGAACATACTTTTATTCTTTCAGTTTTATACTAGGAAATCAACACCTAATATGATAATTCATTATTTACAATTGATTAATGAAAAACTTAATCCTTAAATTGTGCATCAATAGCCTATGACTCCAATTTTATTTATCACTTTTCAAATCTGAAGAAAAGTTCTGTGTCTTCACAGTAAAGTCCCACTGACATAACATTTAGTCTTAAGTACATTTAGTCTTAAGTCTAATGCTAATGTGAGAATTAAGAATAGCCAGTATCAAAGTGATCAGAAACCTGATTCAACTTTTTAATGGTGATATACCAAATGATCTGGAAATTTAGACCTAGTTCTAATTAAGAGTTTTAAATTAAATATATTATCACATTTGAAAAGAACACTTTTATTTAATAGTAAAATGAAAACGTATGGTTATTACTACTTCTGGAAAATCCTTGTCTTTTCATATGGAACATCTGTTTTGCAAATGAGGCTTCTATTACCATACTCATGGTAATTTTAATCTTTTATATGAGAGGAAGTGTGAGTTATTTGAGTTGTTTGAAACCGGAGTTGAATCAAACAACAACCGTAGATTGAACTTGAATTTATACAATCAAAATAGATTTCAAGGAAATAACAGCTTAGACATTAATTTAGCTTTTATAGCTTGACCCCTTGGCAGGCAACTAAATTTTCTCTATGGTTATATGTAGTTCTTTGTTGTAGTTATCAATGTAATTGCTTTATTTTAAGGAAGTAAAATTTTCTTGGAAGGTCCAATTCACATAACTCTCTTTAAAACATAATAGTATCATTTCAGATTATGTATATAGAAAAATATTTTATATGTCAATAGATTTACTAATTCAAAGAATTAACGTTTTTTCTTAAATTAATTTATATTATACTTTCAAAATTATAACATTTTTAAAAAGTAAATGCCGGAAGCCAGTCCATCCTTGCTGCTTGACACAGTCGCTGCAGGGAAGAAACATCTGCACAGCATATGTTTCAAGGGACCTGGCGTATATGACATACTGTTCTTAATATGTTTGCTCACCTTCTTGGCGCTATGTGTTTTAACCAAGGTCACCTCTCTGAAAAAGGTTGTTTCCCCAGGTAGGGATTTTTCCCTGAAGTTAGGGAGGGAATAAAACCCCTTAACTAAATGCCAGGCTGGTAGTTAATCACTTTAATTATGAACAATCACCCTTAAGCTACATAATCTTTACTCCCTGGAATGGAGATAAGAAATGCCCTAACATTTGGAATAGAAATTGACAGGATTAAAATCAACTGGTGTAAATACGGATGTAACAAGACAATAACAGACAGAACCTGGTTGAAGAACCGAGCCACAGAACCTGGCTGGAGAACCTAACCAGAACTTGGCTGGAGTTCCTGGCTAGAGATCCTGGCTAGGCTGCTGATCAACTGAACGCTGTTTCCATGTCATTCCTTCTTTGCCGACTTTGTCCACACCTTTGGGGACTCCTGGACCTGCTGGGGTTGGACCCCAGCATCTAGTGTTAAAATTATACTTAAGAATATAATTTTTATGCATTAAAAAAATCCAAATATTTAACTTATGAGAAGAGATGGTAGCATTAATTAGTACCATGTTTCCAATTTTTAAAATATCAACCTAATTATACAGATATAAATAACAGAGAATATTTCATTTAATATTTTAAGAACACTTAAAATATATATTGCTCATATATTTACACCATTCAATGAAACAATTAGAATTGTTCTTATGCATTTGAAATATGAATTTGATTACATGCTACTTGAAGGCAACCATATCCATACAATTTTATCTTTAATAAAATCTTGGCCATCACATTTTAGAAATAAGAGATTTAATTTTAAAAAAAGGGGGAGAGATTAACCAAAGGATGTGTATGCATGCATATAAGCCTAATCAATGGACACAGACAACAGGGGGGTGAAGGCATGAGTGGGGGTGATGGGGTGTAATGGGGAGATAAGGACACATATGTAATACCTTAATCAATAAAGACATTTTTAAAAAGCCATACAATGTATTGGGGCACATTTTCTAAAATTTTGTCAGGATCCCCAAAAGTGGGAATTTGCTTAGATGGACATTATTCAGTCTGTATTTTATTTCTTTCTCTGTTCAACACATAAATGATGCCCTGACAGCAATATCAGACACATTATCTGGACCATATCAAGCATATTTGTAATAATCCAAGCCCAAAGCATCATATTTGAAATGACAAACCACTTATATTTGATTTGCACAATGGAAAAGTGAGAGAGTTAGAGTGATACTAAAGACCACATACCATATGTCCTGGCTGGACCAGCTCTATTGATTTGCTTCATCAAATTATAGCCCTTGTGCCCCCCAAAAATAAGGCCATGAAGGTCTTCCTTTTCTTTTTTATAGCATGTTGTGGTGATTCTGTAGCCCTGCTTTGTATTCGCCAGAACGACTCTGCATCTTACCTTCAAATTCAAGTTTCTTTCCATTATCCTTAGGGCTCTCATTTAAAAAGGAAATACTATCATTCTTTAAATAGCATCAGACTAAGCCACGCCTACTCTACTTTTATTTAAAATAACATATGTATTTATACTATGACATAGGATAGATCACTGAGGTAAAGACAAGTACTTTCACTCATGGGCTATTCTGATTTGATGGGAACTATTTCCTCACTATCCTGGGAGTGTCCAGCTTGAAGTTGCATTTTGAAAGCTGCCAAATGGTATGGTTCATTTCACAATTCTGCTTGTAGGCGTGGGAAAAGAGGGAAAAAAGCAGAATGAAGGAAACTGGAACCCCTTATGCTCTTCCAGGTACCAAGCACTGTGCTAGCTCCAAATTATATTCAATATTGATGACAATTAGATAAAATAGGCATTCTTGTGTTGACTTAATTCTGAGAAAAGACTAAGTTCATACTAGTACATGGTAATTGTTTGTCCTCAGCAACATAAGTATCAATTATCCAGTTCCAGGAACCAAATCCAGTCTTTCAGGATCTGCAACATTGCTTTACCATTGCATTATCATTCAGAAGGTGGGGTATAGGCAAGAGCATAGTGAGGGTAAGTATTACTTTCCAAATCACGTCTCCTAAAGTTGAATGTTTTCAACAGGTGTTTTTTGTTTTGTTTTAATATATCTACCTGTTAGTTAAGAACATAGTGAATAAATACTAGTACAGTGGGGCCTTGAATTACGAGTTTAATTTGTTCTGGGATCGAGCTCGTTAAGGAGCTCGTTAAGGAGCTCGTTAACTCAAATTACTCTATCGACTCAATGCAAAAAATCTACGGAGAGACAGCTGGTATCTCAAAAAACTCGTTAGTCAGGACACTGGTAAGTCAAGGCCCCACTGTATTTGAGAAAATGTTGTGAGAGCACTCTGTGAGAAATTTAGAGAGATACACAAATGACATTCGTGCTCCAGCCCCCAAAAGCAGTTGTAAAGGCTCTACCTCAGAGGTTATGGCGCCCTCTAACAAAAACATGCACCTGAATGTTGGAACCTGTTTTGATGGGGAAAAGACATTCTTGGGGGACTAGAAATCTGAATTTGTGCCAGTAACCTAATGCACATTCCTGTTAGCGCATAGTCTACTGCCCCTTCCTTAATTATCTGATCTTGCAAGACCTGTTCACCTAAGTACGACTCCCATTTTACAGAGACCATAAACCATGAACAACCCCCATAGGGGGTAATCAGTGCTGGCACCAGGCCAGGCCTTTAGATGTGGTCTCACGGCCCCCATCCCAACACACAGGACTTTTTGCAAAGCTGGTTAAAGGTCTGGAAGTCCCATATTTGGGGGACAAAGAAACCAAAAGGGTATAAAGCATGGGTCTCAACCTTCCTAATGCTGTGACCCTTTAATACAGTTCCTCATGTTGTGGTGACCCCCAACCATGAAATTATTTTCATTGCTACTTCATAACTGTAATTTTGCTACTGTTATGAATTGTAATGTAAATATCTGATATGCAAGATGTATTTCATTGTTACAAATTGAACATAATTAAAGCATAGTGATTAATCACAAAAACAATATGTAATTATATATGTGTTTTCCTATGGTCTTAGGTGACCCATGTGAAAGGGTTGTTCGACCCCCAAAGGGGTCGTGACCCATGGGTTGAGAGCCCCTGGTATAAAGGGAAAGCTTCCTCCATATTGGTTTGTTCAGGATTTGGAGAGAAACAGTCTCCCCTGAGTCCTGTACTAGTACATGTGAAACATCTGAAAATAAATGGGTTTTTCCTGTGTCTCTGATACTCCTGCGTATTTTTTGTTTGCCTGGTAAATTCTGTAATAGTTTATTTCTATGAAGGGAAAGACAAATATTTCTATCCTCTCCATGTATATTGTGCTTACTTGGGCTAAAGGTGGAAATTTGACCTTACCCTGTGCAAACCCAAAGTTCTCTTGAACATGAAGGTGCATCCCATTTAAAAAGACTAATGCGGGTAATTTGCACATTTTAGTGATTTATTGATTAAAAATAAATCTAAAACTGTGTATTGACAAATCCCATCTTATTTGTTTTGATTGCCTCCTGTAATTGCTTAATTGCATTGATTTAAAAACCATTTTTTATTCTCTTTTCCAAACAAATTTCCCCAATCTATGATAATACAGACACACACCAACAATACATCACCTGCAAATATATACACACCTTCACATATATGGGGCGAGGGGTGGGGGGGTCAAGACAATGTGGAAGAAATTATTTCTTTTTGCCAATGAGAATAACTGTCAGCAATTTTCCAAAAATAATTTTGAAAGTGTTTTGCTGTTGGGAATCATAGAATATGAGGTACAGGTTTCTTCTAGAAGAAAGTGATAGAATTTTGTAATTTTCAAGATTATCCTCTTCTACAGTTTTTGTCATTATTAAATATGGTAAATATAATTTCCAATTCTTATTCTACTTTTTATATATAATAACCATTTATTTAATTTCTGAAAATAATTTAGGCACATTTAGAAGGTCAGATGGTGCATTAATTAATTTATGTGTTCAATAAATACTGAAGAAATAATAAATGTCAGGTACTCTTCTAGGGGCTGGAAATAGCAGTGAAAACAAGCTTCTGTTTTTTGAGTTTACATTAGAGTTGGTGTGTGAGAGAGACCAATGTATGCTATATCTGGTGGGTGATTAGCGCTACAAATAATAATGAAAGTGGAAGGGGATGAGGCTGGACAAAGGGTGCAAGGGTGTCTTTTGGTCAAAGGTAATGCCTCAGAGAAGAAATATTCTGAGCAAATGTCTCAATGGAGTGAGTAAACCATAAACTTCTGTGAAAGAAAAAAAGTGAAGGAATTCTCTCTCTTTTTTATTGTAGGGAAGAGTAAAAGTTATATTATAAATATATTATAAATATAGTCTGCATGTGTTACTGTCCTGAAAAAAACAACACACTTAGTGTTATATAATGTTATATCATATTAGTCATTTTTATTTGTTTCTATTATTTACGTTAATTTCTTACACTCTTATAAAGCATATAAATACCTGTGACATTAATGGGGCATTAAATTTACATTCTTTTTGTCTGCTCTCACAGCACTCTGTCTTTTCTAAGATTACGATCTGTATTGTTATAATGGCCTTGTGCGTAACTTCCACCAAACCCTGAGCTTCTTGAGCACCAAGCCAGTGCATTTTAGAGACTGGTTGCTTAATATAGAAATGTTATCTATTTATTGAATAACTGAATGTCCCAATTTGAAATTTTCTGGAACAAAATTATTTCTTCCTTGCTATAATTTACATAGTTGAGAACTCTGCATGTTTTCCTATTTGAGCACATCTGAAGTTCCCTCCTGAGGATACATTTTGCTTCACTCTGAAGCTACTGTTTGGCAGGGGCTGGGGTAGTTTTCCATTCAGTTGAAAACACTGGGTGGCTTCTAATGTCAGCATTGAAATTTGCCCGTGTGATTTTCAAAGCATGGGTGTGCCCTTACCAACAACTCAGAATACCAGTACTCCAGGCATTAAGTGGAACTGCTGGTTACTCTACACCTAACCAAACCAGAATAAGAGAATTGATACTCTTCTGGAAACTGAAAATTACCTAAGAGACCCACAATATTTACATTGTAGGCTTGAATCAAGTTTTACCACATGCATTTAATTATTCACACACAATGTCACCTTGATTAAGGTGTTTTTTATTAGTCGCTTAGCTTTTGTTAAGGGATTTCACAGTATTCAGTAACACAATATTCATGACTTTGGTTACTATAATGCTATTTTTGAAGGTATATATTACTGCACTATAGAAAATCATTGTGACATTTTTACCTTACATAATTTTCAGTTCTTAAATATTTATATTCCCTAAAGCACTGCTGTGCTTCCTCCTTTATGAGCAAAAATACTGAACAAATAATAGGATTCTTTATTATTTTTCCTCTTCCTCTAAGAAGATCAAAGCCACATGTGAAATTTAGTAGGCATAGTTACTTTTTCCTATCTCCTATTTGCTACTTGTATTTATTTTTTATTACTTAATTTAATTTTATTGCTTTAAGCTATCTCAAAAGTTTTGCATAAATAATTGGGATATAGTGTGCACATGTAATAAATTAATCACCTCCAATTTGCTCTTGAACTAAACAACTAAATTCTGAGCCTTATTTTCCTCATTTGTGTGTATGTTTTTAATTTACTTTTCAAAATATGTAGAAGCTTTATAAAGATATGTTTAGCATAACACCTGTTATCCATATGAACTTTTATGGGAAAACTGATCTACAATCATATTATGAAATAATTTAGCATAACATGATGTGATGTTTTTGCAAACCATTCTATTTAAGTATTTAGTAAATAACATGAACAAATAATGGTAATGTCTTTCTTTTTATTAATTAAATAAATTAATTTGATTTTCTTATTTTAGAGAATACTGTTTTTAAGTGCTAAAAATTCAATTAAATCTAAAATGGCATGTATGTGAAACACAAAATGTACAGATGTTTAAATTGTCATGCTATTGTCATAGTTTAGAAAATTCAAGTGAAACAATTATAAAGTTGTGTACAATATTTCTTTGTTAGAATGATCACTGTTCTTGAGTAACTTCAGTTACTTATGTGTTATACGTATACCACATGTGCACATCATGATTTTCAATGGACATCATAGCTAACAACATGAATTTCAAAGTCTGAAAGTCCTGGGTTTGAACCCAGGCTATGGCACTTACTAGCTATATGACCAAGGAAATTTATTCAGTTAACACATCTGTAAGATAGGGATAATAATACTCAATGTAAATGGCTATTTTAAAGATCAAGTGAGAAAATGTTCTACTAGCAGTAAGATTCCCCAAATAATTTCTACAGAAAGTAGTTAACACAAAATTTTATTTTTTATTAAAATAAAATGTCTGCAACACTTCTACTCCCTATCAGCTCCTCAAAGTATAATCCTATGATTTATTGGATTCTTTAAAAAGTATCTTACATATCACATGTGCCCACAATTGTGAAACTTCACCAAATGGTATCAGACATATTCTTCCTTTACCATTGACATCTGCTCTATAGGTGTCAATGATAATGCCCGTAACTAGATGCAGGTCAACCCAGGAAGACATATAGCATACTAGAGGCCTGGTGCACAAATTCTTGCACCAGTGGGGTCCCTCTGCCTGGCTTGCGGGATTGGGCCGAAACTGGCCCTCCAACATCCCCCGAGAGGTCCCAGATTGCGAAAGGGTGAAGGCCAGGATGAGGGACGCCACTGGTGCACGATCAGGACCAGAGAGGGACATGGGAGGTTGGCCAGCTGGGAAGGACCATGGGAGAGTTCCGGGGCATGTCCAGCCCTTCTCACTCAATCCTGATTGGCCAGACCCCAGCAGCAAGCTAACCTACCAGTCGGATCGTATGCCCCCTGGTGGTCAGTACACATCATAGTGGGCGATTGAGCAGCCTTAGCATATCTTAGCATATTATGTTTTGATTAGTTGAATGGCCGACCAGTTGAACAGACACTTAGCATATTAGGCTTTTATTATATAGGATAATATAAATCAGTGATATTATGAAACAATATTTCTCATATATTTCCAAACTTGAATAAAATATTTAAATAATATTTTAATAGACTAATTTTTTTAGGGACAATGTATTTTTATTTGGGCTCAAAGCCATAAAAACAAGTAATATTCCAGGTACCTGGGCATCACGAATACTTTCCTATACAATTGACCTTCATAGGAAGTCATATTTGTATTTGTTTCAGAACCCTACCTTCCTGGGTTATGATTTTTGTAGCAATATTCTATCATCTGTTATAATGAAAATCATAGGATGTTTTTAAAGACAAACAATTAACTATATTAATAATAGTGGTATGATGATAAATTAGAGATCATCGATTTCCCATGAGTAGTTCTTTTTAAATAATATTTTAAATCTAATTTGTACCTTCTGAGAAGTTGATCACCAGAGGAAAGAACTTTTGTTTTGTTTCTTAGCTTCTTTGTTTGACACAAGATAGACTTTGATAGTGTTCTACCTTAAATATTGTTTTTAAGTTTAGAATTTAATAGGGATTTAAAAATGCTCATTTGTGTTTTGAATTAATAATTGGTACTCAAATATATTTAAAAGAGTGATAAAAGCATTTCTGAGTAAAAGCTTCATGTTTTAGAGAAATGATTAAGTAGAGTAAAAATATATTGCTTAAGCCAGGCTGGTGTTGCTCAGTGGTTGAACATTGACCTGTGAACCAGGAGGTCACAGTTCAATTCCCCATCAGGGCACATGCCCAGGTTTTAGGCCCAATCCCCAGTAAGGGACATTCAGAACGCAGACGATCAATTATTCTCTCTCACCATTGATGCTTTTATATCTCTTTCTCCCTTACTCTCTGATATCAATAAAAATATTTTTTAAAAATTAAAGTATATGTATATATATCATATTTATATGCTATATATCATATGTCATATATCATATATCATATATCATATCATTCATCATATATCATATATCAAGTATCAAATATCATATATCAGTAGCTTCGGAGATCAATGCAAACTAGAATATATAAAGGGGCAATTGTTGAAAGGGATTTATTTAAAAGTATATCTCTACTTTCTAAAATCCTTTTGTATTTGTGTCTTAAATTTAGTGATACCACAGAAAATAATTGAAAGACATTCTTGAGATGAATGAATGTTACTGGAGGGAAGGGGGAATCCTGAATTTGTACTGTTTATCATTTTCCATGGTGTAAATAATCCCACAATGACCAATTTTAAGTTACCACTGAAAGCAGAGTTGGAAAGAGATATGCAGAAATAGGTCACATGAGCTAATATAAGTGGTCTCTGGAACATTAGGGATCTATCATTAAAAATATGTATGTTTCCCTAGTATCCAATATTCCATTCTCATGATTTTAAAAATGAGGATATCAGTGTTATGCTATAATTAAAAGAATATTTATAAAGTAGTTCATATAAAAGTCTGAATCAAAATTATAGGTAAGTCTTATTTTTATATTTGTCAGCTATATTTTATATTTATCACTTACCATGTATTATCTGTCTGGCTTCTTTTCAGGTCTCTATTACATATCTCCAATGCATTACTGAGTCCATTCCGTATATGATCATATTAAGATCAAGGTCACAAACTGGCAGCACTTGCCTTGCTGTTCAGGTTTATCTTGCAGTAAGCCATGCACTTTGCATTATTCCATTCTAGCTAAACCATCTCCAGTGGAATATTGTCTTAACCTTAGTTCCCTGAGAGAGAGCATCAAACAAAGGCTTTCATTGCAAGTAGGTTATTTAGAAAAAAAAAAAATAATCAGCAAATGGGATTTAGGCTCCAGGAGAGAAAGCAGGGAATAATGAAAAGTTAGTACTAAGCCCTAACCAATTTGGCTCAGCGGATAGAGCGTCAGCCTGCGGACTCAAAGGTCCCAGGTTCCATTCCAGTCAAGGGCATGTACCTTGGTTGCAGGCACATCCCCAGTAGGGAGTGTGCAGGAGGCAGCTGATCGATGTTTCTCTCTCATCAATGTTTCTAGCTCTCTATCCCTCTCCCTTCCTCTCTGTAAAAAATCAATAAAATATATTTTTTTCAAAAAGTTAGTACTAAGACATACTATTTAGTTTGACCACTAAAATAAATGACTGATGCTGAATTGTATGGAATTTCTGAGAAATTTAAAAATGTGTTTCAGAACAGGCTGCCAAGAATTGAAGAGGGGAAAACTTATTATTGTCTCCTCTTCACCTTTTGAAGGATGACCCTACACAATTAATTGCTGGGTCACTTCTAAGTTGTATCAGAGTGAGTGTGGAACAGTTCTCAAGATATCTATGTGTCAGCATCAGATAAACCCCAAGGCAATATGTTTAGCCTTGGGTGACATGCTGACAGTTTGTGTCTGCAATGTCTGTTGTAAAACTGATGCCTTTATTAGTGGCTGGAGCAAAAGGTAAGACCAAAAGATTTTGAAATGGTGGTCAAAAATTATATTTGACACAGTACCTATCCCACTCTTCAAATATGTTCACTAAATAGAACAAAAGTATGATGTAATTATGTTTTAATGTGCTGTTTCATGTGATTCCAAATTTAAAAAATGAGAGGGCATGACATGGTTTGACATGCAACCACTGACATATAGACAAATGTTGCATCACCTTCTACATTCCAATTTGTATCAGCCTGAAAGACGTAAAACAATGACAGTTTAATTGTATTGTAACTGACCTAACACAATGATTTTCAGATGAGAAGTCCAATGTTAGGATTATTGGAGAGAGCTTTGTTTATCACTAGTAGCAAATATCATACATTTTTCTACATTCAGTTCCTTGGTTGATGGTTTGGATTAACAGATCAGCTCTATCGTTTATGCAATCATTAAATGTCTTGGCTCAGAAATTCCATTTCCTTTCTCAAAACAGACTGGCTCAGTAAATCATTTCCTCAAGCTCATGTGTTTTTTATTAGAAATCTATGTTTCAGATCCATATGACACTAGTTTATTTCCTGTCCAAATGAGTTCCAATGAGCCAAGATACTAATAGAGAAATAGGTCCTATAATGTCACATAGAAGCTCACACAAGGGTTTAATAGTTGACATCAGTGATGGATTTCATACAGTTGTTTCCCCTGTATAGATTATATAAACAACAGATAGGAAATTTTTTTTCATTAAAAAATATAAGGTGTTCCTTATGAACCTCATTCACTAAAATTAATCTGTAAACAATTTATTTTTTCCCTATTTGTTGTGGATTTTTTTTTTTTACAAGTATGGGAATGTGCTTTCAGTTTTTAGTCTTTCTTTTTTATAATTGAACTTTCCTTTATGTAGTTCAGCTCTGGTCTGCATACACATAGAGTGTATTTACTTAAAGTATTAGGACCCTGTTGAAATTGCCAGCAACTTCCTTTGATTAGGATTTATAGCCAGCATGGTATAAGACAAATAACTTAAGTCAAAATAAACAAATTATAGTTTTATCATTTGCATGAGGTAAATATAATTAACTTGAAGACATAAACTGAATTAATGTGTATTTATTCTACATATATATTTATGCAAGTTTTTTTTATTTCCAGATTTTTTAAGAATATTTCTGTCCTTTATATTGTTTATCCATCTAAATATTATTTTTCTTTTGAATTTAAAATTGTATTTGTAAGATCTTGTTGCCTCTGCTAATGGGAAAATCAATCATAAGATCTCTAATAGAATGCATCTTTTGTGGTATATAGAAAAGTGGTTTTCCAAAGACGTCCATGTCCTGATGCCAGAAACTTGTCAATATCTTACCTTACATATCAAAGGTGACTTTGGAGACATAGTTAAAATAAGGATCTGGAGATGGTGAGCTTATTCTGGCTTATCTAGGGGCCCAAAGTAATCACAAGGGTCCTTATGAGTGAAAGAGGAAAGTAAGAGAGTCAGAGTTAGAGAAGATGTGACAATGGAAACAGAGGTCTAAGTATTGAAGGGATTTGAGCCAAGGAATGTGGGCAGCCTCTAGAAACTGGAAATGACAAGGAAATAGATTCCTCCTGAGAGCCTCCAGGAAGAGTAGAGTGCTGCCAACTCACTTTAGACTTCTGAACTCCAGAACTGAAAGATAATAAACACGTGGGTGTTGTCTTAAGCTCCAAGTTTTTGGCAATTTGTTAAAGCAGCAATGGGAAAAGAATACATCCCCACTCCGGGACTTTCTGGAATTTTCCAACAGTGCTTAACTGGCACTCACAGACAAAGGTTTTGTTTTTGCTTTCCCCAGTCCTCACTTTATCAACTTCAGTTGAATCTGTGTGATACCAGTGACACTTTTCTATTACCAGTATATACAGAATGTCAACAGTGCTGCTTGGACTCATTATCACCATCATTTAAATATCAAAGATCTATTTAGCATCACAGACTTGCCCTGACACTGTTAGTACTTCCCTTCTGTCCTACCTTCCCTGAACTTCTGTACAACATGTATCTGGTGCCACATGGAACACAGATATAACTCGACTATCATGTGAGAGTTTCCATCATACTTCATAAGGTGAATTCAAACCCCCATGTCACCATGGTTGCTTTCACTGAGTATACTTTACTTTATCATCACTCTTTTCTGAAATAATTAGAAGGAAAGACTCACACAGGTATGGTTTGAGCCACAAGGTATAGAGGAGTAGTTTATCTTCATTGATCTATATATGTAATCCTGTTAATATTACAAGGTTGCCCATTAAGTTGTATGGGTTGTATCATTGACCAAAGGAATGTGAAGTCAACAGAATCCTGTAATTCTTTTATAAATATTCAGATTTTACTAGTCCTATGATTTATAAACATATTTGGTTTGTCCTTATCCTGACATTTAAAGTGCTCTATATATTAAAACAGTTGAATGTATTTCTTCCTCCTTTAGGAGAAATTATCTAAATTCTTATTCTTTCAATTTCCTTCTCTCCCACACAATCAATAAATTAAATGTAGTTATTAATTAACAAATGAACTAGAATGCTTATCAAGATTTTAGCTGATTAATATTTTGCTTTAAGCCAAGTACATTAATCTAATTAATTAAATGAATTAAATTATTTCTTAGAATGATAAATTATTGAATATTAAGGATTAAAAAACACAGATCAACAGGAATACAAAAATTTGAATGTCTAAATATAATTTTTACGTTAAAATTATTTATTTAAGTATTCTGTTCATTAAAAATATTTAGCCAATATGCAAAACATTTTACATGAATATAATTATTTTTACAATAGGATAGCTAAACTCTTATTACAGAACTCACATTTTTATATTTACTTTCTCTCAATTATTTTATAAAAATAAAAATCTAATTAAATCTAATTATTTTTGTTATGTCTATGTTTAATATTCTATACACATTAAAAAGACTTAAGAAGTCTTAGGAAAGAAGACTTCTATAGGCATGAATATGCACATAATAATATGGATGAAGAATCTAGGTCTCAGGTGAATTAAGCACCATTCTCAAATAACAACACCAGGGCAAAAAAACAGAACTTGATTTTTATAGCTATGTTCTTTGTGACAGCACACTCTGTTGATTTTCATTATTAACTAAATCTCTAATACAAGGTTATCTTCTTATTTCATTTTCTTATCTCTTCAATGTGATAGCAAATTTCCAACTAGAAAAATTTTAAAACTAGAATTAAGGGTCACATAATAAGTGAAATTCAGTAATGTATTAGTTAAGATTTCAATTTGAAATCAATATTTGAAGTACTTCTTTATTTTATTATTATTTTGTTCCTTTATTTTTATTGCTGACACTATTACAGGTGTCCCCATTAAAGCAATTTTAAAATAGTTTTTCTGCTCAGAAGACAAACATAATAACCAATTGTTTATTTTCTTCAAAGCTAGCCATAAACATCTAAATATTGTACTTAGCAACTTACATGAAACAATGTACTATGTGCAACCTATTAGAATTTTAAAATTTTAATATTAAAATATTGCATGTATTCCCGCTATAAACAGAGGCCAGTTTTGTGACTACTAGAACATTTTTGTTTGTTTTTCTACTTTTAGAAGCATCATTTTGAATTTCTGCTTTTAGATTCTATTTATATAATACAAAAATCAAAAGGCTTCCTTTTACCTCTCTTGAATTACCTGTAATGTCATGACTATAAAAGTGAGGTATCACTATATTTAGTCATTTATTTTGCTTTCTTACCCCAGAAATTCATTTTGCATAGCAGTTTGAGGGAGACAATGAAAGAAAGAAGAGGGGATCATTTGAAATATTGTTGCCTTTTAATCAAATCTGCATGTAAATGTAAAAGAGAGGTTAAGTTTCAAACCCAATATCTAAACCTAATATCTAAAACACCTAATTTAAATAAATTTATTTCATTTTCATATACCTTTTCAATATTTATTGTAGTGCAATAAAGACCGAGTGGCTGAGTATACCTTAATGCCAACATTTTCTCCAAAGTTGCCTAACCTTCCTTTGCCTAAGTTTCCACATGTGTAAACTGAAGATGTAGGAATAGTACATACCTTATATGTTACATTGAGACTATTAAATGTGTTAATATAGTTAAGTTTCTAGGTACTATATCTTAGCACATAGTAAGTACTAGGCAACTGTAAATTTTTGAAGGAACGTGTAGTTTAAAATTAAATGAATTATAAGTGTGTCAACTTGCAATACCTAGAAAGTTCTGGAAAATAGCCTAAAGGAAGAATAAGGAACCAACAGCTCTTATTTGATCTTATCTTTCCTTCATTAGTTATCTTCTGGGCCTTACAATGTATATATTTATAACTCTTCAGAGTTTATTTTAAAATGGCAATCAAAGCAACCAACTAAATGTTTTATTCCACAAGTAGAGCATAAAAACAAACAAACAAAAAAGAATAATAAATGAATATGGTATGAGGGATCTGAAAATGTATAAATACTAAGACAAACGAATAAGCAAATAACAATAAAAACAGTCTAATTCTACCTAATAATGATAATCTTAAAATATTTTCAGTTTCTTTATTGTACTCTGACCTTAGAATTTTATAATCCTCATGGGATATTTTCAAATCAAATATTATGTCATTATTATATTCTGTGTACACATAAAAAAAATGTGCTCTTATTAGCCAAGTAGCCCCATAATATCTATAATAATAAAAGGCCAAAAGCGTGACGACCAGAATGACCGATGACCGGTCGCCCATTGGGCCAGCCCGTACCCTCCTCCCAGGGGCAGCACAGCGGAGCCTGTGCCAGGCAGAGGCAGGACAGGCACGTCCCACACCCCGCCAGGTTCTAAGACCCCCACACGCCAGCATTGAGGCCACGGATGCCAGCACTTTTTTATCTGCCACAACTGTGGCCCCGGCTCTGCCTGGGCAGAAGTTTTGCACTCCTCAGCTATCCGGCTGGGGGCCAGATTCTTCGCCTACTCTCACCTCCTGCTGCCCTCCCTCTGCACACCTGAGCCAGGGACACGCTGAGGGGCAGGCCCAGATGCTCCTTCCCACCCCCAAAGGTCCTGCAGCCTCGGCAGCGCCTGAGCCTGCAATCTGCCCCTGGGAGGGTGGGTCTGGGCTAGGGATCCACAGCCCTTCCCCCACAATGTCCCACCTAGCAGTGGGGGAGGGAGAAGCCTCCCTCCTGTCCAGGCCCCATCCTAGCTCAGAGGCAGTCACAAGATGGTCGCCACAAGATGGCCGGCAGCAGAGGGCAGTTGTGGGCGATCCGGCTGGCAGAGGAGGGCAGTTGGGGGCAACCAGGCCTGCAGGGGCGGGCAGTTGGGGGTGATCGAGCTGGCAAGGGGAGCAGTTAGGAGTCAATCAGGCCAGCAGGGGAGCAGTTAGGGGGCAATCAGGCTGGCAGGCAGAAACTGTTAGGGGCAATCAGGCAGGCAGGCAGGCAGGCAAGCAAGTGGTTAGGAGCCAGCAGTCCCAGGTTGTGCCGGTTTAGGCCAGATCCCCCAGGCAGTCAAACATCCCCTAAGGGGTCCCAGATTGGAGAGGGTGCAGGCCTGTCTGAGGGACACCCTCCTCCCATGCACAAATTTCTAGCACCAGGCCTCTAATTTGGAATAAGAAAATAAATTAGAAATAACTCTAGGCTTGTGGAATCTGTCCCTTTCTCTTTTAAATCATTTCAGGCAGGTTATCCAAAATGCTGCTGGTTGCAACTTGCTTGCTCTCGCGCCCAGAACAAATCCAGCACTCTGAAGCTTCATTAACTTTACCATAAAAAAAAATAATAAAAAATAAGTAAATAAAAGTTAAAAAAAAAATTTAAAAACATTTCAACAACACTCCTTTCTGACAAAATCCTTTCATTTGAAATTTTTTACTTTTATCAAAGTAGTAAATACATAGTTCATAATGTATTTTTTTTTCCTAATAGGTGTGTAGTGTACTGGTATATCATTGTTGTTTTTATTCCATTGTTGACACTATTATAGATGTCTCCCATTTCCCCCCCTCTACCCTCCTACACCCAGCTCTCCCACCTCTGGCTATCACTACACTTATATCTATGTCTATCCCCCTCCCCTCTGACCTCTGTCAGTTCCTCCCATCCTAGTAATAACAGGCTAATATGCAAATCAACCAAACGGTGAAACAACCAGTCGCTATGACACACACTGACCACCAGGGGGCAGATGCTCAATGCAGGAGCTGCCCCCTGGTGATAAGTGTGCTCCCACAGGGGTAGTGCCATTCAGCCGGAAGCCCTGAGCTGGTCTCATGGCTAGCGAGCACACTAGTGGTGGCGAGAGCCTCTCCGTCTCCGCAGTAGCGCTAAGGATGTCTGACTGCCGGCACAGGCCCACTCCCCGCAGTGCTCCCTGACTGCAAGAGGGCACAAGCCAGGCTGAGGGACCCAAGCGAGGGCACACATCTCATGCACCGGGCCACTAGTTTCTATATAAATGTCTATATAAATTTCTATATATAACATATTACATTTAACGATAAAAGGTATGGCATGTAAGTATCTTTAAAGGTAAGTTATATTAATAAGTCTAGGTAATCCAACACAAGTGTATTGTATTAACTCAAAAAGAAAAGAAAGTGTAAGTGACTACAGTAGACTATCTCTTCCCCAGCCTGCATTTCACAGACTCACCAGAATAACTACCACAGCACACTCTCCCTTTTAAGAATACAGACTAAGGCCCTTGATATGTTGAGTACTTATGTTTATTGTTTTTATTTTTATTTTTTTAAAAAAAATGTGTCCAGTAAAGAATTGATGTAAAAGCAAGCAATTTGACTGGCCAGTGTGGCTCAGTTGGTTGAGTGTTGTCACATGCACCAAGAAGTTACTGGTTTGATTCCCATTCAGGGTACATGCCCAGGTTTCAGGCTAGATACCCAATAGGGGATGTACAGGAAGCAGACAATCAATGAATCTTTCTCATCATTGATGTTTCTATCTCTTTCTCCCTCTCCCTTGTTCTCTCTAAAACCAATGAAAATATTATATATATATAGGGACACCTTTGATGAACTATGAATATTTGATGGAAATATATATATTTAAGCTAGTAGTTTAGCCCAGCCAGCATAGGTCAGTGGTTGAGCATCGATCCATGAACCAGGAAGTCATGTTTTGATTCCTGATCAGAGCATATACCCTGGCTGCAGGCTCGATCTCCAGTGGGGACATGCAGGAGGCAACCAATCACTGATTCTCTCTCATCATTGATGTTTTTATCTCCCTCTCCCTTCCTTTCTGAAATCAATGAAAATATATTTTTTAAAAGCATGTGGTTTATGTTAATTTTTTTTGTACACAACAATGATGATGATAACACACTTTTTTTCTGTTATCTATGGACAAAATAGTGTAGATGAACATAAGCAAATAAAAAGATAATACTAAATAAAACCCTTTGTTAAATAACTGTCAAATTTACCTTTCATATTTTGATTAAAACAAAATATTACTGAGTATTTATATGACATTTTTTGTTTTCCATGTTAAAAAGGGTTTCAATCAACCAAACAAGAACGACTCCTAGTTATTTTATATAAGGAGGTTTCTGCTATAATCTAAAACATGCAGTGAAACTCTACATCTGGTTATTGTATAAATAACTCAGGAGTATTTCCTTTTCTATGCAACAGCATAGTATATTTTGAGGATCAGTTAGTGGCCATACATTTCAGACACTAGATTTTGACAGAAATAAGATTTATCTATCTCATTCTTAATACATGCATGAATGCTAAATTTTATTGACATATTGCTCTTAAATAGAGAACAAAATAATCAGAAACCCTGAGATACTGCATAATTTACCTTTTATAAATAGTGTGTTTAGGATTTCTAATTACTATATTCAGTCTTTTTAAACCATGCCTTTCTTTTCATTTTACACTTAGTTTAAGCTTCTTCCTACTCTGATTACCTCCTCTCTTTTTTTCTTTTTTCTTTTTAGTAGGTTGGTAATATTTTGAGTTAGTCTCATAGTTAGACAAATACAGTAATTACAAGTGTTACAACCAACAATAGCCACATTCAGAGTTAAAAAGAAAATTTAAAAGAAAAAATAAAACCGAACTTATTTTTGTCTATTTAGTTAGTGTGAGATAATCACACATACTCTATCTCTACAATAAATATCTTGTTACATTCATTTGGCCAAAAATATTACTATAATACCCCAAACCTATCATTTCCCATGGAAATTCCCATGGAATTTAGACTAATTCTAATTCACCCTTTTATTAGAGATAGGGACACCTTTGATGAACTATGAATATTTGATGGAAATATGCTGGCTCTTACTAAGAAAAGGAGCTAGATTGTTTGTGCACAGGCATCCAATAATGTGTATTATAATAGAGGACACTGCCCTGGCTAGTGTGGCTCATTTGGTTGGGCATGGTCCCATACACCTAAAGGTTGCTAGCTTGATTCTCAGTCAGGGCTTGATCCCCAGTGGGGGCATGCAGGAGGCAGCCAATAGATGTTTCCCTCTCACATCAATATGGAGATCAATATCTCTGATAATGAACACAAAAGATTGAAAAACCTGGATTGGGAATGAGACTAAAACTTGAGATTATTATTTATATGACCATAACTGTGAGAACAATGACTTAGAGCAAAGCAAATTGTACCTGAGATAGTGAGAAAATTTGATAAGTAAGGGCTGGAGGAGAAAAGCTCAGAAAAAACAAAACAAAACTGTTTATCTTACTCAGGTTTGATTGGTCTAATTCTAAATGATTCATTTGGGAACACTGGGAATATAATGATAAAACTAATTTAAGGAACATATACATATACAATACATTTATTTTCAAAGTGTGATTTCTCTTTAAGTTTATATTTGGCTTCTTTGAATAGTATGGTTGATAAACAAGAATTTGGATAGCAAGCATTTATCTTTTACAATTTTGGGAAGTTTATTATTAAATTATATATATATATATATATATATATATATATATATATATATGACTTTGTCTTATACATAAAACTTAACATACTACAAAAGATACTTGCATAGACCTTTGACATATTCCAAAAAATTCATACTGCATGATTTCCATTCTTATAGTGCGGTCTGATATAATTGCAAAATTTGACAACTTCAGATAATGTTTGTAAATAGTTGAATACATCACGTATTAATAAAATTAAATATTCATTCTTAAACAGGATAACGTGTAATTTAAGTTGTCACATCGCAAAATTAAATATTTTATTAGTTAACTTAATAATTTATTTATACACTCAAATTAAATTTCCTGAATATTTTGGACATATTTGTCTCTTCACTGCAAAGTGAAAAGGCAGTTTGCTACAGGAGGAAAATAATATGTTCTACATGTTTAAAGTAAATAAAATTAATATACTAGAAAACAATATAGTGTATAATTATATTTTTAAAAGAATGTATTTTGCTCTTTTAAAATAAAATACGTATATTACTCTGTATCAAGGATCAGTATAGTTATGAGAATTAAGGTCACATAAAATTTTCTTACATTTGGAGAACACTGTAGATAGAAGGGCTTCTGACATGTCAATTATCTTGAACCACAAAGTGCCACAGCTGACTGAATCAGAGAGCAGGGCAGTCTTCTACAGCCTAAGCAACAGCCTAGTGCTGTCACAGAGAAGAGCTTTACTGAACAGAACTTCGCCATTCTGGCCCATGAAGGAAGTACACCCTAACCTTCTTGTTGGGTGTATGGGACAATCATAGCTAATTAAACACCACTAGAAGAAGAGGACTGAATCTGGCAGATATACCACATTGTCAGAGGCCATGTCAAAGAAAAAAACAAACAAACATAGAAGCAGAGGCAGTAATATAGAGAGATATGGATGGTATCAGAAAGAATAATCTCAGTTAGAAGCGGAGACAACAGATTTCTGTATCACAATCACAGCACAAGCAGTGTTGCTGGAGCGGGGAGCACTGTGTTCTGCCTGCAGAGGAAGTGAGATGCTGGACCAGTAAAGAAGGCTGCTGCACTCAGAGCTCCTGCGTCCTGAGCAGCATTCCTGGCTTCCTTCAAATTTCAACGTGGGGCCATTGAAGCCATGACCTAGTTTTTCTTAACCCTCATGAAAAATCTTTATCAACTGGGACAACCTTTATTTGAATTTGATTCTTGCAGCCTAAAAGAGCCTGAAACAGTCAATATCTAATTATTTGTGATCCGCACACTTCTTCAATGACACAGTGAAATCTGTAACTAAGAAACTGTAAAGATTAAAGTCGGAGGAGTACAGTTTTACCAATTTAAGGATTAAACATGCTCAAGTTTAAACTTTTTGTGATCAAAGCAAAAAGTAAACATCTAAGGGGGTAGGGATGTCTATGTAATTTTTATCTCCTAAAAGCAGCAATCTATGCTATTCAAAGGCAAACATCTTTTTACTCGTGCTAACTTTCCACGTCCAAAGTGACCTTATCACAATTTACAAGTGATGTCTAACAGAAAGTGTATCGTCAATCCAGAAGTTCTTTCATATGACCCTTTCCTATGATCACCCGTGATAAAAGACAAGGAAATACTATTGAAACCACATAGTCTGTTTTCAATTTGCTCTGTATTTTAGTCTCCAATCTTACTGTCTTTGAAAGGTATTTTGGAATACTTTTTTTCCATATTTAAATGTAGAGCAATGTTATTCCTCATATTTGTATAGCTTCATTCTCTAGTTTTTACTTTAACTTAATAAATTTTCCCAACCTTATGACTTACGTTTTTATTCCTTTGCCTGAACTTGAGTTGTCCACTCCCACACATGTTCTCCAACTTGGACATTGCACACCCCATATTTTTAAATATACTAGTATGTTTAGTTCCCTCTGAAAGGCATTTTCAAAAAGAAGCAATATCTTCAACTGTACAAACTAAGATGTTTAATATTTCAAAAATAAAGTAACACAGCTAAAAGGATAATATAAAATAAATTAACTAAGACAGTAAGAACAATGCAAACATTCTGACAGCTCACACCAAGTATCCATTATTGATGTCTACCTGGATTTTATCTCTAACGTCTGCTGCATATTTCTAAAGCTGTCACATAATGGTTTCTACTTAAGTTTAAGAAATCTCTTTCATCAAGTGACAGGTGAAGATAATTCTTTGGATTTTAGTACAGTCATAAATTTTGCCAAAGTCTAACACATAGTTTGTCACATTTAGAAGCAACATGCTACTCTTTTTTTTATTGTCGCTATATATTTTTAAACCCTCTTCATACACAAATCAGTGTACTACTATCTGGTTTAGAATGCAGTCTTCATGAAGTTGATGCTCTGGATCTGGGTTGAGATCTACTGGCGAGGGGTTTGAGAATTATACTTTGTCTTCAGGTTGTGATAAATACAGCTGGGGAAGTGAGTCATGATGTGACATTCTAGAAAAAAATAAAATAAAGTTCTGGATAGACCATTTTAGAGGGTACCAATCTGAAAGAGATGGTAGAGAGGGAAGTCTAGATACAAGATTTAGAATGATAATTTGGGGGCAAGCTGAAAAGTCAGAAAGGGAAGTGGAGCACAGAGTAATAAAGATTTTTAAAACTTTGAAAGACTGTCCTTGACCTAGGACAGGAGTAGAGAGTAGTTAAAAGCACAGATTTACTGTAAAACACAGGGATTGTAGGGAAATTCCTTGGTTTTGAAACCTCAGTGAGAGTAAATAGTAACAGGCTCTCAAAACCCAGCTAGCAACATGGATTATTGACAAATTCGGGATTGGTGATTTCTTAGTTACTGGTATATCTTCAAATCAAAATGTGCCTACTTGGTTTGGTAAGCATCTCTCTTTACACCTAAAGAAAATGAATGTGTTTCAATAATAGCTTAGTTAACTCAACAAATGGGCTAAGCAGTAAGTAGTTTTATAATATGCTATTGTTAAAAGGTTTTCACTTTAAAACCTATGATAACATAATTTTTAATCACTATCCTACACCAATAGATGCTGCTCTGCTAAGTTTTGAAAAAAAATAGAGATTGCTTAAATGAGAAATAATAAATAGATGTCCTTAACATATCCTACAAACAAAATAGCTACAAGTAACTACTAGTATTTTTCCTTTAAAATTTTCTATGAATCTTTTAACATAGTTGTAATTTTATTTTCCTCATATATTTTGATATTCTAATAATTTATATACTTAAAATTATCTTTCTTTTTTTTTCAAAGTGATGTTTATTGACAAATGAGTTTGAGGTATATATTACCCATTTATAGAGGAATATTTTTAGAATAGATTTAAAGTATTATCTAGCCATGTTTTCAGACAAATGGCTTTCGACAACCCACACCGAAGGAGTGAACATCCAATTAAGACAAACTGTAACCGCCACCTTCCTTATCTACACTAATAAAAGAGAAAAATGGTAATTGGCGTACAACGATACCCTTTTCATTGGCTAATCAGGGATATATGCAAATTAACTGCCAACTATGATTGGCAGTAAACTGCAAACTAAGATTGACAGTTAACTGCCAACAAGATGGCGGTTAATTTGCATATGTAGGCACAATGCAGGGAGGCGAAAGGGAAAGCAGGAAGAAGCCCCCTGCCACTGACAGTGATCAGAAACCCAGGGGGGAGCTAAGAGCTGGGGGGCATGGCAAAGGAAGCCCTGGGGCCGCCTTTGCCCTGCCCCCCAGCCATGATCAGAGAATCAGGCACCTTTGCCGTCCTGGCCAGTGATAGCAGGAAGTAGGGGTGGAGCCAGCGATTGGGAGCTGGACACGGTCGAAGCTGTCAGTCCCGGGAGCTAGGGGTCCCCTTGACTGGGCCTAAAACGGAGGCCGTGATCCCGGGGCCGCTGCAGCTGGGGGTCCCCTGCCCAGGCCGGACGCCTCTGCCGGAGGCCTCAGGCCTGGTCAAGAGGCCGATCCGGTGATTGGTGATCGGAAGGTGATGAGGGTCAACTCCTCTGGCCGAGGCATCAGGCCTGGGCAGGGGGCTGAGCCGGGGATTGGGGGGATATGATGGTCCCCTTGCCCAGGCCTGAAGCCTGGGTCAAAGGCGTCAGGCTTGGGCGGGGGGTGGAGCAAGCGATCAGAGGGAGATGGGGGTCCCCTGCCCAGGCATGATTCCTGGGCCAGAGGCCTCAGGCCTGGGCGGGGACCAGAGCCAGTGATAGGGGGAAGATGGGGGTCCCCTGTCCAAGCCTGACACCTTTGGCAGAGGCGTCAGGCATGGGCAAGGGGCCGATCAGGTGATCAGAGGGTGATGGGGGTCTATGCCTCTGGCTGAGACATCAGGCCTGGGCAAAGGGCAGAGCCAGCAATTGGAGGGGTCTGGGGGTCCCCTGCCCAGGCCTGACACCTGGGCCAGAGGCATCAGGCCTGGGCTGGGGGCAGAACCAGTGATGGGGGGAAATGAGGGTCCCCTGCCCAGGCCTGACACCTCTGTCAGAGGCGTCAGGCCTGGGCAAGGGGCCGATCCTGCGATTGGAGGGTGATGGGGGTCAATGCCTGAGGGCTCCCAGTATGTGAGAGGGGGCAGGCTGGGCTGAGGGACACTCCCCCCGCCCCCACACCCAGTGCACGAATTTCGTGCACCGGGCCCCTAGTCTACACTAATAAAAGAGAAACATGGTAATAGGCATACGACCGCTACCCTTCCCATTGGCTAATCAGGGAAATATGCAAATTAACTGTCAGCCAAGATGGCGGCCGGCAGCCAGGCAGCTTGAAACTAACATGAGGCTTGCTTGCTTCAGTGACAGAGGAAACCAACGTTCCCCACCGGCCGCTGCAGGCCTCTGAGCCTGCAGTCTGAAACATTGTAACAAATATAGACGCCCAGAAACCAGCTTTCAGCCAGCTGGGATCTCAGAGCTGGAGTTGATACAGAGTTTTGAGAACCGAAACAAACCAGATACCTGCTTTCAGGAGTGGAGGCCTAAGAGCTGGAGCCAGAGCTAAAGGTGGCCCAGAATAAAAAAAAAATAAATAAAAAAAGGAGCAGTTGGGAGCTTCAGTCCCAGCCTGAAAACAGCCCTCAGCCCCTCACCCAGGCTGGCCAGGCACCCAAGTGGGGACCCCCACCCTGAAGGGTGTGTGACCAGCTGCAAACAGCCATCATCCCCTCATCCAGGCTGGCCAGGCACCCCAGTGGGGACCCCCACCCTGATCCAGGACACCCTTCAGGGCAAACCAGCCGGCCCCCACCCATGCACCAGGCCTCTATTCTATATAGTAAAAGGGTAATATGCCTCCCAGCACCGGGATCAGTGGAGCTGAGAGGCCTCCCGGGACCAGGATCAGCATGACAGGGGGCAGCGCCCAAACCCTCTGATTGCCCTGCGGCTCTGTGTGTGACAGGGGGCAGGGCCATAACCTTCCTCTCAGTCCTGCTCTGTTCGTGACAGGTGAAGGCGCACCAACCCCCTGATCGGCCCTGCTCTGTGGGTGATAGAGGGTGGCGCCCCAACTCCCCCCCCCATGGGCCCTGCTCTGTGTGTGATGGGGTAGAGCCATAACCTCCCCATCAGCCCTGCCCTGAGTGTGACAGTGGCGGTGCCCCAACCCCCTGATTAGCCCTGCTCTGTGGGTGATAGAGGGCGGATCCCCAACCCCCTCATCCGCCCTGCTCTGTGTGTGACAGGGGGCTGTGTGCCAACTCCCCTATTGGCCCTACTCTGTGAGTGACATGGGGGAGCTCCTTAACCCCCTGATGGGCCCTGCTCTGTGTGTGATGGGGGGGAGCTCCCCAACCCCCTGATTGGCCCTGCTCTGTGCGTGACAGGGGGTGGCTCCACAACCTCCCTATCGACCCTGCCTTGAGTGTGACAGGGGGCGGTGCCCCAACCCCCCAATCGGCCCTACCCTGAGTTTGACTGAGGGTGGCATCACAGCCTCCCAAGCCGCCCTGCTCTGTGCATGACAGGGGGCGGCACCCCAACTCCCCAATCGGCCCTGCTCTGAGCCCGACCAGGGGCTGCACCTAGGGATTGGGCCTGCCCTCTGCCACCCGGGAGCAGGCCTAAGCCAGCAGATTGTTATCTCCCAAGGGGTCCCAGACTGCAAGAGGGCACAGGCCGGGCTGAGGGACCCCCCTCACCCCCCCGAGTGCACAAATTTTTATGCACCGGGCCTCTAGTCCTATATAATAAAAGCCTAATATGCAAATCAACCAAACAGTGGAACAACCAGTCAGCAGGGGGCAGGGCTGGCAAGCAGATGGCGCCAGGCCAGCCACGGTGGGTGCCAGTGGGCAGAGGGAGGGGATGGCGATCGGGGAGGCGGTGACTAGTGGTGGCGGAGGGGCGATTTGGGGCAGGGCTGGCTGCTCGCCAACTGGCCCCATCCCCCAATCAGCTCGCAGGTCACTTCTATGGGTAGCAGGCCTAAGTCATCAGTCAGACATCCCTCAAATGCTCCTGGTCTGTGAGAGGGTGCAGGCTGGGCTGAGAGACATCCCCCCCCCCCCACCCCGCAAGTTCACAAATCTTGTGCCCCAGGCCTCTAGTTTGGAAATAGTTTCTCTGACTCAGACTGTCTACATCATTATTGCAACTGGCCTCATGTTCATTAGCACTGTAGCAGAGTCTCTTTCTCTGACCAGCCCTACCCTTTTACATCCTTGTTACAAAGTGACCAAGTAAATTTGGACAGACATTTAGCAGAGCAATGTTTAATACATTACAAATACCCTGTATTTAAGGAACATTGTCTTTGTGTAAATCCCATAGATAATACCCTTTTAATGAAAAGAAGAAAGTTTATAATGCATGCTCTCAGTGGCATTTTAATGTAGATTTTATTTGTCAAAATTTTAAAAATTGGGCCATAATAACTGGAAATAAATGCAAAAATTTAAGAAACAGGGGTAAAGTTTATGAACTTATTTTGTCCTCTTCCTGATAGTCTTCTCTTTTTTCTGACTCATTTTGAAAATTATCATAACAAAAAACTTTTGGTTTGTATTTTTTAAAATCAAACTAAATTCAAAAACAATTTTTATTTCCCCAATCCTTCAGTTTAAGTAATTAGTTTATTTTACCCCCCAGTGTCCAGAAATAGAAACAATTTTATTTGAAATGACTCTAAAACAATATTTTTGTACCCTCTGATGTAAAAAAATATTACACAATAATTCCCATGTTGAAAACTTAATATGGTATGTACAGTGTAAATTTCATCAGCTAAATTCTCAACTATTGCATTCAATATGCTTTTCTTAAGGTAATTTTACATTTGCATAATAATTATGATAAGAGATTATGCACACATGTTAATTTTATTTTATACCATAGATATTATATACATGCTAGAGGCCCTATGCACGAAATTCATACAAGGGACTTGGCCCTTGCAGCCCCAGCTTCATCTGAAAGGTCATCAGAAGGACATCTGGAAGGTGGATCGACTGTCCAGTCTAATTAGCATATTTGCTCTTTAATTATATAGGATATGCATATTATACATTTATCTTTTAAATATTTCTTATGGAAAATATCTCTCTATATATATAAATAGCCAGTGTCCATAACATCCAAAATGACCAAAGGCTCAACCAAACGCCAGGCTGTGTGCGCAGCAGGCTCTGGTGGGTGGGGACTGGGGAGCGGGCTGAACTGCTGTCCTGGGTCCTGGCCACCCACAGTGGAAGTCAGTCCTGGGTCCTGGAGCAGTGGCGGGGCAAGGGCAATTTTGTGGAGCATGGAGGGGTGGGTGGAGCCTCTCAGCAGTGGTGGGGAAGGGGAAATTTCTCAGAGCATGGTGGGGCAGGAGGAGCCTCTTGGAGCAGTGGCGAGGTGGGGGTAATTTCGCAGAGCATGGCAGGGCTCTGGGAGGAGCCTCGCAGAGCAGTCAGGGGCTGTGAGCATCACGGAGCATCCCGGGGCAGGGAGTTTCATGTAGCCTTGCAGGGTGGCAGAGGCCATGCGACGGAGGCCATTCTAGGCCTAGGGACCCTAACCGCACATGATTTCGTGCGTGCTGGGCCTCTAGTATAATATAAGAATAAATAATACAAGAATAAACTCCATTTTGCATATTCACATCTATAAACCTACTTTTGCCCACCCTTATATTTCTATAAGAAAAGAGATGTCAGAGAAATCTCTATAAAGTTAATATAACTAAAGAACACATTTTTCCAGCAAATATTCAATGAACAGCTAATGTGTACAATAATCTGAGAGAGCATCTTTGTTAAAGGTTTTGCTCAATAGAACTCTAGAATTACATTATGGGAGCAAAAGTACATATAGTGTCAATCATGTGCTCATGTGCCAATATGACTGCAAGGCACTTGAGTGTTAGGTACATGTCAAATTAGAATAAATTTCTTAGGCAAGTCATAAATTTTGGAACCAGAAGACATGAGAAGAACCAAGACCTCATGTTAAACAGCTCCTATTTTTCATATTATTCCAATATTGGATTATAGCTTTTAATCCCTTCTTTTAGTAAGCATTTATTTATTCACTTTTCTTGTTTTTACAAAACTATATTTTTTTTTCAAATTTGAGATATTGGCACTGCATCTCTCAAAAACTAAATCTCAATACAGATATTCCATACATTAACTTTTTTTACTTGTGGTTCTTTGTTTTTGTTCATTAAATATTTTCTATAATTTTCTGAGAAAGTAGGCAAGGGATATTAAAATTTGTGGAATTAGCTTGTCAAACAGTTTTTTTCTGCCTTCCCTCTGAATTGATACTTTAGCTTAAATTGATCATTTAAATTAATTAAATGTATCTTAATTGGTAATTTAGAATTTAGATTGAATATTATACTTCTTTATAATTTTTAAGATAATAGTTTATAATCCTATCTAATAAATGGGAAACATGGTAATTGGCGTATGACCGCTACCTTTCCCATTGGCTAATCAGCGAGATATGCAAATTAACTGCCAGCCAAGATGGCAGCCAGCAGCCAGGCAGCTTGAAACTAACATGAGGCTTGCTTGCTTCAGTGACGGAGGAAACCAACGTTCCCCGCCTGCTTTGCCGGCCTCTGAGCCTGCAGTTTAAGAAACATTGTAACAAATATAGAAGCTAAACAAAACCCCAGAAACCTGCTTTCAGTGAGCCCGGGATCTCAGAGCTGGAGTTGATACAGAGTTTCAATTAGAGAACCGAAACAAACCAGATACCTGCTTTCAGGAGCGGAGGCCTAAGAGCTGGAGCCTCAGAGCTAAAGCTGGCCCAGAATTTATAAAAAAAGAAAAAAAGGAGCAGTTGGGAGCTTCAGTCCCATCCTGAAAACAGCCCTCAGCCCCTCACCCAGACTGGCCAGGCATCCCAGTGGGGACCCCCACCCTGATCCAGGACACCCTTCAGGGCAAACCAGCTGGCCCCCACACGTGCACCAGGCCTCTATTCTATATAGTAAAAGGGTAATATGCCTCCCGGCACCAGGATCAGCGTGACAGGGGGGATTGCCCAAACCCCCTGATCACCCTGCAGCTCTGTGTGTGACAGGGGGCAGGGCCACAACCTCCCTATCCACCCTGCTCTGTGTGTGACAGGGTGTGGCGCCCCAACCCCCCCACCCCACGGGCCCTGCTCTGTGTGTGACAGGGTAGAGCCATAACCTCCCCATCAGCCCTGCGTTGAGTGTGACAGTGGCGGTGCCCCAAGCACCTGATCGGCCCTGCTCTGTGGGTGATAGAGGGCGACTCCCCAACCCCTCCCACCCCCCATGGGCCCTACTCTGTGTGTGATGGGGTAGAGCCATAACCTCCCCATTGGCCCTGCCCTGAGTGTGACAGTGGCAGCGCCCCAAGCCCCTGATCGGCCCTGCTCTGTGGGTGATAGAGGGTGGTGCCCCAACTCCCCTATCACCCCTACTCTGTGAGTGACGGGGGGAGCTCCCCAACCCTCTGATGGGCCCTGCTCTGTGCGTGACAGGGGGGGGCTCCCCAACCCCCTGATCGACCCTGCTCTGTGCGTGACAGGGTGTGGTGCCATAACCTCCCTATCAACCCTGCCTTGAGTGTGATAGGGGGCGGTGCCCCAACCCCCCAATCGGACCTACCCTGAGTGTGACTGAGGGTGGCATTGCAACCTCCCAATCCGCCCTGCTCTGTGCATGACAGGGGGCGTCACCCCAACTCCCCAATCGGCCCTGCTCTGAGCCCGACCAGGGGCTGCACCTAGGGATTGGGCCTGCCCTCTGCCACCCGGGAGCAGGCCTAAGCCAGCAGGTCGTTATCTCCCGAGGGGTCCCAGACTGCTAGAGGGCACAGGCCGGGCTGAGGGACTCCCATTTCCCGCCCCCCCGAGTGCACAAATTTTTGTGCACCGGGCCTCCAGTTTTTTATAATTTCCCGGGTTGCTTTTTAAAAAAGCATTACTATTCCAGATTATTTGTAATTAGTCACATCTATCCCCCTGCCCAATATTTTATGAATTTACTCTTTATTTTCAATGATTTGATATTTCACAGTAATATACTCTACTGAGTATTTGTTTTATTTGTATTGCTAGAAACTCAGTGAGACCTGTGAAATCTATTGCCTTCACTTTGGGGAAATTTTGCTCCCTTTTTCTAATCACAGCTCTTTCTGAAATAAATATTATTTGGATTTTATACTTTTAAAAATGTAATTTCACAAAATCATTTCCCTTATTCTATACCCTTCCTTTGTCTTTTGATTCTGCCCTCTTAGTTATTTCTTTAACTTCAACTTAGTTTGACATTTTTAAACTCTGCATTGATTCTATTTTCTATAGTTTGTTTTAAGGCTTATTTACTTTGATCTTCTTTTTTGTTATTGTTGAAGACCTTCCTCAAATATTTGGCAATCATTGGCTGTATGCTGCTACAGCGCTATATGCCTTTGCGGGGCTGGTGATTGGTGGGTTTATTGGCCAGGTAAGCTGATATTTCTTTGACGGACTTGAAAGTTTTCATATGTGTAGATAATTTTGGAGTTACCAGTTTCTCCAGAAGATAATTTCTAATTACTTGTCTGAAAGGTATAAACCTGGCTATTGGTGTCTTGGGGCCTAGGGGAAGTATAAATTCAATGGTCTTCATGTTGAATTTATTGACTTTCAATATTACCACCATTGTCAACTGGACCTGGTGTCCAGAAACGACTTCAAGCTTCCAAAGAATAAGCCTCTGTTGCTAGATTAAAAGGTGGCAAAGGGTTGTTGGCCTGAAGTGAGGTGTGGCAAAAAAAAATCGCTGGGTCCTTTTAAAAGCTTTAGCACGACTTCTTTGGTATTGGCTACACTCTCTTGTCCTGCCTGCATTATAGGTAACCTTTATCACCATATACTGTTCCTTTGTGAGAAGGACTTGTAAAGATAAAATTATTTGCCTCTTGTTAACTTCTTTTACTCCAGGTTTACATTTCAATTTCATCATAATTTTAATAGCTTATGACTTCCATTTTATAACAAAATAAAATGGTTTTTTTTGTTTGCTTATTGTGACAATTATAGCATGTTTTTCATGTCCTAGTTATTGATTTATTTAGTTAGAGATGAGATTTAAAGTGTGTACAATTCTAATATTACCTCCAGATCCATTTCTCGGTCTTGTGCCAATTTTGCACTGGCCTTTAGAATTCACTTTTTTAAAAAATATTTCAACTAATTTATTCCCTAGTTTAATAGGTCACATGCATTGAATATTATTTTATTCTTTCAATAAATTTTATTTGCTATAGGCATAAAAATGCATTATATGGCTTTGTAAATTTTCTATACTATTAAATTCAAAACCCAGAACTAAATCCTCTAGAGAATATTTTAATATTTCATCTTGGAAGATGTAAAACTTTGTTCATCTAATTTTAATGCCTTCCTCAGTCCCTCTGTGGAGTCACAAAAAATGTTATTGAATCCTTACTTTAAACAGTTAGAAGTTGTCTGAATGTTTGAAAAGATCCATCCCATTCTCAAGTTCCAACTGCAATAGCCAGACCAAGTATGTTAATAAAGTCACTATGATTTAAGGAAATCAATGTCATATTCAGATAGTTTTCATGGCTGAAATACCACTTTATTTATTAAAGAGTGGGGTAAGTCAAGTTTGGAGGTATTGAAACTAGAAATTGGTATTATTGCATTGCCCATAAAAAATGATAGGGTCTAGAGCAGGAATTACCAAATCATATACCAGGATCAAATCCTGTTGACTTCCTGTTTGGGTAAATAAAGTTTTATTGGTTTATGCCCATACTCATTTGTTTTGTTATTTGTATCATAAATATTTTATGACGTGATAATAATTATCAAATTAAAATTTATCACCAGAGATTGTTAAAGGTAATTATTAAGTTTGTGTAGCTCTTGTGTTGATTAATAAAATAATCTCAGTGAAAAGTGTTTCAGATAAATTTAGAAAGGTAATCCAAAACTATGTGGCTGAAGGTTATTTTCCAAAGAAAGGTTTGTGAAGAAAAGAGATGAGCCCCAGCTTGTTCGGCTCAGTGGATAGAGAATTGGCCTGTGGACTGAAGGGTCCAGGGTTCAATTCTGGTCAAGGGCACATGCCTGGGTTGTAGGCTTGATCCCCAGAAGTGGGTGTGCAGGAGGCAGCCAATCAATGATCCTCTCTCATCATTGATGTTTCTGTCTCTCTCTCCCTCTCCCTTCATCTCTGAAATCAATAAAAATATATTAAAAAACAAAGAAAAGAGATATGAGATAGACATAGCAGTTTCTATACAGTCAACATTTGTAGAAAGAGCAAAGATGGTTAAAAAAAAATTTTGAATAGAGAACCAAGATGGTGGAATAGTAAATACCAGTACTCACTGCCTCTCACAACCACATCAAAATTACATCTAAAATACAGAACAACCATCACTCAGAACAAACTGGAATATGGCTGAATGGATGTCCTATGACTAGAGAAGTAAAGAAGAAAGTACATCAACACTGGTAGGAGTGGCTGAGGCGCAGTATGGGCTGGCCCAACACCCACCCACCTGTGGCATTTTTTAATCGGAAGGGATATCTCAGCTGTGGAGGCCTCCCTTGAGAAGCAATGGTCCCAAAACCACACAAGACCCCCAGCTGAGGGTTCCAGAGCTGGGAGGATAAGTCCCCGTAGCTTCAGTCTGTGAAAACCAACAGGGATTGTGGCTGAGTGACATGGAGGCTGCTGAAGACCTAGGCAGTTCCACTTAAAGGAAGGGGGCGTGAATTTACATGGTCCTGCTTGCTCTGAGTGGTGGCTTTTGGGGAACCAGGGACATACAGGGAGGAACTGGATTGTCTGCCATCAGGGTAGGAACTGGAGGTAGGAAGTGGGGGAGGGGGTGGCTTTCTCCCATACAGTGATGATCACAGGGGCCATTGTTCCAGTGCTGAGACCTCTCCCATCACAGAGCTGACTGGCAGCCATATCTGAGCTTCTATCAGCCAGGCTCACACTGTTCACTTCACCCTGGTGAATCCCTGAGAACCCCCCTTTCCCCATATCAACTTACAGCCCCACCCAAGCCATTTTCAGCAGCTCTTCCATATGAATGGCCTGTCCTGTCTCAGGCTTCAGACTTTCCTAACATCTCTCAAACAAGCAGCAGGTAGCATAGCATGCCCCAAACCCATCAATAACAGGCCCAAGACCAAGCATTAGCACCAGCCTGCCTTTCTTCACAACTTGACCTTGTCTGGGTACTTCCAAGTCTAACACAAGTAGCAGCCAACACAAGGTGGCCCCAGGCAATGGATGACTTTGTACTTCTCAGTGCCAATGCACCCAGGGGAGCACTTCAGATCATATCAGGTTACTACTCTACACAACCACAAGCAGCACACTCAAGGGGCAGACCCACTGAAGCAAGTCCTGCCCCATAAGGGTGTTTCCTGCACAGCAGCTCTCCCACTGTAGTCACAGCTGGTCCCACAGCCAATTGGCCTGGAGGTCAATTCCTCCCAGTGACACCAACAGCAATCAAGGCTCAACTACAATAGGACAATGCACATAGCCCACACAAGGGTGCACTTAGAGTGCCCAGCTCAAGTGACTGGAACCACAAAAGAACACAAATAACTTATTGAGAAAGAAGAAGAAAGCTGGAGTCATCACACTTCCTGATTTTAAAATATATTAGAAAGCTATAGTAATCAAAACTGTGCTACTGGCATAAAGACATGCATTTAGACCAATGAAACAAAAATAGAAAAACCCAGAAAAAGTTACCTATACACAGTCAGTTGATCTTTGATAAGGGTGCCAATAATACACAACAGGGAAAAAGATATTATCTTCATCAATAATGTCAGGAATATTGGATATCTACATGTAAAAGAACAAAATTAGACATTCTTCTTGACCCTGGGTGCCTGATCTCCCTTTTATTAAAGCATTTACTTTACAAAGTTTATAATTATAAATTCCTTTTCTGTCCATTTGAGATGTAAATCTTTTAAAAAATGTTTTAAAAGCCTCTTGCCAGTTTTATAACCTAGAACTCTCTTTCTCAAGGATCTGGGAGCCTTGACATGTAATCACTAATGAAGATAGCTCCCCACCTCCCAATCTCTGTGGCAAGAGTAGGAGGTAAACTTCCTTGGGCACCATGCTCCTAGTGTAACACTATCTCCTGTCATGAAGATAAGAGAAAGTTTATTTTCCCTTTGGGTAAAGCCAAGTACCAGACATACAATCCCCTTACCCCTTTGTTTCAACAGAGCTGAAAGTCCAGACTTGGTCTGTGCTTTCTCCTGTAATGCTAGAAATAGTACTACAACCACATCAATTTCTGTTTGCTTATCTTGTTCACTGAGATATTCTTTAAAATCAAAATATGTAAATTTTATAAGAACAAATCTATCTTTAAAGTGCTACATAATGCATAGAATGAATTAGTTATGGGATTACATCACACATAGTGCAGAAAACATTCAAATTCTCTTTAAAATAAAAATTGAAACAGGAACTTTAGGGGAATATAGGCAGGCTCAGAGAATTTTTAGAATTGGGGGTCCATGGAAAAACACAGGACTACAGACTGGGAGAAGGTACATTTCCAGAACACAAAGAAGCCAGGTGCAGTTGCATTTCCATAAGATAAGGGAACTGGAAGTAGCCATGAAAGGTCTATATTTACAAAATAAAGGAGGAGGAAAGCCCAGAGGGAATAGGAGTACAATGAGGGAGAAGGGCCTCGGGAGTTACTATAGTAACCAATTCAAAAGGGAATATTGACCAATAAGAGGGATATTCGGGCACAGGAATTGCAGCTTTATAAACCCTGGAAACAGGAAGTCAGTGGGACCCTTACCCCTCCCCTCCTGGGAGTCTGTTCGGTGGGACTCTTCCCTCTTCCCACATGGGAGTTTGTACTCATGTTCTTCAATAAATCTCCATCTTTGCTATATTACCCCTCTGTCCATGGATTCATTCTTCAACTCCGATGGACAAAGAATCCAGGTTCCAGTCCAAAAATTCTGTATCAATATTTATTGTTGATAGTATTACAGATCCCCCACTCTATTCCCCCCATATCCCCTTCACCCAGGTTCCGCCCCACCCCAGGCCTTCACCATCCTATAGTCTGTGTCCATAGGTAATGCATATATGCATATATATTCTTTGGTTAATCACTTCCGCCCCTCCATTTCCCCTTCCCTCTGTGATTCCTCAGTCTGATCCATTTTTCCATGCTTCTGGTTCTATTTTATTCATCAGTTTATTTTGTTCATTAGATCCCTGTCTTTCCATTGGTTTATGTCTAGTTTAATTTCTGTCATCAGTGTTTTCAGTATGCAAGTTTTCGCCTCCTTGGTTAAGTTTATTCTTAGCATTTTATTCTTTTTGATGCTCTTGTAAATGGGATTGCTAATTTCCTTTTCATATAACTTGTTAGTGTATAGAAATGCAAGTAATTTTTTTTAAATAAAATTTTACATCTTTTCCAATTTGGATGTCTTTTTATCTTATCCCATTTAAAAAAAAGAAAGAGAAAACTCTAAATGAATAAAATATTTTTGACTAAGACCTGAAACTGTAAAATACCTAGAAAAAAAAGGGAAAGCATGACATCAGTTTTGGCAATTAGTTCACATATATGGCAACAAAAGCAAAAATAAACCGATAGGACTACATCAAATTAAAAACAAACAAAATTAACAAAGATTAAAAGGGCAAACAAAAATAACTATGCAGCCCAGGGAACAATCAACAGAGTGAAATGGCAACAGATACAGTGGGAAAATAATATTAGTAAACTATATCCGATGGGTTAATATTAAAAATACACAAGAAACTCTTTCAATTAAATAGCAACATAATAATAATAATAACAATAATAATGATGCCTCATTAATAAAATGGGCTAATACCTTTAAGATAAATTTTTTTTTTCTAACAAAAATGTAAAAATGACCAACAGGTATGTGATAAAATACTCTACTGGACTAGTGATCAGAGAAATGCAAATCAAAAGTACAATGAGATATTCCCTCACACTTCAGGATGGCTATTATATAAAAAAGAAATAGACAACAGTGTTGGCAAGGAAGTGGAGAAATTGGAATTCTCAACACTTTAGAAATGCACAATGTGACAGCTGCTGTGAAAAACAGTGTCAGGTTCCTCAAAGTATTGAAAAAGAACTATCATATGATCCAGCAATGCAACATTTGGATATTTACCCAAAATAATTGAAATCAAAATTTAAAAGTGATATTAGCACTTCAATATTTAGTCTAGCACAATAGCCAAGATATTGAAATAACCTAAATGTTCACCAAGAGGTTATGAATAACGAAATGTAGCAAATAAATAAAATGGAGTACTATTTAGTCTTTAAAAAGGAGACTGCAATATGTGACAACTGGATGAGCCTTGATGACTTCATGCTGGGCAAAGTTAGCCAATCACAGACAGAAAAATAGAGCCTGATATCTATCCCTTATGTGAGGTATCCAAAATAGTTAGAGTCATAGAATCAAAGAGTGGAATAATGGTTGCAAGGGCTGCAGGGAGCAAAGTATTAGGAGTTAATAATCAATGTGCATAAATTTTTATTTCAGCAGATTTATCTTTCTCACATTTTCATTTTCTGTGAAATGTGAATGATAATGTTTAGGTGATAGTCTGTTGTGAGAATTAATTTATAGCAAAAATATTTAGTAACCACTATGCGGCCACATCATTCAAAAACTCAAACCATACAACCACTCAGAGTTATGGTCTATATATTATCTCCATTGTTTATATAACAAAATGGAGACCTATGGAAGTAACACTTAGCTGATACATGGAGATCGTCTGGTGCTAGAGTGTCTACATAAATTTAAATTAATAAAATTAAATATTTAAACTATCCATATTTCAAGTGCTTTATAACACAGGTGGCTAGTGCCTATTGTGGAAGGCAAGCCAGACAGAACATTTCTATCTTCTCAAGAAGTTTTAGTGGATAGCACTGCTAAAGACTATAACCATTGCAAAATTCAGTCTCTCCAAAATGGAAATAGTCAAGTTTCCAATACATAGTAGCTATTCAATTAAGGTTTGTCTCCTTTTATTCTCGAGGTAATGATGAGTTTTTTATATATATTTTTATGGATTTCAGAGAGGTAGAGAGAGGGAGGAGAGATAGAAACATCAATGTTGAGAGAGAATCATTTATTGGCTGCCTCCTGCATGCTTCCTACTGGGGATCAAGCCCACAACCCAGGCATGTGCCCTGACTGGGAATCAAACCATGACCTCCTGGTACATAGGTCCAAGCTCAATCACTGAGCCATGTCAGCTGGGCTAAAAATAAGTCTTTTATCAATGAAATTATTTTTTTTAAGTTATACATTTCCTCAGCCCCCACAATTTTATTGAGAGAGGAAACTCAAGTTTCTGTGAAATCAACTTCCCAAATCTTTCCTGAGAATACAAAACTTGAGCAATTTAATAACTTGCATTAGAGTCAACAACTAATAAGAAGCAGTGACTTTTAATCTATCCCTCCTTACTCTGGCTACTGGAATCAAATGATCTTTTGTGAAGTATTTCATTCAAAGGTACTGTAATTTCATCAAGCAACATCATCCAAATATTGCTCTCTCTACTATTATTACACCATGTAGAAAATGAAATCCTACTATCTGTCTCATCTTATTTAATTTTGGGATTTCAGGAAATTGTGTTTGTTCAGCTATTTGGTATCAGAGCTAAATATAAGTTTGCTTGCAAATTGAATAACAGAATAGTTTTCTTTCAAGTGTGAGATTCTGACCCATAAGAACCAAATGAGAAATATTTTAGGTCAAATTCTAGCATAGAGCTAAGGTTTATCTCTCTGAGCTCAGCAACTTCTTACCAAAAGCAATAAATTCAAGTTTTCAGTACACTAAGATAATTTTCCCTTATATCCTCATTTCTAATTCTTCCCAAAATTTCTGACTTTTATTAATCTAATGTTATAAATGTAAAATATTTTCCTGAAATATCATTAATGGGATGAACTTTGGGTAGTCAATAAAAATATTTAGTTTTTGAAATAAAATAACTTCTTATAAGTATAATATACCTATGAATTTATAACGTGAATAATCAAACATAAATTTGTCTTTATTTAAAAATTTTTATTTTTAATATTCAAATTTAGTTATACAAATAAATTATTCCAAGTGATGCTTCACAGAATGTTAAGTATAGAAGTTATTTATTTTCAAGGTCATGCATTAGACTAATACCATATCTTAGTAATTTATATATATTTTTATGCTATTAAAGAATAACAAAAACTAGAATGTATTGCTATGAATTATTTTGAATTTCAGCCTTTTTCCATAATTCTTAATTTTAGGCAAAATATCACTCTATAGTTATTTCAGTAAAAATATTGTATTACATGAAGTAGTCATTTGGAAGTTTTACAAATTACAAAATAGACTTTCATGTTTGGCAATAATCTCTAGTATAATGAAGTTGGTAATTGGAAGGTACTTTATTATAAATGAAAATGTGACAATGGTTATTTTCTGAAAAGTAATAAAATTAGATTTTGATAAATTGACTTCAAATAACACCTTCAATAATATAAAAAGTGATATCACCAAATATAACTGGTCAAATTATCTTTTTGCCCATTGTGAAACCTGCTATTATAAAGGCAGTTTGAATTATCTATATTACATAGAAAATTACTAACATATACTTGGAAATGGTGGATATATCAAGTATAGCCTATTGGGTTTAGACTAGAATACTGGTTCAACCCAGACTAATAGCAGGTCTGTAAATAAAGCATATATATTGTCTCACTGTCAATTATCTATAAAAGGACTGAATCATTTAAATGCTCTTTTAAGTCCTCCCAACTATCAAGATTGAAAACTTTTGGACATTTCTGCTCCATGTCTAAGCCAGTCTGTGAGAGGTTTCTCATGAAATAAATATCTTATAAAACTTCAATAGGAATGATTTTTAAAGTTTCAAGGAAGATTGATCAGGGAGAGTGGCTCAGACAGTTCTTATTGGGATTGCATCAATAGTTAAACTAGAGGGTTCCCTGTCTTGCAGCAAGTAGGTCAATATAAAATCATCCATGACTCAGTCTGTTAACATATTTAGGGAATTAAAGAGGATGAAGTGGGAACACTTTGATAGAAAGTGAGATCACCTATTTCCCCAGAGGCCATCTGTTGTAAGAGCAGGGTCTGGTGTGCCTTCTTTTGCTGAATGTACCTCTATGACTAGAGAACTAAAAGAGATGATTAATGACCCAGAAAGACAAGCAACTTCATCCTTGCCCCGTCTAGATCCTGTCCTCCTTAATGGAAGATATAGCCATTTACATCTTGTCTCTAGTCCTCTGGAGTAGAAAATCAGATATTGATTTCATATTGGGCTGGAGAATTTACCATGAGCCATCTCTTCGAAATCTTGGAAAAATCCAAGTTATCTAAACGATATTATTTTAGCAATAAAGACAGGCCATGTTCCAAAGAACATATCATTCAATACGAAAAAAAACTACAGCAAGACATAAGGGGAGTATTGTTGATAAAATTAGCAGACAGTAGGATCTGCCACTTAAAAAGTGTAAGTCAAAAGTAGTTTATTTTAGCCCAGCCAGTGTGGTTCAGTGGTTGAGTGTTGACCTATGAACCAGGAGGTCATGGTTTAATTCCTGGTCAGGGCACATGGCAAGGTGGCAGGCTTGTTCCCCAGTTGGGGGGAGGGTTGTGGAGGAGACAGCCTATCAGTGGTTCTCTCTCATCATTGATGTTTCTATCTCTCTTTCCCTCTCCCTTCCTCTCTGAAATCAATAAAAAATATATTTTTAAAAAGTAAATTATTTCATAAGCATTTACATTCCTGTAATGTGTCCAAGGGGACCGGTCACCATCAAACAGAAAAGTATTAAAGAGCTATGGTTAACTGGTAGCATTGGCATAATCTTTTCTGCCACTTGAAGATTCAGCAGGCTTTATCCTGCAGATTCTCAACTCAATTTTTTCTCTCACAGGATCCAGGAAGAAATTTGGTACCAGATAATGAGCATGTACATAGCTTCACAGTTCAAAAGAAACTGAAAAGTAACTTTGATTAGGTGTTGATGTTAAATGTTATACAAAACCATTGTTACAGTTTACACTGTTTGTGTAAGGCACATCTGTAAAGGTCTGGTTTATGGCGGTTTAATTTTATGTAGCATAATTATTATGCTTCTTCCACAGAATTGAATACACAGGCAGATATAATAAAGGTAAAGAGAGGTTAGTGTTACAAAACTAATGTTTTAAACACTTGTTATAATAATGAGCTCAGAAACATACTGTTATGAGGCTGATTTTTCTAGAACAAATTAAAAGGCTTTGTGCTTAAAGACCACACTTTCCTTTTCCTGATTTGGACAACTATATCATAGTGTGTCAGCTTGGGGGATGTTTAAGCAGGTAAATGAATCACATAAATTATTAGCTACAAAGAATTTAGGCAGAACGAAAAGTGAAAACACTTAAAATAATGAATTTTTGTTATATTAGTTTATAATATAACTAGAGGCCCAGTGTACAGATTCGTGAACCGGTGTGGTCCCTTAGGCTGGCCTGTGCCTTCTCGCAATCTGGGACCCCTCAGGGGATGTCAGAGAGCTGGTTCCAGTCTGATCCCCACAGGCCAGGCAGAGGGACCCCACCAGTGTATTAATCTGTGCACCGGGCCTCTAGTATTCATATCTTTGGTTAATCTGTTCCCACCCTCTCCCCTCATGCCTTCCCTCTGAGATTCATCAGTCTATTCCATGTTTCCATGCCTGTGGTTTCCGCTTCTGCGTTGAGCATCTGTTCCCTAGTGGTCAGTGCATGTCATAGCTATCAGCCTGCTGGCAGGTCGGTTGGCTGGGTCAGCTGATCAGCCGGTCACTTAGGCTTTTATATATATAGATTTCTATAAACAATACTAGAGCTGCAAGTTTATATTAGTTTATAATGCAATTCTTACAAATATTATTACTATGAATTTATTATCATATGATATAATTCCTAGAAATATTACTTTAGCAAGTATACTCACTCCAAATGATCAGATTCAAGTTTTCCAAAGTACTTTGTATCTGTCAGTAGACTAGAAAAGGGATTATATTTTTTTGAAATTCAGTAAATGTGCCACACTCCATACAGATAAGTGAGTAAATAGACAATTTTGTTAAGAATCATATACTTCACATTATGTGAGCTGCAAAAGAGAAAAGCAGAGAGGGTGTCCTGGGCTGTTACGGTGTACCTTAAAACCTTATGAAGACTAGCTATAAAATAATGTATCAGAGGATATTTGCTTGGGGCTTACTATATGTCTGGTTGAATATTTATCTCCTAACCTAGCTATAAGAACCAGATTCCCAACAAAGATGTGTAGAGGGACACAAGGAGAAGTCATGCTGATTATATTGCTAATCACAATATGGCTCTAAGCACATATAATTGTGTGTTCTCTTATAATGTTGGAGGTACAGCTCAGGGTTTAGTCATACAGAATGAAATACATTCTAGCTAGTTTTATGGTAAAAGGAATTTAATAAATATTATTTAAAATATTTACTCAATTGTCAGGAGAACTGAAAAGGAAATGCTAGCCTGGGCTGCCAGAAATGATTCCCAATTTTCAGTATCGACCAGGATGCCAAAGGCGTTACTCCTGCTAAGACCCAAAAGATTGCCAGATGATGCAAGAAGTTCCTTCTTCTGCATTTAACTCTAGAATCCTGCCTTTTCTTCCTCAGCTGACCAGTGTCATGGATATATTTATATCTCACTCCATCTCTCTTCCAAATAAACTGTTTTAATTCAAGTTAGCAATAAAGGCATTGATCGTTTTGCCAAAATTTAAATTAAATATAATCTTAAAGGACCTCTGAGAAATAAAAATTTTAATGTTCCAGTTATTACACTATAGCGATGCAAACCAGAATGAGTTTTGAATAGGATTTCCTGTAAGCCAGACAATCCACATATCCTCTATAGTAAAATAACCAGAGCTAGCTGGTGGGAGGAATCATTTTGGCCCTCTATACAAACCTATACTAAATCTTAATGTCAGTCCTTAAATTCCTATTGAATTGAAGTTGAGATTAATATAGATTTTTTAAGTAACAAGAAAGATTTAAGAAACATTGGGAAACAGTCATTCTGTCCCTCCTTTATTTTTGAATTAACTTTTGTTTAAGGATATATTTCAAACATGAGATTGTCCTTCCAAGTGGGAACCACCCGTAGACTCATATTTTTGCATAGGTTATTAAAGAAAAAAAATCACCTAAATTAGAAAGGATTCAAGAGCAAGAATGGGAAGATGCTTCATTGAACTACAAAGAGAGCACCATATCTGTTTGTAAAGCCTTGTGTATTTCCAAAGGAATCCCATCCTCTTGGATACTGACATTTATCATTTATCTGTATGGTATCATTCACCCTCCAGGATAGAATGAGGTGAATAAAACAGAAAGCCTTACACCCTCCCCAAATATTAGAGTGTTTAACATAAACTCAAAGGAAAAAATAAATACTGAGGTATTACAATTTAAGAATTACTAATTTACAGAAATGATTAGAATGCCAGATAAATTTTAAGAATAAATCATTATATTACATTCATATTATTCCTGCAAAGTTATGATAGAACATCATTGTCCATTTGTTAAGTGTATAAATTAAGCTTTATGTAACAGGCTCTATATGCATGTAAAACACATGGAATATAAAATCTAGTAGAATGCTGATTTACAGATTATTAAATGTGAAAATAGTATCTGTATTATTATGGAAGTTAGATACAATCATAAAGAAGTGAATGATCATTTCATATTTAAAATCTCATTTAAAATTTATTTTGTGCCTGGTTCTTGTCTTCTTGAGGGAAAGATTTCAATCAAGAGACAAAGTGTAGAAAAGCAAGAAATAACTTATTGACCGCAGCAAAAACATACTTAGTACAGTGAAACAGGGAAGGGCAGAGAAGAAGCAACAGGAGAGCTTAGGCTGGGCTGCTATGGCCCACTGGGAAGTCAGAGAAAAAGGGGGAACCCAGGCCTTGGAGACAGGTTCAGGGGTTAGCCCAGGACAAGCTGCTGCTGCCCATTGCTCTCTTTGTTGCAAGTCTCATGGGGTCCCTTAGAGGTTAGGGGGTATGTTTGGGGGGGGGGGGGAGAGGAGGACAGAGGGGGAAGGGAATGGCTTGGGTGTGCTCCCTGCAGGGAGAACATCCTGGGACCTTAGTTTTCAGGGGTTTTAGAGGGGAGGCCTTTAGGGGAGGCCTAGGGGAGGAGCAATAGAATATTCATCAGCTGTATGCTAGTGTACCAAAATGAGATTTATTCTTTCAATTTGCCTGTCCTTGGGTGTGGTTGACAAATGGCACTTAATTGGATTTCTGTTATCTGTCTCCCTGAGTAGCATGATTTAAACTATTTACCCCATGATTGGGGAGGAGAAGTGCAAACCATTTACTCTTAACTATCCTCGGTTTAGGGAAGATAGGATTTACTAGGTGACCGCAAATTGCTTTTTAACTATCTGTCTCAGTTTCCCTATTCCATTTGTCCTGGAATTTTCCTAGCTTCTTACTATTCTATAACATGCCTACTATATAATGGGCGCTTAATAAATATTTGCTAAATAAATCAATGATATATTTAAGACAGAAGACATTCATATATCTGTTATAATGTAACATATTCAAGCACATGAACAACATAAAATAAGTATTAAATCATCATTGCATACATATTTGTATTTTAAGTCTACATTGCAAAACATACAGAATTTAGTTATGTGACTTATGTAGTTGAAATGCAAACAGGAAATGTAATGGAGATGAATAAACATCTAGGTTCTGGATTAAGACCATTAATTGTGGAACAGTTTAAAAGTTTGTGTAATCTGTGCAAATTAAAGAATATTCAAAGTTGCAGTGTTCCGGTATTTGTCTAGGTTTGGAGATCATGAACTTCAGTGTTTTTTATCCTAAGGAGCTTCTTGGAAGTTTGCCACTTGTGGACAACTGGAAGGGTTAGAATTTCTGTTAGTTAGCCTATTCTATTGTCTCTCTAAGGCTCTATTCATATATTATGAAAGGTATCACTAAAATGACCATGAAACTGTACAGTTTCTTTCTTTTTCCTTTCTTTTTCTTTTCTTTTTTTTCTTCAGGATTCCCATCTGTGCTGTGGAGGTCTCTGTTACATCCTTAGGTAATCTGGGAACCAACCTATTTTCTATAACAAAGGCTAAAACTCATTCACTATTATTATGCAGAACTAATCCGTAATTTAAGCCTCTTCTTGTGAATCCCCCCAGGTATTTTCTCACCATCATCACTGAGGTGACTTGTTCTGTGTCCACTTCATTGAAATTCCCCAGACCCAGATGGTTTGATAGCCTGATATTTTAGAATTTTGCCCTTATTTACTTTCATCTGTCAAGTGCAGCGAGGACATTTTTCTCCCACCTCTTTTGCACAAATCATGAGTGTTCAACTGGGGCAATGAGTGCTTTGTGTTTAAATACCTTAGAGAAATATTATTTTAACAATTCTTAATCATGTGAATTTTGCTAAATTTTAATGTTGGGGAAAAAATATTCCATAAATTGTATGCCCCTTTGTATATATTTCATTAATTAAAAGGGGTTGTTAGACTTTAGAAAAAACATTAAAAGTATATGCACTCAAACTAAAATCCATTAATCTTTAAAATTGGCATGTTTACATTTATAGTCTGGAATGCAGACTATTCTAGCAATATGTAAATAGTAGAGGGTAGTGCTGAATTCTGTAACCTCATTTCCTTCTCTCACCTTCCAAATTTTCCCACCACCAAGCTCAGTGCTCACTTTATCAGAATATGAAGGAAAACACAGAGAAGATCCTGAAATCAATCCTGTCCAGATATTTATCTCTGTTAATATTAAACTTGGTCATATTTAATTTTATAGAAACTAGGATTATTTATAATGCAATTAAATTATAATTATATAATAAAATTATTATTTGTAAATCTTTGTGAAATATTAGCAACTCAATAATAATATAGATTATATTTGTGAAGTTATATAAAAATTCATTTTATATAATAAAATTGAAACATATTACTTCAAAGAAAATCTCACCTGTGAAAAAATTTAATATATAATTCAGTGATAGGGTTTTGGATGTTATACAACTAAGTTCAATCTTGGCCTTTTTTATGGTGTGACTTAATAGATCACTCATTTTCTCATACTTTTTACTGTAAAAAGGATGTTATAACAAGATCTACATCCCAGTTTGCTGTCAGAATCAAATCCAGTATTATAAATGAGTACTTTAACCATATACATAAATAAAGTGACCAATGATTATTAGATATAAATATATTTTTTCTCATCAAGTTCCCCTTGGTTCACTCTTTAATGTGTCATATAGAATGCTATCTTCCCGATTAATTATAACTTAATGTATTTTGTAGGACAGAGAGGACAACTAATGTCTCCAAAACCCATTCTCTAGGTACAATGTTTCTAATTGGCTCCATATGCCTGGACACCTGCTTTGCTGGGCCAGTCATGATTGCACTTTTCTGCTGTGTGAGTGAGTAGATAAAGTAACTCACAGCACTGTAAGTAAAATATTTGCAAAAGAATCACACATAAAATAAAAAATTGCTAGGATCTGTCAGAATCTGGAAGCTCACATAGTAAGTGATGTGCTTCAAAACTGGATATGGGTCCACCCTAATTTGAATCAATGTAGATCTGCTTATTCAGGCCCCATTCTTGCCTCACTCAACTGTCCTGGGATGCCCACTTCTTGCTTCAAGGCTTTTATTACTAATAAGCAAAAATGCCATAATTTCCTTAGCAATACAACATGTTCATTGAGTACTGGTTCTTTATCAGTAGTTGTCTATGGGATTCTTTGTTTTCCTTCAATTTGCTTTACAAAATTCTGGCTGTTTGCCTTACTTTTTAAACACACTTGAAATAGCTTACCTCTTTGTCTAATGAGAAGGCTCTTTGTGTAAATGTGCTCTCTGAAATCATGTTCTCTTGGCTGCAGTTTTCCTTATTCTGTGTACTGGGGCACCTAGAGAAGCCTTCACAATTTCTTTTAGCAAAACTAGTAAAGGTCTGAAATAAAATTTTAAAAAAAGTTATAAAAGGAATCTTCCATTCCAGGACACTTAATGTGCAGTTTAAATAAATCTCCATATACCTCTACTCCTAAGTCAGCTTGATCAATCGGTATTATTTAATCACTTTGCAACCAATATTACATGTTTACTAATTGGTAATCACCATCCACAAGGTTTGAAAACCATGATTTCTCTGACTTCTCTACGTTTGTTAGTGTTACTACAACTGTTCTAGCTCAGTAAGACTAAAATATCTGACACAGCTTTAGGAAGGATTTCTAGTATCTTTTTATTTAATAAGCTTGATGAGGTTTTGTTTTTAATGCCGATAACTTAGTTTCCCTTTACACAGAACCACCTTAGCTTAGGTCCTGGCTAACCATGCCTTTACCCTTCACAGGGGTTACAGCCTCCTAATTTGTTCTTTATCAACCATCTTTCTTGTATTCTGACATCAAATTATTTTTTCTAAAATATTACTTAAACCATGGGTTTTAACATCAGTTTTTAAATGTAGCACAAAGATACTTACATGTGCAATTTTCCAAGAAGCTCTTTGAAAAATGAGATCTTTCAAAAGATCAGACTGACCATGCTGCTCATTACTTTGTTTTGTCCTTTGATAATGTTTATGTTACTGCTCCAAGTAATTTTTCAATGAAATATTATTCTTTCCCTAAATGTGCTCGCTTTTCAACTTAAAATTAAGCTATTGACTATACAGGGTAGAGCAAAAATAGGCTTGCAGTTGTTTATATGGAAAATAATACAATAATTATTAAGTAATATGTTTCACATACTCACAACTCTAAACCTACTTTTGCTCCCACCCTATATGAGGAAGTATAAATATGATGGATGCCATGACACTTATTTTTTTGCCAAAAATAAATTAATAAATCAATTAAAGTGCCCAGAAATTCTTCGACTAAATTCTTGTCATTATAATGATAGAAAAGAGGGAATTTTTTTAAGTAGTATCTATATTAGAGTTATTTTTATAAGAAAAAAAAATTCACCCTTGAGCTACGTTTCAAAGAAGACCCCTGTACTGGGAAAATAAATAAAATAAATTTTAAAAATGAACAAGTGTCAAATATTTTATTTACCTCACTAGTTAATGTGGAAATCAGTAAGCTATTACAACTGGTTCAAATGAGCACGAGATTTTTATTCTCTGTAGGACCATCCTCTGCATTGCTATGAAAAGGAATCATATGTTCCTATGGATAGGGTAAATTTGTGTATTCCGTTTTCTACTTAATTTCTATCCCCACAGAGATGTTCAATAGTACAGTCAATGAGGCACTGTTGGTTGATTTTTTAAACTGAGTTCTAGGAGCCAAAACTATAGAATTTGATGGTACTGTTCAAGAGATAGACAGTACATGAGAAACAAAAATAAATAGGCTTCTTAATGTCAACAATGTAGTAATCCACTATCATTACTTTATTGAGCACCTAAAAAACCAGTATCCTCCTATTTACTCTTATCCTACTTCTTGTCCTGCCGGGAGCCGGTCCATGCTTGCTGTTTCAAGGGACCTGGCATATATGGCATACTTTTCTTAATATGTTTTCTCACCTTCTTGGCACTATGTGTTTTAACCAAGGTCACCTCTGAGAAAGGTTGTTTCCCCAAGTAGGGATTTTCCCCTGAAGTTAGGGAGGGGATAAAACCCCTCAACTAAGTGCCAGGCGGGTAATTAATCACTTTAACTACGAACAATCATGCTTAAGCTACATAATCTTTACTCCCTGGAATGGAGATAAGAAACGCCCTAACCTTTGGAATAGAGATTGATGGGATTGAATCAACTGGTATAAATACAGATGTAACAAGACAGAGAGAGACAGAACTTAGAACAGAATCAAGAAGACAGAACCTACAGGGAACCAGGAGATGGAGGAGCTTCGCTGGAGAGAATATGGCAAACCTAGAGACAGAACCTAGCGAGAGAACATGGCAAAAGATCCTGGACTGAACCTGACTATAGAACATGGCAAGAGAACCTGACTAGAATCTGGTGACTGAACCTGGCTGGACCTGGACAGAACCTGGCTGGAGATCCAAACCAGAACTTCGCTGGAGATCCAGACCAGAACTTGGCAGGAGATCCTGGCTAGAGATCCTGGCTAGGCTGCTGATCAACTGAACGCTATCTCCGTGTCCTTCCTTCTTCGCCGACTCCGTCCACACCTTTGGGGACCCCTGGACCCGCTGGGGTTGGACCCCGGCATTGTCCTATTACTCATTTTTTATTGTAATAAGTGTCCATTTTTAATTTTAATAACTTTAAAAGTATATTTTAACCTTATTCCAGAAATAATGTCCCATTCACCATAATAGCATCTGAAATTGGCAAGTGCTTAGCTCAATAAATATTTGTATAGTGATCGGTAATTAATAAATGTTGACAAATAAATATATCAATAAAGTATGTTATTATAAAGTGATTTTTCATGCCATTGTAAAGTGTTTTTTCTCCTTATTTTTTTTAAACTATGTTTTTATTCATTTCAGAGAGAGGAATGGAGAAAGAGATAGAAACATCAATGAAAAAGATTCATCTATCAGCTGCCTTTTGTGTGCCCCCTAGTGGGGATCGACCCTGCAACCCTGGCATGTATCCTGACCAGGAATCAAATAGTGACCTCCTGGTTCATGGGTTGACCCTCAACCACTGAACCACACAGCTGGGCTCTTCAGTTATTGACATTATATGTCTCAAGGATTTTTCCTACTGGAGTCATTCTAGGATGGCCTGAACCACAGCCTGAGAAAAAACCTTGTGTACTGGTGAGGTATTTGGAGAGGGGATTCTAAAAGAAGATATAGAGACTCTTGGGAACAGGGTCAAAAGGATATAGAATTAAAGGATGCTTTTTAAAATTGGCCACTGCTACAGATGCCTGGAGCAAAATCCCATAGGATCTTCTAAGTTGCCTTAAGAAATGTGGCCAAAGCACTATTTCTTTGAGAAGGAAAGGTGGAAGCATTTACTCATCTATTTTCATCCTTTCCCCATTTAGAAAAACACATTGCACATAAAGTTTTCCTCACTTCCAAGATGCCCAGTTGTGAGTGCCACGTAGGTTTGGTCAAGGTGGCCCATATTTTTAGGTTAGATAAGCCTGAAAACAAAAAATGATAAGTACATGCTACTGGACAAAACATTTTATATGAATGCCCCATTGAATCTTCTTCATTTAAGACTTACCACACCTTCTCTTATTTTCTGGAAACAATTTGAGAATGCCATGAAGTCAAGGTAATTTTTGCCATCCGTGTAGCAACTCCTGTAGTTGCCTACTAGTCTACCAGCATAAGAAAAACCAGTGACCAGGGGATGATTGTTTCTTCCAGTTCAGTGGAACCCTGCTTAATATGTCTCCATTGGAAGTGTCCTTTCTTCTCAAAAGAACCCCTCTTATGTTGGAGTTTAAGCCCATAGATATTTATACAGCTCCTAGGATTGTGGGGATGAAATGCATAAATTCTGAGACTGGGCCTCAGGGAGTTATAGTGAGAGAAGCTAATGTTACACACTATACACTACACACTGTTTTCTGAATCCAGCACTTTAAGTCAATGGTCATTTGCTACAATATGAAGGACAGTATTGAAGGACACAGGCCAGCACAGGGTGCCACCATAATCTGGGGCCTGTATATTTATGACTAGCATCAACAACATATTGCTCTGCCCCTTCTGTGAACCACATTTAATATTTTCCTCCTGACTGAGAAGAGATCATAGGTGATCGCTACATAATCCATAAGCCTGAGCTGAATGGCAGGCATTTGTCCAATAGGAATGTTTATCAAAGATTTTGTGCCAAATGTTCATGTAATGCTTTTTTGGACCTCGCAGTGCATTACTGCTACGTCTGGCTGACTTGATGATTCAGCTCATGATAGGAAAGTCTGATTGCAGTCCCTTAATATCCACAGGCCCATTATGATTCACTTTCAAAGTTCTGCATTATTCCAGAGACTTCATTTTCAAACTGAGACTAGTTCTCTGCCCAGGAAGTTAAGCATTTGCTCTAATAATACCTTCAATATCTATCAAAAATTCTCCCCTTGAGGCTTCAAAGATGAACCACAACAGCACAATGGTTTGCCTCAAATATCTCTAACATCTCTGGATAACAGAGAAGATTGCAACAGAGTTCCAGCTTGCTCTGGGTCCTACACAAAGTGTTTAAATTTATGGCAAGACTGATCCAGTTTTAAAAATAGTAACATTAATATAAAAGAAATATTATGAGAACTAATACCTTGCATTTTTCAGTCTTTGATGTTGTTGCTCATCATTGCAATACCTTCTTGGGTGCCATACTGTTTCTGATGTGCTATATTACCTAGGGAGTGAAAAGTTTCCACTTAGAAGCTCATTTTAATATATGACTTTATTGATTTTTTAGAGAAAGGAAGGGAGGGGGAGAGAAGATAGAAATATCAATGATAGCGAAACATCGATTGGCTGCCTTTTGCACACCACCTACTAAAGATCGAGCTCACAACCTGGGCATATGCCCTGACTGGAAATTGAACCAGCAACCTCGTGGTGCATTGGATAACACTCAATCCCTTGAGCCACACCAGCTGGGTTAGAAGCTCATTTTATAACGGCTTTTAATCTATAGATCAGAAAATCAACAAGCTGATATAATAAGCTACTGAGAATCTACACTAATAAAAGACAGAGATGCTAATTGACTGTACCTTTGCTATGCCCATCAGCCAATCAGAAGAGTATGCAAATTAAACCAACAAAGATGGCCGTTCAATTTGCATACTGCAGGGAGGGCGGGGCAGTGCCATCCACCTCCTGCTCCGCCACCATCCTGGCCTGCTGTGTTTGACCTGGAGCGGCGGGGCGGGGCTGTGCCATTTGCTGCCCACGCCACCACGGGATCCGCCCCACCGCAGGATCAGGCCTGCCCTGGGCTACCCGGGGTGCCCGGTGCAGCGGGGCGGGGCAGGGGACATCCGCTGCCCACCCCACTGTGGGATCAGGCCTGCCATGGGCAACCTGGGGAGGTGGGGCAGGCACCTTGGGATAGGGCCTGCCATCTGCCACCCGGGAAGCAGGCCTAAGCCAGCAGGTTGTTGTCTCCTGAGGGGTCCCAGACTGTGAGAGGGCACAGGTCCAACTGAGGGACACCTCCCCACCCCAGTGCATAAATTTTTGTGCACCGGGCCTCTAGTATCTATTATAATTATATACTAGGGAAGGGTAAAAAACACAGTATTTCTCTCCAAACACCTATACGATGGATACCTTGTGAGATGTACAAAAATAAGAATTTTATTTTATCCACTCTTTATAAATCCTTTCTCTAATTGGAGATAATGAAGTTTTATAGATATCTTCTTATTTATGTCTGCTTAGTCACCATATTCAGTAGTCCTAAAGTGGGTTAGGTATTTCCTTTTGCTTAATGCACTTTAACCTGGTAAATAGCTGTGAATCTTTTTAGTGAAGGATCAAGGAATGTTTCTAGTATACTCCTACGATTGCCTGGTCCTTCTCAAAGGGTTCCAATGCCTGTTCCATTTTGTAGGTCAATGGCTAACATCAGCTTTTATCTTAAAATATCTTGATTTTTTTATTGCATAATAATAAAATATTTTATACAAGTCAAATAATACCCTCATCATTGTCCATCTTTTTCATCTTTTATAGCTAGATTATTTGTTAGCCATAAGTAATTAATTTACTGAGGAATCCTTAATCCTCTGCAGCTACTAAGGGATTTTTTTATATCAAGTGCAGACTCTTTTTTATATTGATTTTATAGAGAAAGGAAGGGAGAGGGGGAGAGAGAGAGAGAAAGATAGAGACAGAGGCAGCAAGACAAAGGGGAACATTGACGTGAGAAAGAAACATCGATCAGTGGCCTCCTGTATGCATCCAACTGAGATTACATCCACAACCTGGGCATGTACCCTGACCAGGAATCTAATTGGTGCCTCTTTGTTCATGGGTCAATGCTCAACTACTGAGCCACACCAGCCGAGCCACATTGTATTATTTTTTTATTGACCATGCATCTTTTACTACAGGTTGTAGGTACAAACAGAGCCAGTTTTAGATGAGAAAATACACATGATAATAATCCAGCATCAAAAACAAACCATTGAACATTTCTATCCTTAACTGTCCACTTGTTGGCCAATAGTCTGAATCTAATTTAAAGAAGGATGCACATTAATTTTATTATTTGCTCCATGTTAATCATAATTTCAACTTTAAAGCAAATTGAACATTACCAAATTCCCTTTTTAATCCAACTACCTATTTAGTTTCTGTTATTTAAAAATTTGTTCTCTTTGTAAATACAATGCTTCAAATAGCTAATAGATCATATAGTCTACACCTTGGTGTCTGTGGATATTATTAGGTTAAAGTGAGAGAATATCAAGACAATCTGCTTATAGTCACATTTGCCAGAAGTGGCCCATGTCTTTAGTGAGTGCAAGTATTATAAACATCCTCTATTTGTTTTTAATCAAACGTCATGAATCTTGTTTTAAAAGCATCCATGTTCACCCAAAATGTTTATAAAATAGCTGACTTTCAATTTCATGTCTCCAAATACATGCACCTCATTACAAAACACACTTTATTTAAAATTAGTCATAAAGAAAAGGAAATACACTAGTTTCCTCTTTATTCACCTGGTCATGTGCCCTTGTCATACAAAAGTGAATCATTAAAAATATATACAAGAGTGAACCTCTTTTTTCTTCCATTAGAAATCATAAATTATTTCAAACACTAAAAATATTATGATATATTTTTGTTGGAGATCATACATAACTATTTTGCTAGATGTCTAGGTTTAAAGTATAATTCAACAATAAAGAACATTCCAAATGGGTCATTTATCATTTAATTGACAAAAACATACATGTCTGCAATGTTAAGTGTTTATGCTAAATGTAATATGAAAGTTGAAACTGGCCACCTGTACCAGCTGACAACAATTTGTAACTGCACACATTAATAAAGTTTAACCCTACCTAACAACAGGATTCTGTGGAAAGACATAGCAATAAGGTGTGTGACTCAGATGAGAGACCTGACTCCCAAGCCAGGTAGACAACAGGCAGGAGCACTGAGTTTCTAACTTCATAATTAGATATCTTTCTGACTTCCCCCCCTCACACACACATACTAGCTAAGTACATTTTAATAATCATGTGTGGTTTGGGGTCTATTTGCTAATATTTTATTGAGTACTTTTGTATTGATATTAATGAAAGGTATTTTTAATACTGTCACTATTGGGCTTAGGTCATTAATGTTATACTAGAGGCCTGGTGCATTCGTGCACGGGGCGGGGGGGTCCCTCAGCCTGGCCTGCACCGTCTCGCAATCCAGGACCCCTTGGGGGATGTCTGACTGCGGGTTTAGGCCCGGGCCTAAACCAGCAGTTGGACATCCCTCTCGCAATCTGGGACAGCTGGCTCCTAACCTCTAGCCAGCCTGCCTGCCTGCCTGATTGCCCCTAACCACTCACCTGCCTGTCTGATTGCCCCTAATCATTCTGCCTGCCTGCCTGGTCACCCTTAATCCCTTTGCCTACCTGCCTTATTGCCCCTAACCACTCACCTGCCTGCATGATCACCCCTAACTGCTCACCTACCTGCCTGATCGCCCTAACCACTCTGCTTCGGCTCTGTTTGGCTGTCTGGTTTAATTAGCATATTACACTTTTATTATTATAGATTTGCTTTGAAAAGGCAATGAAGAAATTTCCCTTCATTTTCCATGCTATAGAACAATTTGAAGAGCATTGGAACTATCTGGACTTTGAAGGCTTGGTTAATTCCCATGCAAAAATGTATGGTCCTGGTGCTCACTTTTCACTGTGGCTCCCTAGGAGCTCTCTCTATTTCTTCCATGATAATTGTTTTATTTCAATGTTCTCTCTCTAATGCAGATAATTTTGGTAACCTGTGTTTCCCTAGAAAATTATCCATTTCATCCAGGTTTTCAAGTTTATTTGCAAAGAGGTTTTAATTTTTTTTTCTTGGATAATCTAATTAATACATTTTTTTTGTTCTTTCAATAAACCAGGATTTTGATTTATTAAAAAAAAAAGATACTGAAACTTCCATCTATTCTTCTATTCTAATTAATTTTTGTATCTAAACAGTTTTGCACCAGAACTATGAATTTTTTTGTTGAGAGATAGGTAAGATTTTTATTGAACATGACCACTCTAATTCTTAACAAATACCTAAATATAAAATCAAAGCCTAGCGGGAAATGAGGTCAATTATAAACTACCTAACTGTGATCCTGAAAATGCTAAAACAATATAGTAGCAAAGAGCCAACTACATTCAATCTTCAGCTCCTTGGGCATAACATTGGCTTGTGCAAAGATGCATTTTTAAAAAAATATATTTTTTTATTGGTTTCAGAGAGGAAGGGAGAAGGAGAGAGAGATAGAAACATCAATGATGAGAGAGAATCATTGATTGGCTGCCTCCTGCACTCCCCCTACTGGGGATTGAGCCCGCAACCCAGGCATGTGCCCCTGGCCAGAATCTAACCTGGGACCCTTCAGTCCTCAGGCTGATGCTCTATCCACTGAGCCAAGCTGTCCAGGGCCAAAGATGCATTTTGAGAAGCAATAAAGTTTACTGTATTTTGAATAAAACATTTGATTTCATCAAAATCTATAATATAAAGTAAATGATAAAGGATTTTCTTTAAAAACACACAAATAGCCCTAGCTGGTTTGGCTCAGTGGATAGAGAGTCAGACTGCAGGCTGAAGGACCCCAGGTTTGATTCAAGTCAAGGGATCAGGCCTGGGTCACAGGCTCAATCCCTGGTGGGGGGTGTGCAGGAGGCAACTGATCAATGATTCTCTCTCATCATTGATATTTCTATCTCTCGCTCCCTCTCCCTCCCACTCTGAAATCAATTAAAATATATTAAAATAAATAAATAAATATATAAATACACACATGCAAACAGAATAAACTACAATATGGGTTTAATCGACATAAATATGTTAGCATAGTTTGAAATTCAATGTTTATAGCAGGCATGAGTGTTCACTAGCACTTCCATATCAAAATTCTCTTCATTCTAAGCAAGAATAACCTCTTCTTCCCTCAAAGGATTATATATCCTGGAAAGAATCCTTTTTTTCTCTAACAGAATGTGCTTAGAAAGACAATTTGTCATCTTTTCTCACTGATCCACAACTGCAAAATCCAGTATATCCAGCATAGGGCCTGGGTAAACTAAGCTTAACAAGCATTGTATAGCTCACATGTATAGTTGACGAGAATATTTTATTTAGATAGAAGAATGTCTTGAAAATGGGCCATTTTTTTTTTATTGTTCTAGTATGGATTCAGCTTAATGCTGGTTATAACTGGATTTCAATGAACTTATTTCCTGATAATTGTATGCTATATTCAAAACTAATTGAAGTTAAGAAGAGTTCTACATGTACTAAAATCCATGACAAAGACTAGTGAAGTTCCACATTTTGCTATCATTTAGAAGACATTTTATAGGAAATATATTTGCATATTAAAGGTTAACATATTGTGTGGCATTATGAATATGCATTATTTATGGAATATTCATGTTAGTGAAAATGGATAGCTCACCTTCTGTCTAACCTACTTGTCATTCTGAGAAAATAGAAACAAAGTTGATTTTCAGAAAAAATGGTTTGTTACAGAAGGAAATTGCCTTCTATAATCCTACCTATATCAACAGATGTTAAAAATGTTTCTCCTTTGCTTCATAAGTCTTTGTTTAATATGTTTTATAAACACTGTTGTTTTAGATTTAGATATCATTAATTATTGGGAGCTGAAATTGATTAATGAATTTTTCTAGAAATTAATTGGACCCCCTTATTGAAAACTTTAACATTAGAAATTAAATTGGTAATTTATCATTAAGCTTTTAACATGAATTAACTTGTGACCTACAAATACTACTTTATTTATAAAATAGAATTATCAATGCCTAGAACATAAAGTTGCTTGGAAATTAAGTGAGATAAAGTTTGTAAGCTACTTAATTTGCTACCTGGCTCTTATTAAGCTTTAAATAAATATATATATAAACACTGTTTCAAGATTATGGGACTACAAAGACACAATTTCTCTATCACTCTTTCCTTATCACTTCTGTCACCTAATTCAATCTTTCATCATATTTTGCCTAGATTATTGTTATAATCTTCAGTTTGATTTGTCTGCCTTGCTCTCTCACCAAGCCATATGTCAATTTCCTGAAAGTTACCCTCTATAAAACATAGGTAATATATATTTTAATTCATCATCAATAGCTTGTACGGACAATTACTTTTAAAATGTAAGCTAAACATCAGAAAATTATCTTCAAGACTCGGTGTGACTTTATTTATTTATTTATTTTTTAAAATTAAATCTTTATTGTTCAGATTATTACATTTGTTCCTTTCCCCCCCCCCCATAACTCCCCTCCTCCCAGTTCCTGCCCCACCTTCCACCCTCACTCCCCACCCACTGTCCTCATCCATAGGTGCACGAGTTTTGTCCAGTCTCTTCCCGCATCTCCCATACCGCTTTCCCCTCCAAGAATAGTCAGTCCATTCCCTTTCTATGTCCCTGATTCTATTATACTCACCAGTTTATTCTGTTCATCAGATTATTTATTCACTTGTTGATAGATGCATATTTGTTGTTCATAATTTGTATCTTTACCTTTCTATTCTTCTTCCTCTTCTTAAAGGATACCTTTCAGCATTTCATATAATACTGGTTTGGTGGTGATGAACTCCTTTAGCTTTTCCTTATCTGTGAAGCTCTTTATCTGGCCTTCAGTTCTGAATGATAGCTTTGCTGGATAAAGTAATCTTTGTTGTAGGTTCTTGGCATTCATCACTTTGAATATTTCTTGCCACTCCCTTCTGGCCTGCAAAGTTTCTGTTGAGAAATCAGCTGACAGTCGTATGGGTATTCCCTTGTAGGTAACTGAGTTTCTTTCTCTTGCTGCTTTTAGGATTTTCTCTTTGTCTTTTGCTCTTGGCATTTTAATTATGATGTGTCTTGGTGTGGTCCTCTTTGGATTCCTTTTGTTTGGGGTTCTCTGCGCTTCTTGGACCTGTAAGTCTATTTCTTTCACCAGGTGGGGGAAGTTTTCTGTTATTATTTCTTCAAATAGGTTTTCAATATCTTGGTCTCTCTCATCTTCTGGCACCCCTATAATTCTGATGTTAGTATGCTTGAAGCTGTCCCAGAGGCTCCTTACACTATCTTCGTATTTTCAGATTCTTTTTACATTTTGCTTTTCCAGTTGGGTGTTTTTTGCTTCTTCGCATTTCAAATCTTTGACTTGATTCTTGCGCTCCTCTGGTCTGCTGTTGGGAGTCTGTATAGTATTCTTTATTTCAGTCATGTATGCTTAATTTCTAGTTGGTTCTTTATCACAACATCGAGGGTCTCATTAGATTTCTTGAGGATCTCACTACATTTATCGGCAGTTTTTAGAAAATTATTGAAAGACCTTAAAAGTGTGGTTTTGAGCTCTATATCTTCCATTTCTGACATTTGCGTCCTGTTTCTTTGTCTCTGCATTTTTTATGTTTTCTTGGTGCACCCCCTAGTGGTCTTTGTGCGCAGTCTTGTTGTAGTTAAGCCTTGATGGTTGCAGGCAATACTGGGGGGGGATTTTCCCTCCGGCCAAGTGTCTATGAGAATCAGCTGTGTCTGCAGTGAGAGAACTTCTGTCCTCTAGGGAGGTGCTAATCTAGCCTTTGCCTGAGGCTATCCGGCAAATGGCTCTGTGCAGGGCTTGGGCAGGGCGTTTCCCAGGGGATCTACAGGGCGGGCGGAGTGAGCAGTTATGGCTGCTCTTAGTCCCATCCCGGGGGCTCTGCCTCTAAGAGTCCCAGCAACCGCTGCAGACCTCGGAGAGAAAGCTGCCTTCTAGTTCTGACCAATGCCAGACAGTTCCGCTTCTCCCGTTTGAGTCTGGGTCCCTAGAGACTCGCCTGGATCTGGAGCTCAGAATCTGAGACTCCCTCCCAATTGGAGAAGACAACCGCGCCCTCAGCCACCAGCCCGCTCCGCGCACCTCTGCACCTTAGTATTTGACTTCAGCACTGTGCCTCCTCTGAGTCTAGGAATGTTATTCTCTTTCCTCCTAGTTGTAGAACTTCCACTCAGCCAGCCTTCCTGTGGTTCTGGATGATGTCCATTCTGTCTTTTAGTTGTATTTTTGAAGTGGTTGTACGAGGCAGTAAACTCTGGCGTTAACCTATGCCGCCATCTTGGTTGCTCCTTGGTGTGACTTTGTAAACCAACTTCATAATCATTAATTCATTCTGTCATTGATTTAGGATTTAGAGAGTAATCTGTACATGCCAGATTGTGTTTTACAAAATAAACATAGAAAAGAATTTGAATATCATCTCTACTCTAGAAAATTTAATTAAAAAATCCACTCATTGGGTTATATAATGGATGCACGATGGTGAGGCTGTGATAACATCAAGAAGGAACAAATCAGTGTAGAGAATTAGTACTATCCTTGAGAAAATAATTAAATAATTACCAGAAGAAACAATAAGACTCAGAAAATAAAAACTTAGCTATTCAATGACAGGTAATAGAAAACAGCAGGAGATAAGATTATAAAAAATAAGATTATAAAAATTGGTTGGAAGTAGGTAGATACTTCTGATAATTGCATTATGTAATGAAATCTAGTCATGAAAGAAGAATGTGAATGAAGAGAACAATATATTAAACGTAAATGATGAGTATAAGAAAATTGTTATAGTGTCAAACAAAAGAGTAAAAGAGTAAACATAAGCAATACATCAGTGCTTGCATATCTCAAGGGAATACTCCAAACTTCTACCTGTGGCAGTAAAGGATGCCTAAATTTCTAAACCGTTAAAAATAATGTTGTTAGATAAGTTAGAGGAAGGTTTGCAAGATATTTTTTTTTCTATCTCAATAAAAAGAATGAGACTGCAATAAAAACCTCAAATACCTAGAGTCCATATTATACCAGAGGGATTTAGAAACTAATTTTGTAGGAATGATAGAAAGGATATACATTTTAATATATGTATGTATTATATTTTCAAAATGAGGCAAATCATGCCTGAAGTTATGGTTAAATCACATTCAAATATAACAAATAAGGTTTTTAATTAATCTCAAGGCTAGATATTTGAGAGATGTTGAAAACATCTGAATTATTAACTTCATACTTTTCTTTTAAAATTACAGTCTTTTTTTAATCATAAGAAACCAAAATGACAGAATAAAATATTTCTACAGTTTTCTACTTAGTCATATTTTGATCTTGCATAAAAACAAAATTAGCAGTCCTGGATTAGTTTCTGAGTTTGGGGAATTACATATTGCTCTGGAATCTATCAAAAGTAATTTTTTTTTTATTATTTGGTATCCAAAACACATACAGACACTTCTGCATAAACCCACAGAATTTTACATACTATACTGACTCATGAGTAAATTCAATTTTCTTGAAGCCTTACCATGATTGTCTTTAGGTTCAGAGAATGAATGTTAATACTATTTTTAGTGATTTTTGAAGGTTTATTTATCCTCCACACATGAGTAGAATAGAGAAGTAATTCTGTTTTTAATTACCAATCAATATGTGATTTGGACCTAACCTATATTATTTAAGCAACCTAACCTTTTTTTTTTTTTAATATCTCCTCAAGAATAAATGTAAAAGAATTCATGGAAATCACCAAACTATAAGCATCAGTTCTCCATTCATTGACTAAGGATCAATCCTAGGTAATAATAGAGAAACATGGTAATTAACCGTAACTTTGCTACCCTTCCCATTGGCTAATCAGCGAGATATGCAAATTAACTGCCAACCAAGATAGCGGCCGGCAGCCAGGCAGCTGAAGCGAACAGGAGGCTTGCTTGCTCCAGTGATGGAGGAAGCCAAGGTTCCCCGCCTGCCGCTGCCGGCCTCTGAGCTGCACTCTAAGAAACAAGGTTGCAATTATAGAAGCTAAACAATCCCCAGAAACCTGCTTTCAGACAGCTGGGCCTCAGAGCTGGAGTTGCAACAGGGTTACAATTATAGAACCCAAACAAACCCAGATACCTGCTTTCAGCAGCCGAGGTCTCATATCTGGAGCTAAGCCTCAGAGCTAAAGCCAGCTCTCAGCTCCAGTGACAGCCATAGAAGGTAAATAAATCCCAAAATAAAAAATAAAATAAAAAAAGGAGAGGTTGGGAGCTTCAGTCACCCACCAGTCTGAAAATGGCCCTCAGCCCCTCACCCAGACTGGCCAGGCACCCCAGTGGGGACCCCCACCCCGAAGGGGGTGTGACCAGCTGCAAACAGCCATCATCCCCTCATCCAGGCTGTCCAGGCACCCAAGTGGGACCCCAACCCTGAAGGGGGTGTGACCAGTTGCAAACGGCCATCATCCCCTCATCCAGGCTGGCCAGGCACCCAAGCGGAACCCCCACCCTGATCCGGGACACCCTTCATGGCAAACCAGCCAACCCCCATCTGTGCACCAGGCCTCTATCCTATATAGTAAAAGGGTAATATGCAAACTGACCCTAACAGCAGAAAGACTGGGAATGACTGGTCACTATGACACACACTGACCACCAGGGGGCAGACTCTCAATGCAGGAGATGCCCCCTCTGGTGGTCAGGCCATTCTCACATGGGAGGAGCTCTGCTCAGCCACAAGCCAGGCTGATGGCTGCCAGTACAGCGGTGGTGGTGGGAGCCTCTCCTGCCTCCTCAGCAGCATTAAGGATGTCTGACTGCAGCATAGGTCTGCTCCCCACTGCCAAGTGAACATCCCCCAAGGGCTGCCGGGCTACCAGAGGGATGTCTGATTGCCATCTTAGGCCCAATCCCCTGGGGAGTGGGCCTAAGCTAGCAGGAAGTCATCCCCTGAGGGGTCCCAGACTGCTAGAGGGCACAAGCCGGGCTGAGAGACCCCCTTCCCCCCCCCCCAAGGGCACAAATTTTTGTGCACTGGGCCTCTAGTCCTAGCTAATAATAGACAAACATGGTAATTGACCATACCTTCGCTAGGCCTCCCAGTGGCTAATCAGTGAGATATGCAAATTAACCACCAACAAAGATGGTGGTTAATTTGCATACATAGGCGTGAAGCGGCAGAGCGAAGACTGAAGACAGCTCCAGCAGGAGCGAAGGCCTGGGTCCCGGGTGCTGGAGGAAAACCAGTGCCGGCAGCCAGGGGAAGGGAAGGCCTTTTGCACGAATCTTTTCATGCAACAGGCCTCTAGTAATCTATAAAGATGTTCCAATTCAAATCATTGGAAGTAATCAATTCCAAAAACAAAAATAAAATTTAGAGAAAATTTATTCACTTTTTATACGCAATTCCTGTTTAATTGAGTTAGCTCAAACTACTGCAATTGACTGCAATTTGATAATGTACATTTCACACCCTAACTCTAAAAATAATTTATTAATACAGTCTTTGAATGAGTGGGTTGCAGAATCAATATGTTCTGCAAACTTAAGAACACAACAGCTATTTTTTTGTACTTTGGTCTAGTATGTGTCATTGAGTTTCCACTCACTAGAGCAGTGATTTTCAACAGGGATAATTCTGTCTCCTTCAACCTTAGCCAGGAGACACCTGGTAATGTCTAGAAACATTTGAGACATTTATGGTTGTCACCACCTGGGGAAAGGGACTACTGGTCTGTGAACTGAAGCCAGGAATGATGTCAAAGGTCCTATGACTCATAGGACACCCCACCACAGCAAAGAATTGTGAAGCTTAAAAGGTCCCTAAGTCCAAGGGTGAGAAACCTTAATGTAGAATGAAATAGAGATACTAATATAATGGCTTTCCCCCCTTCATTCCCCCCTTGACTGATACCCAATGACTTGAGAATTCAGGGACATTCTATCTTCTAAACCTCTTTTGGCATGTTATATATTTTATTTTATTATTTTTATTTTATTATTTTTGTTAATCCTCACCTGAGGATATTTTTTCCATTGATTTTTAGAGAGAGTGGAAGAGAGATGTGGGAGTGGGGGAGAGTGAAGAGAGAAAGAAAGAAGAGAGAGAGAGAGAGAGAGAGAGAGAGAGAGAGAGAGAGAGAGAGAGATTGATTGGTTGCCACCATCTCACACCCTTACATGCAACCCATGTACATGCCCTTGACTGGATTTGAACCCAAGATCCTTCATTGCACAGCCGATGCTCTAAACACTTAGAATTCCAGCCAATATTCATGTTATGTATTTTAAAACATCAGATATTATTAAGCCTGTAGTGAAATGGTAGTGCCTAATTATCTGCATGCCCAAATAATACTAATAATGTATCTAAAGCACTGAATTAATGCATGGTTTACTAAATATATATATATGCCCTTGACCGGGAATAAACCCTCAAATCCTTGGTGTTGAGGCCAATGCTCCAACCACTAAGTAACACCAACCAGGGTTTAAAGAAATATATTTAAGAAAATATTTATTATTATTTCCTGAAATAAACTGTTACTAAGTCTATCTCTAAAACTTGCATTTCAACATTTAAAATATACAATTCTGTCATTATCTTCAATTGATTCCTTCTAAAATTTTATATCGAGAAATTAAATCTGTAACTCCCAGCTTGTCTCTTGTTTGAGGGAGATCCATTAGGCTATGTGATACACCCCACAGAGATTTTGTGGCGTATTTTTCTTTTTTCCCCTGTCTTTCTCTTTTCTTTCCTCTTTTAATTGTCTATTGATGAAATATCAGAGGCAATTAAGAAAGCTTTTACTCTCAAGAAGAAGCAGTTGAGCTTTTGCATTCTAGAAGCCTGAGACCAGAAAAACTTTGCTATCAGCAAGTTAGTAAACTCGCCAATAATTTAGATGCAGCCTAAAGGGTATGCATAGGGGGATAGTTGGTATGAACTGCTGACTTGTTGAAAAATAAATGCTTTCTATTGTGAAATGCTTACAGGACTTCATCTGGCAAGTTAGGGTATGCAGCTGAGAGCTGGAAGCAGCTATTTCAATCTCCAAGCTACCCTCCTTTCACGCTAGAAAGCCCATGTACTTTTCTATACTTGAGGCAAGCCTTTTATTTTGCCTTTAGTTTTAAAATTTTTGTTGTTGTTTTTTTTCTTTTTATTTCTCAAGAAACTGTCCACATGTTACAAAGTGCCAGAGATAAAAGTAGAATACAATCATGGTGAGGTGACTGAGGCTATATTCAGGTTTGATTTCAATGTTCTAAATGCTGAAAGACAGTTTACAGAAAAGTTCCAGTTGAGGCATTTTTAGAGAAACCGTTATGTTCTATAACACAATTCAAATAACAAATTACATCCTTTTATTTATCCTTTTCTTTTTTCTCCAAGATTACATCTACAAAGGCTAAATATGTTGAAAATATACATATATGCCACAACTTAAAAATATTAATACCAGACAATTCTAATAAATTTTGAAAGACTTTCTTCTGAAGGTTTATGACAGCCAACATTCTATCCCTCATATTTGCCTAATTAGAAGAGACTACAGCATTTGAGAAAACAGTGCAGCTTGTACATAGGGGCCGTGAGCTGCAAATTCCTGATATCTTGACCCGTTACATGATAAATGACTTGGATTTAGCTTTAAGAACAATAAGTAAGTGAAAATATATGAAACTAAGAGATATCAGTCTTAAATCTCATCAATAAGTGGTAAGGAATGCAACAGAAACAATTGAACTAATTATTTTTGTACTGATCCAATTTATTGCAACAATTTATTGTGGTTGGCCAGAATGAGTTACTTATTACCAACCACTCCTTAAGAACAGTTAACTTTATATGACAGTCTCAAGCATTCCACTATCTTGGGGATTTTTTTTTTCTGTAATGGAATAAAAATAAAACTTCAGAATCTGCCCCAAATTAGATTAAATATAATTCTGGACCACCCAGAACAAATTATCCTAAATTGGCCATTTTATTAATTTGTTTTTATTGGTACTGTGATATCACAAAAAAATGTTCCTATAATAGAAAGCATTCATATGCCAATAACTGGAAAGGATAAACACCATTGTACATTAGTAAACTTTCATTCTTCTTTATAAATTTTGACTCATCAAAAATATCAGTCATTCTTACTATTTGATTTTTTCTAAATATATTTTTATTGATTTCAGAGAGGAAGGGAGAGAGAGAGAGAAAGAAACATCAATGATGAGAGAGAATCATTGACTAGCTGCCTCCTGCATTTCCCCTCCTGGGGATCTAGCCCACAACAGGGACATGTGTCCTCTTGACCAGAATCGAACCTTCAGTCCACAGGCTGATGCTCTATCCACTAAGCCAAAGTAGCTAGGGCCATTCTTACTATTTGGATGATGCTTTCCTATAACTTACTTGATAAATGTGACCAATAAATTATAATGTGTTCTCCTTGTGAAGAATTTGTACAGGCAAAGGTTTTAAGTCACTATTTTTATTGTGAGCACTGTGTGTGTATGTGTGTGTGCAACATAACTAGGTGACTCACAACTTACTGGTCAAGATAACTGAAAATTTCAAAACAGCAGAGACTAACTCTTAAATATATTGGCCTTTGACTTTACTCATGGTTATATGCTTTTGTTCCATAGGTAATGGCTCTAAAAACTAGAATAAGAGACGTCTGGAGAATGGTTCCACATCTTTGCAGGGAAAATGTTCTAAAAACTGTTATAAAAATGATGGCAGGATAACAATCGGTTTACAAGGCTAAATTTATCCTTGACAAGGATAGTTTGATATTTGTCCATTATCAACTATTTTAGAAGCCCAATTTCTGAGATGCTTGCATGAAAATAATTTCAGTCTCAATTTTACGTTTTATTTCAGATCTATGGTTTTGATGCTTGAGGAAGAGAGGATGTGAAACTGGCTAATTGCCTATTAATTTGATCAGAATGACAGATATTCTTGTTCCATTCCAGCCGCTATAACAGAATATCATAGACAGGGTGGCTTATGGACAACTGAAGCTCATTTCTCACAGTTGTGAAGACTGGGAAGTCTAGATCAAGGCACTGGCAGGTGTGTCTGCTGAGATCCTGTTTCCTGGCTCATAGACTGTAGTTCTCATGTGGAGGGAGCAGCAAAAGAGCTCTCCGGGGTCTCTCATAGGGGCAGTAATCCCATTCATCAGGGCTACATCTTATGGCCTAATTACCTCCCAAAGGCCTGGCCTCCAAATAGCATCACACTGAGAATTGGGTTTCGATGTACTAATTTTGGGGAGGACACAAACTTTCAGTTTATATCAATAGACAATAAAGTTTTCTTAACCAAACCTTTTATGATTCATTTTCTTTGCAACGTTTACTCCAATTTTCTTCAGCATAACAAATATAAATAATTTTAGTTAGCTTTGTTTTCACTTTATCTGTTGTAACTTTGATTTTGTCCATATTAATTTGGCACTCATTTTCTTTATAAAAGTCTATTTAATATTTTGCAAAAATATATAATAATTTAAAAATTATAGCAACAGCCGTAACTGGTTTGGTTCACTGGATAGAGTGTCGGCCTGGGGACTGAAGGGTCCCAGGTTCAATTCCAGTCAAAGGCATGTACCTTGGTTGCGGGCACATCACCAGTAGGAGGTTTGCAGGAGGCAACTGATCGATGTTTCTCTCTCATTGATGTTTCTAGCTCTCTATCCCTCTTCCTTCCTCTCTGTAAAAAATCAATAAGATATATTTAAAAATAAATAAATAAATAAAAATTATAGCAACAAAGACAATAATCAGTTATATGGTTACTTAATAGTTTATTAATGAAGTACGATTTAGCTCTTTTATTTTATAATGCTATAGAACTTACTTATAGTTGTCATTAATTTTTCATAAAGAATCAGTTTAATGTAATTATACTACCACTTACTATTGAATATAAAATTTTTAGAAAGATAATTTAGATAAAAATTCTAAACTTTTGAATTATAATGAAAATACATTAAAATGTTATTTTCTTCACTAAGAAAATAATATTTTGAATGATGAGATATAAAATGCTCTATTTAACTAGCAGCAACAAAATAAATCATTGTTGACTGATTATAACCCATTAAATCCTATCAAGGGAAAATTATATAATGCATAAAAAGATGAAGTGTTTTCAGAATCTGTGTTTTCTTAAAATTTGTATACAATTATTTATGCTTTCTCAAAATAAAATAATTTTTATGTAGATAGATCTCAATAGCAGATATTAAATTAGGCTACAAAGCCATTGTAATCAAAACAGCTAGTACTGGCATAAGAAAAGGCATATAGGTCAATGGAACAGAACAGAGAACCCAAAAGTCAACCCACGCCTATATGATGAATTAATATTTGACAAAAAATGGTAAGAGGTAAATAAATATCTTCAATAGATAGTCTTAGGAAAAATTGGACAAGTACAAGGGAAAAAAAAACTTACACCATACACAAGAATAAATTCAAAATAGACAAAAGACTTAAATGTAAGTTACAAAAACATAAAAATCCTAGGTGAAAACATAGGCAGTAAAATCTCAGACATTTTTCAAAATAATATTTTTGCCATTATGTCTCCTAGAGCAAGGGAAATAAGGAGGGGAGTGGGAGTGGATAGACAAATGGGACTATGTCAAACTAAAAAGCTTCTGCACAGCAAAAGAAACCATCAACAAAATGAAAAGGGAACCCACTGTATAGGAAAACATATTTGCCAATACATCTGATAAGAGGTTAATCTCAAAGTATATAAAGAACTGATACAGCTCAACACCAAGAAGACAAACATCCAATTAAAAAATGGGCAGCCTTGGCTGGTTTGGCTCAGTGGATAGAGTGTTGGACTGTGAACTCAAGGGTCCCGGGTTTGATTCCAATCAAGGGCATATGCCCAGGTTGTGGGCTCGACTCTCAGTGGGGAGCATGCAGGAGGCAGCCGATCAATGATTCCATCATTGATGATACTATCTCTCTCTCCATCTCCTTTCCTCTCTGAAATCAATAAAAATATATGTTTTTTTTAAATGAGCAAAGGGCCCAAATAGACACTTCTCCAAATAGAACATACAGCTAGCCAATAGACATATGAAAAGATCCTCAATGTCACTACTCATCAGAGATGCAAATTAAAACCACAATGAGATATCACCTGCCACAATGGCTACGGTCAGTAAATCAACAAACAACAAGTGCTGGCGAGGATGTGGAGAAAAAGGAACCTTAGTGCACTGTTGGTGAATCAACAAGTGAATCTAAGAATCAAGTGAATAAATAATCTGATGAACAGAATAAACTGTTGATTATAATAGAATCAGGGACATAGAAAGGGAATGGACTGACTATTCTTGGGGGGGAAAGGGGTGTGGGAGATGTGGGAAGAGACTGGACAAAAATCGTGCACCTATGGATGAGGACAGTGGGTGGGGAGTGAGGGCGGAGGGTAGGGCGGGAACTGGGAGGAGGGGAGTTATGGGGGGGGAAAAAAAGGAACAAATGTAATAATATGAACAATAAAGATTTAATTAAAAAAAAAATGCAGATGGGTGCTGCCTCTATGGAGTTTGCTCAAAAAAATTAAAAATAGAACTGCCTTTTGACCCAGTGATCCCACTTTTCAGAATGTATCCTAAGAGTCCCAAAACATCAATTAAAAATAATATATACATCCCTATGTTCATAGCAGCATTATTTACAACTAGAAGCCTAGTGCATGAATTCGTGCATGGGCCAGCCTGGGGGAGGGGCTGCAGGTGGTTGGCCGGCTGGACCTGCCTTCTGGTTGAACTCACAGTCGAGGGGACAATTTGCATATTAGCCTTTTATTATATAGGATAGCCACGATCTGGAAATAGCCCAAATGCCCATCAGAAGATTAGTGGATAAATAACTGTAATACATTCACACAATGAAATACTACATGGCTGTAAAAAAAGAAGGAAATCTTATCTTTGTGACAAAATGGATGTACCTAGAAATTATTATGCAAAGTGAAATAAGCCAGTCAGAGAAAGACAAATACCATATGATTGCACTTAAATATAAGATCTAATGAACAAAATAAACTGATGAACAAAATAGAAACAGAGGTATGGGTACATGGAACAGTCTGACAGCTGTCAGAAGAGAGGGGGCAAGGGAATGGATGAAAGTAGGTGAAGGGATTAGTCAAAGAACATACATGTATAACCCATGGACACAGACAACAGTGTGGTGATGGCCAGAGGGAAGGGGGGGCATAGAAGGCTGGGTTGAGGGGGGCAAGAAGGAGGAAATGGAGACATTTGTAAGAGTGTCAACAATAACAATAAAGAAAAATAAATAAATAAGAAAAAATTTAAAAATTAAAACCCAATACCTAACTTGGTGATAAAGCTATCAATATTCATACTGTATTGTTCATTGCAGCTTAATTACTATTACTGATCACTGTCTAATGTGTACTCTTTATCAAAGTATTAATGTGTACTTTTTATAAAACTACCTTTAACAAATCCTTGCAGATTTTTAGACAGGATTCTGGGGTAGTTGGTTTTGAATTTAAAAGTGTGAAAATTGCCCTAGTTGGTTTGACTTTGTGGATAGAGCATTGGCCCTCGGACTGAAGGGTCTAGGATTCGATTCCTGTCAAGGGCACGTACCTCAGTTGAAGGCAGGGCCATGGTGGGGACACATGGGAGGCAACCAATCAATGTGTCTCACATCAATGTTTCTCTCTCAGTGTTTCTCCCCCTCCCTTCCCCTCTCTAAATTCGATGGAAAAATATTCAGTGAGGATAAAAAAAGTGTGAAAATGTATTTGTCTATCTGTAAAATAAAATAAGAAATTTAAAAATATTCAACTCGTTTATCAATATTTAATCATTATGTTATTGCATTTTCTGTATTTTAATATGTTTGATTTTTAATTGATAGTGTACTGAGACACATCAGTTTTTAGTATTTTCCTATTATTTGTAAATAAAGAACTGAGATGTACTTGCTGTCTTTACTTTTTCTTTCTTTAAATGTTAGGAATCTTAATGGGTTTGTTCCTGACAAAGTTTAGATTCAAAAGTAAATTATTCTATATAGTATGGTAAAAGACATACCAGAGTGGAGTAATTATCCATAGATTGGTTTGTATTTAAGCATTTTGTTTGATTTATTTTTCTCCAAATGCTTTGATCTACTGATAGTATGAAGTGCCATGGAATATCTCAACAAATATTGACACTATATGAATGTGTACATCACAAATATCAATGGGTCTGCAAAACTCCATATGTGAGTTGCCAAGAAGCCCTCAGAGAAAGATTTTACAGAGACAGACCTAGGTCTGAGCTTTGGCTTTCTCCTATAAGCTAGGAAAGTTTACTTAAATTTTCTAAATTCTTGGTAGTTTAACTCTTCTGTAAATATGAATAATGATCTCTGGTAATGGTAGACCTATTAAATGATGAAAGAAATGGAGAGTTCTTAGCACAGGGCCTCAGGCACTCAATAAATTTGAATTACCTTCCTTAACATCTGGGTTTCAGATTGCTGGTTCCTTTAAAAAAAACAAAAAACCTTCCACATTTAGGGTACTCTTAGCTATTTCATTATATTTAGTCATTGTGCCAGATTTTTTAATTTGTTTTTTTTTTGATTTTTCAAATATTATGCAATATAATCATGATTTAGAATTCTGACATCTGGGCATAAATTGATGGTTCTGTGGCAATCACTAATAGTTAAGGAGTGCTTTGCATGAACACCTTTCACAACATTTGTATTTTCATTTATCATCACACATGTTTAAATAAGAATTAAGTTTCACCATAAAATGTCCTCGGTTGTAATATCATTTTGTGCGTGTCTTGTGGAACATTAAAAACGGTAGTAACAATAAAATTTTGCTCGTCTTACTTGTGAATTTTAAAATAGTATATCCACTTTGACTCCAAGTCGCCAAAATATTTCCTCAATGTGTCTTAAATTTGTTCATTTAACTATTATATGTTTGCATCATCAGTATTATTTTCTTCTCTCTAAAATGGTACATTTGATGAACTAGAATAATTAAAAGTGGTGACAAATTATTATTTCCATTATGTAATATTTTCAAAGCTTTTAAAATTAACTGTTTATGTAAGTGGTACTAGAGGCAACAAAACTATCTGAGTTTTTATTCTAATTTTAACATTTATTACATGCACAGGAGACTGAGAATTGTTATAAAAGCCATATAATAGGTTACCGATAGAACATGATGTCTTAATTAGCCTAGAGATTTAAAAAAACTCAGCAGTTGACTTTTGTAACAACTCTAAATCCAGTTTAAAAATAAAATGAGAGAGAGAGAACTAGACACACAGAGAGAGAAAAAGAGAGAAATAGCCTTTATTGCCAATATTACTCTTGATATGGTTTGATATATAGTTACTATTTTTATTTTTTGGTACTGTTTTTCTGGTTCACTTTTTCTCATTCAGATATTTCACATATTGCATATGAAGTGATATGAGAAACAGCATTTTTTCAAGTAGATAAGATAATAAATATCAACCACCCAACATTAAAAAAAACAAAAGTTAAAAAAGACACTAATATATTTTTAAGTTAATCAATATATTTGCTACTATAATTTAACTGTCTTTCCATTTTATGTTTGTTTGGAAGTAAAAGCTGTTGTGAAAAAAATATATATAGATCTAAGTATGATATAGATGTAGTACATCATAAAAGAAAGGAAAGAACAATTCATGTTATGTTTCATTTTATTTAAATTAATAAAAATTTAAAAATGAAGTAGATATTTAGTGAGAAAGTAGCTGAATATTCACCATCTTCAAAACTTATTTAAGGCAATACAATTTCACTGTTAATTGTTTCATCTGATATATATTCTAGTTTGCAAATTATACTTTTTAATACAGGTTTTGAAAACCTATGTAGGATTATTTTAAGTATGTTATATAGTTGTTGGAGATATTTTAATTTGTTTTCCAAATCTAGTAACTTATTTGATGTTCATAATTAAACAAAATATGTAGAGATACCCAGAGATCATTATAAAGGAATACCAGAATTTGTTATGTAGATGAATAAGGGAAACCTACTTGAAGGTTCTAATCTAGAAAACTGATTAAACGCAACTGAAAAGGCAGAGGAATTATTATTGGCCAATAGAGCCCTCAGTGGGCTAATATTCTTAATCAACATCAGATGTCATACATCATGAAATTTTCATAGCACTTTGAGACCCTGCTGGGGAAATTATTGTATATTTCCCAAAAGTTAACTAGCTTTACTTTATTGCCCTCAGCCGTGCAACACTTTTATCTCTTGTCCCTTCCTCCATCTTTTCAATATCACATATATTCACAAAATTTCTTTGATTTTATAGTCCTGAAATTTACAGAAGCCCACCGAGAAAACTTCAGTGGAAAAACTATGGATTAGGAATTTTAATCACTCTTATTCTGTGTTTATGTGTAATGTGTATAAGTTCTGGAAATAATACATTTTTAAAGAAAAATTAAGCAGCATCAAAACATGGAGAGAGAAGAGATATTTGCATTTGAATGTGTTTGTGAAGGGCTGTTTTAGACAGGGTATTCAGGAAATGGTTTTTTAGAATGAGATATTTGGGCAGGGACTTGAAAATGCTTAGGAAAAAGCTATAAGAAAGTTGGAGGAAAATGTTCTAGTCAAAGTAAATAGTATGTTCAAGAATTTGGAAGTAGGAAACCAAGATGGCGGCATAGGTTAACGCCGGAGATTGCGGCCTCGAACAACCAATTCAAGGGTACACCTAAAAGACGGAACGAACATCATCCAGAACCACAGGAAGGCTGGCTGAGTGGAAATTCTACAACTAGGAGGAAAGAGAATATCATACCCAGACTCAGAGGAGGCGCAGTGCTGAAGTGAAATACTCAGGTGCGGAGTGCGCGCGAGGAGCGGGCTGGCGGCGGAGGGCGCGGTTGTTGTTTTCAATCGGGAGAGAGTTTCAGACTCTGAGCTCCAGATCCGGGCGAGTCTCTAGGGACCCAGACTCAAACGGGAGAAGCGGGACTGTCTGGCTTCGGTCAAAACTCGAAGGCAGCTCTCTCTCCGAGGTTTGCAGTGGTTGCTGGGACTCTGTGAGGCAGAGCCCCTAGGGACGGAACTGAGAGCAGACATAACTGCTCCCTCCGCCCACCCTGTTTGATACAGTGCGACCCGCCCCACCCAAGCCCTGCACAGAGCCATTTGCCAGATAGCCTCAGGCAAAGGCTAGATTAGCACCTCCCCAGAGGACAGAAGTTTTCCCGCTGCAGACACAGCTGACTCTCACAGCCAGTTGGCCTGGAGGTCAAATCCCCCCAGTATTAACTACAACAATCAAGGCTTAACTACAACAAGACTGTGCACAAAGACCACTAGGGGGTGCACCAAGAAAGCATTAAAAAAAATGCAGAGACAGAGAAACAGGACAAAATTGTCAATGAAAGATATAGAGTTCAGAACCACACTTTTAAGGTCTCTCAAGAACTGTCTAGAAGCTGCTGATAAACTTAATGAGATCTACAAGAAATCTAATGAGACCCTCGATGTTATGATAAAGAACCAACTAGAAATTAAGCATACACTGACTGAAATAAAGAATATTATACAGACTCCCAACAGCAGACCAGAGGAGCGCAAGAATCAAGTCAAAGATTTGAAATGCGAAGAAGCAAAAAACACCCAACTGGAAAAGCAAAATGAAAAAAGAATCCAAAAATACGAAGATAGTGTAAGGAGCCTCTGGGACAGCTTCAAGCGTGCCAACATCAGAATTATAGGGGTACCAGAAGATGAGAGAGACCAAGATATTGAAAACCTATTTGAAGAAATAATGACAGAAAACTTCCCCCACCTGGTGAAAGAAATAGACTTACAGGTCCAGGAAGTGCAGAGAACCCCAAACAAAAGGAATCCAAAGAGGACCACACCAAGACACATCATAATTAAAATGCCAAGAGCAAAAGACAAAGAGAAAATCCTAAAAGCAGCAAGAGAAAGAAACTCAATTACCTACAAGAGAATACCCATACGACTGTCAGCTGATTTCTCAACAGAAACTTTGCAGGCCAGAAGGGAATGGCAAGAAATATTCAAAGTGATGAATACCAAGAACCTACAACCAAGATTACTTTATCCAGCAAAGCTACCATTCAGAACTGAAGGTCAGATAAAGAGCTTCACAGATAAGGAAAAGCTAAAAGAGTTCATCACCACCAAACCAGTATTATATGAAATGATGAAAGGTATCCTTTAAGAAGAGGAAGAAGAAGAAGAAGGTAAAGATACAAATTATGAACAACAAACATGCATCTATCAACAAGTGAATCTAAGAATCAAGTGAACAAATAATCAGGTGATCATAATAGAATCAGGGACTTAGAAAGGGAATGGAATGACTACTCTCGGGGGGGAAAGGGGTGTAGGAGATGCGGGAAGAGACTTGACAAAAATTGTGCACCTATGGATGAGGACAGTGGGTGGGGAATGAGGGAGGAGGGTGGGGTGGGAACTGGGAGGAGGGGAGTTATGGGGAGGAAAAAGAGGAACAAATTTAATAATCTGAACAATAAAGATTTAATTAAAAAAAAGAATTTGGAAGTAGAAATTAGCATAGTGTACTAAAAAAACTAATTGGACAAGTATGAGCACCATAGAAAAATTAGTTGAAGAGGTAGGCAAGGGCCAGACCATATAGACAATTGTATTCTATAGTAAGGAGTCTGGCCTTTATTCCAGTATTACAGAAAACTGTTTTTGGAATTCTGCTCAATTGAATGTATCATATGATTTATATTAGCAGAAACTACTCTGGATGCTACAATGATAGACTGTGGCTAGGAGGGGCCAGGGTTAAAAAACGGACACTCTAGTAGTCCATTATCATGTTGTAGTATCTAAAGATAATTGTGTATTTTACTCCCATATACAGAGAAAAGGGACAGTTATTGAAAGAGATTAGAGACTAAAAGATAATTTGTTTGGAGATTTGTTGTTGCTGTTGTTTTGTTTAGTTTGGGATGGGAATATGTGTGTGAGAAATTGAAATGATCCTAGAGAGGTAGCAAATCAATACGTGAATAGTAAGAAGAAACAACTGGAATCAGCAAAACAGGAGAAGATATTATGGAGAAGTGAAAAGCTGATTTTGAGGTAGGATTAAAAACAATTGACCCAAAAAATAAGGTGAAAAGTATGAACACAGAAACCTAGAGAACATTAAACTTGATGAACTTGATGGTAGGTATTTGAGGTAATTCTCTTCAAATTGTTTATATATTTCAGGGGAATCAGAAAAGACATCATCAGGTGAGAATGTGGAGAAGGTAGTAGGAGTTTTACAAGAAGATGAGGAGATGTCTTCTGGCTTTTTCAGAGAATGAAATATAAGATTGATAAAAATATACACTAGATTGCATGCTTGGCCTTTAGATCCTATCTAAGATTATAAAGTGGAGGCTATGTGTGTTTCTTTAAACCTTGTCAAGGTTAATATAAACAGAGGAAAGTGGTTTTTCCAGGTGAGCACCTGAAAGGGAGCAATCTATTCGAGATTATGCTGTGACTAGAGGCCTGGTGCACAAAATTTGTGCACGGGTGGGGTCCTTAGGCCTGGCCGGCGATCAGGGCCGATGGAGCCAGGTCAATCAGGGCTGGGCCAGAGAGGAGGCGATGGTACAAGGCTGGGCGTGGAAGGAACAGATGCTGGGTGCTCACGCAACCAATATCTTTCACGCAATGTTCTTTCATCTAGTTCAATTCCACTCTCCATTCCTGGCTAGTTAGTAGTTCTGCAAATGAGTTGTTCTCTATTTCTTGTCATGCTCTAGGCTACAACTTGCTTCTTCCTTTTCCAATCACAGCCCTCTTTGTCTTCATTTCCTGGTTTAAAACTGAGCAGCACCTTGTTCTCAAAGGTAAATACCTTTCAGAATGATGGCTGCACCTTAAAATGCATCTGGGCACTGAAAAAATAAGTGTGTAGATACCTTTATAAAAATACTCATGAGCCAAAGTATACTGTAATTGGAAACTATTAACTAGAATTTTTCAAAGGCTTAATTAAAGAATTTAAATGCGCCCTAACTGGTTTGGGTCAGTGGATAGAGCATCGGCCTGCAGACTGAAAGGTCCCAGGTTCGATTCCAGTCAAGGGCATGTACCTAGGTTGCAGGCACATCCCCAATAGGGGGTGTGCAGGAGGCAGCTGATTGATGTTTCTCTCTCATCGATGTTTCTAATTCTCTATTCCTCTCCCTTCCTCTCTGTAAAAAAATCAATAAAATATATTTAAAGAAAACAAAAAGAATTTAAATGCTAAAATATAGTAGCACTAGAGGCCCAGTGCATGAAATTCATGCAGGGAGGGTGGGGGGGGTCCCTCAGCCTGGTCTGCAGCAACGCCAGTGTCCCATGCCCCCCCGGCCGGCCTCTGGCCAGAGGCCCACCCACCAGGGACCTCATTGCCTGAGGGCGGATCCAGCCATGCCACTCAGCCGCCACTCCCCCCCAGCGAGGCTGACAGGACCGGACACTCCAGCAGTGGGGCTGAGGGGACTGGGCACTCCCATCTTGTGGCTATGGGTGCTGCCATCTTTGTGATGGAGTGACAGTTAATTTGCATATCACCCTTTTATTAGATAGGATTCTCTTAATCTGTATTTTGTCATTCAATTACAACTTTCGGTAATTCTTCTTTAGATTCCAGTTGCCTTCATAAGTCCTTATGTAGTTAGCTCTTGAAATCTAAAATACATTATTATTTTTATTATATTATATTATTTTATTACTATTATTTTCTTATACTTCTACATTAAATCTTTGCCAGAAAAAATACCTGAAACATCAACATAAACAGTGTTTATGGGGTTCAGTTTATCCAAGAATTATCTAGATTCTAAGATAATATATTTCATTCTATTTTGTATTTACTATTGACTAAATATCTCAGACTTAGAGAACCCACTGGTTAATTTATAGATTTTTTTTGTTCAGTAGAGATGCAATTTGTGTCTAATGGAGCAAATAACCATGGAAATACTAGTTTATAGCCTTGTGGAACATTAAGCATCTGCTTTTTAATCTAACCTAGCAATTTTGTCATCTTATAAGAACTTTAGCTTCTCAAATGTTCTTTGATTCAGCAATTAATGTGTTGAAATACTTAACATGTGTTTAATTTATATTTATTTGAGACATGATTTGATATCCTGTCAATTGTGTTAATTATATTTTAACACCTAAATTGACTTAGCAGGGTCCTTGATTCCTTTTTTCTGTACTCTCTAATTCTGAGACATTAATAGATTATATAATAAAAGTCACTGTGCTTGCTCCCTTAGGTTTAATTTTGGATAGGAAATGAAATTTTTGGACTGGACCTGGATTCTTTGTCCATCAGAGTCGAAGAATGAATCCACGAACAGAGGATAGCAAATGTGGAGATTTATGGAAGAACAAGGACAGACTCCCACGTGAGCAGAAGGAAAGAGTCCCACAGAATGGACTCCCACGTGGGGAGGGGGAAAGGGTCCCACCGACTTCCTGTTTCTACGGTTTATAAAGGCTGCAATTCCTGTGCCCTGATATCCCTCTGATTGGTCAATATTCCCTTTTGAATTGGCTGCTATAGTGACTCTTGAGACCATCCTCCCTCATTGTCCTCCTATTCCCTCTGGGCTTTCTTCCTTCTTCTTTATTTTGTAAATATATACCTTTCTTGGCTACTTCCAAAAAATAATAATAATACAAGAATAAACACTGTTTTGCATACTCACAGCTTTAACCTACATTTTCCCACCCTTGATTAGATGTTTTGAGGTTTTTTGACTTATCTGTTAAGGCCAATTATTTGAGAAAAAGCCATGAGGTGAAAAAAAAAAAGAATATAAAGTTTTAAAAAACTCTCATAATAAAACTCTGTTTTTCTTGAATTTTATAAACACGAGCTGTATTGGTTCTCTATTCCTATCATTATCCTGTATATTTATTTCCAGTGATTATGGTCACAATTTACCCTGATAGGTAACCTCACTGGCACCTTTTCCCACTCTGGTGTATGTCATGATGCCATGCTCAGATTTCTTTTCAGGAATGAAAAATGTGTTACCTCAACTGCTGAGAATGATGCTAGGATACTATCTATTCGTTTTCAGTTTTATTTGCGATGCCTTAGCTGAAAAGGAGGCCTCTCTCCAGTCTGCCTTTCCAACGTGACCCAAACTCAATGACTGACCACCCAGGAGCTTTAAAGGCCAAGCCATCTTCACTGAGCTTTGAAGGACTATTCCACTTTCAGATCACTCAGAGAGATCAGCCAAGATCACGGTTGGAAAATGCATCGCAACTAAGCTTATTCTACCCAAGCCTGCTTCCCTTCTCTTCCTTTCACAGGTGTTGATTTCAATAGTACTTCCTAATAAATCTTCTGCAGAAGTTCCTAGTAGTCTTTCATCTCAGTTGGCTTCCAGAAGAACCCCCAACCTGTGACTGTAACAAAGACACACTATATCTAAGATAAAGTTTATGTGAAGAATCATGATTGGAATTTTTATATATAAAGAACTAAATTAAGAATTAGTGCCTGGCCAGCATGGCTCAGTGGTTGAGCACTAACCTATGAATCAGAATGTCAGGGTTTGATTCCCAGTCAGGGCACATGCCCAGGTTGCGGGCTTTATCCCCAGTGCATGTAGGATGCAGCTGATCAATGACTCTATCTCCCTTCCTCTCTGAAATCAATAAAAAAAATATTTAAAAAATAATAATTATCTATATTTTTTAAAAAATCAAACTTCTCCTCTTTCTCCTCAAAATAATGGCTCAAAAAAATGCTCAAAATACTGGGTATTTTCCCAAAAATGTTGTATGAGGATTTCAGGTGGGAACAAAATAGGATATTCAGAAGAGAAAGAGGCAAATAACAGGAAGTACAGGTGAGAATAAAGCTGTGGGTGAGGCCCAGTGTTAACAAGCAATATCATGGTAATGGGTGTTCACATGAAATAACACCTGAATATTATTTTTTGAGATTGGACTTCAGGTTAATAGATTCAGCAGGCCAGGCATCATTCACTGATTTGAAGGTCTGAGAAAAGGTAACAGTGTGGGACTATGCTCTCTTTTTAGTGGAGTCATTGATCTTCACAGCTATTACTTCATCTCCCTTGCTATTCATCACCACTTAACATACAATCAGTTTCATCATGTAGTGGGTCTCATCAGTTTCAATTTGATTTGTGCTTGCCTGTCATAATAGGCTTTTTCTATCTTGAGATGATTAAGTAATTGGTGTTTTCCAATTAAATCATCCTCCTATTCAAGAGATTCCAAAGGCTTAGAATAAAATCAAAACTTCTAACCATTACTGTAGGCCAGATTGACTCATCTCTGCATAGCTTTCTAAATTCAGTGTTGCTCTTTAGTACAGTCTTCAAAAAATTCAGCCTATTATTATTCCTTTAAGGTCCCAAGCTTCTTTCTACATCTGCTCTTGCTTCTGCCCTAACCCCAAAGCCTGCCCCCCAAATCCACACATTATCCATGCCTTTGTCATAACCCTAAAGAAGGTTTATCTACCCATTTGAAAGTTAGGTTTTATCTCAAATTCAGTTTATTCTCTCACCTCTTACTTCCTTAAAATTTATTTTATAACACTTTTCATAACCTGCCCCTTGCCCCCACTAGAATTATAAGAATAAGTACTCCTGCTATATGCATCTCTCCATCCTCAGTGACCAGCTCATAGAAGTAAGTCAATGCTTGTATTAGTCAGGGTTCTCCAGAGAAAGAGAGAAAGGGAACTACGTGTGTCTGTGTGTGTATGTGTGTGTGTGTGTGTGTGTGTGTGTGTGTTTGTGTGTAGAGAGAGAGAGAGAGAGATAGGGAGAGAAGGAGATTTTTTTAAAATGTGTTCACATGATTGTAGGGGGTGACTAATCTGTAATATGTAGAGCAATTCAGCAGCCTTGAAATTGAAAGGAGAGTTGAAGTAGCAATCTTAATTCTTAAGCCTTCAGACTGGAAACTCTTTCAGGGTTTTTATGTTTCAATCTTGAGGCTGAATTGCTTTTTCCTAAGAAACTTCAGTCTTTGTTCTTAAGGCCTTCATTTGATGGAATGAGGTGCATACATGTTATGAAGAATAATTCATTCTACTTAAAGTCTACTGACTTAAAAGTTAATCATGAAAAGGAACCAAGATGGCAGTGTAGGTAAACATTGGTATTCCTAACCGATGTTTACCTACACTGCCAACTTGGTTCCTCTTACAACCACATCAAAATTACAACTAAAATACAGAACAACCATCATTTAGAATCGCCTAAAATCTGCCTGAATGGAAGTCCTACAACTAGAGAAGTAAATACGAAAACACATAGAGACTGATAGGAGGGGCAAAGGTGCAGAATGGGCTGGGCAGACACCTACATGTGGTGTGTTTTTAACCAGGAGGAATATGTTGACTAAGGAGCCCTCCTCCCCCGAATTAGGAGAAAGAGGTCCCAGCCACACACTAGACCCCCAGCTCAGAGTTGCAGAGCCAGGAAGAGAAATCCCCATAACTTTGGGCTATAAAAACCAGCAGGGATTATAACTGAGTGACAAGGAGTCTGCTGGAGACCTAAACAACTCCTCTTAAAGGGCTAGCTCACAGACTAACTTCCTCTGACTCATTCCCTCTGAGCTCCAGCATGGGGACAGCAGCTTGAAAGAATCCAGGGACATATTGCAAGGAACTAAAGGAACTAAATTGTCTGGCATTAGGGCATGAACTCAGGGGGCAGCTTTCTCCCAGACCCTGTCTCCCAACATAGCTGACTGGCAGGAGCCATATCTTTGTCTCCATCAACCTGGCCCACACTGTTCACCCCCTCCTATTGATTCATTGAAATCCTGCCCCAACCAATTTGCAGCCCCACCCAAGCTATTTGCAGTGTCTATTTCATAGAATGGCCTGTTTTGGCTCAGGCTTCAGACTTTCTTAAGTTCTCTCAAATAAGCAGCAACTGGACTTAGTGTGGTCCATACCTCCTGACAAGTGGCCCTAGGTCTGGCAGTAGCATCAGCTTGCCAAGGTTCACAGCTTGACCTCTCTGGGAAGCTCTAAGCCTAACACAGTAGTAGCCATCTAGAGATCACTCTGTAGCTCATGCAGGTTGGCCCCAGGTAGGGCACAGGTGGTGGCTGACTGCATACCCTGGGAGGCCCCAGAGCCAGTGCATGCAGTGGATAGCTTCAGACCATACCAGATTACAACTCTACACATCCATAAGTGATATGCTCAAGGGGCAGATTCAGTGAGCACCAAAGCCCCACTGAAGCAAGTCCTGCTCCATAGGATGTCTTCTACACAGCAGCTCTTCCACAATAGTCCCACCTGGTCCTCAAAGCCAAATGGACTGTGGGTCGATTCCTTTCAGTGATGCCAACAGCAATCAAGATTCAACTATAATAAGACTTTGCTCACAGCCCACACAGAGGTGTACCTAGAGTGTCCTGATCAGGTGACTAAGGAGGCTGAGGATACCTACTACACAAGACCACTCTACCAATTCCAGGAGACATAGCAGCTCTACCTATTACACAGAAACAAACACAGGGAAGCAGCCAAAATGCAGAAACAAAGAAACATGTCTGGATGAAAGAACAGAAGAAATCTCCAGAAAAAGAATTAAATGAAATGGAAGCAAGCAAACTACTAGATACAGAGTTCAAAACAATGGTTATAAGGTTACTCAAGGATCTTAATGAAAGCTTCAAGGATCTTAGTGAGAATGTCAAGCATTTTAATGAGACTTTTAAGGAAATTAGTGAAAATATCAAAGACATGAAAAAGGAACAGTCAGAAATAAAGGATACCCCAACTGAAATGAAGAATAATTTACAGGGAATCAATAGTAGAGCAGGGGATGCCAAAAATCATATCAGCGATTTGAAATATGAGGAAGCAAAAAAAACCCCAATTATAAGAGCAAAAAGAAAATAGAAACCAAAAATATGAAGATAGTATAAGGAGCATCTGGGACAACTTCAAGTGTACCAATATTCACATTATGAGGGTGCCAGGAGAGGAGAGTGAGCAAGATATTGGTGAAAACCTATTTGAAGAAATAATGATATAAAACTTCCCCTATCTGATGAAAGAAATATAAGTTCAGGAAGTGCCTAGAGTCCCAAACAAGAGGAACACAAAGAGGCTGACACCAAGGCACATCAAAAATGCCAAAGGTTAAAGACAAAGAGAGAATCTTAAAATAACAAGAGAAAAGCAGTTAGTTACCTACTGCTTTTTTTAGTTCTAAGGTTGTGCCCATACAATTGTCAGCTGATTTCTTAACAGAAACGTTATAGGCCCGAAAGGAGTGGCAAGAAATATTCAAAGTGATAAAAAACAAAGACCTACAACCAAGATTACTCTACCCAGCAAGCTATCATTTAGAATTGAAGGTCAGATAAAGAGTTTTCCAGACAAGAAAAAGGTAACGGGGTCATTGCTACCAAAACAGTATTACAAGAAACATTAAAGAGTCTTCATGACCTGATGTGTTTATTGTCACAGCTATTACTTCATCTCCCTTGTTATTCATCACCACTCAATGTACCATCAGTTTGGGATTTTATGTTGTTGAAGAAAGAAGAAGAAGAAGAAGAAGAAGAAGAAGAAGAAGAAGAAGAAGAAGAAGAAGAAGAAGAAGAAGAAGAAGAAGGAGGAGGAGGAGGAGGAGGGGGAGGGGGAGGAGGAGGAGGAGGAGGAGGAGGAGGAGGAGGAGGAGGAGTTGAGGAGGAGGAAAAGGAAAAGAGAAAAAAGATAAAAAACATGAACAATAAAATGTCAATGAATGCATATCTAACAATGGAATCTAAAAATGAAAATAAATGATCAAGGAATCTAATGGAAAAAATAATCTGATGAATAAAATAGAACCAGAGGCATGAAAACATGGAACAGACTGACAAATCTCAGAGGCAAGGGGATTTTGGAAGGGTTTAGCCAAAGAACTCATATATACATTACCCATGGGGTGGTGAAATCCTGGGGTTAGGTGGGATCTGGGTGGAGGATGGCAGTGAAGGGGAGGGGGATCATCTGTAATACTTTCAACAATAAAGACATAAAAAACTAATAATTAAAATAAAAAAGTTTATGAAATAAAAATAAATGAATAAATAAAAGTTAACCACATCTTTAAGAATACCTTCACAGCAACAGCTAGACAAATATTTGGCCAAATAGCTGTGCTTCATAGCCTATCCCAATTAACACATAAAATTAACCAAACTAATATTTTTTTAAGTTTTTAACTTTAATTTAAAATTACTGAATTAATTTTCATGCCAAAGCAGATTTGGGAGGGCGAGAAGAGGGGCTGACTTTTAGTTGTCTAATAACTATCCTAATGGGAATTTTGAGTAACCAGATGGTATGTGTGCCTATAAATGAAAAGATAGTGAAATGTTTAATATTTCACATAGTAAAGAGTAAGAGTCTGTGTTAGTTTAGGGATAAGTTTAATAATCATTTGGATAATATATCACTGGTGTAAATTGCCTATAATTATATGAAAATCCTGAATATTAGCTATAATAATAAACTACCGTAGTGATTTCAATGTCAAAATGTTTCCTTACTTCAGATTTTAGTTGAAAAATAAACAACAAATTGTGTGTATTTACTATTGCACAGAGATTATTTAAAGATATTTTGATATCTTATTCTTGTAAATTTTATATATGTACTCCTTATTTATTGTGTGAGGAAATTTAATAATAAACTTGAGTTTTCCAAGTTTTGGAATAAGCAACATTGAATGTTTTAATATTTTTCAATATTATTAGAATAACAGGTACAACTGGGTAAGAGCATTACTTGGTGTTAAATATGAAAATATAAACATTTCTTAAGTTAAATTTAAGGGTTAATAAAATGTGGGTTATTAATTTTAAATACATCAAATATTAATTTAGAAATCAAGTAGTTTAATAATATATTTGCCTTTTAAAGCCCTTGACTTATAAAATACTTAATATGCAATTGAAATTAATAATAGAGATTGAGGATGCATCAAGATCACTTTGTATAAGTTGCCTTAAAATTATTTGAATTAGTTAACACTTGTATTATGTTTTGTTCACTTATATCACGTGTATTCTGATGTTATTTGAGCATTCTCTTTATCTACAACCACATAATTAATCAGAAATGTGATTAATATATCTTATAAACATATATTTAAATTTTGGTGATAAAAACAAATGAGACAATAAACAAACAAAAAAGCCATTTGAAATCAGAAATAATATAGAGAATACTTTAGCACACCAGAAAATATATTTGAGGGGTCACTGAACAGAATTCTCAGAAAGGAACACCAAACTAGTAAAGCTTCCACAGCAATTGTTTGTTAAGGGAAAATACTAGCACATAAACGGTATGATTGCTTTTCCAGATAAAGAGGTAAAATGTTAGGTAATTAGTATAATTTCTTTTGTATAAATCATGATATAAATATATGTATAAGCATTTGTGCTGTGTGAAAGTGGAAAATGAAATTGAATAAAGATATCGATTTGCTCCCTGATGTGTTAGGTAACCTGAGGAAAATGGTTACAATGAAAATAGTTATTGAACTTTATTGTGCTCTAAATGTGCTTCATAATCACTTTAGATATTATCCAGAAAAAAAACACTTTTAAGTTAAAACATTTGTCTTCATTTTAATGCTGTGAATAAAGACAGCAAATGAATTTATCTAAGGTAAAAAAATGTAAATAATTGAAAGAATTAGGATTTTAATACCTCAGATTGTGCCACATCTCATGAATTGGAGGCAATGATTTTAAAAATAGAAAGATATTAAAGGGCTTTTCTGCCAATAAATTAGTAATATCAAGTATAACCTTTTCTCCCAGTGAATACCAATAGAAGAAAAGTAATACACATGATACATAAGCACAATTAAGCCACTAAAAAGTTTTATTCTCATAAATAAACATTGAAACATTACAGTATCTTCTCTTCCATCATCATAACATTGCTAATCTAGAACATAATCTTGGCTTTACTCTCAAAAATGATTTTTTCATGTAAGGAAGTGATGTGTACTTTGCACTTTAACAACAATCTGACAGAGTTTATAGCTTTGTTTGTTTACTTTTATGTAGTTACTTAGGAACTTGCAATTATGAATGGCTAAGTTGAATACAGTTGATATTTTTCAATTAAGACCCTATGCGGATTCCATGAGCAAAACCAACCAGAATTTTATGCCTTAATAAGTATAAAAGCAAATATTGTACAAATATAATTAAAAAGTTATTATTTTAAGTTGATAGTAATGAGTGTTCTTTGTAAATGTAAAAAGGAAGTCAAACCTTCACCACCCTTTCTTTGCCCTGCCTCATTACCAAGTTTAACAATTAGAATTCTTCTAGGCAATTTATATATATATATATATATATATATATATATATATATATATATATATATAATCACATATATATGTTCTCATAGATTTATTTATATTATATTGTTTAGCAACATTCTTTTTTAGCCAATGAAACATCACAGAGGCTTATGCCAATCCAAACACTTTTGTTATTTAATAACTTCATAGTAACTCTATAGTATTCATGTCCAATGATTTATGTTATCACTCCTCTTGTTTTTAATCCTTAAGTTGACTGTAAATATTTTGCCATTACTGTAATGAAGATAGTGGATATGATTTTCAGTTTGTTTCTATAGGCTGTGTGTGTGCATGTGTGCACTTGTGTGCGTGCGTGCGCATGCACGTATGTATGTGTGTGCATGTGTGGTTTTGTGTGTGTGTGTGTATGTGTGTGTATATGTGTGTGTATGTGTGTTTAAGGAAATAGATCTCAAGAGAACAAATCCTGACTCTGCCAATTATAATGTGACACTGGGCAATTCCTAACCTGTTACTTCCACAACTGACCCATCTATAAATGAGGATAATACTATTTTTATAGAGAATATGATCTATAATAATAAAAACATGATATGCTAATTAGACCAGATGTCCTTCCAGAAGAAGCCAGGGCTGCAGCGGCGGGATCGAGGAAGCCACTGCAGCTGCAGGGGAGGGGTCCAGGCAGCCTCCGCAGCTGCGAAGGCCTACTCTTGCACGAATTTTGTGCATCAGGCCTCCAGTTTAATATAAGGCTGTGCTTTTGTTATTCCTGGCCCATAGTGGTCATAGATACACTTCTATTGTTATTTTATTTGTTTTTTCAAACTTTGAATAAATCTGAGAATATTTGAATGTCAAAAATGAAAAGAAATCCTAGCAGAACGAAGTGGGAAGAAATTCTTATTTCTATTTTTTGTTGTGGTGTCATAGATTAAATAAATCTGTCCTTTTCTGATTGCTATTTCTTTCTTTTTTTCACTATTTGGAGAAAACTTAATTGGGATTTACACTCATGATTATACATGAGATGCAGTATATATGAAGTAAAAAAGAAATGTTAACTTTGGTAACATTTAAAATCACTGATATTTACTTCCTCTTCCATTAATAATCTATAAGTTCTTATTGGGTATATTTTGCAAAAATACAAGAAATTTGACAGAAAAAAATGATTGTAATTTCACCATGCAGAAATAATTACTTTTATAAATTTAGTTTATAATTTTATAAGTATACTTTAAACATAATAATTTTAAAGTGATAATCATAATGGGTATTCTGTTTCATGACCTATTTTTTTTACTTATGATTATAGCATCTTTTTAATGATATAAGTACTTGTATACAATAAACTTAATGAAAGCATAGCTGAGTATGTCTTAAAACAACATTTTGGTCGCCTTGGGAAAAATATCTGTCTTACAGCTCCTATCAAAACATTGTTGATGAAGTAGCTAATTTCATCACATCTTTGTTTGTAAAAACCTGAGGCTCATTTTTCTTATACCTGTGTAGACAAGAATTTGAGGTAGTTTCAATAACACTTACACACACACACACACACACACACACACACACACACACACACACACCATATTCATTTCAGAGAGAAAATATAGAGAATGCAAAAATGCAATTTAAATAAATATGTGAATTTAAAAAAAACAAATTAAATTATATTAGAATGTTGTCATTTCCATAGGAAATTCACAGCTCAGTTCTTATAATATTAGCTGGTGGTAATAATTTGTAAGGAAAGATAGGAATATTTTTTGCAACTTACATTTTGTGAAGGAGCTTATTGAAGTCAAAATACAGATTAACACATAGAGATTTATTCTTTGCTTAATATATGTATGCAGGTCAACACCTCTAAATGTTTTAAATTACAACAAACATTTTGTCTTGTATGTAAAAATATCTCTCATATATTATTATTGACAAAGTTCAAAATAGAGACGTTTAAATATTTTCTGGCTTTCTTGTCTAAATGTCACCTCAACAGTATTTCTAAGAGTTTTTATTCTATATAATAAAACCCTATTATGCAAATCGACCAAACAGCAGAACAACTGGTCGCTATGACATGCACTGACCACAAGGAGGCAGAAGCTCAATGCAAGGGCTGCCCCCTGGTGGTCAGTGCACTCCAACAGAGGGAGGACTGCTCAGCCAGAAATGGGGCTCACGGCTGGGGAGTGCAGCAGTGCTGGTGGGAGCCTCTTCTGCCTCTGCAGCAGCAATAACAACCTCTCGGGGGTCTCAGACTGAGATAGGTCTCAGGCTAGGTTGAGGGACTCCCCCCAGTGCATGCCATTCATGCACTGGGCCTCTAGTTAATACATAAGTTCATGCTTTGATCTTTTGGATTCAGAATGCCATTTTTAAATGACAACCTAATATAAACCTGTTAGTAGTTATTATATTAAATGTGTCATTTTTCTTCATAAAGTTGTAATTCTGTGGTTTTAGTTAATTATTCTACAGAAGGAGAAGTGGATTCTAAATATTAATAACCATTCATATTCTACTGAAAGTCATATATAGAAAAATAATTGAGGATTCATATGTAATTGTATATTTTAGGAACTTACCAATATTTTCTTAGACCTCACTTTTGTGATGTAGAGTTTAAATAAACCCATATTCTACATATTTCCTATATTTCATCTTGTTAGTGGTCCTTAAAAAAAAAATGACTGCAATCTTGACAAAAACATGTTCTGGAAAATTTCTTTGGTTGTAATATTGTCCTTAATTTGGCTTTCCCTTACCCATTTGTACATTTATTTTTTCACAACTTCTTGAATAAGCTCTCTGTTTCTTTATAGTACTAGAGAATGTGCAAAATTCTAATGATATCACTTTATTTCTTTGAATTATGTATGATTTCAAAAGTCAAGTGACCCAACTAATAAATTACTGTAAGAGAATGACTTCAAAATCGTTATTGTCAAACCAAAATCATCAATATTGTGGCAGACCTTTTAATTAATAATCTTAGAACTAACATTTTTTCATAGAAAAATAACTCATCTATTTCATAATATATATATATTTAATGAATCAAAAGGAAATTAGTTTATTAAAATGGATATATTTTGATATGAGATTGGCCATTGCTATCACAAACAATTCATTATATTTTCTTCACAAAATTGAACACCTGCTTAGCTCTGCTCTATTTATTATTGTCATGATTTATAACACAGAACTCCAAGGATATTATTCTTTAAGAATGTTTCAGCCCCATCCACAAGTCCTTGCTTGGTCCACTTCATTCTCTGTATATACAATAAAGTTTTTGTGTACGATGCTTCATTAATTGGAAAACCATATGGACTTGACTTCAATCTGCATCACATTTGTACTCCAGGTATTTATCCCAGATAATATAACCCTATATTCTGTGCTGCCTAATTCCTTTTTTTTTTTAATATATGTTTATTGATTTCAGAGAGAAAGGGAGGGAGAGATAGAAACATCAATGATGAGAGAGAATCATTGATTGGTTGTCTCCTACACACCCCCTACTGGGGATCAACCTCACAACCTTGGCATGTGCCCTTGACCAGAATCCAACTCAGGACCCTTCAATCCACAGGCCGACGCTATAGCCAGTGAGCCAAATCAGCTAGGGCTGTGCTGCCTCATTCTTATCTAAAGTTGTATTGCAAGGAACAGTTATTTTGAAGGGATTTCTAAAGAATGTATAGGGTAACCACCATTTTTAACATTTTTAATTACTTACATAATGCTCTATAATGATCTGGCAGTCAGTAGTGTAACTACCCTGTTTTGACCACTTTTAGAATTGCTTTGAGGAAATGTGGTTGTGCTGTTGGCCTTCGATCAGAGACATTATGGAAAGTATCTGTACAAAAATCATTACTACATTTACATTAAATATGTTAGCGAAGACGTATGTCCACAAGATTATAATGTGTTCCCTGTTATCAGGATTGATGGGTAAGATTTTTCTAATGTCTCTGTGGAGTTTTATTTGGGGCACTGAATTGGATTTACTTAATGGAAAATTTTATTTTTGTTTTCTGTTTTGTTTTGTCTCTTAATAACTACTTCACCAAATGTGTGACTACCTCTAGAGACTGCTCAGGCTGCCATTTAAAATATTTTATGTTATTAAAGTCAAAATAGTTGTTACTTTAGATTAATTTTTCTTTAAATGTAATGAAATAGGTCTTTAGAGCTTCATACATTTGATCTTTAGTCTTCCTTGAGAATATCTAAAAGCTAATCTTAATATTAAGGTAAAATTACAAGTTAAAAAGATTTCTGATATATATCCTGCTTCAGGTCTTGTATATTTATTTTTATATTTAGCTCTCTATAATTGGTGAGAATTTTACAAAGTTGTATTGAGGGTTTTTTTGTTAAATTGTTGTGTTTAAATAGGTTATCTCAACATAAATCAGACATAATTGATTAAAAAATGAATGTAAGAGATATTTCTTTTTTTACAGCTGCATAATATTCCATTGTATAAATGTAACACAGATTTTTATCCACTCATCTACTAATGGGCAGTTGGGCTGTTTCCAGCTCTTAGCTATTATAAATAACGCAGCTATAAACATAGGGGTGCATCTGTTCTTTCTGATTGGTGTTTCAGGCTTTTTAGGATATATTCCTAGAAGTAGGATCACTGGGTCAAATGTCAGTTCCATTTTTTTATTTTTTGAGGCAACTCCACACTGCTTTCCATAGTGGTTGTACCAGTCTGCATTCCCTCCAGCAGTGTACTAGGGTTCCCTTTTATCCACATCCTTGTCAGCACTTGTTGTTTTCTCTTACTCTTTGACACAACATGGAGGGACCTAGAGAGTATTATACTAAGTGAAATAAGCCGATCAGAGACAGACAAATATCACATGATCTCACTTATATGTGGAATCTAATGAACAAAACAAACTGGAAAAAAATAGATCCAAAGGCATGGAAACATGCAACAGACTGACAATTCTCAGAGGGAAGGGGAAGAGGATGCAGGGGTGGGGAGTAGATTAACAAAAGAACTTATATGCATAACCCATGGACACAGACAATGGTGCATTGAAAGCCTCCAGAGGAAGTAGGAGTGGGGAGGAGGGAGAAAATGGTGGTGGAGGGGGGCGATATCTGTAATACCTTCAACAATAAAGATAAATTTTTAAAAATAAATGTAAGAGTTTTTCTTAAATTCTGTAATACTTATACATACATAGCTAGTCTTAATTTGCATTCTTTCATATACAGGAAGAAATAAGAGATATCTGGTTTTCACTAGGGGGATGAGGGCATGTGCTGGGGAGCGGGGGTTGCCAGGGAGAGGTCAATAAGGGAAAAAGGAGAATATGTAATACTTTAATCAATAAAGAGTAAAAAAAAAAATATCTGGGTATCTGATAAATGGTAGAGTAGAATTATCCATTCCTGATTGTATTAGCCCAACAGTCTGTTAACATAAAACTATCTTAAATCTATACTATTAAAGATCAATTATATGTGAAAATCATTTTTACTTGACATCAAATGGATTTGCTAATTAAGAAAATGTGAAATCTCAAAAATATCAGAAAATGATCATCTTTTGCAGTAAAATGATCTAATCTAATAATAGACAAACATGGTAATTGACTGTACCTTCGCTACACCTCCCATGGGCTAATCAGCATGATATGAAAATTAACTGCCAACAAAGATGGAGGCTAATTTGCATATTGCAGGCAGGGCAGGCCAGAGCATGCTGCCTAAGCCCCTCCCCCAGTCAGGACCCCCGTGTACGGCCCTGGGCAGCCGGGACCCCTGTATGCGACCCTGGGCGGTGGGGCTTGGTGGCGCAAATGTGCCGCCTAAGCCCCGCCCCCAGCCGGGACCCCTGCATGCGGCCCTGTGTGGGCGGGACCCTTGTGTGTGGTCCTGCGCTGCGGTGCTTGGCGGCACCATTGGCCCGAGGAAGCCCTATTATTGCAGGGGCTGCTGCAGGGATCAGAGACACAAACATGCAAGCCTGGCACCCAGCAGCCCCAAGGCCCACCACCTTGGTGCTGGGGCCTGATCGAAGACACAGATCCGCAGCCCCAGCACCCAGCAGCCTCAAGCCCTGCCATCAAGTTGCTGGGGCTGCTGGGGGTATCAGAGACACAAACCCACAGGCCCAGCACCCAGCAGACCCAAGGCCAGCCATCGCGGTGCTGGGGCTGCTGGAGGTCGGATGAGAGACACAACACACAGGAGGGCCCGGCACCCAGCAGACCCAAGCCCTGTCACCACAGTGCTGGGGCTGCTGAGGCCAGGATCAGAGACACAAACCCTGCAAGCCCTGCACAGGGCAGGTGCTCTGCTCCAGGCGAAGTGCTTTCCCTCCAACCCAGCTCTCCCTGGGAGTCCAGCGCGGAGGGCGCTTTCCCTGGCAACCCGGAAATCTGCCTCTGGGGTGACTGTGCAGCAGCCACGCCTGGCGAGCCACGGAGAGGGTGACCTACCCCTGCGGATGTGTACGCTGGCAGAGGCCACGCAGCTGCCATAGTTGAAGTAGTCCTTAATATAGGAGCGGGGGGAGTGGGGATCAGAGTGGGCCAGGTTGGCAATGGAACCCCCACTCCCCACCGAATGACTAGAGCACACGGTCCTCAGTCACTTCCTGAGCAGCAGTCATACCCGACCGGGGATCAACCCGAAACCTAAGTAGGTGCCCTGGCAGAATGGAACCCAAACCTTTGCTGTAGCAGAGGAGCTCTGACCCACAGCAGGGGCCAGGGCAGCTGGTGAGTACAGCGGCAGTGGCGGGAGCCTTCGCGGCAGCACTAAGGAGCAGCAAGCCGGTGGGCGGTAAGGAGGGAGGGGTCCTGGACTGCGAGAGGGCACAGGCTGGGCTAAGGGACACCCCCCTCATCCCCAGTGCACAAATTTCATGCACCGGGCCTCTAGTCTTATGCTATAAATGTCAAGCACTCTCTTGTCAGGCAATTCTAACAAGCTCCTGAAACTTGTGGTTTTCATTAAATAAATTTGAAGTAAAAATGTCCATTCAAGTATGTTAAGATATAATTAGCTCCATGTATCTTGAAACTGGTAAAATAATCTCTGCTTGATCTGATATTGTCTAGCATTGTAATGTATCAAAATAGCAAATATGACAGCTAATGAAAGTTTAAGCCTTTCAGCAAAAAACATTTTAAAAACATAATTCTTTTGATTATTTTATAGCATATTTTATAATGATTTGCCATCTAAAACAGAGAACAATTAACATAATTTAAGCTTTTATGATGGTTTGAGGTCATCATTATTAGCACCCAAATACAGGGTAATCAAGTAATAAATTTTTACTGATGGTTGACACTAAAACTACATTCTATGCTTTCTGATTTTTCCCGCTTATTTTAAGCTTGAGTTTTCTTCTTTGTTTAAACTACTCACCTGAAACTTATTTTTTTTCTTTTTTATAGCCCTCCTAATCTTCTACTTCTAAAATATTGAGACACTGGTAATCTATATGTATAAAAGGTTAATATGCAAAGTGTCCTCTCAGGAGTTCAACCGGGAGACCGGGAGTCTGATCGCTCACTATGACGTGCGCTGACCACCACGGGGCGGCATGAAATGAAGTAAGGCCCCGGCTGACAGCCAGATGGCCCCAATCGGCCCTGATTGCTGGCCAGGCCTAGGGACCCTACCCATGCAGGAATTTCATGCACCAGGCCCCTAGTCTTATTATAATTTTGTATACATTTAAAACATAAATCTTCCATGATTGTGAACTTGGTAAGCATGATAAAAGTGTGACAGTATTGGCTTTTGGAATATGGGGAACTCTAATAAGTGTCACAGCAAAGATCATGGAGGACATTTTGTTATAATATCCCCCCTTTTATCTGCAGTTTCACTTTCTGGGGTCTCAACCAAAGTCCAAAAATATTAAATAGAAAATTCCATAAGTAAATAATTCATAAGTTTTTAATTACACACCATTTGAGTATCGTGATAAAACCGCGCACCGACGTGCTCTGTCCTGACAAGGACATGAATGGCCCCGTTGTACAGAGTATCCAAACGGTATGTGCTCCCTGCCCATTAGTCACTCACAGTCCTCTGGGTTATCAGGCCCACTGTGGCAGTGCTGCAGCATTTGTGTTCAAGCAACCCTTATTTTACTTAATAATGCCACCTTCATTGCAGTATCCTGTTATAATTGTTCTATCTTATTAGCAGTTATGTTGTCAATCTCTTACTGGGCCTAATTTATAAATTAAACTTTCTCATAGTTACGCATTTGTAGAAAAAAACATAGTATATATGAGGTTTGATATTATTTGTGGTTTCAGTCATATATGCGTGGGAGCCTTTGAATGTATCCCCCAAGTGTAAGGGGGGAATACTCTAAAGATTTATGCTCACAGAATTAATATATATTGATTGATATTTCACATATCAAGTATATCACATATAATATGTTTGTTAGAACTAAAACTAAAATTATCACACATGCTCACACTGTAACATGTTTGCTTTTACCAATTAAAAAGAATGATGTTGCCGAAACCGGTTTGGCTCAGTGGATAGAGCGTCGGCCTGCGGACTGAAAGATCCCGGGTTCGATTCCGGTCAAGGGCATGTACCTGGGTTGCGGGCACTTCCCCAGTGGGGGATGTGCAGGAGGCAGCTGGTCGATGTTTCTCTCTCATCGATGTTTCTGACTTTCTATCTCTCTCCCTTCCTCTCTGTAAAAAAATCAATAAAATATATTTAAAAAAAAAAAAAGAATGATGTTTTCTTTTAGTCATGTCAAGTAGATTTCATGGTTGTAGTGACAGGCTGTAAATAGAAGCATAACTTCCAAAATTTATTTTTTTAATTTTATTTTTGTTTCCTATAAAATTAAGAATGATTTGTGTAGCACACCATTTGTATAAATACAATAATCATGAATATTTTATTAAAAATATTTTATGGTTTTCAGTATAAGTCCAAAATATTTTATAATTGCCTGTTATCAATACTGTTTAAACATTTCTGGTCATATACTTGCTAACTTTTTTGTGTTTGTTTGTTTTAATCCTCAGTACTTCCTTAAACATTTTAAGTTGCCTTCTTATATTTAAAATTTTCAAGTTTACTTAAGAGCAATCACACAATTTTAACTATGAATATAACTGCTAAATTTGCAAAATAAAACCATGATTTTCCTTTTAAAATGATAAGCAATGGAATCCAAATGCTAAAGTGCTTTCATACTTGCAAATGTTACAATATTCTTTTAAGAACTACACAAACAAACCCTTTCCTATTAAGGAAAACAAAAGGCACAAATGTTTAGCTTGGAGGATATATATTAAAGTGATTTTGATAAAGGATGAGAAGTGAGAACCAACATGATACCTTGACTAAAGCCATTTTCTCGACATCCATTTTCCAAAGAAGTTGAGTATCTGGAAACTTATGCCCTTAAAACTCTCAATGTACAAAAGAGTTGAAACTTTGGCCTATATTAACCAATTTTGGGCTGTCCAGTGTAAAAAGTAATAGAATTTCACTTAAATATACTGGTCAACCTTTTGAACTATTAGGAAACAGTCTGCATCAATCTTGTCATGCCTCCCTTCCTGTTCAGTCCACTCACTGAAAAAATTCTCAAGTCTTCACCCTGACTCTTATTTTTATTTTATTCTGTAAATTCAATGTGATTTACATGAATCTAATCTTGCTTATGCCTTGAAGGTATTGTCTCCTCCTATAGACCTCTTAGGCAAAGAATATTCTTTTTCTATAACATGTACTTCTGAGTCTGAAGGTGGTATCATATCCTATGTGTTCTCCACTGCTGTTGTTTTCATGTTTCTCTTTATTTCTAATTCAAAAAGTGTAATGCCCTGACTGGTTTGGCTCAGTGCATAGAGCATCAGCCTGCAGACTGAAGGGTCCCAGGTTCAATTCCAGTCAAGGGCATGTACCTTGGTTGCGGGCACATTCCCAGTCGGGGGTGTGCAGGAGGCAGCTGATCAATGTTTATCTCTCATCAATGTTCCTAACTCTCTATCCCTCTCCCTTTCTCTCTTTAAAAAATCAATAAAATATATATCTTTTTAAAAGTGTAATATTTTTAAATGTATTCCTCCATACACTATTACCTTTTGTCTTTCATTGTGGTTACCTACCAACTTTCTGAATACTCCTCTTTATTCACAGAATCTGGCACTTATTTTACGATCACTCTATTCACAATTATTCCAAGCATCATCTGGAGACAAAAACAGCCACAAGTGTGATATGTTCAACTCTACTGACTCTAACTTTATGCTTCTCTGACCCCCAGTGATTTTTCTTCCCATCAATTGTAATTTCTCAGCATGTTCTTTTTTTGACATTATCACCAATATCTGCAACACCTAAAATCTCAATTATAAACATCTTAATCAGACTACCAGCTCCTTCCTGTATTGACCAATTTCCCTATTTTATACAAAATATTTTGAAACTTCCAATTAATTAATCTATCTACATGATGACTATCTCTTCCTGTCCTTATATAGTCAATAACACATTGCCCAACACTAATCACACGACATCAAATATCCTTAATTCTGTTACACTTCTCTATTTTAATTGGGAAATCCTATAACCAGTAATCCCAAGTGTCTTCTCACTCTGGAACATTATTCAAGCAACTTAACAATGGTAGAGATAGCTGCAGTTACCATATGATCCAGCAATCCCTCTTCTAGGTACTCCCCCCTAAACTTGAAAACATTTATTCACAAAGATATATGCACCCTTATGTTCATCACAGTATTATTCCCAGTATGAGTCTATCGAAACAGACTCATAGATATAGAGGACAGACTGACAGCTGCCAGAGTGGAGGGGATGGCAGGGCTGGGTGAAAAAGGCAAAGAGATTAAGGAAAAAAAACAACTCAAACACACAGAAACAATATGGTGATATGATGATTACCAGAGGAAATGGGGGTTGAGGGAGGTATTAGAGGGTGTAACAGTGATAAATGGTGATGGAAGGAGACTTGACTTGGGGGGGTGAACACACAAAACAATATACAGATGATGTGTTATAAAATCGTAAACCTGAAACCTATATAATTTTATTAACCAGTGTCACCCCAATAAATTTAATAAAATTTTTAAAAGAAATAAAGTATATTGAAAAAATATTACTACTTTAAAATTTTCCTAATTTCACATTAGTAGCATGTTTAATTTTTTGCTTTTATTTATTTTTTTTTATTGCTAATAGTATTACAGATGTCTCCCATTCCCCTGCCCCCACATGTTTAATATTTAAAACAATGGTTATTTTAGGCATCTTAGACAGATAGTTACCAGATTTATTGTGGTGATTACTTTATAAGGTATATAAATGTTGACTCACTATGTTGTACACCTGAAATTAATGTAATACTATATACCAATTGAAAATAAAATTATCCCTAGCCAGTTTGGCTCAGTGGATAGAGTGTCAACCTGCAGACTGAAGGGCCCCGGGTTCAAGGACAGTCAAGGGCACATGCTCAGGTTGTGGGCTCGATCTCCAGTGAGGGGCATGCAGGAGGCAGCCAATCAATGATTCTCTCTTATCATTGATATTTCTCTCCTTTCCCTCTCCCTTTCTCTCTGAAATCAATAAAAATATATTTTAAATAAATGAATAAGTAAATTTAAAATAAAAATGAAAAGATAAAATACTGCCATTTGTAACAACATGGATGGATCTTGAGATTATTATGCTAAGTGAAATGTCAGTCAGAAAAAACTAAGAACCATATGATTTAATCATATGTGGGATATAAAACTAAAACTCATAGACACAACAGTATGGTGGCTACCAGAGGGAAGAGAATAGGAGGGAGGGAGTTAGTAAAAGGTAAAAGGGGACAAATATATGGTGATAGAAGATATTTGACTTTGGGTGGTGGGCACACTATGCAATATATAGATTATGTAGCATAAAAAATGTACACTTAAAACCTATATGATCTTGTTGACCAATGTCACACCAATAAGTTTAATTAAAAAGTGTCCTGACAATTTATACATTTAATTAACCTTTCAGATTTTTAACTGTAGCCCTTATCTCCCCTCAAATGTCTAATCTTCTACTCAAAAATAATTATTACTCTCTATCAAATTATTTGATTCAGCATATAGTATGCTGTTATTTTCCCATTAAAAAAACATCACTTTTGTTTACCTCACTTCCCATACCAACTCCTGGCACGTTTCTTATGTCTTTTTTGCAGTAATGTTCTTCAAGAGTTCTTATGGTGCTGCCTCTTATTCTCTTAAAGTCATCCCACTAAGGCTTTATTAATTAAAACATCTCTGAAACTGTACTCACCAATGTCACCAATAGCTTATTCATATCAATATTGAACTCACTTTCAGCCCTCATCTTAATTTATAAGAAGCATTTAACCTAGTAGATCATCCCTTTTGGTGATTTACTTATTTAATTTGGATACCACAAACCACACCTCTTTTATTTATATACTAGAGGCCCGGTGCACAAAAATTTGTGCACTCGGGGTTGGGAGAGGAGGTCCCTCAGCCTGGCCTGTGCCCTCTTACAGTCTGGGACCCATCAGGAGATAAGGACCTGCTGGTTTAGGCCTGCTCCCGGGTGGCAGAGGGCAGGCCTAATCCTAGGTGTAACCCCTGGTCGGGCTCAGAGCAGGGCCCAGTGGGGAGTTGGGGCCCCGCCTCCTGTCATGCACAAAGCAGGGCGGATTGGGAGGTTGCCATGCCACCCTCAGTCATGCTCAGGGTAGGGCCGATTGGGGGGTTGGGGCACCACCCCCTGTCACACTCAAGGCAGGGTCCATAGGGAGGTTGCAGCACCACTCCTGTCATGCACAGAGCAGGGCCGATCAGAGGGTTGGGGCTCCGCACCCTGTCACACTGATCCCGGTGCTGGGAAGCCTGGCTGCTCTGCTGATCCCAGGGCCAGGACGCCTCTCGGCTCCCCTGATCCCTGGCCCGGAGGCGTCTCAGCTCCGCTGATCGCGGGGCCGGGAGGCCTCTGGACTCCGCTGATCACCGGGGCTGGGAGGCCTCTCGGCTGATCACCGGGGCTGGGAGGCCTCTGGACTCCGCTGATCACCGGGCCGGGAGGCCTCTGGACTCCGCTGATCACCGGGGCTGGGAGGCCTCTCGGCTGATCACCGGGCCGGGAGGCCTCTGGACTCCACTGATAACCGGGGCTGGGAGGCCTATGGACTCCGCTGATCACCGGGCTGGAAGGCCTCTGGACTCCGCTGATCACCAGGGCTGGGAGGCCTCTCGGCTGATCACCAGGCCGGGAGGCCTCTGGACTCTGCTGATCACCGGGGCTGGGAGGCCTCTCGGCTGATCACCGGGGCTGGGAGGCCTCTCGGCTGATCACCGGGCCGGGAGGCCTCTGGACTCCGCTGATCACCGGGGCTGGGAGGCGTCTCGGCTGATCACCGGGCCGGGAGGCCTCTGGACTCCGCTGATCACCAGGGCTGGGAGGCCTCTCGGCTCCGCTGATCACCGGGGCGGGAGGCCTCTCGACTCCGCTGATCACCTGGGCTGGGAGTCCTCTCGGATCCGATGATCACCGGGGCTGGGAGGCCTCTCGGATCCGCTGATCACTGGGGCTGGGAGGCCTCTCGGCTCTGCTGATCCCAGGCCCAGAGGCCTCTCTGCCCTGCTGCTTCAGGGCTGTTTGGCTTCGCTCTGCTTGGAGCCTGAGTATGCAAATTAACTGCCATCTTTTAGCTTCTATAATTGAAACATTGTATCTTTTGGAGTTGTTGCTTCAGGAGCTCAGAGCCCCGCAGCTGCGGGGATCCTTGACTTTCTCCATCGCTGGGGCAACCAAGCCTCCTATTCTCAGCTGCCTGGCTGCCAGCCGCCATCTTGGCTGACAGTTAATTTGCATATCTTGCTGATTAGCCAATGAAAAAGGTATCGGTTGTACGCCAATTACCATTTTTCTCTTTTATTAGTATAGGACTAGGGGCCCGGTGCACGAAATTCGTGCACTGGGTGTGTGTGGGGAGGGGAGTGTCCCTCAGCCCAGCCTGCCCCCTCTCACATACTGGGAACCCTCAGGCGTTGACCCCCATCACCCTCCAATCGCCTGATCGGCCCCTTGCCCAGGCCTGACGCCTCTGCCAGAGGTGTCAGGCTTGGACAGGGGACCCCCATTTCCCCCTGATCACTGGCTCTGGCCCCCGCCCAGGCCTGAGGCCTCTGGCCCAGGAATCATGCCTGGGCAGGGGACCCCCATCTCCCTCTGATCGCTTGCTCCACCCCCCGCCCAAGCCTGACGCCTCTGACCCAGGCTTCAGGCCTGGGCAAGGGGACCATCATATCCCCCCAATCCCCGGCTCCGCCCCCCACCCAGGCCTGATGCCTCGGCCAGAGGAGTTGACCCTCATCACCCTCCGATCACCAATCACCGGATCGGCCCCTTGACCAGGCCTGAGGCCTCCGGCAGAGGTGTCAGGCCTGGGCAGGGGACACCCAGCTCCCCGCAGTTGCAGGCTCCGCCCCTGCCCAGGCCTAACGCCTCTGGCTGAGGTGTCCAGCTCGGGCAGTGGGGACCCGCAGCTGCAGCGGCCCCGCGATCGTGGGCTCCGCTTTAGGCCCAGGCAAGGGACCCCTAGCTCCTGGGACTGCCAGCTTCGACCGTGCCCAGCTCCCATCACTGGCTCCACCCCTACTTCCTGCTATCACTGGCCAGGGCGGCAAAGGCGCCTGATTCTCCAATCATGGCTGGGGGGCAGGGCAAAGGCATCCCCAGGGCCGCCTTTGCCCTGCCCCCCAGCTCTTAGCTCCCCCCTGGGTTTCCAATCACTGTCAGTGGCAGGGGGCTTCTTCCTGCTTTCCCTTTCGCCTCCCTGCATTGTGCCTACATATGCAAATTAACCGTCATCTTGTTGGCAGTTAACTGCCAATCTTAGTTGGCAGTTAACTGCCAATCATAGTTGGCAGTTAATTTGCATATAGCCCTGATTACCCAATGAAAAGGGTATCGTCGTACGCCAATTACCATTTTTCTCTTTTATTAGATAGGATAGATTTTTTTTTTTATTGATTTCAGAGAGGAAGGGAGAGGCCAGAGAGAGATAGAAACATCAATGATGAGAGAGAATCATTGACTGGCTGCCTCCTACATACCATACAGAGGGGATCAGGCCCACAACCCGGCCATGTGCCCTGACCAGGAATCAAACCATGACCTCCTGGTTCATAGGTCTACACTCAACCCCTGAGCTAAGCCAGTGGAGCACCACACCTCTTCTTTTCAGTCACTTGTTCCTCGACTTCTCTCAGATCACTTTATATTGGAATCCTCAACCTCAGTCCTTGGTCACATTATAATTCCCATATACACTTATTCCCTAGGGATTTCTTTTATGTCTCATGACTTAAAGCATCACTAAAAGGGTTACATTTTCCACCTACATCTCTTTCCTGGCCTAGAGATTGACTCATATTATCAAATACCTATTTTTAATCTATTCTTGAATATCTGATAGGCATTTCAAGTTAAACAGACTTATTTCAATTGCATTATTCCAATTTTCCAGCTCAAATGACCTGAAATGTTTAGGAATTTATCTACAAAACATCTAGGATCTCTTTCTCACTACTTTATTTGTTATCACCATTATCTGAGCAATATTTACTTATTTCCCAGAATACAGGTCTCTTTGTAGCAATTAAAACTCCCAAGTTTCTTTTAAATTAAAGTTAATAAAATGATAATTTAATACTTAAGCATAATCATGTCACACTTCTGCTTAACAACCATCCAGTGGCTGCCCATCTCATTCAGCAGTAAAGTAGAAGGTCATAAAATATATCAGCAATCTATTTCATTTGTCTTCCTTTTTTAACCCTGTTCTCTTGTCCAATCACTCTCCTTGATCATTTTTCACTTGTCACACTGGACTTCTCACTGTCCCTCAGACACCTTAGGTAATCTCCCACTATCGGACCTACTCATTAGCTTTCCTTTCACATGCATTATTCTCCTGTCAATTATCTACTTGACTTACCTCCCCTTCTTCAAACCTATATTTAAATATCACCTCAAAGAGGGCTACCCTGATCACACAATATAAAACTGCACCTCCTCCAACCCCGATATGCCTGATCCTATTTACTTTGCTTCATTTGGCATTACTACTTACCAGTTTTAATTTACTATATAATTTATTTGTTATATTAAATCATATTTTTTCTTACTCTTAAATAATATAAATCAATAAAAATAGAGTTTTGTCTATTTTTTAAATGGTATATTTCATTAACATAGGAATATACTTGGTTCATAGTAGGAACTTCATAAATATTTATGGAGCAATAAACAATGATGAAAAGCCTCTAGGGTCAATGTGTTTGTCCTTTTAGTTCCTCTTATTGAGTTCCACAATAATTTTATTTCATCAATTAATGCACATCGCTTCTATCCTAACCAAAACCTTAAACTTTAGCTTCAAAATCTGAATGCCAACTGAGTTTCTTACTTGTATGAATAAAAATAATTGTAAGCTTAATTCATTTAAAATAAGATCATTCTGATATTCCTTGGCAAAGCAGCCTCCTATCCTTGATTTCTCTCTTTGTTTCAATTCCTACTTCCATTTTATAAGCAATTCCTCTGAGTGTATTCCAAAACACATCCCAAGCAGTACATTTCTTCTGCCACCACCTCTACCTTTAGAATATAACCCAACATTTTTTTCTTGCATGAACTACCACAAACACTTCCTAACATTCTTTTTGTTTTTACTTTCAGTCTCTTACATTTCATTGTCTACTTACCAAACAAAGTAGTCTTTTTGAAGAATGATTTAGAACATGACACTCTCCAGCTTATAATCATGCTCCTCTTTACACTTTGAAAAATGTCCAAATTTTTCTATCATTAGTCATACTCTGCATCACGCGGCTCTTGTTTACTTTCTCTCTTATCTCACTCCTCAAGGTTTACAGTAACTCAGTCATATTTGCTTTTCTTCTCTCCTTTCCATATGCCAATATCACTTAATGAAGGGGCCTGTTCACACGGGTCTTTCTGACATGTTCTTATTCATCACATATTGACTTTTTCTCCTCATTTAAATCACAGCTGATACCACCATAGAGATACTTTCTCTAACTGCACTAGTTAAATAGATATCTCCGCTCCCCATCCTAAATTGCTAACCCACACTTGCTAATACATCACCTTCTTCATTTCCTTTTGAGATCACAGCACTTATGAAATTATCTTTATTTACTTTTATTATATTTTAGCCACTTTTTTGAGATATGATTGACATGTATAAAAAGTTTACTCATTTATTGCCTTACACTTCCCAACTAGAATCAGGAATTTCCCCAACTCTTGCTCACTATTATGTCTCTTGTATCAGAGCAGCACCTGATCTACTATAAATGCTCAGTAAATATATGTTGAATAACAAATGAAAGTACCAGAACCAACCAAGCATGTCAAACTCTCAGTCGGCGGGCCACATGCCACGTTTAAACTCAGGTTTATTAGACCCTGACTCTTCCTCCAAAGTCATAATCACACCCTACTCTTGTTTTTCCCACCATATTCTAGGCCTAAAGTTTTCTCAGACACTTGAAGGCATCAAGTTCTTTCTAGCCTAAGAGATTTTGCACATACTTGAGATTTCTTAGTGAAATAAAAAGCTAGGTCATTCGTCAAGTGTGACTATGAGGAAGTTGGTGGTGGTGGGAAAAGGAAGAGAAAATACACTTGAGACATATGGTCACCTTACCAGAAGTTTAAGAGCTATCATTTATGTCATCACATAATACCTTGTACTTTTTTATTTGTAGTGTGATAACAATTAGAATGAATCATTTTTCTTGATAATCTGTTTATAACAGTGTGCATCTGTTTTGTTCACAACTATACATTTACTAGTAACTAAGTCTATGTTTGTCTATAGAAGAGAATCAATTAAATTTGCTAAATTAATAAACAAGTTGAAACCTTTTCAGACAAAATTACATTTTCAGCCTTATGTCTAATTACCACTTTCCACACTTCAATAGGTTATGAAATTTTTTCCTTTTAAACCCTCCTTCTTTTGTTTATGCTGCTTTATTTTTCTTGTTCAGAATGCTTTTTTCCTACAGATTCAATAGTTGATGTACTGCACTTCAAATCTTACCAATTGTTCTTGAAGTCTACTTAGTTTCTATGGTTATAATGAATATCTCTCTATTGTATGCTTAAAGAAGTTTACTTTCCATCTATTTGAACTTTAGCTCTTTCCCTATTATATTGTTCATGTTTGATTCTTTTCTAAGGCAACAATGTTTATGTGCTCTTATACCTACACATTTTCTTGATCAACAAATGATATATTAATAGAAAATTTATATTAGAGTATATTGGTTCATTTTCTATTGCATGAGTTTTATTTGACATTTAAGTGTATTTACCCAAATATTCTCTTTTTCCTGTTTCATGGGCAAGTCATTATTTAAATACTAGAGGCCCGATGCATGAAAATTCATGCAAGAGTAGGCCTTCCTTCCCCCGGCTGCTGGCACCAGCTTCAGTCCAGAACCCAGGCCTGGGCTTCCCACTGGCCAAGGCTTCGTTTGGAAGGATGTTCGGGAGGATGTCTGGTCTAATTAGTATATTATCCTTTTATATTATAGACTATAGGTCTCTAAATTTAGAGTTTCCTAAGCTTATTTTTTTTGTGTGTGGGAATAAATATACATGTACTTTCATTAAAGTATTGTAAAAATATTATAAGCATTAGTGAGAAAAAATAATAATAAAACCTCCATCCTTTCTAAATTATTGACTCTAAACTAGAGTGACAACTTACCTTAGACATGATCTAGGAACCACCTGAGTATTTTTAGCCTTCATACATTTTTTCTTTCTCTAAAAAGATTTTAATTTTCATACATTTGCCTGAGAATATTTCCTTCTTGAATCACTTCCGATGAAATAAATGGAATGTAATCCTTAGGTTATTGAATCATTAAAGGTTCCAAATTGCTCTTCTATGCATAATAACCTTGCTTTACCTTTAAATTATTCCATTTGTCATTTTAATTTTTATACTTATATTTTATTTATAAGTTTATATGTAGTTTTTAATAATAAAATTCATACATTATGTAAATATTTGCATAAAATTATAAATATAATTTAAATAATTAATTGTTAATTACCTAAATATTTATTTTTTTGCTGGTAGCCATTAATTGAAAAATTAAAATAATTATATTTAATAACATTTAAATAACATCTGTTACCTCATTTGCCATAAGTGATTATATAAGTGCATACCAAGTCTATAGACTCCTTCAGAAAACTAACAGGTATTTTTATGATCATTTGTATAGCATGTGATGTTCCTATTTTATTCACTGCCTGATACACCAGTCATCAGAGGCTTATCTAAGGGAAACTAAGTCTACACATGCTGGTGGTTACTGTAATGAATTAACCTGTTCAACACTGTCTCTCTTCTGAATGGAAATGGGTATTTCAGTTATATTCTCAATATTCACAATATTTAGTACATGGCAGAGAAGCAAAATTGTCAAGTATAGATACACATTAAAGGAAGGCTGTACGCAGAAGCCACAATCCAGTAGATTCCATGGATTTGTTGTTCTTATAAGGAAAAAAAAGGTAATATGTGATTATTTCAAAGATAATTTAGAGAAGACCCTGAAGTTGCTGCTGAGATACCTACAATACAACATAATTACTTTTTTTCTTCACATGGAAACAGATGAGTATGATATTTTATCACCATTTTTCTTGAGAAATTAATCCAACATCACTGGACATTGTTCTCTAATACTAGTACGCATTAGAGAGATGAGGTCATGTCTGCATTTCCTAACTCAAAAACTCCTTCTATGGTGTGTTCCAAAAGATGTATACACACACTGAATAATTATAAATGTGATGTTTATCAAAATACATTTCATTTTCAAAATTGAGCTATCAGCTGTTAAAGTTTGTATACATTATTTGCTTATTCTGGTTTTTATGTGTATTTTAATAGATATATCACTGACCTATTTATTTATTTGACAGGCGAGGCAAAAGGAAATAGTAAGTAGATTTAACCATTACCCCCAAATTTCTGCCCCAGGGACACAAATTGTTGCCCAAATAGTTGCTTAATACTTCTCACTTGGGTTGTAGTGCAGATATGGGGCCAAGTTCTCTCAGCCATATGTTCCCTGGTGACCCAGTTGGCAACCCCAGCTTGAGAGCCTAGTCTCTCAGATTATTGGCAGGTTGTACCATTTTGCAGAAGGATGGAGGCATTGCATTTGGTATAAAAAATTGTTTGGTCATACCCTAGCCAGTTTGGCTCAGTGGACAGAGTGTCAGCCTGCGGACCAAAGGGCCCCGGGTTTCATTCCAGTCAAGGGCATGTACTCTGGTTGCAGGCTCCCCTCTGGCCCGGGCTCTGGTCAGGGCCCATGCAGGAGGCAACCAATCGATGTTTCTCTCTGTCTTTCCCTCTCTCCTCCACTTTCTAACAAATCAATGGAAAAATATCCTCAGGTGAGGATTAACAGCAACAAAAAAATGAAATAAAAATTGTTTGGTCATTATATTTGAGAGGGACTGAAGACATTTCACTGGTCTCTGTTTCTTAATGCCTTGCAATTTTCCAACCACAATGATTCAACTTTTATAATACACATTGTAGATCAAGTGTAATTCTAATTCTATCCTACAGAATGTACTTATATTAAGCAAATCTTGGAAATTGTGCTCCCATGACATAGAAGTCATAAGAGAGAAGATGCTGAACACTATTAGATAGTTGGTACTTTTGAAAGAAATTTAAAGTTTGAAATATATTTGAAAGGTTGAAGAATTCCAAGTTATAGAATAAAATATGGATGGATTTATAGGGCAGATTGACTTTGTGTCATGAAAATTCAATTTCTCTCATTAATATATCAATTTTCAGGAAAACTTTAAGTCGAACTGAGTTTCCAGAATTTTATCTTCAGTAAAATCTACTAATTCTGTATTATTTCCTTATTAAATGATAGAATAATTTAACTATAGAGGTTTTAAAAAATATTTTCAAGAAGCATACACATGGTACCTTTTGAAATTATATTTTAACAAAGTGGTATAAAATGCTTTCAAAATGAAAGACTATTTTTTGTGTTTTTAAAATAATTTCCTTGACATTTCCAGTGGTAACAAAACCATCATTCTTTTGGAATCCTTCCCCATCACATACATTTTATGATCATAGAAATTAGTGAATAATATATTTTATTTCTTTTAATCTCTGAACTAAACTTATAGATGTTAATCAAGATAATTTTCTGTCTCTTGATTGTATATCCTGCTGCTAAGGAAGAAAAGCTGTTACTTCAATGATTCATTACTAATGGAAAAATTGATTTTATGCCACTTAACAATTTACTGTGAACTTTATTAGCGTGGCTTGTATTTAGTCTCTTTGACAATTGGCACAGCTTGATGATTGTTTTATGAAACCAATTTAGCTGTACATTTATATGATAATTTAACATTTTAGTGTTTAGACATTGGCTGATGTGAGCATAGCCAGAGAAAGACATTAAAATTTTATTTGACACCATAATACATTTGTTTTCCTTAATAAGGAAATAGCTATTAGAAAACTTTTAAAAACACCTCAGTAAGAGGTTTTATTTTATGATCTAAGATTGAAAACATGGTTACAGATTAAGAAATATTTTTAGTTCCCTTTGCTAATAAAACCTACAATAAAACAGGTAAGACTTGTTTGACTTTTACCATGTGAATGGTTTATTCTTTCTTATTCTTATTGTGTTTGTTTGCTCTTCTCTAGCCTTTAATTCACCTCGATCTACCTCATAATGAGAATTCATAATAATGGAATATTGCAAAAAGGAAAAGTATACTAGGTAAATCTTAAGAAATTTGAGATGTTATACAGACTTTGATCAGCCTGCTTCCAACCAAAGTGAAATAATTATGTAAATATAATAAAAGTCACTGTCTTCATTTCACAAGTATATTCAGTGGGTCTGAGATGAAAAGAAAATAGATTATGTTATAAGTGCTTTATTTCATAAATTAAGATTTGTGGATTAAAGTGGTTGAGGAACTTTTCTGTCATTATAGATTCAGAAGCAAAAGCGAAATTATAAACTAGAACTCATACCAATCCTTTAGAACACATATGGTACATAGGATGATAATACAATTCCTGGGATATGTGCAGGGATTGGATATGTTGGATAAAAGTTTATGAATTTGAAACAGAAATGTCCCTGAAAATAACCAGAAGGAAATCTGAATAGTAGTAAAAAATATTTGTTCGATAAATTAAATAAATAATGTCTAATTACCTATCTTTGTTCCAAGAACTTTCTCAGAAATGTGTAACTAGAGAGTATGACGCAGTTCAGGTTCCAGGCATATGTATTACATTTTTATTTCCTCTGATTACAAAAAGAGGATAGCTCTGAGGCCCTCAAAATTATTCTTCACCAAGAGCTGTTAAGAGATCCATAGCATATACAAGCAATTACTCAAACAAGGAACTTAACCAGCCTGATCTCATGACTGTAAGGAAACAAAATATTCCTTTTTACCACATTCATCATACTACATGCATACTTGTTTATATTTTATTTAGAATACTCCAGTTTCTTCAAATATTTCTTTTAATTCACATTCTTTTCCAATAAAAAAAATTTATTTATTATTAATCTATCAGGGCTAAAGAAGAAAAGAAAGATGATGTAGGCATTGATAGAATAAGAGAGAAAACAGGGATTATTTAAAAGCATGGCCACTAACGTGATGTTTGGACTCAGCCAGAATTAAATTTGAATACTTGTCCTTTCATTTCTGAGCTATGTTTCCCATAATTAAGTTACTTAAAATTTCTTAGATTCACCTTTATCATGTTTAAAGTGGAATCAATGCTCCTTTGTGATTAATGAATTTTAATATTTTGACACTGAACAGACTCAAAAATTAAGTGTTTTTTTCAAAAGTTTGATTATTATGGAAATATTATTAAATTAAAACAATGGGGTTAAACCCCCTAGCAGTGTGGTTCAGTTGATTGGCACATCATGCACCAAAGGGTCGCAGATTCCATTTCCCATCAGGGCACATACCCAGGTTACAGGTTGGATCCAGGCAAGTCGGGTGCAACCACTCCATGTCTCTCTCTCTTTTTCTCTCACACCCTCTGTCTCTCTCCTTCCCCTTTTCTCTTCCCCTCTCTCTCTCTCTCTAAAAGATCAGTAAGAACATTTCTTGGCCTAGATGCACTGGCTCAGTGGTTGAGGGTCAACCTATGAACCAGGAGGTCATGGTTGGATTTCCAGTAAGAGCACATGCCAGTGTGGAGCATGCAGGAGGCAGCCAATCAATGATTCTCTCTCATCACTGATGTTTTATATTCTCTCTCTCTCTCTCTCTCTCTCTCTCTCTCTCTCTCTCTCTCCAATAAAAATATATTTAAAAAATATTTCTTGGGGTGAGGATTAAAAACAAAAACAATGGAGACATTTTTGGAGTGAAAGAAGGAATTGAGGATGAATAGAAAGGTTGAAGGAGGACAAATGGGTAAAAATGCAAAAGGGGGATCCTACTGATAACAAATTTACTTGCTTTAACATTTCTACTCTGTACATAAAACAAAACCAGAACAGAATTGCATTTATGCTCCAAACAACGCCATAGTCTATCTTTTAATGTTTCCAATGTACTGTATGCTTGATCTCCCCGTACCTCTCACAGGACCCTTGCTAGGCTATTTTCATTGCTAAAATATGATATCATATCACCTGCATTCTTTTACTCGTTTCTTCCATTTCCCCCAAGTGATAAAAATTCTAAGAGGAGAGCACAGTAAGGCAGGTTTCCATCCTCTTTGGAACATTTGCACTGCTAATCTGCCGGGTTATGATTTAAGCCTTCCTTTGAATCACCCCACAGCTGTGACAGCTTAACCTGAACCTTTCTGCAGAACACAATGCTTTTCCTGAGCACGTCCAAAGCAGATCTTCCTGGGCAATGGGTGGGGACTGCTTTTAGTGTTTTGTAGATACAAGTTTTAGAGTAACCTTAAGTCCTTGTTCTTCAAATAAGACTGTTAATAAACAAAGGAACCTTTGAAACATTTGTTTTCCTCTTAGTTCTATTTCATTTTGCCAAATTGACATTCATCACTTTGATGTGGTATTTGTAAACTCGGGTCCTATAAACCAAAAAGAAACTGGCCATATCTTCCGTGTTTCTTTTTCTTTTTCAGTAGTGTTTATCCTTTCTCATTGAGGCTATGTCTTTGTTAACTCTCGGGTGATATTCTAAAGATTGCATTGTGCTTATTAAAGTATTTATGTCTTATTATCTAAACTGACATAATTTTCTTGAAGTTTTGATTTGAAATATGGTGTTTGTTCTGACCATTCTGTTGGATAATATTTTATCTCTATACTGCACTGCACAGGTGGCAGCTTATCTTCCTCTTAAGGATAGGTAAAATTAAATACATTTATTCTGTGAATTCCATTCAGTTAGAACAAACAGATGTTCTCCTGTCAACACATCCTCCAATAATGTTGTTAGCCCATAGTTGTGTGATATTGTATTTTTTATTTTATTTTTTTCTTCACTGTTCTATGAAAACAATAGACCTCAAAAGTCATGGGTTTTCATATAGCATTAAAAACATTTTGATAAATTAATAAATCCCCACAACATTTTACCTTTAAGTAATATAACTATAGTTTCATAATTGGAAAAATTTAAGTGATACATATGTCTATACTTTATAAAAATGGTAGTGTTCTTAGAACTACCAAAGAATTACATAGAAAGTGTTAAAGAACTTTAACATTTGTCATGACTTTGTAGATCACAGTTTTTTTCTAATTGAAGGTATTTGGCTGATAAAACAAACTACATATAAAACATAAAATCAAGTACAATTTGTAATTATTATTTAGAACCTCAATTTGTTGGATGTAGGGGTTGTTATGAAAAAAATAATATATTGTTCTTAGAGAAACATCATTATTCCATCCTTATACCCTTTAGAGCCAAGATTTTGAAAGTTTGAATCAAGAAGTAAAGGAAGAAATGTTTAGTCAGTATGATGTTTCAAAATTAGCTACTTTATGACCTTGAGTAAAGGCCAGAATGATCATGAGATATTTATTAGAACTGACTGAAACACCCATTCATTATTAGATATTTAAAAGTTTCCCACTCTGTGTCAAGCCCTGGAACTGGCAATAAAGAAGTGAATGATGAACAGTGTTATTGAATGTAAACTTTACAAGAATATATATATATATATATATATATATATATATATATATATATATATATATATATATATATAGATGTATTTTGAAAATATTAATATATATAATATTGTACAAGAATATATATAACTAGAGGCCCGGTGCACAAAATTCGTGCACTTGGGGGAGGGGGTCCCTCAGCCTGGCCTGTGCCCTCTCATCATCCAGGAACCCTCGGGGGATATCCTCCTAAGTCATCAGTCGGACATCCTTAGCATTGCCGCAGAGGCAGGAGAGGCTCCCACCACTGCCCCTGCACTTGCCAGCCATGAGCCCAGCTTCTGGCTGAGCAGTGCTCCCCCTGTGGGAGCGCACTGACCACCAGGAGGCAGCTCCTGCATTGAGCACCTGCCTTCTGGTGGTCAGTGCACATCATAGAGACTGGTCATTCTGCTGTTCGGTGGATTTGCATATTACCCTTTTATTATATAGGATTTGTAATTTAAGTTCTTCATCATTTTGATTACGTTCTTTCAGATGGAAAACACAGTCGTTTTTCAGATGCTATATGTGTGTGTGTATTATGAATAAGGCTGCTGTAAACATTCATTTTGTGCAGGCTTTGGTGTAAACATGAATCATCACCTCATTTGAGTAAGTATTAAGGAGCATGATTGCCGTAGTGTATAGAAAGCCTAGATATAGCTTTCTATGAAACTGCCAAGCTGTCTTCTAATGTGGTTCTACCATTTTGCCTTCCCATCTATAATGAATGAGAGTTCCTTTTGTTCTACATCCTCAAATAGCAATTGGTGTTTTCAGTGTTTGGGGTTTCAGCCACAAGAGGTATCTCAAAGTTGTTTTAATTTGAAAATCCCTAATATAGGACATTGAGCATTTTTATATGCTTATTGCCATTTATATGTTTTCTATGGTGAAGTATTTGCTCTGAACTTTGTCCATTTTAAATCTCATTATTATTTAGTTACTTGCGTATTTTGAATAACAGTCCTTTATCAGACATCTGATTTGCAATCTTTGGCTTCCCTTTTTACTCTAACAGTGTCTTCTGCAGAAAATTTTAAATTTCAATGAAATTCAACTTATCAATTTTTTTTCTGTGATAGATTGTGGGGGGTTTGTTTGTTTGTTTGTTTGCTTGCTTGGGGTATTATATCTAAAAAGTCATTACCAAACTCAAGTATCCTGGATTTTTTTTCTATGTTTATTCTAGAAGTTTTATAGTTTTGCATATAACACTTATGTCTATGATCCATTTTGAGTTTATTTTTGTGAAAGATGTAAGGTCTGTATCTAGATTCATTGTTTTATATTTGGATGTCTGGTTGTTCTGGATCATCTTTTTGTTGAAAAGATGATCCTTTCTTATAGAATTGCCTTTATTCCTCTGTCAAATATCAGTTAACTATGTTTGTGTGGTTATTTCTGGGTTCTTTATTCCCTTCAATATGTCTAATTTTATTCATTCTTTCATGAATACCGGTACTATACTGTGATCTTGATTATCATAGCTTTATATCAAGTCTTGAGTCAGATAGTGTCAGTCTCTACCATATATATTCTAAGTGCTTTGGATCTTTTGGTTTTCCTATACCTTAGAATAGTTGATAATCCACAAAATAAGTTACTGTAATTTTGACTTAGATTGCATTGGATCCATATATCAGTTATGGGTAAACTGACATGTTAACAATATCGAATCTTCCTATTCATAAACCTGGAACAATTCTGCATTTATTTAGGTTTATTTTGATTCCATTTATTAGAGTTTGTCCTTTTCCTTAAATAAACTTGGCACATATATGGTAAAATTTATACTTAGGTATTTCTTTTATTCTTTTTTTGTGTTAATGTAAAGGATGTTGTGTTTAATTTCAAATTCCTGTTGTTCATTGCTTGTGTATAAAAAGTAATTAACTTTGGTATATTATCCTTATATCCTGCAATCCTGCTATAATTGCTAATTAGTTACAGTAGGGTTTTTTATTTTTGTTTCTATTACTTAGAATTTTATAGAGACAACAATATCATCTGTGAACAAAGAGTTTTATTTATTTCTGCTGCTAACATGAAAGAAGATATAGGTTTATTCTTTTAAGTAAGGGAAATTCTCCCTATTCCTCATTTTCTGAGAGTGTTTATCATAAGTGGATGTTGAATTTTTTTAAAACATTTTTTTTGCATCTACTGATATGATCATTTGATTTCTTGCTTCTTAACCCTGTTGATATGATAGTTTACCTTAATTGAGTTCTGAATACTATTATCATGGTTTCTTCATTTTATTGTTAGTTTATTGTTTTGAAATTTAAAATGTTAAATTTTAGCCACCAAGCAAACCTGTATGTGTGTGTTTGTGTAGTATGTGTATTTGTATTCCTTCTCAAAAATATTTATTACAATGTTAAATGAAAGGGAAGTAGCTAATAGTTCATCTTCAGTCATGTTAAGTGTAAGAACACAGCTTTCCTACTTAATTTTTTTTCAAAAAATTTGTCATTTAAAAATTGAAAACACATGTAGAGTTACCTACATTTTACATACATGTAGCCACTCTTTTAAGATGAAGGTTAAAAGTTATAGAGTTAATATATCACTTTCTTTTGACTTGTGTTAAGAAGTCATTACAGAAACAAAAATCTGAAAGGCCTCCTGGGATGTGATGGTACATGCTCTCCTTCATGCTTCTTATTTGTCAGACATTTACTTGCTTTAGTGCTTTACTCTCCTGAAATTGTTTCCCACTCTTCATGTGCATCTTGTAATCACAGAGGATCTGCCATTTAAGTGAATAGATAGTCTCTCTTCCAGGCGATTAATGAAAAGCCACAAATCCTCTTAGCCTCTGATGAATAGTAACAGATGCTTCACATCTTATGGCATCAGAACATGAGAGCAGATGACTAGCTGAAAGAAATTGGAACATTTAACCAATAAGCCTGCATCCAGAAACATGCACTATACTATTTATAGATGCCTAACTCTGAGCTATATATTGTTATTCTTCAGTGGTGCTATATTGATGAAATGCTTTTGAAGGAAATTGCATAGTGGAAAATCAATAAGAATAAATGCAGACCACATTTTTTTTTAAAATCTGGAAGTAGGAGACCCATAATTCAAGCAGTTGCTGCACCTGAAGCAGCACATCAGCCTCAGTGAACATGGGAATGTGCAGACAAGGTGATGAAACAACTAAGTGGAATTTTGTGAGGCTTGATGACCAGCCATCATTTTGTGAAGTGTTTGCTCTGGTTACACTCAGACTGTTTCTTAGGAAGAAATGGAATCTGTTTGAATTTTAGCTTTTTAAAATATTGAGTGAAAAGTAACAAAAAATAACAAGACTCTAGTTAGCTAGGCTGGAAAGCTGGCAATCTCATTAGCAATTATCTTTATCCTGTAGTTGGCAGGTAATTATTTCTAAGCCAATGAGAAGACATAGTGTTCTCAGTGGAGGACATTAATCTATCTGTAGACTTAATCTATCACTAACCTGAGTGAGTTAGGATGGGTCACCTGCTATAACTCTCCACAGGCATCTTCCAATAATCCAGTATGTGAATATATTGAGTTGTGTGTAATACAAAGCATGCATCTGCTTCAGTGCCTTATTTCACCGAGTCCAGTTATATGGATGAAAATTAATAACATATGACTAGTCTTTTTGATTGTGGCAAGGAATTGAAGGTATTTTCTTTTTTTATAAACAGGAGTGAAAATCAAATTTATACAATTCTGAGAGGATTGTGGAGAATGGGATATTGAGAAATTTAGACTACCAAATATGGGTGCAAATATACACATTGCGTTTTCAATTGATTTTTTTTAAATATATTTTATTGATTTTTCACAGAGAGGAAGGGAGAGAGATAGAGAGAGTTAGAAACATCGACAAGAGAGAAACATCCATCAGCTGCCTCTTGCACATCCCCCACCAGGGATGTGCCAGCAACCCAGGTACATGCCCTTGACCGGAATCGAACCGGGGACCTCTCAGTCCGCAGGCTGACGCTCTATCCACTGAGCCAAACCGGTTTCGGCCAATTGATTTTTTAAATAATTCATAGTAGCTCATTGTATAATGTAATTTTGATAGACTGCATTTCAAAGTGTCCAATATTATGTCATTAATTGCATTTGGTTGTAGATTTAATTGCTAAAGGATCCCGGCCTCTGATGACTCCCACTGATCACTGCTTCCTGATATTGACACTCGGTGTGTTCTCCTTCCATACTACCTAGGGCTGACTTGTGTAACTAATAGAGTATTGAGGTAATGACAGAGTGCGGTTTCCAAGATTATAAAAGACATTGTGGTGTAGACATTTCTCTCTTGGATCACTGGTTCTGGAGAAGCCAGATGCCATGGCATGAGGACCTTCCAATAGCGACGGTGAGAGGTACACATTGCAGAAAACTGAGGCCTCCTGCAAACATCCAAAAATGTAAGCTACAGCCCTAACTGGTTTGGCTCAGTGGATAGAGCGTCGGCCTGCAAACTGAAGGGTCCCAGGTTCAATTCCGTCAAGGGCATGCACCTTGGTTGCGGGCACATCCCCAGTAAGAGGTGTGCAGGAGGCAGCTAATCGATGTTTCTCTCTCATCGATGTTTCTAACTCTCTATCCCTCTCCCTTCCTCTCTGTAAAATATCAATAAAACATATTTTTAAAAAATGTAAGCAACAGAGAAAGCAGATCTTCCAGTCACAGTCAGATCTTCAAAGCACTGCAACCCAGTCAATATCTTGACTGTAACCTAATGAGAGACCCAGAGATAAATCCATTTTTGACTTCCTTGACCCACAGAAACAATGAGCAATAAGTAGTTATTATTTTAAGCTTCTAAGTTTTTTAATAATTTGTTTTATCAACAATTAAAGAAAAACTGATATCCTGATCTCATGTGAAACAAGTAAGTATTATCAGTAATTTCTTTTACATTTATCTAAAATATGCTGACTGTATTTCAAGGATAACATGAAGAGCATTGGGTTTATGCTCAGTGCTTGATCATAAGTTCTACATTAGCATGGCATAATGACATTTTGGCTCAATTCACTTAATAATAACACTTTCTGTTGCTCATAATTTTCTTTCTAAAATACCCTTGTTTTACCTATGCAAATAATTCTGCTACTTTTAAGCACCTGAACAATACTGTTTTACTCTTTAGAGGAAATGTATGTGGTATTTATTCATTAAAGCCTACTGACTCTTCATGATAGAGTAAAATAGATGCTTTTTCTTCTCTCAAAGAAATATGCTTATACTATATTTCTTTATAATCCCATTCCTACTTAACTATTTATTAAAGCATATCTTTCTCACTGAAGTCAAAGTCAGGAGTTCATCATTATTCATATAATATGTAAATGACACTTGCTTTGATCATAATAATAACAGATGCTATGTGCTAAGCACTATACAGAAGACATGATGTTCAGTACTAACATACATTGTTCATCTAATACTCTTAATAGCCTCCTCCTCAACAATGAGTATGTTTATTTTCCCAATTTTAGAGATAAGGAAGCTAAAGTTTTTATCTAGCAACCCATTGCTCAGAATTATCTAACTAGTATACAGGAGGCATAAATTCATCTTAGCCATAAATTATGTTCTAATGATACCTATTCAGAAATATGAAAAATTTGGGCTTTTATTTATGTATTTTAGAATTTGGACATCAATTTTTCTAGGTTTCTATCTATACATTATGAAAATTGCTGCCTTAAAATTAAAAGTTCATTGTGCATTCATTCCATGCATATTTATTCAGTGTTTATGTCATACTTTGTGTTGGCTTCTAGAAATAAAAGGGTGAACAAAGAAATGATCTGATGTTATGGAGCTCTGAGTCTACTGGGGAAGAGAGGCTTTAATCAAGCAACTGAATAGATGAGTATAAATGAGCACGTGCTTGAAAAAGGGTACGTTATGTGCATACATATACCCAATAATTTTGTCCAGGCCGGGACACCAGGCAAGGCTGAACTTAAGACTAATACATGAGTTAGTATTTTCCACTAAAAGAGAAGAGAGGAGTTATTTCTGCCAGAGCGAGCATCGTGTTGCAAATGTCTGAGGGTATAGATTAAGACAACTGGTGAGACTGGAAAAGGAGGAGGAGGCTTTGTTCATTGTGATTCATTACACCTTGTAAAGAAATAATAATTAATCTTTGGAGCCTCTGTTGTCAAACAACATTTTTGAAAAGTTCATTATAAATATTGTATAGAAACAAGAGTGATATAGATAAAGCCGTCAGAAGGGCTATGTTTTAGTACAGAAAACAAAGCTGAGGGAAGAAAAAAATAATGTTTTTGGAAACTAAGACCAACTCCAGAAATTTCTCCTTAAGCATATTTAAGATTGTGGCAGAATACCAAAGATGCCTTATTTTTATAGAATAGTTGTGTTTAAAAAGAAAAGGCAAATGTATGTATCATATATATAAAAGGCTAATATGCTAAGTGTCCAACCATCTGATCAGTCGCTATGATGAGCACTGACCACCAGGGTGCAGCCGCTCAATGCAGGAGCTGCTGAGCTGCAGTGACTGGGCAGCGTCAGTTCTCAGGTGACACACCCGGAAACCAGAGAGGAGCCTGATTCCTCACAGGGCTGTGCCATTCCACCTTCATCCATGGGTGATGTTGTTGCTGGCGCAATGTCAGCCCGAATCTGGTTTACTGCACACTTGCATTTGTGTTCCACACCCTATAGGACAGCAACTTTGCAGAGTGCCCTCTCACACTCCAAGACCCCTCGAGGGATGTCAGAGAGCTTGTTTCAGCCCAATCCCCGCAGGCCAGGCCGAGGGACTCTACCGGCCAGAGGGACCTTGCTCATTCCACAGATGCCAGGGAGGGACCATGGGAGATTGGCTCCAGGGCATGTCTGGCCAGTCCCATCCTGCCTGCCACATTCTAATTTCCTTTCAATGTGCACGAATCCATGCACCAGTTCACTAGTTTAATTATAAAGATGTTCCATTTAATATCTGTGATAAAATTTTAAAGAAACTGTTTTCAATTATATTTTAAAGACATAGATTTTAGAGGTTTTATTTTAAATTGAGAAATACTAAAAATTATATTGAACCTATGCCTCCATTGACATTAAAAACATTTTGGAAATGTCACGTATTTTATTTAATAGCCTTGCAAACTATTGTCAGTTTCACACATATATTTGTCCTACTCAAAGCCTAAGGGTTCACTCATAAATAATGCCTCTTACGGGTACTGGTAGGGCCAAACATGAATTGTCAGTTCAATGAGCAAGAAAACTAGAAAACATAAAAGGCCAAAAATAAATGTAAATCAACTAAGAATTAAGTCAAATAAATCTTAAAAATAGACCTCCTATGGGAAGAACAAAATTCACAGTCAAGGAGCTGCCACTATTAAAAATTTAATTTGAAAATCAAATGGTATCTTTGCTTCCCTTTACTGACACTACAACTCTTTGAGCATTAATGATATCCTGAGATCCATGTCAGCACCATTAATCTATGATGAAATAATAAATGCAGGTAACATTTTAAACTTATAGTATCAAGAATTTTCACTGGATATAGTGACTTCATTATGGGATTTTTAAACAAAAAAGGAAATTGAGATTATTTTAGCAGAAAACAGTAATCAACTGGAGAAAAAAGAAGCATCATGCTCAGTAAGGACGATATAATGATCATGATACTTATTCAGTACAACACTTCTTAGTATCTTTCTGCACTCTGTCACATTTGAAAAGCAGTCTTTTAAATATGTATATTAATTCAGGTGACTTTATTAAGGTTTTATATTTTCTTTCTGACAGAATATATATCACATTTATTTATACTTTCTAAATGAAGAATATAATGATTATTAAGAAACTGGGCGGGGGGCAGGGGGAGGACAATCCACAAAATTAAAAGAAACAAACATAAATAAACCAAAGGTTTTCTGCAAAAGAAAATTTGCTGACTAAAATATGTCTTAAGGATCTAGTATAAGTTGTCACTTAGAAACATGCAGAAGATTTGGGTCCAGGTAGAAAAATAAAATATCCCAACGTTTACAAAAAAAAAAATCATCACAAAACAGATAGCTTAAAAATTTGGGGGATCTATCTTGTTTTTCTTCATGATACCTGTCACCAACCAAATTCTGTGTAGTCAATAAATGGTCCATTTTATAAATCATTTATCTTCCTTATATCTCTCCCTATTTCTACTACGTGTCTCTTAACCTTCTTTTTTTCAGAATCATTTATCTAAATCTATATATTCATTTTTTTTCCATTTTCAGAAACCTTCCCTGGATCTACTGCTTTACCCAAGCATTTCTCCAATTATGGCCTATGGATCAATTGATTCATGATCACTGTATTAAAATGTCCATTCACTCCCTGCAATTTTGTTGTTGTTTTTTTTAAATATTTAATGCCCTGTAAGGCCTAACCTTATAATTTGCTCTAAATAAAGTGACCTAGCCTTATTGAACTGATAAGCTCCAGTTATATTTTGTAAGCAATCTTTAAAACCATTGGAAATACTCAAATGGCATGAAATGTCTATATAGAAATAAGTTCTATTCTGTGAACACTCTAGGCATTACCGAAGGACATGTTAGGAGGTCCCTAAGCTCTTTTTAATGTAATTATTGTTATTCTACATTAAGAATAAGTACTTGAATGGGTGTTGATATTGAAATTCAGGTAAGGAAGCCCACTCTTCCAGCGATGGCAACCCTGTCATTACCCAGGCTCCCAGGTTTCACTTTCACCCAAATTGGATACATAGGGTTCTGAGTGCCAATAGGTCTGAGGAATATCTCAATAAGTAAGTAAAGGCACAATTACTTTCAACAATGCTAATCATTTAATATTATCCCAAACCTGCATTCTTTTTCTTTTTCTTTTTTTTTAATTGACTTTCGAGAAAGAAAAGGCAGAGAGGGAAAGAGACATCAATGTGAGAGAGAAACATTGATCAGTTGCCTGCACATGGCCTGACAGATTTGGGATCAAACTCATACTTGGGTATATGCCCTGACTGCGAACTGAATTCTCCACCTTTTGGTGTACAGACAACACTCTAAGCAACTGAGCCACTTAGGACCCCAAGCCTTCATTCTTAAGTACATTCATTACTTCAGTCACGATTAACCCAAAACTAGCTTTAAAAGTGAAACAGAAATGAAAACACCTGTTAAGACAAGTATAAGAGCAATCAAATAATGAAGAAAATATTGCTTAAGGGAAATGGAAATGAGATAGCATCATATACATATATTACTTAAGAGTTTTTCTTTGATTTCAAAATTTAAAAATAAATAAATAAAATCGAAGCAGTAAATCTTGTTTACCACAGCAATGGCTACAGTCAAAATGGCAATTTATTCAAAAGCCCTCCTCCAATTAAAAGGTTTTCTAATTTTTAATCTTTCCTTAATATTAGATCAGAATACATGTTGTTATGAAGTTTTGTAACATTTTTGAAGTTATTGAGACAGTATAAATTATTATTTTGAATTTTACAGAAGCACGACATATTTATCCTTTACAAATATAAATTCTCCTTGGATACTGTACACACTTTCCATTTTACCACGCAGTATTTCTAGATATTGTTCTCTTAAACATTGTTTGCGGGTAGTTTTTATCGCGCGCTAACAGGTGGCGGGGGCCATTTTTGCTAATTTTTTGCTCAAATGGCAACATTCAGTAAAATTACGATAACTTTAGTTTACATATTTATACGTTACCCGCATTCTACCGCTAGTCTATAAAAACGTATTAATACGTGTCCCGCGATCTACTACACTGGTAGAATGTATAAATACGTAAAATGTGTAAACACGTTTCCTGCATACAATGTGTTAAACTAGCCAGATATCTTGACAGAACTATTTAGAAAAAGGATGATTCATTTAAAAATCTTTATAGGCAGATTATCTGTATATTTATACTCCTTTCTTACCAACCTCCCTTTATCTTTATTGCACACTCAACTCTGGATAAGAGGAGAAATGAGAGGAGAGCCAACATAAAACAGTCAATGGAAGTTTTATTAGCAGCTAAGATTTTTCTTTGTTTATAAAAATTGATGCAATGAACTAAAATTAAGGATGAGAAAGTAGACACACTTCATCTAAAAATGTCATTTCTTGTCAAAATAATGGAAGATTGGAAGTTCCTTTATCCTGCAGGTCCCTGATGATTAATTTGTGAGTTGCCTATATTACATTATTTAAACATTCAGTGAATTAAAGTCTAACTCCAAATGATGATTTTTTAAAAAGATAATAGAAAAAAGCTCTAAAATTCCATGCAATTCGGTGGAGGAAATCCTTACTCTCATTTTCATTTTTCCTGAGACTTTCTGTGTAATTTAAGCAATATACTTTATCATCCTTTTGTTTGTTTCTTTTAGAATTTTACATGTCCCATCTCTAATATGCAAAGTCATAGTGACTGAGAAACAAATTATCCTTCAGAGCCCACAACCTCTGTGAATTGCATGCATGTTATTCTTCTAGCCAAGACACTACACCATATTCATTTAAACTTTCTAAGCAATAATTTTTCTCGGAATGAAATCTACAAATAAGATACTCTCATGTATTCATATGCCAGTTAATAACTTCTCTCTTCTTATAACTGAGTCACAAAAGGTTGAATCTTTGATAATTTTTAGAGCTCCAACAATTGAATGCTTTTTTTTTTTGGGGGTCTATTTGATGTTTTATTGCTGCAAGTATGTATGACTCATGCACTAGAGAAAAGGGTAACAACAACAAAAAATGCTTTTGAAAAGACTAAATACCCTGGCATGAAACAGTAGCCCTAGATCAATTCAAGTTTCCTTTCAAGTTAATACCAATTACACAATTATGTGTCATTGTGTTATTATTTTACTAAATTCCAAAGCAAAAAGACTGATTATCAGAGAAGTTAATTTTCAAGTGAAAAGGTCAAGGTCAACTGTAATTATTTTCCTTCAGAATTCTTTTCCTCCGGAGTTTAAAACAAATATACTGCAGAGGGGGGAAATCATCTAAAGAAACTTAAATATAGTGTGACACTTTAATCAGAACTTTGCAGAGAAGAGTAGTAGAAATAAAGAAAAGCCAGTGTTAACTTTAACAAAGGCAACAGGAAATTGTTTGGTGAACTAAGATCCTGTAGTAAAACCAAAGTGTAATCACATCCGGATATGTTATAAGATATGGATAGGACATAACCTCTCTCTAGACATCAATGGTAATGAATGTGTTTTGGGGCCTGTGAACTGCATAATTGTAATTTTGAAACTACTCTAAGATTATTTTACATGTCTTTATGCATTAACAAGTATATGCATGTGCATGATTGCTGGATGCTCAATTTCTTAAATATCTCTAGAAGATCTGAGACTAACATTTTGCCAGACATTGGCATCGAGAATAATTACATTTTCTATTTTGATGGATTCTGTATTCCACAGTTATGGAACAATAAGAGAACTAGGAAGACAATTATTTTCTATGATATAGAAATTATCTATTTCTAGTCTGTTGAGTATTATATACAGAAACAACACATGGCACTTTAACCATCTTTAGCACAGGTACTCTTTCTATTGAAGAGCAAACACTATCTAATTCACTAAGTGTCGGATTCCTGAAGAGTGACTTTTTCCTCATTAGTCTCAGTTTACTCTCATATATTTCCTCTGAATATATACAAAAGAGATGCATTATAAAGAAATGTACTTGTCATGTAATCCAGCAAAAGCAAAAAGAAAAATTCTATATAATAAATACCTAATATGCTAAGTGTCTGGTTGGCTGGTCGGCAATTCAACCAGTCAAAGAGTAATATGCTAATTATACACTAAGGCCACTCAACTGCTTGCTATGACATGCACTGACCACTAGGGGTTAGACAGTTGACCAGTCGACCAGTCACTATGATGTGCACTGACCACCAGGGGTCAGACGCTGCAACTGGAAGGTTAGCTTGCTGCTGGGGTCTGGCTGATCAGAACTGAGCAAGATGGGCTGGAAACGCCCTGGAGCCCTCCTGTGGTCCCTCCCAAGCTGGCCAACCTCCCGTGTCCCTCCCCGGCCTCAATTGTGCACTGGTGGGGTCCCTCAGCCTGGCCTGTGCCTCTCACAATCCGGGACCCCTCGGGGGATGTTGGAGAGCCAGTTTTAACCCAATCCCGCTTAAAGCAGGAACTGCCTCCTGGTGGTCAGTGCACTCCCACAGGGGGAGCGCCACTCAGCCAGAAGCTGGGCTCATGGCTGGTGAGAGCAGCAGCAGTGGCGGGAGCCTCTCCTGCCTCCGTGGCAGTCACACATCTCCTGAGGGGTCCTGGACTGAGAGAGGGCACAGGCCGGGCTGAGTGACCCCTCGAGTGCATGAATTCAATGCACCAGGCCTCTAGTTTTATATAAAAAGAGCACATTATTTAAAAAGCATATATACTAAATTAAAATTAGATGATAAATTGAGAAATTATGTTGTCTTTTTCTTCTAATTAGAAAGGGAATAATAATTATATCACTTTAAGTTTTTTCCCAGATTATGTATATTTTTACTTAATTTCTATGTCACTATGTAAATATCTACATGCTGCATAGAGAAATAGATGTTTAATACTAAATTCCACTGATGATGTGGTAGAGAATTTCATTTAAAAAAATGTATGCTATTTTAAAAAATGTATACAACTGAATATCAGATGATAAACTAAGAAATTTTGTAGTTTAAAAATTTCATTTTAAAAGTCATCTCTAGTTCTTTAAATTATCCTTCAGTATTCTATAGCAATAAACATTGCAATAGAAAATAACTATTTTTTCCTATTTTCTACACTCAGATTATTTTCTGCTTGTATACTTCCTATGTATCTAAAACTTAATGTTTCATAGAAAGATATTACAAGCAAGACTTTAAACTAATCTTTAAAAGAAATTAATTTTAAACCCTAAAATTTACAAAAATAATATTTGATGTTTTAATGATCCACAAATATTATGCTTTATTCATATTATTTAAGTGAATCCTTTCTAGTCTCTTCTAGCTTCTGCTGGTTGCCATCAATCTTTGGTTTCTTGGGTAGTAGATGCATCGCTCCATTTTTTTGGCTTTCTAGTCCCATGGTGTTTTCCCTCTGTACCACTGTGTGTCTATGCATACCCTTATTATATGGAAAGTAGTCCCTAGATTTAGGATTTACCTTAATTCGGTATGAACTCAACCAGTTACTTCTGCAAAGATCTTATTCCTAAAATTAAATTCTGATGTTCTGGATGGACATGAATTTTGAAGGACACTATTCAATCCACTGTAAGATTCATACAAATAGGTCTTCAAATGATAAAAATAATTTTATTTAAAATTGTATATAAATTATTTAGCAGGGTGGGGCATACATATAAGCAAATACATATATACATACATGCTTATGTATTTATATATAATAAAATGTTGGCTTGTCATGGTAGGGATATGGAAATAAAGTGACAATAAAATATATTTAACTATTTTCTACATGGTTTTTATTGTTCTGAGTGGTTTGGGAGGGGCAATTACACAATTGATCTAAGTTAGATTTCTTTCTGAAAAAGAGTTGCATTATTTTTACTAATTATTATTATTATTATTATTATTATTATTATTATTAAGAGGTAGTAAACTGTTTTGATTAAGAACATAAATTCTTGAGCCCAGAAAACCTCATATGGAACCCAGGATCTACCATTTTCTAGATGCAAGAGTTTGTCTCTCCATTTTCTCATCTGCAAAATGGTTCTACTAATTTCTTAAACTCATAGCATAATTGTATGGATTAAATCCCTTAACACACATAAGTCCTTAAAAATAGTACCTGTAATAAAGTAAGAGTCAAAAATGTTAGCTGTTGTTATTACTGGTAATAAGAAATATTATATATAAACAAAATTTATCAATTCATAATCCAGAGATCAATTTTTAAATGTAGTAAAACCAAAAAAAATGTTTGAGAATAATGCATAAAACCAAAGTAAAAACTGATGACATATCACATACATCACTGTGTTATTCTCAAACTATTCAAAGGATAATTACAGGATGGTTTTGCATCCAAAGCTCTTTTTTTTTTTTTCATCTAATACAAATGCAATTACTAATACACAGAAGAGTGATAAGATGTCCTGCTACATGTTCTTTCAAACATATCCATTGGTACTGAAGGGATAGTACAACTCTTATCAAAAGAGGGAATATTCCAATATTATACAAAAATTAGAGCATCAGCTTGCAGTATGAACAAAAATTTGATATTCACTGACAAAGAGTCAGTGCCTAATATGCAGAAAGTTCTTCAGACAACATCTAATAAAACCAAATGTCATAATAAGATTATTGGTCATATTTTTTTAAAACTCAGAAATAAAAGGGACTGTAGAACATATTCAAATTTCTACCACCAATTCAAGAGATACTGCAATTAAAAAAAGAGGCGGGGTGGGGGGGGGATACTGCAATAGTAGTTTTGTCCCATTGTTTACCAGTGTTTGGTTGAATATCTCCAGCAAAGAAGAGCATTCTGTCAGTTACATATTAGGAAATTCTAATTATTAGACAGCACATTCTTTTCAGTTTTTTTGCAGGTAATTATAGAATGTCCCCTTAGCCTTGTTATATTACACTAGAGGCCTGGTACATGAAATTCATGCACAGGGGGTGTGTCCCTCAGCCCATCCTGTGCCTTCTCACAGTCTGGGACCCCTCGGGGGATGTCTGCCTGCCGGCTTAGGCCTGCTCCCAGCATGTGGGTCTAAGCCGGCAGTCAGACATCCCTCTTGCAATCCGAGAACCCTTGCTCCTTACCACCCTCCTGCTAGCTGCTCCGTACCACTTGGCTCACTGCTCCTTAGAGCTGCTGCAGAGGCAGGAGAGACTTCCGCTATCACTGCTGCACTCACCAGCCATGAGCCTGGCTTCTGGCTGAGGGGCACTACCCCTGTGGGAGCGCACTGAATGTCAGTGCACATCATAGCAACTGGTTATTCTGGTCGTTCCACTGTAACCATCACTTAGGCTTTTATTATATACTAGAGGCCTGGTGCACAAAAATTTGTGCACTCGGGGGGGAGGGGGGCCTCTCAGCCCTGCCTGTGCCCTCTCGCAGTCTGGGACCCCTCTGGAGATAACGACCTGCTGGCTTAGGCCTGCTCCCGGGTGGCAGAGGGCAGGCCCAATCCCTAGGTGCAGCCCCTGGTCGGGCTCAGAGCAGGGCTGACTGGGGAGTTGGGGCGCCGCCCCCTGTCATACACAGAGCAGGGCGATCGGGAGGCTGTGATTCCACCTTCAGTCACGCTCAGGGTAGGGACGATTGGGGGGTTGGGGCACCATCCCCTGTCACACTCAAGGCAGGGTCTATGGGGAGGTTGTGGCACCACCCCTGGTCATGCACAGAGCAGGGCCAATCAGGGGGTTGGGGCATTTCCCCCTGTCACTCACAGAACAGGGCCCATCAGGGGGGTTGGAGCTCTGTACCCTGTCATGCACAGAGCAGGGCCAATCAGGGGGTTGGGGCGCAGCCCCCTGTCATGCACAGAGCAGGGCCCATCAGGGGATTGGGGCGCAGCCCTCTATCACCCAAAGAGCAGGGCCGATCAGGGGGTTGGGGTGCCACCACTCTCACACTCAAGGCAGGGCCGATGGGGGGGTTATGGCTCTACCCCATCACACACAGAGCAGGGCCCATGGGGGGGGGTTGGGGCGCTGCACCCTGTCACACACAGAGATGCAGGGTGATCAGGGGGTTTGGGCGCTGCCTCCTGTCACGCTGATCCTGGTGCTGGGAGGCCTCGCAGCTCAGCTGATCCCGGTGCTGGGAGGCATATAACCCTTTTAATATATAGGGTAGAGGCCCGGTGCATGGGTGGGTGCCGGCTGGTTTGCCCTGAAGGGTGTCCTGGATCAGGGTGGGGGTCCCCACCTGGGTGCCTGGCCAGCCTGGGTGAGGGGATGATGGCTGTTTGCAGCTGGTCACACACCCTTTAGGGTGGGGGTCCCCTCTGGGGTGACTGGCCAGTCTGGGTGAGGAGCTGAGGGCTGTTTTCAGGCTGGCGGGTGACTAAAGCTCCCAACCGCTCCTTTTTTTCTTTTTTCTTTTTAATTCTGGGCCAGCTTTAGCTTTGAGGCTTGGCTCCAGTTCTTAGGCCTCCGCTGCTGAAAGTAGGTTTCTGGCCTTTGCTTACAATGTTGCGATCCTGCTGGCTGAAGCCCGGCAGGTTTCTGGGGTTTTGTTTAGCTTCTATGTTTGTTACATAGTTGCTTGCAGCTCAAAGGCCTGCAGAGGCAGGTGGGGAACGTTGGAGTCCTCTGTCACTGAAGCAAGCAAGCCTCATGTTAGTTTCAAGCTGCCTGGCTGCTGACCGCCATCTTGGCTGACAGTTAATTTGCATATTGCCCTGATTAGCCAATGGGAAGGGTAGCAGTTGTATGCCAATTACCATGTTTCTCTTTTATTAGATAGGACTAGAGGCCCAATGCACAAAATTCTTGCAAGAGTAAGACTTCCTTCCCCCAGCTGCTGGCTTCGGCTTCACTCTGGCACCCAGGACCCAGAACTCCCTCTGGCCAACAGCAGGCACCCAGGACTCAGGCTTCCCTCGCAGCCCCAGCTTTGTTAGGAAGGTCATCCAGTCTAGTTAGCATATTGTGCTTTTATTATTACAGACTAGTAGATATTTTAAGGGTGACCTGACTCTCTAATGAAAAGTCTTGGTTTTAGTTGATTTATAAGTTCAGCAACTTATCTGATATTTAATAGAAATAAACATGCACTTAAACTTTTTGTTTATGTATAAGATTAGAAAAATCAGACCTAGAGTATTTTGTTGTGGTTGTTGAAGAGTACCTTAGACATTTAAATGATGTCACAATAAAAATAAGTAAGCAACATTAGATGCATTTGTGGAATCATAGCTGGCTATTGAAGAGTTCCTATATTTGACAGTAACCAGTTAAAATTCAGACAATAGTGTTAATAAGTTTATTTCAAGAAATTCATTAACAAATTACTACATTTACAGAACATTATTTTTTTTTATTTTATAAGCAAAAGATATGAAATTCAGAGAATTTATGCTAAATTTACCCAACTCGCTTCTCTTTTCCACTACTACAAAACAATGCTACCTCTAAACTTTCATGAAATGTACAAGCAGAGGGATTTAGTTTACATATGTTAATAAACCATAAAATCAACTCTGAAAGTTAAGTTACTCCCTTTATGAAGGAACTGTGACTCATATAGTTTAAATAAGTTGTTCAAGGTCACATAATAGATAACTTGGAACCAATTTTGCTCTTGCCCTGAAGCAGGTTTCTTTCCATAAGATCCAATATCAATCACACTATCATAGTTGTATGGAGAGAAATTATTTACACTAGACTTGTTCTTGGAATAACCATTCACTAATATAGCCAGCACTATCATTTTATAGTTATAGAACAGTTTAGGTAGGAATAGTGAATAAAGTTATTGAATGTATTGGATTACATTTACAGAAGGAATTAGTTTAGTTTATAGATGTTAGCAACAAATAGTACATTGGTTAAAAAGTCGTTGATACAGTAAAGTACAAGAGAAGATTTCAGAAAGTTTTCGAGCTTTGGTGAACCAAGTTTCTTTATACCATTGAGGCTGTGCAGGCACATGCTTCTTAAAAAAAAATTGAATTTATATAAGCCAGGCTATGGCTTGCTGTTTCTGAAGTATCTTTTTTATCCTCTTGAAATGCTGCTCAATTATTTTATATTATATTCCATGTATTAAAGTTTCGTATGGGTTTTCAATTGGTAAACCTTGTACAGCAGCTTAATGTGGCTATGACCAAGACAACTTTGTTTTGTTTTGTTTGGAAATGATAACAGCATTGCTGAGAGAAAGATTAATCCACTTAGAGAGAAAATGGAAAGAGTGAAATTCATTACCCAAGTTCCACGGAGGATGATTCATGTGGAGCTCTGGCCAGCATTGGGCTATAGAAGGTTAATGACAATACGATGGGTGAAGGTGGGGTAGTGAGCACCGAGGATGGAAAAGAGTCAAGAATACAAGAAGCAGATAATAAGAGGCCATATTTATTTATTAATTAAACCGCCATCTTCTCATCTTCTGATTATAACTTTTTACCTATTGATCTCTATTAACTTTCCCTTTTCCATTTTCCTTTGTTTTAATACTACTTAGGAATTGTCCCACGAGTATTGCTGAATCTTCCGTGGCAGAGTAAGCAGATCCATTTTAGCATTTCTGTATCTTCAAAGGCAGATGAGTGGAAACAGGCTTTTAAAGTAGTAGAGAGTCTATTTTCACAGAGTGTGTGTGAGAACTGTGGAGGTGGAGATTGACCTGCATACCCTTATAACCAGCACCTGTGTATGCATGACTTGCATGCCATTGTGTGCCAAGCCACAGTATAAAAGACAGAATAAATCTGTGACTGTTTGTATGCATAATGAGTGGCACTTTGAGAAAACATATCTCCTTCTTAGTGATGATTTATGATTGTTGCCTAGTGTAGTCTTTATGGATGCATTTCTGTATAAAAAGGGTGCAGACATCTGAGTTAAAAATTCAGAGAATTGAGGAAATACATGATACAAACGAAAAAAACAAGCTTTTTGTTATAAAGCAAACTACATTGATCAAATTTTAAAATTATCAAATTTATTCCTTTGTTCTTATATATGTAATTAACATAATATTGCAAGTTTGTATTCAGATAATAAAGAGTCATCATTGAAACACTTTACTTGTGTCTGAAATACACAGGTTTCTTAATAAATACTTTTTGGAAATTAAATAAAGTATAAATAAACATATGGAGACCTCAGACCTCCCAAATTGCAAAGGTTACTATATATAACGATGATAGGTTTAAGTCATGACTAGAAGCTAAACAAACACATTTAAAATCATAACAATACTAGGGGCCCAGTGCACAAATTCATGCACCTTGAAAGGAACTGTGAGCCATGAGGCTGCAGTGGGCACAGGGTGGGTCTTGGCCCATCCTCTGTGCCCCTGCCCAGCCCCTCCCACCACAGCCCCCAGTCGCCTCTCTTCTGGCAGCCCAGCTCCTGCCACCACCGCTCCCACACACTGATGGCATCAGGCCTGCATGCACCTGCTGATAGCACAAAGTGATTGAGACTGGCACGGGGCACAAACAGTGGGTGCTAGTGGCTTCCAGCCCCGATCGCCCCTCAAGAGCAGGTTGAGGTGGAGAAGCCCTGAGGATTATAAATAAATAATCAATATTTAAATTGGTTGTAATATTTTACAATTTTATCATATTGCCTTTTAAGCAAAAATATATCTACATACAGAAATATAAATATACTATATTTAGACCTTACCTCCTTCACACAACCTAACTGAATGTGGACCATAGGCTTAAATATAATGTGCAAAGTTATACAATGCTAGAAGATAACATTAGAGAAAATCTAGATGAACTTGGTTATTGCAATGACTATATATAGCAGCAAAAATATGATTCATAAAAGAAATAATTGATAAACTGAAGTTTATTAAATTAAAAGCTTCTCTGTGAAATGCACTGTTGAGAAAATGAGAGATAATCCATAGACTAGGAGAAAATATTTATAAAGACATATCTGTTAAGGAATATTATCCAAAATATACAAAGAACTCAGCAGTAAGGTAACAAATAATCTGATTAAACAGTAAGCCAAATAAGCACAGGAAAAGATGCTTATTTGACAAGGATGTGGAGCAACAGGAAATTCCTTTCATTGCAGGTGGGAATGTAAAATAGTACAGCCACTTTGGAAGATAGTTTGGCAGTATCTTACAAAACTAAATAAATCTTAACATATGATTCATTAATTTTTCTCCTTGAAAGCATAAGTTGAAAATGTATGTCCACATAAAAACTTGCACACAAATATTTATAGCAGCTTTATTCATAATTGCCAAAACTTAGAAGCAACCATAATGTTCTTCAATAGGCAAATAGATAAATAAACTGTGGTACAGCCAGGTGATAAAATATTATTCAGTGATAAAAAACAAATGAACTATTGAGTCATGGACAGGCATGGATGAACTTTAAATACTTATTACTAAGTGAAAGAAGCCAATCCAAAGAAGCTATGTACTGTATATTTCAACTACATGACATTCTGGAAAAGGAAAAATAATGGATACAGTTAAAAAAAAAATCAGCAGTAGCCCATGGTTGCTCCATGGTCAAGCATCAACATACAAACTAAGAGGTCATGGTTAGACTCCCAGTCAGGGCACATGCCTGGGATTCTGGGCTTGATCCCCAGTGGGAGGCAGTGTGGGAGGCAGTGCAGGAGGCAGCTGATCAATGATTCTCTTTCATCGTTTTTCTACCTCTCTCTCCCTCTTCCTTCTACTCTGAAATCAATAAAAATGTGTTTGTTTTTTTAAATCCGTGTTTGCCAAGGAGGAATGAGTAGACAAAGTACAGAGGATTTTAATGAAGTGAAAATATGCTGTATACTAATACTGCCATGGTGAATACATATAATTATACATTTGTCAAAACCCACAAAATCTACAGCATCCACAGTGGGTCCTAATGTAAACTATGAACTTATGATGATAATATGTGTTAATAGAAGTTTATCAATTGTAATAACTGTACCACTCTAGTGGGGGATATTGATAGTGAAGGAGGCTTCACTATCACTTCTTAGGGCCAGCAGATATATGGGGACTTTATCTTCTGGCCAATTTTGCTGTGAACCTAAAACTATTCTAAAAATAAAGTTTATTTAAAAAGGAAAATATTGCTCACTTTACAATACTATCTTTTTAAGATTAAAATGATATAGTCAGTAAAATAATGATCTTAATTTTAGCTTAAAAGCAACTATAGAGATAAAGTCACTTTAGGTGGAGGTCTTAAAAAGTGTAATAATAAAAATATCTGATACCACAAGCTATATGTATGTTAATTCTAACAATTCTTAAATTATGTATTGATTATACAAGAAGTGTGAAATAAATGAAATATCATGAGAAATAATTGTATTTTCTTTGTCAATGTTTCCTTGAAATAGAATAGTAATTACATTCTTAATAAATTATGTTTGAAAAATATGGAGTTTTTGTCTGCTATATGTATATGTTATTCAATCCACTGCCACTCAACTTTTTTTCTAGCTGTACCTAAAATGTCTTATATGTAATTTGAGTAAGCTAGAATTATGTAATCCAATGTAAAGTAACTTAAATGTCTAATTCTTTTCAAAGAAATAGTAAAAGCAGAGTGTCCTACCTAAACACAGAAATAAAGTATGTGTAACAGCAAGACATACATTTTTATAACCAAGCAGGGTTCCAAATTCTGGCTTTGTTACTCTTACTAATTATATAACGTAAAGCAAATCTCTTAACTCCTTTATTTGTTAAAAGAGAACATTAGAATTGATAAACTCTAGAAGTTTACAATGTGCTGGTATCTTGTATTGTGTTTGCTGTACTATAATACAGGGCATTTTCAAATAAATACTTTCTAAGCCAAAGTACTTCAGAATGCTAGAAATGGGCCGAAATTTGTCTATGAAAGTCTTATTTGATGAAAACAAATGTAACATTTAAGCTGATCTTATTCTCCCAGAACCATGACTCCTCTGAACTCTATCACTTACTTTCCTATTCTACCATGCATTGTTATATTAACTTTTGACAGTATGAATCATAAACACGTTGTAACAGGGGCTTATGTGTCTTTGGATTGCTCACAACACCAACTAATTGGATGGAAAAACATTTAACATGCATTCACTAACTGTGATTCCGTCATTGATAACACCATGAATTTAATGTTGAGAGAGTTTTTTGGCAACAAAATGATTCGCTTTGTATATAACATCTGTTCAAGACCTCCATAGCACCAAATATGATGATATGATAATTAAATGCCAAGAAATTTTACACAAGTCTAATAATGAGAAAAATGCCTTAATCATTCCCAGATAATCAATTTAGTTACTGGTAGAACCTAAAAGATGTAAGAAGCAAAAAATTGTTTGTGAAAGATCAGATTTGACTTTTTTAAAAAATTCTAAAACAAAAGTACTTTAATTAAAAATCTACAATTTTAAATAATTTTAATTAAAAATACATGAATGTTTATGTGTATGTGTGATGTGAATTTTTGTTTGTTTGTCTCCCTTCTTCATTCACTAATCCACTGAAAGATTTTACTAACAGAAGAGTATTTGTCTATTTGATTATGTTTTCAAAGCAGCTAGAGGAGAATTTTACACTTGGCAGTCTCCTTTATGTTACATATACATAAGAATAGATATATGTAACCAATATAAATTAATCCTTTTAAAAAACTTAAGAGTTCAATTTTCTAGTACCATTGATAGAAAATTTTGTTATTACTAAAAATGTAGAAAACATTCTTTCAGATTCACAGCTCGCCACTAGTGCTAGAATATAAAAGTTTAGGGTTGTTGCTTTCTTTAGTTATAAGTTATAAGATTTGGACAATATTCCACAGACTAACATTTGAGAATACACTGAAAAAATATTAGTTGTGTTTTATAAAACAGGTAATGATGTTCATTTTTATACGAGACAAAAATTTGTTAAACAACATAATTTTAATAATATATTCACCTTTTAATTCAACGATAATCATCTTATTTTTTATGTGAGACATTGTTATGATTATAAACCTCGGGTAATATTGTTTCAGGATGTATGGAATTGAAAAGGCAAAAGTAATATTTTAATTGCTTGTCCATTCCCCACTGAATGGATCATTCTTGATATGTCTGCTCACATATAGGATTACTCCACTGAGAAGTAGTTGTACTTGTCTCTTTTCCTATCATAAAAGTGTATCTTATTATGTTACCCCATCTTCTCAAGAAGAAAACTGCAGACACTGTGCCTGTACGATAAAAGTACTCAGGAAAAAGAAATAGAAAGGAATCCTCAAATTAATTGTAAAATCATTTATCAATTAGCAGTAGATCCAAACTTCTCAAATAGTCAGCATTTTTATGAACATGAATCATTTTCTATGTATAGAACAGTCTCTGATGAGAATTTTGTAGTAAGTCTTATACTTGGTGTACTTTGAGAAGCTTTCTTTGGATATTTATGTGTTTGCGTCTATTTAAAAAAAAATAATTTTTGTCTAACAATGCTGCAAGTTAGTAGTATTTCTCTTCCTTTAAGAGTGACTTTGATTATACAACTATTAGTTATTTAAGAAAAATAAATAATACAAAATAAATTGCATTATATTGAGACTATAATCAGCTATTCATCTCATTTTTATTAGTTCTCCCCTACAAAAACATGTCTATTTATTTATATGGGCATTCTCCAGATATATAGATGGTAGATAGATAGATAGATAGAGAGATAGATAGATAGATAGATAGAGAGATAGATAGATAGATAAGTGATATATAGATATAGGTAGATAGAGATAGAGATAGAGATAGAGATAGAGATAGAGATAGAGATATAAAGGGTGTCCCAAAATTCACGCAAGAAGTAATTTTGATAGATAACATAGTTTTATAATTAAAAATTGTAAATTTTTTATTGATTCATAAAGTATATAGTATAGGGTTATGTATGGAATAGCATATCGGGTAAATGGCCTCCACGGCTTTGCTGGCACATACACACTCTTTTGTTGTTGCCTGAGCAGCCACGTTTTCGAAGAAGAATGGTCCGGTGATGCCTCCAGCCCAAAATCCGCACCAACCAGTGACACGCTGTGGATGCATTTGTTTCTCAACAATCACTCGTGGATTTTCTGAACCCCAAATGTGACAATTTTGTCAATTAACCAAGCCATCAAGATGAAAATGTGCCTCATCAAAAATCAGCCGCATTTACGCAAAACGGTCATGGAAAATTTCAACAAAAGAGTGCGTATGTGCCAGCAAAGCTGTGGAGACCATTTACCCGATATGCTCTTCCATACATAACCCTATACTGTATACTTTATGAATCAATAAAAAAGTTACAATTTTTCATTATAAACCTGTGTTTTCTATCAAAATTACTTCTTGCGTGAGTTTTGGGACACCCTTTAGATATAGATAGATATAGATATATACCATCATTTTTAAAAGTTGCATTTTAATAACAAGGGAATACTCAAATCACATTCTTTAATCCTAGATCAAAGATTAAGCTTTTTAAATTAATTGGGTAAACACATCAACACAACTTAAATGTCAATTAGATGGTACTTCAATTTACTTACTATCTATATGTATAAAAGCCTAAGTGACCGAAGGACTGGAATGACTGGAACGACCAGAATAACCCGTCAACCAGTCGCTATAATGCACACTGACCTCAATGCAGGAGCTGCCCCCTGGTGATCAGTGAGCTCCCACAGCCAAAATCCCACGGCTGTCCAACCTCCTGCGGCCTCTCCCCTGGTAGCCCATTGGCCTACCTCCCGCAGCCCCTCCCCCTGGCTGGCCTGGCCCGATGGATCCCTATTGCTGGCCAGGCTGAGGGACCCCACCCATGCATGAATTCATGCACCGGGACACTAGTTAATAATATTAGAGCAGAGAAAAACACACCTTCTCTCCTCCGTGATATGAGATTAATTCAAGAGGAACAACAGTCATCATTGATATAATCCTTTCTTATAAGATTGTAAAAATTATATCTCAGTATGGAAATCAATGGAAGATATCTAAAGAATACTTTCATAAATGTACAGTAGCTATTTTATGTTAATTTAGTGAAAAAGTATTTATTAAATTGGGATTAGCACAATCTATGTCTAACAGATTGACAGAATTTAATAACTTTAATCTAGTATGATTATACACTTGTATCCCTATTTAAAATTCAAGATTGTGACATAAATAAGAACTTGCACTGATTATAATGTCTGCTTAAATCAAGAAAAATGTAGGATAATTAAAAGTCTAATTTATTTTTAGAATGTCCAAGTTTGTAAATAAGGTTGAGGATACTGAATTAGGACTTGGGACTCTTTATCTATCCATTGATTACAGAAACAGACCACATTGACTGTTTAGGTAAATAATCAAACAGGGAATATGATACACTAGCTTTCTCAACTCTCAACTGCTTATAGTGCACCAAATCACATAGGAAAGTTGCCACCATGAATGAAACTTTTAAGTCTTTCAAATCTCTTACCCTTTGGAAACTAATGATTTTTTCATCATTATAAAACATGGCTCCCACAGGCTTTTAATCTTGGGGATGTATTTAATTTGGGGGACATATTTACATGACTTTATAAACAACTTTGTTCTGTCTTAATTATGAGTTGAAGAATGAACATTACTACTTCAGGCAATTAACAATAAATAAAGATTTTTGTAATTTTTTCCCACCCAAAAGAGAAGAATGTTCTTGAGGACATGTCTCTGTCTGCACTCATGGAGTCCTTCCAAGCGTCCTCCAGGCATGGAAATTCCTTAAGTCTTTCAAATACATTTATGCACTTGATTGGAATCAGAAAATATTGGCAGATACTCTGAGTAGAAGTGCAATAACATGAATGTTGCCCTTGCTTTGTTTTTCTCTTTAAAATGTAACTTTAAAAATCATGCTTTAGAAGGTTTATTATTTCTACTGTGCTGAATATTTTTAGTGGATAATACATCTAGCATTCCATATGCACACAGATGTCCCCTTCATGTTACTTACAAATAGAATTCTCACCATTGTCCTTTCCAACTTTGTAAACTAATGGAGAAATTTAGGTTTACAATGAACCTTTTAACACATAATTCTTGATTGTTTTCTATTAACAATTCAATGATTTCAAAGAAAACCTTACTATCATCAACAAATCAACAAACAACAAGTGTTGGTGAGGTTGTGGATAAAAAAGAACCATAGTACACTGCTGGTGGGAATGCAGACTTGTGCAGCCACTGTGGAGAACAGTATGGAGTTTCCTCAAAAAATTAAAAATGGAACTCCCATTTGACCCAGTAATTCCACTTCTAGGAATATACCCTAAGAAGCCAGAAACAGCAATCAGAAAGGATATATGCACCCCTATGTTCATAGCAGCACAATTCACCATAGCTAAGATTTGGAAACAGCCTAAGTGCCCATCAGCAGATAAGTAGATAAAAAATGTTTGGCACATTTACACAATGGAATACTGAGCGACAATAAAAAAGAAAGATCTCTTACCATTTGCAACAGCATGGATGGACCTGGAGAATATTATGCTGCATGAAATAAGCCAGTCAGAGAAGGATAAGTACCACATGATTTCACTCATATGTGGGATCTAATGAACCAAATAAACTGATGATAAAAATAGACCCAGAGACACAGAAGGATGAACAGACTGTTGAACCTCAGAGAGAAGGCACGGGCGGGTAGCTGGGAAGAGATCAACCAATGAACTTGTATGCATATATGCATAAGCCATGGAAACAGAAAATGGGCTGGTGAGGGCCAGGAGGGGGCTGGAACGGGAGTGGCCTGGAAGAGGTAATGGGGGAAAAAGAGGACCTATGTAATTCTTTCAAAAATAAATATTTTTTAAAAATAAATGAATATATAAAAATAAAAGAAAATCTTAGTGATATGATAACAATAGATTTCTACTTAGTCTTCACACCATGCAGCAAAGGCCCCTACTGTTTTCATCAACAGGAACTCTCAGTCAAAATCAAAGAAATAATATATTCTCCTATTAGAGCAGATAGTTAAGTGTTGAAAATCAAAACATTTAATAAAACATTCAGGAATCACTAAAATAGAGCTAACTGCCCTAACTGCTTTGGCTCAGCAAATAGAGCGTCGGCCTGCAGACTCAAGGGTCCCAGGTTCGATTCCGGTCAAGGGCATGTACCTTGGTTGCGGGCACATCCCCATTGGGGAGTGTGCAGGAGGCAGCTGATCGATGTTTCTCTCTCATCGATGTTTCTAACTCTCTATCCCTATCTCTTCCTCTCTATAAAAAATCAATAAAATATATATAAAAAATAAAAATAAAATAAAATAAAATAGAGCTAACTAAAATAGAGAAATTTCTTCCTAATAGGAAATAGGTTCTTTCCTAACCTTGTTCATGGATTTGCCTGGTGTTCAAAAAATAAACTAGGTTACCTTGATTAACCCCATTTTGCTTTGTGAAAATCTGCTGCATGGTTGATTTTATAATCACAAAGAAGAAAAATAAATAATTTCCATTTGTGGTGAGTGGGCACATGGTTGGCTGGAAAAGGAGAACTACTGGTCAGGCTTTAAGTTTAGCTCTGTGTCAGTCACACCTAGACATTGAATGGCCTTTTTACAGATGGTGAACAAGATGATTCTGTGTGGATGACAACAAGCAGAAATCTCGTTTTGTATTTGTATGTGTGCATGTGTGTATATGAGTGTATGTGTTAATCCTGACTTGATTGGATTACAGATCAGATTAATTGAAGTAATTGAAGAAAGTACATTTAAAAAGAGGGTTTTCATTTTAGTTTTATTGTAGTGAGTGGTGTTTTTAATTTTCTTAAAAGACACCCAAGAATAATTACCTTTGTGAACCAAAAATATACAAAACTGTACAGAATAAATAGTTCATAGAAATCTAGCTATACTTTCTTGTAAAATAAAGCTACATTGTGCCACTCTTGAGGCAACTTAAACCACTTACCTTCAGAAGTGCCTTTTGCAACTAATTTATGGCAACTATCATTATACATCAATAAAAATATAATTACACATTTTCCTATTTGTTTTACGCCTGTGAATTACTTGCCACAAGAAACATATTTCTATCATGGTCATTCAAATTTACAAAGGATCAATGCTATAAAGGAAACTAAACTTCATATATGCACTAATCATATTTACAGTTGAATATCAGTAGCATTTTAAAATTATTCCATGAATAAGAATTAAACTTTGAGCACAAATGGCATACCTTAGCTCACAGCAGCATTTACAGTAAAGATTGTCCACACAGGGTGTGCAGAAAACCCAAAAAGTTTGCTTATTCATTCCACCTGTAATACTAATCATTCTTAATTTTAAATTCAGAAAGCATAGTCGGGGCATTTTTTTTTTTAATCTGCAAATCGGCTCACTCATAGCCCATATAATTTGACCCTCTATATTTTTCTTTACCTATTATTATTTGTAACTTTAAAGATCCAGTTCCTTTTGCCTTTACTGTAATAAAATCAGATGCATTTGACAATGTACATTTGTTCAGTACCTATATGGTTATATAAACAATATATTCCTTACATATTATAACTACATATACAGGTATAATTTTAAAATGACAAAATCCAATTCTCTTCAATCCACAAGTAAAGTAATTCAAGAAAAATGTGGTTACTCAAATAGTCAATTCTTTTAGATGAGTAAAAGGACTTCTGTGAAACACTTTAAAGTATATGGAGAAATAGTACTATCATCCTTGAATGATTTACATGCAAGGATTTATTTTGTTGGGGACAGACAAAATTACCAAAAGACAATGCAATGGCTTCTCCCATTGATCCCTGAGTTTCTTTCTTTTTTTCCCATAGAAATACTGCTGTACTGACTGATGACACACTCATGTAAGGCACTTTATTTTACAAGATTTCGACGTAAGACAGAATCACAGCATTTCTGAAAAAGCCTTCAAACTCTCCATCTATGTTTGCTGCTCCAGGACTTCTAAGTAGTCAGGTTCAGCATGTAAGTTAGCTTTGAGTTCAAAATATTCATTTTTAGTCTGTTCCACTAATACCTTCCTTGGCCTTGAGTACATTAACGTCTCCATTAATTTTAACTCTTCGTGGGCTCCCGGATAATGTACCTCCATATCGGGCTTGAGTTGAGCAATGTTTTTCTTTAGGTATTCCGTGATTCCCAGTTGCTGAAGTTCTCTTTCCTTCTCTAATATGTTCCTATATAATGAACTGGCATCTTGGAAGGATAAAAATTCAGTCGATTGGTCCGTGGTTCTGTACTTCGTATTTGACCCTGTGAGTGGTGAATGGTTTTCCCGTTCTAGAAGACTTCTTTGGAGATGTTTTGCATCACTTCCCTCTTTCTCATTCTTTTCTTCTTCCGCTTCCAAATGCTTTGGACCAAAGGACGGACTTCTGTAGACATGAACCATGGGGCTCACGATGTGCGGTTCATAGAGTGATGCAGTGGGTCTTTCAGTGGTGTGATGAGTTGTTTTATGGCCATACATACTATATTGAAGATGTACGGGACTGCTGTCTCTGATCTGCTCGTCTGCTTGTTTCTTTTTGTATCTTCTCCTGCGGTGGAGAACAAGAACCACTATCCCTGCAGCGCAGAACACAATAGTTATGAACACAATCAGCAGTCCTAATATTAAAACAGATAGTGGTACAGCATCCGTAAGCGATCTTAAAATAGTATCGGCTGTAGGAGTGCTGACAATTACATAACTAGTCTGAGTTGGCGGGGATGGGTTATTGACCAAACCTGGGCAAAGAAGTTCACTATTTAATGCTTTTAATTCCTTCTTGGCGAGGTGCTCTGGAGACGTGCAAAGGATGTCATCCGTCACTGTGTTCTTACTTAACTTTTGTATCCATTGCTGCAACCCAACAAGGTCACAGGAGCAATCCCAGGGGTTGTCTTCAAGGTCAATCTGGATCAGTAAATCAAGGTCATCCAAGATATTACTTACAGGGAGATGAGTAAAGTGGTTCATTTTAAGATTTATCCTTGTTAGCGGAACATCTGAAAATATATGTGGTGGTAAAACTTGTAACAGATTGTTATTTAAATACAGGACTCTAAGTTTAGGCATTGGGTTAAAGGTTTCTGGTAATATTTCCTTAATTGCATTATATTCAAGATATAAGTACTCAAGATTGTGAAGACCAAGGAACATGGCTCTACTTAATTTGGTCAGATGGTTACCATTTAAATACAGCTTCTGTAGTCTTGTTAGATTCATAAATGATCCTTCTTCAAGAACCTCAATATGATTGTTTCCCAAATGAAGCATTTCCAGAGTGCCATATTCCACTAGATCAGACTTCATTAATGTATGAATAATATTTCCTGCTAAAATAAGCTTTCTAGGATCTTGTGGAGGAGGTTTTAGATCTGATATACTCTCAATATTGCGTTCTTGACAGTGTATTAGAAGTCCTGATGGGGATAGTACTTTGCAGTTACAAGGAATAGGACAGTAGGGTCCTGGAAGCTGAGTGGATGGCTTTGTAATATACGGTATCAAACCCGGTGCTTTGGTGGGTGGTTTTAAAGGGGATGTGGTCTTGATCAACATGCGGCCATCACTTATTGAAGATGTTACTGCCAGATGTAATGATCCTGAAGGGTCCTCATGTTCTTCATACACTGGTGGAGTGGGGCAAATTGATTCCTTTTTCAGTCGGCTTAGTATGCTTCCTTTGAACACTGGAGGGCTGTTGCACACAACATCCCCAATTATAGACTGTGGGGGCATGTTTTCCAACCAAATTTTCAGCTGCAGTAAGTCACAATTGCAGGCCCACTTGTTGTCCTCCAACTGGAGATCTAATATTCTGCCGATATGTTCTAAAAAACCAACATAAGGCAGCGTCTGCAACTGATTTCCACGAAGATCTAGATGGGTTAAAGGAACAAATCGAAATATGTTTGCAGGAAGACTCTCAATAGCATTGTCATTTAAAATTAACACTTTAAGCCTGTTGAGCTTGCTAAAGGCACTTGGTTCGATCACTGTAATAAAGTTGTTATCTGCTTGTAGGAACTCCAGATTTTCCAGTCCATGGAAGGTGTCCTCTTTAAGAATTTCTAAAGAATTGTGGTTGATATGGAGTTGCTTTAGCAGGTCAAGGCCATTAAATGCACCACTCTCAATATCTGCAATGTTGTTAAATCCAAGGTGTATTGAGACAGCATTCCTAAGCCCAGAAAAGTCATTTGTGTGGAGCATTGTCAAGCCATTATTTAATAAACTTAAGTGGAAAGGTCGTGATGGTGGCACACTTATTTGAGATAGCGTCTTGATACCTTTTTCTTCACAGTTTATTAAAATTGTGCCGTCTTTTTCCTCACAATTGCAAAGAGAATCACAAGAACCTCTGGCCGAGGACCCTGTAGACTGGGACTGTGAAGACATAGAGGCAAGGAGAGATGAATATAAGAGATGAATCCACAGCTTCATGTTGTCATGTGATGGGATCTAATTCTGCAAAATAAAATGCAATAACAATGGCGTTTAGTGGGCAGGAGCAGGGAGGAGAAGAATCTGACATTTTCAAAAAGATAGGTTTTCCTCTACAAAGAAAAACATTGCTTACTGTGAAAATGCAAATACTTTGCTGCATCGACGCTGTCCTTTTACTTTTTCCTAATGTGATGGCAGGTGTGTGTTAATTTACTTTTAACTTACATTGTGTTCAAATTATAAAATGTAAGTGAAGGAGAATTTAAAATATTATATCACCAGTTGTGTTCACATCTGCCAAATGAATTGCATTTCTACAGATGACAAGGGTGTTGGCTAACTGGACCACTGCTTTTTTTGATATAATGCAATGGTGTAAATTTTAGACAACCTTGATGTTTTTTTTTTAACCACAAAGTGCATGAATCTAAGGCCAAAGGATTAAAGAAAAAGATAAATATGTAGGTATTAGGCAAAATCAGAGAACTATAGAGAATTTTAAAATGATAGAAAAAAATGATATTATATATGTATACATGCATTATACATATTCTTGTTCATATTTTTGAACTTGATGTCATAATATAGCATCTAATAATGTGTCTATGCTTTAACCTGCTTTGATTTGGGCTCAATATACTTAATAATTTCATTAGTTATTTTAAAATATTGAGGCAATATGTCTCTGACCATGTAATAAACTGGAACATTATAAAAAGAAGTTTGTTTTAACCATGCTGTCTAGGGTACTTCGTACCAACCTGCTAGTATTAGGTATGTAGGATTAAGAGTGTCCATTCAAATTTCACTTCAGTCACACTTTATATTGAATTTCTAGACTTAGAATATTTTCTGCTACTTTAAATTCTGTTATAAATAAGGTTCATATCATGAAACTAAAGAAGGAAAACTGATCTTTAGCACACATCTCTGGCTATTATAAAGGAATAAACAATGCCTCATATAAACTTCCAGCAAATGACTTCCTAATGAGGTCCTGAAACAGGCTTTAGGGCGCTGAATGTCATCACATAATTAAGCAGTTAATTTCTTTTATTATAAGGCTGAAAGTCACAAACAATGCACTCTGAAACAAACTGCATTATACTCAAATATGTGAGAATATCTCTAATTTTCTAAATAAATAATGATAGTTCTCAATAACAACATCACATATTCTAGCTCCTAAAACATTTAAGATACGCATCTGAAACAGCAATTTTTAATAATGATTCTAACTCTGGAATGACAGTAGTGACAAGGTAAATGCATAACTTGAATTGTATCTAAGTGTATCCCCTTCCTTTCACTATCGTACCTTAAATTTATGTAAACCAACTTGAAAGGTAAACAAACACCACATCTTAAAACTAGTCAACTTCTCAAAATTGTAACTGCTTTAGTTTTTTTCTGGACGGAATGCATATTGTAACTTTGAATCTGATTAAAATTCACAATCAGATAAAACATCCCAGATCCCAATCAGTAAGCCTGAAAATAAACTTTCATTCCAAGAAAATGCATTGTTTTATTGAAAACATATATAGTATGAAGTTTCTGAAAGGTCAAATGTAACCAAAGAAACAAAACAACATAGTGCCTTTCCATACAAAGGAAAAGTTAGCAGACAACATATCCAAAGGAAAATAGTTTAATTTTAAACAACTCTGAGAACTGTGCTTAGAATCAAGGAGTTTGCAGTTGGGGGTTTTAACTTGTGGATTGGCTTCCACAAACACTAAAAGTACTTCTCCATAGATTCCCAAAAAAGAATACTATTCATTTTAGCAAGCATAGCTTCTTTAAAAAAGAGTAAATAACTTCCAGATGAAAATATCTCATGCCTTTTTCATCTTAAATGCATTTTATGCTCTTCAAACTGTCCTAGAAAGCAATATCTAATCATTTCGGAAATACATACAAATGTGAAGAGTGATTCTCTATTGACAATATCTGATTCAATGTTAAGGAGTTCAAAAATCTCCATTCACATGTTTTTAGAAAACACTGTTAAGTCGGGAAATAATAAAAGTAGCATACAAAACACAAAGAATCCTTTAATATTCCGCTTATGTTTGAAGTTCAACAGTGGCATTTGGAAGTGATCTTTATTTCCCAGAAAGCACACATATTTGATGTCCAATAGCAAACTGCATGCTGTAAAAATTATAGTGGCATATTATTTTATTTGTTCTTTCTCTACAGCCAGCTGTTGGACTAAATGTCTGCTGCTCAGAGAAAACAGGCATCTGCTACAGCATTAGTTGTGCCAATGAGCCAGAATGAAACTGGATATCCTTTCATGCAAAGTTATATTTTTCAAAAGGGCAAACATATACATTTCAATCACGTTAGGATAATGAAAAACTAGGCATCGCAAAAGCCTGGAAACATTCATCTTACCTGTAAAGCAGAGACTCTTCCTGACGTTATCTGTAATGCACAGCTGGAAGAGATGTTCAAAGTCAATTCAGTTTCTTTATTAAAAAGAAAACACTAACCACCGTGTACTTTCTTCTCAAATATCACTTTTTGGCAAGTCCCATCACTTTATAAAGTGAAAGCCTCTGGTCAGAGACAAAGTGCTGAGCATCTCATTGAAAATATTTCTAGCAGAGTGCCTGCTAGATTGTCCTGAAGCAGTTGTCCTTTTCTTCCCCAATTAAAATTCGGGGCATACTTCACAGCTATGCTGACTGTTTTTGCATATAGTTAACCATTTGCGAGCTGCCGAACGCAGTAAACAAGGTGTTGGGCAGAGCTGGGACTGATCACTCTCGCTTTCTGAGGTTGTAGATCCAAGCTGCAGCAATGTTCTCTGTCCTCCCTTTCTAGTCTTTCTTGTTAGCTCAGTGTGTTATTAGTCAGATTGCCAAGGGCTGGGAGGTAGGCGTAAATAAAGAGACTTCTTGGCTTTTGACTCAGCCTTTAAGCCCTTCCCCACCAGAGCGCTTTAATCTGCCAGTGTCATTTGACACAGGAGGCAGCTCCACCTTGGGACTGCTCAACTCCTCCTCTTTCTGCAAATGGTCTTTCCACTCCCTTTTCATACCAAATATAGTGCAAGGAAACGTTGATGCAAAATAATGACATGTCATTTTGAATGTCTCAGATTATTTTGTGTTATGTAGGAAGTTAAATAATGCATTAGGTTGCATTTTCATCTGGCACACTACTGTGCTGTTTGCACACACGTGTGCAGAAAAACAGCACACATGCTGCCTGGGGAATAGTGGCTTCAGTTTTATTGTGAAACTGGGCATGAAATAAATTCTAAAAGATTCCCATGAACTGCTTTCTTGCAATATTTGCATTTTCATAGTCACCCTTTTAACATTTTTTAAAAGCCTCATGCCAGTAAGTATAAGTTTTATACTTCATTATTTCTTCCCCTACAGCTAAGATTCAATGATGAGACTAGAAATAAGGTTCTTTTTCAGTTAAGATAATATTTATTTGGAATGGAAATATGATTATTGTAAATTACACTCAAGAATCTTTCTTGCAAATGGTTGACATTCATCAAAACAGCTTACCACTCTCAAAAATATAAAATTACACCTTTTCAGATATAGTAAAACAAGTTAAATGAATACATAGAAATGAAAATACCCTGATTTTTTATGGTACTAGGTCAGAAAGCATATTTTCCCTAAAATGGTTCTATTTAAAAGTTACTCATTTCCTCAACTCTTAAAAGTTTCTGAATCATCACTAATAAAACTCTCAACTGTCAGAGTCCTTATTTCCCCAAATGCCTATGTTTTAAAAAGCATTCCTCCTCACCTGCATTCCAAGTACCGGCACTTTTTCATATCCAAAATGAATATACTAGATGCCATCATTTATTTTAAAACAATCTGTGTTTAGATACATTCTTGTCTATAATTAGAGTCTACCTATACAATATTAGGTCTCATTTCAGGAAAAGCTACTTTTAAGAAAGAGGTTTTATGCAGGTTAAATCATCAAAATGGAAGAAAATTAGATTGGATCATTACCTAATCACAGCTATATGTAGGAACTCTAATCCCTAAAGTTTTCATATCCTTAGTGTGGAATAGTTGTTTTAAAATTAAGGATTTTGATGTAATTATTAACATTCCATCTTTCCTTTTTATATTATATTCTCTCAGTCATTAAGATCCTCATTTATTTTAAAAACATTGTGTGCTCTAAGATGAAATAGAGATTATAATACAGATGAAGAAGTGGGGAAAGAGAAGAAAAATGAGGAATAAGAAAATAAAGGGATTAAGAAATAATAGAGGCAAGGAATCAATCTCAGGCACAATTTGCTGCCAGCTGATGACCATGTCAACTAAAATCAACCTATTAATGTAGGTAAATAGTGACAAAATTGAATCAATTGGGAGAAAAAGGAACTAGAATAATCCCTTCCAACACCATAGATATAATTCTTCAAAGGTATTTCTTTTGGTTGAGGAGGCAAAATCACAGGAGAAATATTTTTGAAGTATAGTTTGTGGAGGAATGTTGTTCAAAGAGACATGTGGGACAAAAGGAACTACACTCCTTACAGATTTATGCAAGTTCTCTCATTTTTTTCCTATTGGAACATGTGTCTATATTATCCATAATTTACACCTAGCAGATATTTGAAGTTATTTATCTTGAGTCCCTTGCTTACATATTGCATATTATCTCTTTTGTGCATAATTACTAATTAATTACTCAATAGTAAGAAGAGAAGTGACAAGCCATTTATTTTTATTTTTTAAAATATATTTTATTGGTTTTTTACAGAGAGGAAGGGAGAGAGATAGAGAGTTAGAAACATCGATGAGAGAGAAACATCGATTAGCTGCCTCCTGCACACTTCCTACTGGGGATGTGCCCACAACCAAGGTACGTGCCCTTGATCAGAATCGAACCTGGGACCTTTCAGTACGCAGGCCACTGAGCCAAACCGGCTAGGGCAAGCCATTTCTTTTTATTGTTTACCTTTTCTGAAAGTTCTGGGTAGGAACATAAAAAATGGATATGTGCAGAATTGTTATTTGAGGAGCCTTCTGTAACTTAACTCGAAGGAGTAATGTTGATAATGAATTACTCAGCATTATCTCAAACTTAGTAAAATATATAACTTAGCACATTCAAAATAATTATGACTACAGGACTGTACTCTATGTTTGGTTAGGTGCAATTCCTTGTTGTTTCACTAAATCATCATGCCACTATTCTTTCAAAACGCTTATGGCAGAATGTTAAACTGGATGGATAACGTTTATTTTTACATTGTCTTTCATTTCCAATTATTACATTAAAAAGCACCTTCCCTTTGTCGCTTCCTCAAAGTTTTAATAATAAATTTATCAAGTAATCATAACAAAATACTACTTTCCACATAATTTACCCCCAGCGACTCCATCTTTTAAGGTGTTAAAAAGTAATTATTTTTAACCACATCCTCTAAACTATGTGTTATTGTGACTTTTAACTGTTTTTTAGAATGTGCACCTTTAAGGGGAAACATAATAGTCTCTAATTACATTGAAGAACACCAAGTGGTCAGAAGAAATAACCCATCTCTGTTAGTCATGTCCGAGCAGCAGCATATGTAGGGCAGCACAGAGCATTCTGCATGGGGGCTAGGAGACTGTCTTCCCTTCCCTGCTTACATAGATGGGGGAGGCGGTCATTTTACACATCCAATGACAATAAAGGCCGGATGGAATAATGTTTTATGACATTTGTTGGACAAAGCCTATGGGACAAACAGTACAAAAAGACCAAGACTAAGCACTGGACAGAGGAAAGAAAAAAAATTAAACAACGAAAAGAGATTTATTCATTCTGTATAGAGCTAGTTCTACCTCAGAGCATCTGCCCACATTTAAGAGGTAAAGTGAAGACATATGTCAGATTGGTTTTGACTTAAGAATCTGGAAGGCTTGAAGAGAGAAGCCTTTGCACCCTCTGTGGTGTAGACTGAGGGATATTTAAATACTCTGAAGATGGAAAGTATAACAGGATGACCTTTTGGTGGGTAATAATTCTATAGGTGGATTTTAAATATTCACCAGTGACTTTATTCTTTGAAAAAGTCATTGAAACACAGAAATAATCCTAAATCAATGTCACTTTTTAGGTATTTATATAATCATTTAAAAGAAATACTCAACACATATCACTGGGAAATAACTATTACTGTGGGCTCTGTCTGCTCCATATTATTAGGGAATTAGCTGAAACTCATGATAATGCCATTAAATTGAATATAACAGATATCTGCAAAGCATGTCTAAATTTACAGTTATAGAGGAATCTTGTGTACTAATTTTTTAAACATTATTATAGGCATTTTTCCTTTCTAATTTCAAAATAAAAGTTGTCTTTAAAATTGTATATACTTTTAAATAAGTATACCTGTTTCATTATAAAACTCTAAAAGCAGTTCAAAAGACATCAGAAAAGTAAAATTCACTCACAATTCCCTAGCTTAAATTCAACTCAAGTATTTATTTTCTATTCCAATGCTGCCTATTGTATACAAAAATAATAGATCTTATAAAATAATTGTTAATCTTTGAAAAATAATGGGGTAAAATCTGATTGAAATACGTCATTTGATTTCTATAAATCACATTCATAGGAAATGGTAACAAAACAATGTTACCTTTTATCTATCACAATGCCATTCTCTACAGTAAACTTTAATAATTTTATCCTCAAATCTGGAATGTAGGGTTCTCATTCACTGGGAAAGAAGCCTAAAACCCTATGTTGGCATTTCTTTCTTTCTTTCTTCCTTCCTTTCTTTCTTTCTTTCTTTCTTTCTTTCTTTCTTTCTTTCTTTCTTTCTTTCTTTCTTTCTTTCTTTCTTCCTTCCTTCCTTCCTTCCTTCCTTCCTTCCTTCCTTCCTTCCTTCCTTCCTTCCTTCCTTCCTTCCTTTCTTTCTTTCTTTCTTTCTTTCTTTCTTTCTTTTCTTGGAGGGGGGGGGGTTCTGTTAGAGTAAGATCGCAATCATTATGAATAACTTGACTTCTGACAATAACATGCAATTTACTAAAGGACAATTACCTGTGTATGTGGAAGAACAGAAGATATTCCAATGGTTTAGCAATAACATCTCTGTATCTGAGAACATTTGCACATGTTCATCATGAATAATGACTTTCAGTGAAAAGTTTATGCATTTTAAAAAGACTTTATTGGCAAATATAGTATTTTATATAGTCACACGTGAATAGGTGTTTAGGAAACTTGCCTTTCACATTGAACTTCAATAAAAAGGTTAATGCATTATTTGAATCTTATGGTTTCCTTCATACTCAATTTGATCTCAGATCAAAGGTATAAAACTAATAATGGAATTGCCTTATTCTGAAAGAGGTCTTACAATAAAACTTCCTCTTTTAATTTGAAATCTGTTGACACAAAGAAACTCTCTAATACCATTGTTTAACCTGGCAAAACCTAAAACAAAACAAAAACTCTCTCCTTGAAGCTTGGATTATTAGCTGTCTGTCTTCATATAAAGTATATTTGAGATTTCATAGAATCCCCTACTTCAAATGGATGCCTAAGAAAACCATTTTTTTAAAAAAAGCCTACAAAATGTTGATGAATATTTTCATAGTGAATAATGAACAGTGTGCAAGAAAACAAAGTGCAGTGGAATAATGTCAGACCGTGAGTTATTTTGATTGTAAAGACTCCTTGAGCGAAGGCTAGTATATATTTTTGTATTTTCCCCCCATAGTACTACAGAATGAGTTCCACATAGAAAACAGTCAAATAAATAGTCATTCAAGATAAATTGTTTCTTTGTGTGTCCTCAGCATGGTATAACCTCAGGACATTTTCTTACTAGTTCTTAGGAATGTATAGAGAGGAACACTTTTTAAAAAATTGTATCCATATAACAAAAAACATAATGTTAAAGACCAATATTGAAAACTGAAAATTAATTATTGATCCCCTGGATCTTTCCAAATCTATAATAATAAAAACGTAATATGCCAATTAGACCAGACGGCTGAACGACCTTCCAGACGACTTTCTGGATAAAGCTAGGGCTGCAAGGGCTGAGGCAAGCCGCAGCTGCGAGGGCCAAGCCTCCTGCACGAATTTTGTACATCGGGTCTCTAGTGTTGTTATAAAGAGTTATTAATGGACACAGCCAATAGAGTGATGAAGGCTTGGAGTGGAGGGTGGGGGTGGGCTAGAAGCAGTCAATGGGGGAAAAGAGGGACATATGTAATACTTTCAACAACAAAGATTTAAAGATAAAAATAAATAAAAATTTATTATAATGCAATCTGTGTGACTAAATATTTTGTATTCAGATAATTAACAATAATGATAACTAAATACCACTAATCAAATAGGCATAATAGACTATCAGCTTGGTGGCTCACCTGCAGATTTTAAAACCTTATGCCTTTCTATTGCCAATCACAGTTCAGACATTATTGTCTTTCTGTGTCACTAAGGATGCAAACTTTTTAAATACCTTTAATATTATAATTAGTATATTGAAACATTTTTATTTTTTATTTTGTTTTTTCTGGGGTTTTTTTGTTGTTGTTAATCTCACCTAAGGATATTTTTTCCATTGATTTTTATAGAGAGTGGAAGGGAGGGGGAGAAACAGAGAGAAACATCAATGTGAGAGAGACATGTCAATTGGTTGCCTCCCCCACATACCCCCACTGGAGCCAGGGATTGAGCCTGCAAACGAGGTAGATGTCCTTAACCAGAATCAAACCCATGACTCTTCAGTTCATGGGCCAATGCTCAAACCATTGAGCAAACCAGCTAGGGCTATTTAACCATTTTGTTAAAACATTGCAGTTGGTGTATTATTTTAACAAGATAAAGTTGGAAATATCATGACCATAAATATCATATGTGTGTGTATATATATATATACACACACACACACACACACACTAGAGGCCCAGTGCATGAATTCATGCATGGATGGGTTCAGTCCGGCCCACCCCAATTGGGGCCAATTGGGCCAGGCTGGCCAGGGGGAGGGGCCACAGGTGGTTGGCCAGGCTGCTCCACCCCTGATCAGGGTGTGGGGATGATCAGGGGCAGGGCCGGCCATGGGGAGGGACCGCGGGCAGTTGGCAGGCCGGCCCCATCCCCTGGTTGAACTCCAGGTCAAGGGGACAATTTGCATATTAGACTTTTATTATATAGGATATGTAATTATTCTTTAAGATTATCCATATGGAGAACATCTACACACAGTTAAATAAAAGTACTAACTTTTTCAATCTAAAACTGATTAGTTGGCAAGGAAATTTAAGTACCAAACTTTACATTCAATTGGATAGAAATAAAAGCATTTGATACCACTGAATTTATGTTATGTAAAGAAAGAAAATAACTGGCAAGGTACACATGCTTGTTGAGAAATGTAAGTGAACTGTTCAACAGAAGACTAAGTTATGTTTCATTTTTTAAATTGATAACAATGAAATTAATTTTAAAAGACATGCATTGAACTATATTACTGTCAGCACAGTATTATTAATATTAACCAAGAAAGTGAATAAATCATTAGTGACTAATTTCACTAATGCTGGCTTTTTTTGGTAACAGAAATTTTACTAAAAATCTCCACCACCCCTACTCCCCAAAAAAAGGAAATACTACATTCTGGTATATAACATTTTTTAAAGTATTATGTAACTTAGAGAGTGAACTTTTCAATTATAAATAATTCACTCATGTACCCAAAGAAAACTATTTCTTACAAATTAATTTATATAAAATATGCAAAACTTTATTTATACCATACCTATACACCTACTTGAAAATAGATATGGATGCTTTTGTGACATAACCATCCATTTGAAGATTTTACTGTGTACATTTTACCTATATTATTCTCCAATATCTCTCCTGGGATAATTGGGCTTTGTATGGCATATTTTAAAAGTGTATATATCCTATATAATACTACTTTGTATATTGTGTGTTTAAGAAATAAGGCAATACAATCTATAATGATATATAATAAGACCATTGATATAGAAGTAATAAATACTAATGAAATAACACAAAAAATTCTACCAAAAACTAACATCTAATGATGAAATGACTGTAATATCATTCCTGCTTAAATGGAGATATCTTTTGTTATTATTTTGGGGTAGAGGTGGAGAAAGGGAAGTCTGCAGGAGGAAATATCAAATTAAGAATTTACCAGATCAGATTTTTCTGGGCAATAAAAAATAAAATTAAATCCTCATAAAACATTTGAACTAAGAAGCACTTGCAATTTCTTTACCCTCAAACAGTATTAAGTTTGAAGTCACATGACTACAGTAAAACAAATACTCCTCTAAACATTTTGCATCCTTTTCTTTGACTAATTATAATCAAGTGGACATTGCTAACAAATATTTTCTCATTTTTACTTGTAACTCAAACATACTGAATCTAGGAAACAGTGACTTTTAGATATGTCACAGTTTTAAACAATTATTCAGCAGTAAAACAATTTTTAAAACATAGATTATCTATCCTAAAATATGAAGTAATTCAAAATTGCACTTACCTGCTCTTCCTTCCTATACATAGACACACAGACTTTTCAAAAATATTACAAATCTTTGCTACTAGTAGAAATCATTGCTTAATAATCCACGATTTGGGGGTAAGAAAAATGGAAATAAGACTTTTCAATCTAAAGTTAACCTTGAATATTAGTATAATGTTAATATATGAATCATTCTTAAAACCGCCCTTCGTTTCAGGCTTTTTCACTCTTTTAGCACCCTCTAGTGGATGTTAAATCTCCACAACTGAAATAGCTGGGGCCTTTGAGAACTGTCCAAATTTTGTTCTAAATATGTAGATTCTGTGTGCAGTTGTTCTATCACTGGCCCACAATTATTAATATGGTCTGTTAAAAGTTTATTTTAAGGAGAAACTAACCAAATTTGAGCATGATTATAAGCAAAGTATTACAAATTATTTTATTTTAAGAACAACACAATCTCCATTATTATTATCCATAATATTCTTGCAAAGGATTATAAAGTTTTTCAAATTAAAAAAGAGCATTCTGAAGTTATTCATTAGAGTCCAACTAGCTTATTTTTTAATATTTTACCTTATATGTTTATTTAATAATAATAATAATAATAATAATAATAATAATAATAATAAATAACATGTAACTGTGACCACCCCCCATGTTTACAACTACTATAATCACTCTATACTTAGTAACACATTTATTTTTGGAACAAACCTATGAAGTAACAACTGTTACAATCAGAGAATTGGAGCATAAATATAATATTGTATATCCAATGTTATGTAACTAATAAAAGCAGAGTTTAGATTTTAACTGATTCATTTAACTCTGGCATCAGAATTTGTTTATTCACAGACATTGCCATTTGGAACAAATATTTTAATAATTGGATGCAATTTATAATAATATCAGGTTTTAGTTTTATATATAAGAGGAATAAATTTTAAAATAACATTTGGTTGTCTTTTTGAATAAAAATGTACTTTTTAAAACATTTTATTCAACGTGTAACCATTAAAGAAAATTATGGACAAATCATTGCATTAGTTAAAAACACAGAAATAAATTCTTTATATTTATACACACATATATTTACATATGGGTCGTGCACATTTAGATACAGGTTTCCCCCACTATCTGAAAGTACAGCTTCCTAGGAAACCATTCATAAGCCAAATGGTGTAAAGCGAAAAAGCAATTACCTTTATCTATATGGAAAAATGTTTGAGCATCGCCAAAACAAGCAAAACAAAAATCTCTATTAGGATCTTCTAATACCTTAGGGCACATCTTGCTAATGGATGCACAAAATGAATTGCGATGAAGCACAGGTGCTCACGGGCCGAGTTCAAAGCTTTGGTGCTTGATGCGGAGACCCTGAGTGCAGTTCCAGGGAAGGAGCTTGGCAGTGTGCACCCTCACCGCTGGGGGTGCACACTGCCTCGATAAAGGCTCGCTGCAAAACAAACACCAGTGCCCTTCCTTTGAGCTAGAAAGGGTACAACTATCTAATACGTTTTAAGTAAATATACGTGAAAATACATCACCCGTTTGCTGTGATTTTGTGTTACAAGTTAGTAATGTTTTAATATATAAGACATCTATAATAATAATAATAAAAGTGTAATATGCTAATTAGACTGAATGCCCTTCCAGACGAAGCCGGGGCTGTGAGGAATACCCGGTCCCAGGTGCCAGAGGGAAGCCGGTGCCAGCAGCTCAGGGAAGGAAGGCCTACTCTTACACGGATTTCGTGCATCGGGCCTCTAGTTTGAAATAAATGAGTAACATAAAAATGTTACCTTTAGCTTTATAATTAAAATATGCATCCTGCCGAAACCGGTTTGGCTCAGTGGATAGAGCATCGGCCTGCGGACTGAAGGGTCCCAGGTTCGATTCCGGTCAGGGGCATGTGCCTTGGTTGCAGGCACATCCCCAGTGGGGGGTGTGCAGGAGGCGGCTGGTCGATGTTTCTCTCTCATCGATGTTTCTAACTCTCTATCTCTCTCCTTTCCTCTCTGTAAAAACTCAATAAAAAATATATTTTAAAAAAAATATGCATCCTTACAAATGATAATGCATATATTCAGAAACAAACCCACCATCATCTTCCAGAAGACCGCTTTTTATCTTATGTTCCTGTGTTGTCACTGATAATCAGGTTATCTCCCCAGTAACTTGAATCTCAATCCTTAGGACCTCTCTGTTTTGAATAACTACAATGTTCAATTGTTTCCAAATCCTACATTTTTCACCTAAATATTTATTCTTTGTCCATTGGTTTTGTATTGTACCAGCATTGTCTATTGAGTAGGCTTTATATTTCTACTTGTATATCCTCACTATTATATTTCTGTATCAATTTTTTTCCACTAATAGATGCTACACATTGCTACAGTTTTTATGTTCTGAGCCTATTTCTCTACCATTCACACATTGGCAATGGAAGAATTGAATTCTTCTTCTTTTTTAAGCTTTGACTCTCCTAATTGCTCAGAAACAGACTTTTTTCTACTTATCTCTCTGTTTCCTTCAATCTCCTTTTTCCCATTCATGAAAATACTCCCCTACTATCTAGGCGTTAAATACCAACAACTCTATAAAGGACATATTATTGTTATCTTCATTTTACAGATGAGGAAAGTGAAAATTCAGAAAAATGACTTGCTATAGGTTACACAGCTAGTAAATAATAGAACAGAGACAGACATTCAGGTTTGGATCAGTGTAAAATATCATGCTTTACTGCACCAACGAGTTCTAATGACATAAAATTCTTAAGGTCTGCGGCATCTAAGAAATACAGCAAATGGCATATACCACAATGTAATACATTGATTTTCAGTTTTTATAAGACATCTTGTTAATTGTAACTCATATGCTGAAAAAAAAAGACTTTTTATAAAATACTTGTATAAAAAGTGTTTTTTAAGAAAATGAAGTTTAAAATCAAGTGTCTAACAATAAATCATTCTGCAAAAAAAAGTGCACTGAAAAATAATTTCTAGTTCAATATCTCCCCCTGCTGTTAGAAAACATTAATGAAAATTGTTTATATATAAATGTTTACTTAGACAATGCATTTAAAACATTAAAACACATTAAAAATTTTTACAATCTTTCCTCTTGTGTTTTAAGATTGTTAACCCTATATTAATTTTAAGAAAACATTTTATTTTCTGGAAAAGTATAAAAATAATAAATTATCTATAAAACGTATAGTGAATAACACATGATTAATTTCCTCCTCTAAAATTTTATTTCTACTATATAGTTGTTTCAGTTATTCATTCTACATAGTGAATATTACAAATGAAAGAGTACATGCAAACTTTTTCTATGTTACCCTAAATAATGAACATTTATATGACTTATTAATTGTCAATGTAATATTGACTATTTTTTACTGTTATAAAATTTAAATATAAGAAAAATACACTTCTAATCTCACAGATTTCAGGGTAAAACAACACTGTAACTAAATATATAATCTTGCAAGAGCCTCATTTCACTGGAGTCCTGGATGAGCAGGCTATTGGTAAAAGGTAGAAGCCACTAGTGCTTTATTTCTTTGTGGCATTTGCCTCTAACCTATATTTAAATGGCAGTGTCAATATTTTTATTCTCCTTGACTGCTAAGCATGTTTCAGGTTTCCTTCTCATAAAACATGCCATGTTTTATTTCACCTCAATTTGAAAATGATATGATTAAATGGTAGCCTCTTCCAGAAAAGAAAATATTATGGAAAGTGTTTCCTTTCTTGTAGAGAAGTTATGAGAGGAGAAAAATAAAACAAAAGAATAAGAAATTAAGATACAGATATCCGCTGCCTAACCCCTCTTCTTAACACGTGTCTTAACTATGACGAGGGTTATAAGATTTCCAAATAGGTACTAAGTCGTGGAGAATGAACTTTTCAATTATAAATAATTCACTCATGTACCAACTTATTGCAAAGTGATGTGCTTCTCTGGATGTGATCTGGAAGAGGTCACAAGTTTTTAGGACTTACATCTTTACATGGAACTATGTCATGGCTGAGGGAGGGTAATAGGTATATGAGTCTGAGTAAATGCTCATGTCTGCCCACTTGCTTATGATTTTCAAGAGATGCTGAAGTTCTCATATGCCCTTAGGAGTTAATTCATATATGTTTGAAGGTAGCCATGAGCTATCAGTGCCATGATATAAATTTGTACACGTATTTGTTATCTGAAAAGAGAAACTTTCATTACTGTTACCCTTGAATTTAGCTAGTCACATACACTTTTCTAAGTTAAATTGGTATTGTAATCAAATTATAAAATTTGTTTTGGTGCCCTGGCTGGTTTGGCTCAGTGGATACAGCATTGGCCTGTGCACTGAATATTATCTACACTAATAAAAGAGAAACATAGTAATTGGGGTGTGACCACTACCCTTCCCATTGGCTAATCAGGGGGATATGCAAATTAACTGTCAGCCAAGATGGCGGCCGGCAGCCAGGCAGCTGAGAACAGGAGGCTTGGTTGCCCCAGCGATGAGGAAGCCAAGGTTCCCAGTCTGCAGCTGTGGGGCTCTGAGCTCCTGAAGCAACAACTCCAAAAGATACAATGTTTCAATTATAGAAGCTAAAAGATGGCGGTTAATTTGCATACTCAGGCTCCAAGCGGAGAAGCCAAACAGCCCTGAAGCGGCAGGGCAGAGAGGCCTCAGGGACCCGGGATCAGCAGAGCCGACAGGCCTCCCACCCGGGATCAGCGGAGCAGAGAGGCCTCCTGGCCCTGATTATCAGCGGAGCCAAGAGGCCTTCCGGCCCCGCGATCGGCAGAGCCGAGAGACGTCCCAGCCCCGGTTATCAGCAGAGCCGAGAGGCCTCCCGCCCGGGATCAGCAGAGCCGAGAGGGGTCCTGGCCCCGGGATCAGCAGAGCAAGGAGACCTCCCAGCTCCTGGATCAGGGTGACAGGGGGCAGCGACCAAACCCCTGATCGCCCTGCAGCTCTGTGTGTGGCAGGGGGCAGTGCCACAACCACTCTATCAGCCCTGCTCTGTTCCTGACAAGGAGGAGCTCCTCAACCCCCTGATGGGCCCTGCTCTATGACTGATAGGGGGCAGTGCCCCAACCCCCTGATCGGCCCTGCTCTGTGCATGACAGGGGGTGGCGCTGCAACCTCCCCATCGACCCTGCCTTGAGTGTGACAGGGGGCGGTGCCCCAACCCCCCAATCGGCCCTACCCTGAGCGTGACTGAAGGTGGCATCGCAGCCTCCCGATCAGCCCTACTCTGTGCATGACAAGGGGTGGTGCTCCAACTCCCCAATCGGCCCTGCTCTGAGCCCAACCAGGGGCTGCACCTAGGGATTGGGCCTGCCCTCTGCCACCCAGGAGCAGGCCTAAGCCAGCAGGTCGTTATCTCCCGAGGAGTCCCAGACTGCGAGAGAGCACAGGCTGGGCTGAGGGACCCCCCCTCACCCCCCCCCCAAGTGCACAAATTTTTGTGCACCGGGCCTCTAGTAAGTTATATTAGGATGATTTCAGTCAAGGGCACATGCCCAGGTTGCAGGCTCGATCCCCCAGTAGGGGGTGTGCAGGAGGCAGCCGGTCAATGATTCTCTCTCATCATTGATGTTTTTATCTCCCCTGCTCCCTTCCTCTCTGAAATCAATAAAAATATATTTTAAAAAAACTGTGTTGGCAATAAGTTTAACATTATAAAATTAAGTTTGGGAATATATTGAATCTGTTTTACATCCTGGAATATGGTATATGTTTTCATGTATTCTTATGATTTACAAAATTATTCATTAGAGTAGTATAATTATATTTAAATATATTTAAGTATGTTCTACTATTTAGTATTTTTACTGATTATTTCTGTAATAATGGAAAAATAATGTTTATTTTTAAGTGTTTTATCTTTAGATTACTAAGCTCCTTTTACAGCTCCAGTTTAAGTAATATTTTCAGTTTATCTTTATAATTTTATTTCTTTTCCAAATGTTTCTATTTATAAAACTAAGCTCAGCCTTGAGGTAGCTTATAGAATATTTCAAACAAGTGCAAGGCAATGCAAAAAGATGTAATTATATTCCTTTGAAGTTACATACGGACTAAAATATAATACTTGAAATGAAATTAATTATTTAATTTTATAACCATAATTTTTGACCAACTAACTATTAATCAACTTTCTTCTATGTACCCTTTAACATCTCTAAAAACAAGTGATATTAAAGCATTGAAATTATTAGGTAAATACTAACAGATCGAATATTTTCTTTAAAAGGTAACTGTAGAACAGACATATGCAATATCAGCAGTAATGGGAAAGATCAAAGATGTATTTAGTACTCTGACCTACACCTATACCAAACAGTCAATTTAGTTTATATAAGGGGAAAGAGATTGTCACATAACAACTTGTCCATCTGTTTCTTTATTTAATTGAGAGTTTCATTCAGAACCCTCAGATAGATAAATCTGAGTAATTCTAAGTAATTCTAGCTTAAAGGCTTATTCCTTCACTTGAATGAACTTATCCATAAGGCAATGGTATTAAAAGCTTTTTAGGTTAAAAAATTTTTCGTTGGCAAGCTAAGTGATGTCTAAATTAGCATCATCTCTGAACTATTTTGCTATTGCAAATGAGAGTGAGAAATAAACCTAAACGCTTTTTGTCTAAATATTTAAGAATATTGCAAAGTAAAACTATGTAATATTGTTTCAGTCAGTTTAAAAATATTTCAGCGTGCAACATCTCATCACAACCTGAAGTCTAGATGAAAACACATAATGAGTCAAGCTATGAAAAGTGCATGGTGCCCAGCTGGCGTGGCTCACTGGTTGAGTGTCCACCTATGAACCAGGAGGTCATGGTTCCATTCCCAGTCAGGGCACATGCCCAGGTTTCAGGCTTGGTCCCCAGTGGGAGGCGTGCAGGGGACAGCCGATTAATGACTCCCTCTATTTCCCTCCTTCTCTCTTTCTTCCTCTCTGAAATTAATAACATGCAGGCTTGGTCCCCATTGGGAGGCCAATGCAGTGCGGGGTCCCTCAGCCCGGCCTGTGCTCTCTTGCAGTCTGGGAGACCTCGGGGAATGTCCAACTGAAGGCTTAGGGGAGCAGGTCTAAGCTGTCAGTTGGACAACCTTAGCGCTGCTGGGGAGGCAGGAGAGGTTCCTGCTACTGCCGCTGCACTCGCCAGCCATGAGCCTGGCTTCTGGCACACTGACCACCAGGGGGCAGCTCCTGTGTTGTGTGTTTGCCCCCTGGTGGTCAGTGAGTGTCATAGTGACTGGTCATTCCGCCATTCAGTTGATTTGCATATTAGGCTTTTATTATCTATATATATATATATATAGAAAGAGCCAGGGGCTGGCACATCCAAAAAAACCAAACGGATGACTGAACAGGCTGAGTGGGGCAACCAGGCCAGCACAGGAGTTAGTGAGGAACGACCAAACAACTGAGCAGCAGGCTGCATGGGGTGACCAGGACAGCAGAGGGGGCCAGTTAGGGGTGACCAGGCCAGAAAGGGGGACAGTTGGAGGTGACCAAGTTGGCAGGGGGGCAGTTGGGGGTAACCAGACTAGCAGGGGGGGGGGCAGTTAGGGGCAATCAGATCGGCAGGCAGAGGCGGTTAGGAGTGATCAGACTGGCAAAGGGCCAGTTAGGGGCGCTCTAGCAGGCAGGCAGGTGATCAGTTAGGAGCCAGTGGTCATGGATTGTGAGAGGGATGTCCAACTAAACCTGCAGTCTGACATCCCCCAAAGGGTCCTGGATTGGAGAGGGTACAGGCTGGGCTGATGGGAACCCCCCCCCCCCCGCATGAATTTCATGCACTGGGCCTCTAGTATAGGATATAATAAAATCCTAAGCAACAGTTACAGCAGAACGACCAGAATGACCGATTGCTATGATGCGCACTGACCACCAGGGGGCAGACGTTCAATACAGGAGCTACCCCCTGGTGGTCAGTGTACTCCCACAGGGGGAGCGCCACTCAGCCAGAAGCTGGGCTCACGGCTGACAAGTGCAGCTGCCACAGCGGGAGCCTCTCCCGACTTTACAGCAGCGCTACCAAGCAGCGGCAGCAGGTGCAGCGGGCTGGGATAAGTGCAAGCGGCGCAGCGCCCTGCCCCAATTCAGGCTCCTCCCTGGCTGCCTGCCACTTGGCACACTGCTACATCCCCTGAGGGGTCCTGGACTGCAAGAGGGCGTAGGCCAGGCTGAGGGACCCCCCACACACACACACATACCAGTGCACAAATTTTGTGAATTGGGCCTCTAGTATATATATAGGCTTTAGCAGGTTTGACTCAGTGGATAGAGCATCAGCCCATATACTGAAGAGTCCCGGGTTCAATTCTGGTCAAGGGAACATACCTTGGTTGCAGGCTCAATCCCCACCCCTGGTTGGGGTGAGTGTGAGACGCAATCAATTGATGTATCTCTCTCACATTGATGTGCTTCTGTCTTTGTCTTTCCCCCCTCTCTAAAAAGTCAATGAAAAAATATCCTCAGGTGAGGATTAATATATATATATTAAGTACATGGTAAATTTTTAATAATAGAGATAAGTAAAAAGAATTTTAGCAATAGAAGTGTATATAGAAGGTTTTTACTCGTACGTTGACTCTGGAACATTAAGCCTTTCTCCTCTGCCACCCCATCCACACATGCTCTACTGCTTTCTGACTCATGGAAATCCGGATCAGTTCTAGTGAAGAGAGGTCAGTGGCATGGGAAGCATGGCTTTACTGACTCTAAGGAGCTGACAGTCCTCTGGCATTGGCAGATTCTTAAAGCTGACCCTTTAACTTCAGGTGCCAATTATAAATTGTTCTGTGGTCTTTTCTGCTACTGCTTTACTACATTGTCAACCCTGAGAGGACCCCATATGAAGGCCCTGCTTCCAGAGTAGATATGAGAGTGTTCTAGACAGTGTGGGAAGATTTAACCAAACCTTTGAAGACCAACAGTTTTCCAATGTCTCGAGTGATTGCAAATGAGACTCCAATTTCTGGGTCAGTGTTTTGATGATGGACACCTAGGATAACATATGTTACAAGGGAAGCTTGGGTGTTTCATGTTTAGGACCTTGTGTGGCAGTTGTAAAGCTACTACCTTGGTGGACTTTTGTTTATAGTCTTGTGGTCTTTTCAGAGTGAAAAGGCAATTCAAAGAGAAGTTTAGTAGACTGATTACTCACATAAAGGAGGATAGAGGTGAGTAGTAGGAGTTATGTCAGTCTTATAGTCTTTCATTGTAGGTACCTCCTATGTCTAATTTTTTATTATGCTTTTTCAATGAATTTTTTCAATGAATCTATTTTGGAACCTTGAAGCATTTTGGAAACTTCTTCATGTCAATTAAAACAGGTTTCCCAGTGTGTTTATTTGAATTGGGGCCCCTTGCTCATGTTAATGAATGATGTCATCATCTTAAATGAATGATGTCATCTAGCTGGGACATTTCCATATGGCCATTGTAACAGCGTACATCAGAAATTCGGATAGAAAATGAGGTACATAGGTGCTTAGTGATATTTAGTCCATTTTTTTTTATACTTTGTAGTTAGGATTTACATAAAAGGAATTAAAGTTTTCTGGTTCTAGTCATTAAAATATGACTATTGAAGAATGTTTTGATTTTCATTTTTGGTGGAGAAAATGAATGCCTATGTGAGGATGGACGAAATATGTGTACTATGACTGGAAAGAAGTGATGAAGACAATTAAGAGTCATATGACGCGCTAAGTGCTTATAACCTCATGATTGCTTTAAGAATTTGGTTTTATTTGGAGGGAATGTTAATTTTTGACCTCTGTGGATATAAGCATCATGGGAAAAACAGAAGAACCTATTTTCAAGGACAGCTTCATTTTCAAAAACAAAGCTTTGAGCTATTAGTTTACAGGTAGTACTGATTTATTTGCATATTTGCCAATATACGACAAAATGTAAGTCAGAAGAGGAAAATACCCATTTTTCAACAGTATATAGCAATGCTCTAGACTAGAGCTTAGATAGCAAAGAAATATTCAGCATGAAAAGAAGCACAACCCTGATTATGATGAGGTTACCTCAAAGTAATATAGTAGGCAATGAAAATGAGAAGCCACAAAAGAAGATAAAAAACAGGCTCAATGACTAACACTATTACATTGAGTAGAAACAAAGAGAGACATAATGGGAATACTGCAGTGGCCTGGGAAGTGAATAAATGAAACTAGGTGACTTATCTTAATACACAGGTTAGTAAAATTTAAGAATATTTAGATAGCTGTATATATCTTTGGGTTTTAGAAATTTTTAATAATAGGTCTTTATTTGCTAGTTATTATATTACTAAATAGGCCAAAATAAAGATGTCTGTTTTACTTCAACCATCTAATTATCGGTATTGCATTTTGTCTAACTAACTTAAATGTTTGCCCAGAATGTTATGCTAATTTGGGGAAATGTATACATATGTAAATGAACAAAATACTTAAAGTACACATATTTGGGTTTTAACATGGCAAGTTTCATTTATATGAAAATTAATTTTGGGGGATCATTCCAAATGGGTTTAACAAGGCTTTGTTCTATTATGTTAATTAATATTTATTGATGAATAAATGTTCTTATTTAAAATATTTGAAGAGCTGTAATTTTATAACATTAACTTTACAAATAGTTTAGAAAGACATTTTGCATAACAAGTGATATGTCCTTTGAGGCACTAAATAAACAGGCAATAGGTTATTTTTATTTTAAATATAAAAATTATTCTAAACTCAGTGAGCATAAATGAATTTTTTGTAATTATATAATTTAGTAGTAAAAATTGTATATATTTTGTGCAATCGTTTTTGTCGAAAATAATTTAACTTAATTATTTCAGTAACATGTGTTATATATTATTTTATGAGCTTAATAATGTTAAATTCATAAATACATCACATATAATAGCAATGTTAAACTGAGTTCAATAATTTATTAATTAAACGTTTTGGGGGTTTTCTCATGTCATAATACTGCAAGTGCTGCCATCTGCTGTAAAAGAGCTCTCATAGACATGGCATAGCAAGGGAATAGATGGTTCTATATTTGATTAAAGAGAATATTGTGTAGGAATTCCAAATCACATTGAACATCTAAGCCCTGATGGAACTAGAGGTAATTATCAGTTTCTACTCAACCTTCAATATTGAACTGTGGCTTTTGAAAAGTTAAAGAACAGCCTCAGTTTTTTTATAACATCAAGTTCAGGACAGGTGTTTTATGACTATGCCCGTTGTCACTAATTTTGCTTGTTTCACAGACTACAGAAATTGAAAATATTACTTTGAAGATATGTCCCCAGTTGAAAAATTGCATTCATCTAAAATACACAAATTGCAAGGTACATATGTGTGTGTGTCTCTGCATGTGTGTGTGTGTACCATGAAAAAGAAATAGATCTATCAGAATAAAATTTTAGGTCCCTAACAAACTACAGGTATGTACAAATATTCTTAAATTTTAAAGTTATTATAATGAGAATTGCATGGAAATATGTCTGGCATAAATTGTGGCTTTTATGTTCATATTTTAAAATATTAACTATTTGACTTTTCTGTCTGACTTATTTTGCTTAGCATAATACTTGAGGTGATACTTTTTATAAGATTCTATTTTAAAACCACACATCAACATAAACAATCATAATAGAACTAGATACTTCTCCAGGGCAACACTGAGAATATTTTTTAATCTTAAAATATTTTTACATGATTATGAAAAAAAAAACAGAAAGTACTGTAGTATTCAAATTAAGTAAAAACTAACACAAATGAAAAATCACTGTATGTTAAATTTTAGTTAGTTGACAAACTGTGTCCATTTTTAATTCTAGGAGATTTGACCAATAAGTCTAAAATAAATTCATTAGAAAAGCCTAATTACTAAAAATTGAATAAATAATTTATTAAATAATAATATACTCTCTGATATTTACATGATATGACAGTGAAATTATCTATATAAGTGGTAGAAATTGATTAGTTATTAAAGAAGAGGAAGAAAGTTGCTTCTTAAAGTTGTTTAAATATAGCAAAATAAAGCATTATAGAAAGCTCATAATATTCACAATAAATTGTCTAAAAATCAAAATCAATAAGCACTTTAAATGCAAAGATTTAAATACTGCAATAAAAGACAGGGTAGCTGAATGGATAAAGAAACAAGATCCATCTATACGCAGTCTACAAAAACCCACATCAGAACGAAAGGTACATACGAACTAAAAGTAAAGGGACCGAAAAAGATATTTTATGCAAATTGAAATTTAAAAAAGCTGGGGTAGCAATACTTATATCAGACAAAATAGATTTTAAAACAAAGTCAATAATAAGACACAAAGAAGGAAACTACATAATGATGAAGGGATCAATAGGACAAGAGGGTATAGCCCTTGTAAACATTTATGCACCCAACATAGGAGCACCTAAATATATAAATCAAATATTGATGGGCATAAATGCAGAGATCTATAGTAATACAGGCAGTAGAGGATGTTAACACCCCATTGACATCAATGGATAGATCTTCCAGACAGAAAATCAACAAGGAAACATCGCTTTAAGTGGCACACTAGCCCAGATGGACTTAAATGATATCTTCAGAGCATTTCACCCCAAAGCAGCAGAATATACATTTTTTTTCCACAGGTGAATTTTACCAAATATTCAAAGAAAAACTAACCCCTATCCTTCTCAAACTGCTCCAAAAAATTTAAGAGGTGGCCTAGCCAGCATGGCTCAGAGGTTGAGCATAGACCTATGAACCAGGAGCGTGGGGTTTGATTCCCAGTCAAGGCACATGCCCAGATTGTGGGCTTGATCCCCAGTGTGGGGCATGAAGGAGGCAGCCGATCAATGATTCTTTCTCATCATTGATGTTTCTCTCTCTCCCTATCCTTCCTCTCTGAAATCAATAATATATATATATATATTTTTTAAAGAAATAAAAATAATGAGGTGCTTAAAAATGGTTTTAATGACTGAAAGAGTGAAAATCAGGAGACACCACTGAAGCATTAGAAGAAAGACAAAGAGTTATAGCTGTGCCTCTCATTCTGCTTCCTCACAGTTGCAGACTTTGGACTGCAGGGACCATGCTTCAGCTGCTGTCAACATTAATGTCTCAGCCTCATGTGATAACCAAATCAGCAGTAGAAATAAAGTCTCTGTGATAATCATCTAACTCTCCTTTCAACTCATTTCATTGGAACCTACTTCATATCCTGGTTTAGTTTCTCATATTCTGGGGTTAAAAGGACATCAGAAAAAGCTAAAAATCATGATTTCACACATATCCTATCTAATAAAAGAGAAAAATGGTAATTGGCGTACGACGATACCCTTTTCATTGGCTAATCAGGGCTATATGCAAATTAACTGCCAACTATGATTGGCAGTTAACTGCCAACAAGATGGCGGTTAATTTGCATATGTAGGCACAATGCAGGGAGGCGAAAGGGAAAGCAGGAAGAAGCCCCCTGCCACTGACAGTGATCGGAAACCCAGGGGGGTGCTAAGAGCTGGGGGGCAGGGCAAAGGCGGCCCTGGGGCCGCCTTTGCCCTGCCCCCCAGCCATGATCGGAGAATCAGGCGCCTTTGCCGCCCTGGCCAGTGATAGCAGGAAGTAGGGGTGGAGCCAGCGATGGGAGCTGGGCATGGTCGAAGCTGGCAGTCCCGGGAGCTAGGGGTCCCTTGCCTGGGCCTAAAGCGGAGCCCACGATCGCGGGGCCGCTGCAGCTGCGGGTTCCCACTGCCCGGGCCGGACACTTAGGCCAGAGGCGTTAGGCCTGGGCAGGGGCGGAGCCTGTAACCGTGGGGAGCTGGGGGTCCCCTGCCCAGGCCTGACACCTCTGCCAGTGGCCTCAGGCCTGGTCAAGGGGCCGATCCGGTGATTGGTGATCGGAGGGTGATGAGGGTCAACTCCTCTGGCCGAGGCATCAGGCCTGGGCGGGGGGCGGAGCCGGGCATTGGGGGGATATGATGGTCCCCTTGCCCAGGCCTGATGCCTGGGTCAGAGGCGTCAGGCTTGGGCGGGGGGTGGAGCAAGCGATCAGAGGGAGATGGGGGTCCCCTGCCCAGGCATGATTCCTGGGCCAGAGGCCTCAGGCCTGGGTGGGGGCCAGAGCCAGTGATCAGGGGGAGGTGAGGGTCCCCTGTCCAAGCCTGAAACCTCTGGCGGAGGCGTCAGGCCTGGGCAAGGGGCTGATCAGCGATCGGATGGTGATGGGGGTCAACGCCTGAGGGCTTCCAGTATGTGAGAGGGGGCAGGCTGGGCTGAGGGACACTCCCCTCCCCACACACACCCAGTGCACGATTTTCGTGCACCAGGCCCCTAGTGTGGAATATAAAACTGAAACCCATGGATACAGACAGCAGTGTGGTGGTTGCCAGAGGGAAGGGGGTGAAACTATATGTTCATGTTCACCAATGTCACCCCAATAAAGGTAATTTATAAAAAGAGGAGTTGGGGGGAAGGACACATAGAAGGAGATGCTAAGTGACTTTGACCAAACCCAGAAATGTGAAGAAGAAGCATGAAGAAGTGATTTTAGCAGATGGAATAAACATGTCAATGAGAATTTAAAGCTAGACATACACTAGTTATAATGTTGATGTCTTAAGCTACTTCTGGGTCTCAAGTGACACCAATTGAAAATATTACAGCAAGGCTAAGATATGAAAGAATTGCACATCAGAACAATTAGAAACTGTTCAGAAGCTGCAGCTTCTTTTCCTACTAGAAGCATACTCTCAGCACTTTACAAATGATAATGTTTGGCATGCCTCCAATGACTTTAAACACGTTAACTCTGGCATAAGAAGAGAAAATGCTTTTTATGTACTCTTTGATAATATAATTAATAAAAGAAAGAGAATATTTTTTCTTTCAACATTTTAGGAAAATCAAAAATGTAGATGGGAAGATCAAATCATTACAAGATTTGAAAATCTAGGTATATTTACAAATTATTTCAAAAGCATCCTATATAATAAAAGCCTAATATGCTAAGTGTCAGGTCATCCAGTCATCCAGTCGTCCGTTCAACCAATCAAAGCATAATATGCTAATGATATGCTAAGGCTACTCAACCACTCGCTATGATGTTCACTAACCACCAGGGGGCAGACACTCCCTGATTAGCTTGCTGCTGGGGTCTGGCCAATCAGGACTGAGCGAGATGGGCCAGACATAACCCTGGAGCCCTCCCACGGTCCCTCCCCGGCTGGCCAACCTCCCGCATTCCTCCCTGGTCCTGATCGTGCATCGGTGGGGTCCCTCAGCCCGGCCTATGCCCTCTCGCAATCCGGGGTCCCTCAGGGAATGTTGGAGAGCTGGTTTCAGCCCGATCTCGCAGGCCAGGCCAAGGGACCCCACTGGTGCATGAATTCATGCACTGGGCCTCTAGTCCTATATAATAAAAGGCTAATATGCAAATTGTCCCTTTGACCAGGAGTTCAACCAGAGGGTGGGGCTGACCAGCCAACAAATTCATGCACCTGGCCTCTAGTTGTTGAAATCAAATTAAATCAACCTAAGGACTCACTGAAATTGATTTTTCTTTTTTTAAGTCTTTATTGTTGAAAGTATTACGTATGTCCCCCTTTTTGCCCAATTGACCCTCTCCACCTGCCCCCATCCCCCACCACAGGCATTCACTACCCTATGGGTTATACATATATGCATACAAAGTCTTTGGTTGATTACCTCCCATCTACCCACCTTCCCCTACCTTCCCTCTAAGATTTTATTTTCCTTTTTTAAAATTTACAGTGTAGACCGACCTGTGCTGCTAAGCGTTTGAGCATCAACCCATGAACCAAGAGGTCACTAGTCCAATTCCCTAGAAGGGTGCATGCCCAGGTTTCAAGCTCAATCCCCAGTAAGGGGCATGCAGGTGGCAGCCAACCCATGATGTTCCTCTCTCACTGATGTTTCTATCTCTCTATTCCTCTCCCTTCCTCTCTCTCTAAAAATTAATAAAAAACATATTTTTAAAAAATTACTGTGTATTTGTGGATATTTCACTTAATATACCTAAACGTTGTTAGTTAAAATATATTCTATATAATAAAGAGCTAATATGGTAATTAGACCAGACAGCAGAACGAGCTTCCAGAATGAACTTCCAGAACGGCCAGTGGGTGGGGAGCGGCGCCTTTGGGCTGCAAGGCTGCCAGGGCAGTGAGGGCCAAGGCAGCCGGAGCTGCAAGGGCCTATAGCCCCTTGCGTGAATTTTATGCATCGGGCCTCTAGTATGTCTATGATAAGCATAAGAGCTCAAGCTGATTCAGCACCTACTATTTGATATGCACTATGGTAAAAATGTTACATATATTTATTTCATTTTTTTCCTCAAAAAATCTATGAGTTCTGTAGAATTTCTAGAATTATTTACAGAAGAAGTGATCTTTCTAAAGATTATGCAAATAAACAGTTGAAGAGTCAGGAAGCAAATCCAGGACTTCCCTGCTAGACTGTCCCTATAGAATGACCAACAATTAAGGTTTGCCCAAGACTAATGGGGTTCCTGTCATGGTAGTCTTAGGCAAACTGAAAACAAAGTAGATTATAGACTTCAGAATAAATTCTAAGGTACCTAGTGCTCTACAGATACAAGGTAGTGTTATGCAGTGATTAATAAGGAACTATAATGTCATAGGTAAGAGCCATTAGCAAGCCCTAGCTGGTTTGGCTCAGTGGGTAGAGCATCGGCCTGTGGACTGAAGGGTCGCAGGTTTGATTCCAGTCAAGGACATGTACCTTGGTTGCAGGCACATCCCCAGTAGGGGGTGTGCAGGAGGCAGCTGATCGATGTTTCTCTCTCATCAATGTTTCTAACTCTCTATCCCTCTCCCTTCTTCTCTGTAAAAAATCAATAAAATATATTTAAAGAAAAAAAAATGAGCCAGTAGCAATAGCCTCAGAATCCTGACTCTACTGGTAAAACTTAGGTAACCAGGAAGTATTAATCACTCTGCCTCAGTTTCCTTATCCTATATAATAAAAGGGTAATATGCAAATTAACCAAATGACAGAACAAACAGAACACCCCCAACCCCTCACCTCAGCCGGCCCCTTCCCTGAGCAGGCACCTGGATCCTAGTTGAGGGCGGGGTCGCTGGGAAACTACCTGTGGACCCTCGCCCCGGCTGGCCTGCCCCTGATGGCCCCTATCTGGAGCAGGCCTTCTGGACCCCACCAGTGCACGAATTCATACACCGGGCCTCTATAAATAACAATATACCCACATCATGAATTGTTGGGAAGGTTTAATTAAATGGACTAAGTATAGTTCATATTACAGAACCTGATATATGATAATACTTACTAGGTTTTTAACTATTGTTATAGAATACTTATTCTGTTAGCAAAGTTAGAAATATGTTCATATTTTTAAATGGGTGGGGTTAGATATCATCACATACCTACTACTCTCTTTGTCAAAAAAAAAAAAAAAGAATTTAGCATTTTTTTCACCAATGGGGTACAGCCTTGAAATACTCTAAGAAGGGTTTTAAGTTTCCAGTCTTTCCCCCAATGGAGAATTTCTTGTTCAGTGAGAGAACACAGCACAATTAAAATCATGCTTCTATTTGCATGACATGTTTAAACATTAAACTTATACATTTGGTATTCTCAGATATTTTGTTCTTGATGTTTTATATTAAAACACACATATTTTACTGGACAAAATGATTCAAAATATTATAAGTGGTGATAACCTACAAAATTTAAGAGGTTTTTTTTAGGATGTATAATGCAGTCATACATTCTTTAAAAGAGGGAACATTCAATTTTTGATTGACACACTCTAAGTCCTACCAGATAATAAAAACATTCCGGACCTTTAGGGGAATGAGGTCCTTGTCATGCAGCGCCTTCGTGGCTATCAGCGCCATATTTCACATGCAACTTTATTCTCTGTGCTGATCTCTGATGCCTTGGCATGCTGCCTACCAAGCAGGAGATGAGGAAGTTCCAGTTATTTTCTTGGCTTGGTTATGCCCTGATAGCCCACCTCTGTTGATAACATATTTATAGGTCCATGCTAACAATATTTTGACTTTCTCTGAACTGTGATTTTTAAAAAGCTTAGAAGTTGGAGCTCTTCATTTGAGTGGAAAAGGTGAGATGACCATGTCACGGATCCCATGAGGACTGTAGTTTATCTAGTGGCCAGAAGGGGAAGGTAGAAGTGACTTAGAAGGTTCTGCAATTCGAACTAAGGGGAAGGGATTGATCACGGAGTGAGCAAAGGAGTATCATCAATCTTAGAGCAAAACAAAAATGGAATGTTTACTCAATTGATAAAATAAACTTATTATTCACATATTAAAATGTTTTATCTATCCTGCTCAACTGGGGGGACAAAAAAGAGTCATGAGGGAGATTAAGTCAGTTACAGATCTTTAGTGTGAATAGTTGTGGTCCTGATACACTGATGACACTATCTTTGTTTTTTGTTTTATTTAAATTATATAGTGCTTTCTCAATCCACCAGACTAGCCCTTAAATAAGGAAGTTCTTTGGGAATTTCTTTTCCGATATTTTGTAACCTTCTGTGTGTGTGAGGCAAGAGGGGTGTGTGTGGTTGGAGGGGTGTGGGGCTCTCTCAACAAAATTTGGGAAGCACACTCATCTAGTATACTACTTTTCAGTCCTTCTTGAAATATTGTAAGCACATAATTTCTTAAGTGTTTAATTTAAAATCAGAGAAATGTTTGAGCATTAGAAAATCCAGTATTAATTTCTAGCTTATATGAAGCAGAAAAAAGCAATAATTGCTTTCATGCATGTATTCACAATTCGTTGACTCTCTATTATGAGATTTGATTTTAAGGAGATTAGTCAAGTGGATTTGAATCATGGTAAATTCTATAGGGTGATTTTGCTGTAAAACACACTATTTAAAAATATATTTTAAAAGGAAGTCATATTCAGAAACAGCTTGTATTTGTCAGAAGAAATGCAATAAAGAGATTACTTCTGGTCTTTATGTGCCACCACAGAAGTTTTAAATTATTAGTATTAAATATTTTTTAATATATTTTATTGATTTTTTACAGAGAGGAAGGGAGAGGGATAGAGAGTTAGAAACATCAGTGAGAGAGACACATCAAATTAGCTGCCTCCTGCACACTTCCTACTGGGGATGTGCCCTCAACCAAGGTAGATGCCCTTGACTGGAATTGAACCTGGGACCCTTGAGTCCGCAGGCCGAAGCTCTATCCACTGAGCCAAATCGGCTAGGGCAGTACTAAATATTTTTGAAAAGATGTCAATAGATTAATGTACAGAGGACTGTAATAAAAAAAGAAAAATACTTATTGCTATTGCAGCTTTGTGTAACATTGCAGATAGAAGGGGAAGAGCGGAATGCTGTGTGGCAACCCATTTGGGTCCCCTCCCAGAGCGGGAGCCGGCGTTTGCTTGCAATAACCTCCTGCCTTGTTTGCACTCCTCTGGTCCGTGGCTTCATTCTTCGATTCTGTGAGACACAACCCCGGGAAGAATTCTTGCTGGCCGGTTCCAGTATCAATAGCTAAATTGAAAAATGCTGGGAAAAGTGGGTCAAGTATGGGAACAGGGTCAAGTATGAGAAAAAGCTATCTATAGTAATGAAAGGGTAATATGCTAATTAGACTGGACAGACCAGACATCTTCCGGAGGTCATTCTGGACATCCTTCCTGACAAAGCTGGGGCCAGGGTGAAGCTGCTCAGTGTCCCAGGTGCTTGTGGCTGGCCAGAGGGAGGGAAGCCTGGGTCCGGGGGCAGGGGCCGAGGCAGAGGTGTTTAGGGGCGATGAGGCAGGCAGTCGAGTGGTTAGGGGTGATCAGGCAGGCAGGTAGAGGCAGTTAGGGGCGATCAGGCAGGCAAGCAGTTAGGGGTGAACAGGCAGGCAGGCAGGTGAGCAGTTAGGATCCAGCGGTCCCGGATTGTGAGAGGGTGCAGGCTGAGCTGAGGGGACCCCCTCCCCCTTGTGCATGAATTTCGTGCACCGGGCCTTGAGTATATAAATGAAACCCTATCCCAAATCCATTAGTACTTTATCAGATATTGAATTACTTAAAATACCCAGAGGAAATAATATTTTATACAGATTTATAATATTAATTTGGAAACTTCTAAATCTAAAGCAATAGTGTAACATATTTAAAACACAGATACACAATCACACTAGATTTCCAGTGTCTGTAATAATTGCTTGGAAAATTATTTCAGTCAAAATGAAAAAAATATATATATCAAAAGCTAACATTACACATAATAAAATAATTGTACAATATTTATTAAAAATTAACCAGCAAAACTATTAAAAGACAGAAAAGAGCCTGTAGATTAATTTAAAACATATTTTGTTCTTAAAACTATACTGAGAAATGTCAGTTCTGTCTATATGTAATCTATGATTTCCACTTGAAATTGAACTAGTTGAGTTGATAATAATGTTTTACTGGGTAAAAATATGCTAAGTAGCAAATAAATTTGATATAAAATGAATTTAGAAATTGAACATAAGAATGTCAATAGAGAAAAAAAATACAGTCAAGAGCCCATGGAAAAAATAACCATGAATATTTGTGAATCCAGGAATAAAAATAGCTAATTTGTTTATTTTTCTATCAAATACTTCTCTATATCTATATATATTACATATTTTATATATTAAGTAAGTTATATAAATAACACTAAGTGGCAAGAACTATTTTCATCATGCTTTAATGAGGAAATGGAAGCACTGAGAGGTTAAATAACCTGACCAAATTTACTTACAAATATGTGTCAAGATTTGAACCAAGGAAACCTGTCTTCAAAGATTAAGCCCAACCATAACATTGCATCATCTTAAGTGCACAATAAATATCATTTTTCTTATCAATGGGAAAATGACAGGCTACTTAATAGATGCTTTAGAAGAACTATTTAGTCAGTTTTACCAAATCAAAAGTAAAATAAATTAAATTAAAAACCCTAAATAAAAGAGTACCACCAACAATGTTACATTTCTGGCCCATAACATATACCCAATAAAATTCAGTTGGATTAAAAAGATAAATGTAAAACCAATTAAAAATTTATCTAGCCACACTAATTTTTTAAATTTAATGTAATTTAATTTTTTCCCATCACCATTTATCTCCCTTCCACTCTCTTCCATTTCCACCTAATCCCTTTCCTCCATAATCACCACTCTGTGTCCATGAGTTCTTTCTCTCTGTTTTTTCTTTTTTTGCTCAATCCCTCCACACCCCCTCCTCTCCATTCTGACTCCCCTCCCACTGAGCTGTCAGTCTACTATCTATGAGTCTCTTTATTTTGCTTGTTAATTCAGTTTGTTCATTGGATTCCACATATAAGTGAAATAATATGGTACTTATCTTTCTTTGACTGGCTTATTTCACTTAGCATAATGTTCTCCAGGTCTGTCCATGTTGTCACAAAAGGTGAAAGTTTCTTTGTTATAGCTGAATAGTATTCCATTTTGTAAATCTAACATAGCTGTTATATCCATTCATCTACTGATGAATACTTAGGCTGCTTTCAAATATTGGTTATTGTAAATAACACTGTGATAATTTTATAATATTAAAATCTTAAAATGAGTATGGACTTTTCCATAAGATACAACATTTAGGACCCCAAATAACAGATTTCTGGAACATGGTAGATACTTAGTACTCATTTTTTAAATAAAAATATAATTTACTAAGTGAATGAATGAATTAGATGAACTGAATTGAGTAGGGTACTTGCTATGTGATTTTCCGCATATGTTCTTAAGGGAGGATTTATTACCTTTTTTCCCTCTTAAATATTATTTTCTTCTTCATGCCTATTCTTCAATAAAGAAGGTCACTTGTAGTTAAATATGTTTCTAAGAAACTCTGCACATAATTTTGGGCATGAATAAGGTATTTATTTGGTCACGGAATTAGAAATTAAATTTTGTACTAGATAAAGCAGGTAGTATATTTAAGTAACAAGGTGAGTGTATCATAATATTCTGTATGTCCAATCATGACCAGAAAAACAATTAAGACCATGGGGGAGGGGAGTTGATTATCTTATTAGAATGATACAAGGCATGAGGGAAATCTTGAGATTTCCCTCACAGTGCTTATGCGTACTAGCATCCATTTAGGATATAGTTTTGATGGTGTTAAAATTTATTATATTTGTGAGGAAAATTGTAGTTTAAATTGATATCATTTATTGGCATTATAGTACATATGAAAAGAAAAACAGGAATAAGGATGATCACATGAGAAATTGATTGGATTTTATTAGAATATTGTGAAGATTTGGGACTTGCATTAAATGTTATCTAAATCCTTAATCTCCTTTAAAACAGGTTCCAGAGAATCTTTGTAGACTTTACTCTTCTACAATTATTTGCTACCCTGTTCATTCAGCTACACACACACACGCACACACACACACATTGCATAAGCCAAACAACAAAATACTGTACATTAATCTTTGCAAGAATAAAAACAATATCCTTGATTTGATTATACTTTTCTAGCATTAAATGATCTAAGCTTTAAAATATAAGATCTTTTAAAATATAAAAGGAAATCTTCCAAAACTTTTAAATCAAATTGCCAGCTATAATAATAAAAACATAATATGCTCATTAGACTGGACATCCTTCCAGATGTCCTTCCTTCCCGACAAAGCTGCAGCGGGCGGGAGCCCAGGCAGAGGCAGCAGAGGCTCCCCAACCATGGGGGCAGCGGTCGGGGACCAGAGCCAAGGCCCCTGCATGAATTTTCTGCATCAGGCCTCTAGTATTCTTATACAACTAGATATAGAAATACAGAATTATGTGTGTGCACATACATACAAACATGTGCACACACATATAGACATACATTTTTTTTTAGTTTTTGGAAGAAAAGATACTCAGAATTCTACAAGCTACATTTTGTTTGTTTTTTCCCATCCACTCATTGTCACTCCACCTAGGAGTTTTTAATTCTTCTATATTTTGCTTTTACTAATTCTGCACCAGCAGTTAATATAACCCTAGCCCGCCTGGTATATAATATATTATCATGTGTTTAATTGTGCTTAGATCACAAAATCTACTACCCTACCTTTTCTTTTACTGTTATTTCTAGACTAGAGGCTCAGCGGGTATGAAATTGTGCACGAGTAGCTCACATCCGCTTGCCTCAGCTGGCCTCCCCGCCCATCACCACTAGTAGCTCGCTGCCCCACCCTCTGCCACTTGTAGCTCTCCACCACTAGTAGCTCACGCCCCTCCCCGCCCACCGCGACAGCTGCTGTTTGGTTGTGACCAGCGTTATAGTGTGACAGCCAACCGCCTTTTATATAAAAGATGAATTAGAGTATTTTCTTCAGGATTTCTTAACCCAAATTAAACATTTGAAACAAGCTCTTAATCTTTACTTCACATCTGTTCTCCATGTTCAATTTAACGATCTCTAAAACAAAAAAGCTTTGAGTCATTTTTGCCAGGCTGTATACCCTCATAGATGGGAAAGCCTGTGAAAAAGTGGGAGTTACAGATATCATTAAAAAGGTGGAAAACAAAATTAAAGCATAAATAAAATTCAGTTTTACTTCATGTACATATTGCTCTTTATAGCATACAGCAACTTTGAATATCCATATAAAAGTGATGGATCTATTTCCCATTAAGATTGCTAACTCAAATGATTGCTAAATCTTTTTATTTTTGGAAAGATCATTTTAAAAAATCAAACATTATGACTGAAAAGTCTAATGTCTTTTCTTTTGGTCCTTGAACTTTTGTAAAAGTAGCAACGATGTTATAAGAATTATCATTATATGCCGAAACCGGTTTGGCTCAGTGGATAGAGCGTCGGCCTGCAGACTGAAAGGTCCCAGGTTCGATTCTGGTCAAGGGCATGTACCTGGGTTGCGGGCATATCCCCAGTAGGAGATGTGCAGGAGGCAGCTGATCGATGTTTCTCTCTCATTGATGTTTCTAACTCTCTATCTCTCTCCCTTCCTCTCTGTAAAAAATCAATAAAATATATTTTTTAAAAAAAGAATTATCATTATAAACAATGAGGGAATATGTGTATTGACTAAGTGACAAAATAGTCACTTTCCCCCCCTGCTATTTATGTTTAAAGTTGTAAGTAGATTATTTCTTCTTTTAAATCCATAACTAAAAGCAAATATAAAATAATAAAATGTCTTTACCATCATAGGTGCCCAATTGAGTTTCAGAGAGTCATGCTTCAGATGAAATACTACCATGGTTACTGTCTCTAAAAAAAAACCCATAATATCACTGCACTGTTATTGTGCAGAAGGCTAACATTTTCTTTCACAATAACACTAGAATTACTGACTAATATCGCTAAAGGGATGGCTAAAACTGCACTTCAATGCTAGCAATTTCCCTTTCTCATTGTATATTCTCTACAGATTGTCTTCCTTTTAGGAGTTAATAATTCAGAAATATTTCTATTGAAATATTCACTGGAATGATTCAATAGTTTTTTCAGAATCTGAGATATTAAGAGTAACAGAACAATTTAGAAGCTTTTTTATTTTAAAGTTTTATTAGGAGACTTTTTAAAACCTTTTTTTCTTTAATTATAGGGAAACCTATAGTGAATAGAATAAATATATGCAGTCAAGTATTATGTAAAACAATATGTATTTAAAATGATTATAAAAATAAATTATTATAATATATATGAGTCATATTTTATCTCTAGTAATTTTATAACATTCTGATATTTACTATAGAGGAATTGTTAAAGACAAAAAAATACAACTTAAAATTTTAAAACACAAAGATTGATATATGGCATATATTTTTATAATTCAGAATAGCTATCCAAAATTTCAATAAATTTAGAATACTGTGATATGATTTGAAAAGTGTTTGAGTTACTATGATTCAAATAAGCTCTATTTATCCAGAATCCAAATATTCTTGCTATGTTGGAAGACAAGGTAAAAATGTATTTTCCAACAGTTTTAACCTAAGTCATTCATTCTGTTTTTAGACAGCTAGAGTATGTGTCATCCATTAGCAGGCTATCGTATAAAATGATCATCAGCACATAAGGTTCTCAGGTTTCATAGCCCAATTAGGGATAATTATTTTTTCAAGTCTCCATTAATGGACAAGAAAACAAATCAACTAGATTTTCAGTAATCTAGTTCAACAACACATTTCAGCTTTTTGTTTATTTTGAAAAACATAAATCAGGTACCTATGCAATACTGTTGTTTAAAAAGGAAGATTAAGCTAACAATAGACTATTTGCATGCCCTTCAGATCTTAAGGTGCAAAAATCCAGATGCACCGAACTGATGCATGTTTGCTCATTTTGAAAATAGAATTTATACCACTAGTCAGGAATAACAAAATCCCTCAAAATCTTGGCTAGTTCATCAAAGTATCAGCTGAGCAGATCTCTTAATATATTAGCATAGCATGTCTGAAAAATAATAGAAATAGTAATAGATGAGCTTGGCCTCTCTCATCCACATTTTCTTTAATTTCTTACCTATAGAGAATTTATTTATTTATTTGTTTGTTTGTTCTTAATTGAATTTATTGGGGTGACATTGCTTAATAACACCATTCAGGTTTCAAGTGTACAAGTCAACAAAATATCATCTGCATACTGAATCATGAGATCATCACCCAAAGTCAAGTCTCTTTCTGTCCCCATTTATCCCTCCTCTGCCCACTTCCACCTCCCCAACCTCCCGTTCCCTCTGGCTATCACCATACTGTTGTTAGTGTCTATGTCATACATATTTTTTGCTTAATCCCTTCAACCATTTTTCACTCAGTCCCCCAAACCTTCTCCCCTCTGGCAGCTATTATTTATTTATAAATGTTACTAGAGGCCTGATGCATGAAATTCGTGCAAGGGGCTCAGCCCTCGCAGCCCAGGCTTCATCTGGAAGGCCATTGGGCTGTCTGGTCTAATTAGCATATTAATGCTTTTATTATTATAGATTTTGTCTGACTGACTCATGACAGCCAATGAGTTCCATCACAATATTCTACCCCTCACTAGTTTCCACTGTTACACTTTTTTTTTTCTAAATGTAATTTGTTTCAGTATAATTTCAATTCTCTGAGCTTATTTTCCTTTAAACCCGATTTTTTTCAGTAATTAAGAAATTATAATATGCTAAGGATGATATATAATGTTAATTATTTTATAAATTATTTAACCATTATCATTTTCCACTCCCTTATTAAAATTAATTGTATTATCTGCATAAAGTACAAAGATCTAACTTGCTTAGTTTGATGAGTTTTAGCAAATGTACACACCTGGGTATAACCTATTTCTCAGTTCATTAGAATTTCCAGAGAAACAAAACCAATAATATGGGTAGATGAAGATATGGTTATAGGTATATAGACAGATAGGAAGAAATTTATTATGAGTGATTTTCCCCTGCTGTTATGGAGGCTGAGAAGTCCCACAATGTGCCATATGCAAGCAGGGGACCTAGAAAAGCCAGTGGTGTAGTTCCAGTCCAAATTGGAAGGACTGAGAACCGGGGAAGCCAATGGTGAAAGTACCAGTCTGAATCCAAAGGCACGGGAACCAGGAGCACAGATGTCCAGTGGCAGGTAAAGATGGATGTCTCAGCTCAAACAGAGCAGATTTGTCCTTCCTCTGCATCTTTGTTCTCTTTGGGCCCTCTAAGTAGTGAAAGGTGGCCACCACATGGGTGAGGGCAACCTTCCTTCCCCAGCCTAGCAATTCAAATGCTAATCTCTTCTGGAAACACTCTCACAGACCCACTCAGAAATCACATTTTGCCAGCCATCTGACCATCTCAGCCTAGTCAAGTAGACACATGTAATTAACCACCACGTGCAACACGTTTATATTTATCTTGCTTGGGTTTCCTCGGCTTCTTAATGTTGTATTGTATGTCTTTCATCAATTTTTGAAGGTTCTCAGTTGTTCCATCTTTTTTTCCCCCATATTTTTTTTTTCTTCGGCTGTACTTTCTCTTTCCTTTTCAGCAATTTGATTACATATCTGCTAGGCCATTTCATGCTATATCACAGACCTCAAGATCTTTTTGTTTCTTAGTCTTTATTTTAACCAATGTTTTCAATGTAGATTTTTTATATATTTTTTTATTGATTAAGATATTACATATGTGTCCTTATCCCCACGTTACCCCCTACCCCCCCCACTCATGCCCTCACCCCCCTGTTGTCCGTGTCCATTGGTTAGAGTTAGACCTATATGCTTGCATATAAGTCCTTTGGTTGATCTTTCCCCCTTTCGCCCATGCTCCCCTACCTTCCCTCCAAGGCCCTACAGTCCAATCAATGCTTCTCCGTCTCTGGATCAGTCCTTGTTCATCAGTTTATGTTGTTCATTATATTCCACAAATGAGTGAGATCATGTGGTATTTATCCTTCTCTGACTGGCTTATTTCACTTAGCATAATGCTCTCCAGTTCCATCCATGCTGTGGCAAATGGTAAGAGTTCCTTATTCTTCTTCCTCTTCTTAAAGAATATCTTTCAGCATTTCATATAATGCTGGCTCGGTGGTGATGAACTCCTTTAGCTTTTGCTTATCTGTGAAGATCTTTGTCTGACCTTCAATTCTGAATGATAGCTTTGCTGGATAAAGTAATCTTGGTTGTAGGTTCTTGCTGTTCATCACTTTGAATATTTCTTGCCACTCTCTTCTGGCCTGCATGGTTTCTGTTGAGAAATCAGCTAACAGTCGTATGGGTACTCCCTTGTAGGTAACTGACTATTTTTCTCTTGCTGCTTTTAAGATTCTCTCTTTGTCTTTTGCTCTTGACATTTTAATTATGATGTGTCTTGGTGTAGTCCTCTTTGGATTCCTTTTGTCTGGGGTTCTCTGTGCTTCCTGGACTTGTAAGTCTATTTCTTTCACCAGGTAGGGGAAGTTTTCTGTCATTATTCAGACAGGTTTAAATAGGTTTTCAATATCTTGCCCTCTCTCTTCTTCTGGCACCCCTATAATTTTGATGTTGGTATGCTTGAAGCTGTCCCAGAGGCTCCTTACACTATCTTCATATTTTTGGATTCTTTTTGCTTTTTTCTTTTTCGGTTGGGTATTTTTTGTTTCTTCATATTTCAAATCTTTGACTTGATTCTTGGGATCCTCTTGTCTGCTGTTGGATCTCTGTATATTATTCTTTATTTCAGTCAGTGTATGCTTAATTTCTAGTTGGTCCTTTTTCATATCCTCAAGGGTCTCACTAAATTTATTGGCAGTTTCCATAAAATTCTTGAAAAACCTTATAAATGTGGTTTTGAACTCTATATCCAGTCGTTTGCTTTCCTCCATTTCTGTCATTTGTGACCTGTTTCTTTGTCTCCGCATTTTTTATGCTTCCCTGTGTTGGTAGAGTGGTTTTGTGTGCTAGGTGTCCTATAGGGCCCAGTGGCTCAGCCTCCCCAGTTACCTGAGGTGGACACTCTTGGTGCACCCCCTTGTGGGCTTTGTGCACAGTCTTGTTGTAGTTATGCCTTGATTGTTGTAGGATCACTGGGAGGAATTGACCTCCAGGCCAGTTGGCAGTGAGAATCAGCTGTGTCTGCAGTGGGAGAACTTCTGTGCTGAAGACACCCTTCTGGGGAAAGACTTGCTTCAGTGGAGCTTTTGTGCTCACTGAGTCTGCCCCCTGAGTGTATCCCTTATGGAACTGAGGAGTTGTAATCTGGATGGTCCCACTCTGACCACTGGGAACACTGGCTCTTGGCTCTAAGGAGGTGCTAATTTAGCCTCTTCCTGAGGTTACCCAGCAGGAGCTACGAAGAAATCTGCATATTCCCCTTTCTTTTTTGGGGTTTGGAGGTGCTCAGATGAGGCCCAGCTGTGAAGCAATGCAAGCTGCTGTGGGGCCTTGGGCCTTCTCTTGGAAGTTCTGGGTCTGTGGCCCAGCTGCAATTTGTTAGGTAAATTTCAGGTTGCAAAAGCTCAGGGCATTCATATGCAAAAGCCTCTGCTGCAGCCTGGGTAGGGCGGGGTCTCAGGGAATCAAAGGGCGGAGCAAGCAGCTATGGTGGATTCTCAGCCCTGCCCTAAGGGGCCGCGTGTCTCAGTGTCCCTGTAATTGCTGCAAGCACCTCTGAGGGAAAGCCGCCCTCAAGTTCTGAGTTCTGCCTGCTGCCAGATAGTCCAGTTTCTCCCCGTATGAGTCCTGGGTCCCCAGAGACTTCCCGGAACCGGAGTTCAGAGCATTCAGGAGCTTGTGACTCCCTCCCGATTCAAAAAGACAGCTGCGTCCTCAGGTGCTAGCTCCTTTCCGCTCGCGCGCAGGAGCCTCCGTACCTCTGCACTTTACTTCCACAGCTCCTCTGAGTCAGTGTGCTTTTCTCTTTCCTTCTAATTGTAGAATTTCCACTCAGCCAGCCTCCCTGTAGTTCTGGATGATGTCCGTTTTGTCTTTTAGTTGTATTTTTGAAGTTGTTGTGGGAGGCAGCAATTTCCGGTCTTTACCTATGCCGCCATCTTGGTTTCTCTCAATGTAGATATTTTTATTGATTTCAAGTTCAGTTTTCCACTGCTCAGTACTTTTTTAAAATTTAACAGTGAATTCTCTACTTATGATATTTTATTTTAATTAAATATTTCCTTTCATTTTAGTCTTTCTTTGTTTCTTTGTCTTCATGAATGTCCCCATAGGTTACATTGTTTACAATTTTCAGTATGTTTTTTTTTAACATTCTTATATTAATTATTTAAAGTCACTTTCTAATAATTTAGTATCAGGGAAACCTTTCTGTCTGCTTCTATTGATAGTTGTTCTTACAGCTTTTGGTCATATTTTCTCACTTTTGATATTAGTGTAATATTGTCAACATTTGTAAATGTCATTCCAGAATATTGATTGGGGAGCTGAATCTATCTAATTGATAGTGGAACATGATCTGGGCACTTTTAAATGTTTATTTTGATGCAGTTTTCCACTATTTTCCAATATTTTTTTAAAGAATAAGATCAGAACTTTCCCTTTTTTTAGGAATTGGGATCTGAGGAAAGATGAGATTCAATGGATAATTTTTGTTTTACAGCTGAGTCTCCACTTCCCACATTATAAATTTCTCTGTGCTTTATCTCCATTGTCATCTTCTAGTTCAATGTGTAATTCTTTTTTTCTCTTTAGTCTTGAATAATACTTTCTGTGTCTAGTGACATCTTTTTAATGGACCATGTAGGAGGGTTTCTTTCAGCTTTTCTGTCATTTCCCCACCCCTTACCTCATCTATGGTGAATTTTCCTCCTTTAAACACACTCCCTATAATGAGAAGACCCATAGGTCTCCACGCTCTTAAAAAAATGTGAATCACTTTCTATAAATTTCACTTGTTTCTTTGCAGGTTAATTCTCTGATGGCTTCAAGAAAGCTGTGATATTTTACCAGGACTGGATGTTGTTTTGTTAGTGTGAAAGCAACAATCTGTTGCAACTATCTACAACACAATGGAAACCTAAGCATCTCTCGTTCTCTCAAACATAAGCACACATATTTTTATTATGGTGGTTTATAATTTAAATAATTAATTTATTAGCAAGATCTTCCATCTAGCTATCAACAAGATGCTTTGTAGCACTATGGCTAAGAGGGAATATTTATATGCAGCCACTTACTACTTCTTTTAGGACTGGTTATATTGCAAATAACCTAGTCTTAACATCTTCAGAAAAGGACATTTTTAAGTATAGTTATTCAATATTAAGTCATCATTGCAAGCTGGGTATTTCTGCATTTGTGACTTTTATTATGCTGTATAAGGTATTTTAATTTGTAGTTAAAATTTTTTCATGTTCTTAAACACTATTATTAGGTTTCTCTTAAGCATATGCCTTTATAAGAATCACTTTCTCAAGTGCTTTACTATTATATTTAGGTGTTCTTTATAAAGGATTATTAATTTCTTAACCATCCCACTTTAAACTGGCATAGGGTTTTTCATGGTTTTAATAATCTTATTCCTGCTTGGTCTCTAAAAAGAAACCAAGAGATTCATGAGGGTTCTCAAAAATCTTATTTAAAGTTTTGCTATCATTTATTTTTTTCTTTTTATAGCTCTGTTATATTAAGAAAACAATAGCATATTCAAATACGAGTCTTACATCAAATCTAAAATCCATTAACAAACAACAGTTGTGAACATGTATGAGAATGATTTAAAAATACATGGCTTAATTTTCCCAACACTTGAATTTGGCTCAAGATCTTACATTTTCTTAAACACCCAAAATAACCAAAAATTCTCTTTTATTTGTTTTGAAAAATCTTAGATCTAATTTAGTCATCATTCTTCATATCATAATATATCATAACTCTTTATTAAGAAAAGAATTTGTAATGTTTGGTTTCAATTAGGGTAATCTACAGCTTTTTTTTTTCACTTAACATGGCTTAAATAACACTTTGTTTTGCACTCTGCAATATGCTTAAGAAGAGAAGTGATGAAATATTCATATTTGTGATCCATTGCAATTATTCCCTTGTGCTTTCTGGGTTTTGCAAGAACAGAACAGAGGAGTTACATAAGTATCAGCAGTATGGGGCCTTTTGAAATAAACTTTGTAAATGGGATACTTGGGAGCATGTTATGTTGGCCTAAGAAAATACTGAAACTAAATAAAATTCTTGGTGAAGTCTTAGAATTTATAGAACACACACAAAAAAAGGTTATAATTTTAATAGTTGTAGAAAGATAGTAATATAAAATTTCAAATTAAAACACCAGGTGAGCAGACTATCAGCATCTGTATATATCATTTTCAGACAAATTGGAACAAGATGAAAATAGTAGGAGATGAAAAAATGGAGGAGGTTTTATACTACACAACTTCACACATATGGTATTCACATTTTACAAGCAAGGAAGTTCGGACTCATAGTGGTCAAAAGTCTTACCAAGGACAGAGAAAATGAAAATCATTAGATTTGAAGCTTATATTATCTCTAAGTGATGAAGGAAGAATTGTACTTAATATCTTTTTTCTCCCAGCCCTGCTGGCATGGTTCAATGGTTGATCATTGACCTATGAACCGGGAGGTCATGGTTTGATTCCCAGTCAGGGCACCTGCCTGGGTTGAGGGGTTGATGCATGCAGTAGCTAACTAATCAATGATTCTCTCTCACCATTGATGTTTATACCTCTCTCTCCCTCTCCCTTCCTCTCTGAAATTAAAAATAAATTAATATTTTTATCCCAAATCATGGAATCTAATTACTAATTTCTAAAAAATATCTGGGTGATGCCATCTCTGAGATAAATAGAACAAAATGTGTGTGTGTGTTTGTGTGTGTGTGTGTGTGTGTGTGTGTTGCATGTCTTTGAATATGCATGCCTGTGTTTGTGACAAATATTAAATCTAAAATAAATTATTTCTGTGTGTATGTAGGGATGGCTATAATATTTGCAGTAGATTGAGTTATTGTCCTTGACTTTTTTACTCCCTCCTTTTTTTACAGGGTGACTTTGTTGTGTCCTCCCTCTATGGATAAAGTATACCTACTTTGACCCTGTGACTTATATCCCTCATTTATGCATAATTCAGTGGTAGTGGTAAGGAAATAAACACGTTGGGTAAAGAGCGATATATGCTCATTATTTCCTTCTTTTTTCTTATACCATTTCTTCTTTCTGTTCTTCTTTATTTTCACTTAATATCAACCCATACTGAACTTCCCGTATCAAGTAACAGTACTCTACTAGCACCTGGGAAGACACTTATTCTTTAGAAACTTAACTGTAGATGGAGGGAGAAAGGTAATGGCTGTGGAAAGAAATGAGAGAAAGTTCCTAAACAATTAATTACATTAAGTTGTAATGGATATGTAGATAAACAATCCAATCAAAAAAATGGGCAAAGGACCTAAATAGACACTTTTCGAAAGAGGACATAAGGAAGGCCAAGTGACATATGAAAACTTGCTCAAAGTCACTAATCATCCGAGAGATGCAAATCAAAACGACAATGTGGTTCCATCTCACACCTGTCAGAATGGCTATCATCAGCAAATCAACAAAAAACAAGTGCTGGTGAGGAGCGGAAAGAAAGGAACTGTGCACTGTGGATGGGAATGCGGACTGGTGCAGCCACTGTGGAGAACAGTATGGAGTTTCCTCAAAAAATTAATGATGTCACTCCCATTTGGACCCAGCGATCCCACTTCTAGGAATATATCCCAAGAAAACAGAAACACCAATCAGAAAGGATATATGCGCCTCTATGTTCATAGCAGCACAATTCACCATAGCTAAGATTTGGAGACAGCCTAAGTGCCCACCAGCAGATGAGTGAATTAAAAACCAGTGGTACATCTACACGATGGAATACTACACTACTGTAAAAAAGAAGGAATTCTTACCATTTGTAACAGCATGGATGGAACTGGAGAGCATTATGCTAAGTAAAATGAGGCAGTTGGAGAAAGATAAATATCACATGATCTCACTCATTTGTGGAATATAATGAACAACATAAAGTGATGAACAAAAATAGATCCAGAGACATATAAGCATTGAACAGACCATCAAACCTCAGAGGGAAGCCGAGGGGAGGTTAGAGATCAACCAAAGGACTTGTATGCATGCATATAAGCATAATCCATGGACACAGAGAGTAGGGGGGTGAGGGCATGTGCTGGGGGTGGGAGTGCCGGGGAGGGGTCAATGGGGGAAAACGGAGACATATGTAATACTTTCAACAATAAAGAATCAAAGGGGAAAATGTAATGGATAGAGATTTATTTAAAGATCAAGAAGGCTATGCAAAATAAATCCATTATTTTCACTTTGTGAAATCAAGAGAAAAACTCAGAAGTGATGACATTTACAGAGACTGCTATGTTCATTACAATATCTGTGACAGCAGTACAGAAAATACGATATAATGGATTTAATTTTATTTATTACTCAAATAGTTATACAATTTAAAGACACTTTCTATACCAGATAGCAATATTCAACCTACAACAATAAAATAACAACTTGAAAATCAGATCACTAAAATTTTCAATTGGTCCATTGTTCTAGTCTCATTTGTTCTCATCATGTAAGTCTGTCAATGAATATTTTCATGGTTGTTAATTCTATTATTCTTGAGGTAACTTTAGAGTATGAAGGGCAAATCAAGTGCTTGTAATGTTTATAAGGATGACAGTAAAGTAGTCAGCTTATGTCACTAACAGTTTTGATCCAGTAGCTACTTTTAAAAAAAATTTTCTAATATACCAGAGTGTCAGAATTAAATGAAAGTTTATCCTCTCTAATCTGCAAAGACTAATAAGAGATTAATAACTGATATTTACTGGCATACTTACTAAGTGAAAATAGCAGGACACATGTGAAAAGATAAACTTTGCAAAGTAATTGAATATTTTATCAGTTTAAGTAGTCAAATATCAGATTAAGTTTTATCAGAAATTTACAGATCATGTTGAGAAGCTCATTTCAGAAATGTGTTAGTTCCATTCTTCCCTCTCTGTAAGGCAGCTGGCACCACCTGGTGAATTATCCAAAGTCAGGTATCAGCTTTAAACTTTGCAATGTGTGTCTCCCAAAAACACAGATTGGAGCCATCAAGCAAAGTCATTCAAATTTGGTGCAAGAGTGTGATTTAGACTCTAAGGCATTTCTTTCCAACAGCTCTTGAGGAAATTTTGACAATTTTATATTAAATTCTTAATAATAAGTATAGTTGTCTTCTTTTCATAGTTTAATATTTAATCTCTGACAATTCTACTTTTCATTTTATTACTGAACATTTGACAAATAAAATTTCAGTAGGTAAAGGCATTTTACTGTGGCTTTTCACCCTTGCTGTTTGTCTTTTCTCTGCTGTTTGTCCTTGAAAATATAAATAAACTTAGTACAATGAATTGCTGGACACAGTCTGGCAGATGTCTTAGGGCAGTGATGGCGAACCTATGACACGCGTGTCAGAGGTGACAAGCGAACTCATTTTTTTGGTTGATTTTTCTTTGTTAAATGGCATTTAAATATATAAAATAAATATCAAAAATATAAATCTTTGTTTTACTATGGTTGCAAATATCAAAAAATTTCTATATGTGACACAGCACCAGAGTTCAGTTAGGGTTTTTCAAAATGCTGACACGTCGAGCTCAAAAGGGTGGCCATCACTGTCTTAGGGAGATGCATTAGTACTTTTCCCAAGCGTGCAAAACATGCTTAAAGCAAAAGTTATAAAGAGTTCAAAAGGGAGATCTGTTTGAAGGGGAAAGGGAAAGGGAACTTTCTACTAAGAGACTGCTTGGAGTGAATTATCCCTGAGTTGTGAAAACAACAGGGAGAAGGGGATGTAAGAATGAAGCCTTGAGAGTAGCTAATCTTGTCCCGCAGTTTGAACAGAGCGGTTGTTTGAATCAGAGGAGCCAACAATCTTGGGATTTAATAAGTTGTTGAAAGACACAGCAAAGAAAATGTGAGGCCTTTTTCCAATCCGTACAACTCCATTGTTCACTCTTGCCTCCTTTGTCAAATATGAATTGACCATAATGGCATATGTCAGTTCCTGGGGTCTCTGTTCTGTTCCCTTTGTCTCCATGCCTGTTCTTATGCCAGTACTAGGCTGTTTTGATTACAATGGCTTTATAGCATAGTTTGATATCTGGTATTGTGATCCTCCCAACTTTGTTCTTCTTTCTCAAGATTGTTTCCATATAAATTTTTGAAATCTTTGCTCTAGATCTGTGAAATATTCCATCAATATTTTAATAGGAATTATGTTAAATCTATAGATTGCCTTGACTCATTCCTTTGCACTAGAGACCCGGTGCATGAAATTCATGCACAGGGGGTGGGCGGGGGGGGGGGGGATGGTCCCCTCAGCCCAGCCTGCACCCTCTCCAATCACCTGCCTGCCTGCCTGATCACCCCTAACTGCCTCCCCTGATGGCCTGGTCACCTCCCACTGCTCCCCCTGCCAGCCTGGTTGCCCCATGCAGCCTGCTACTCAGTCATTTGGTCAGCTCTCACTAACCCCCCTACCGGCCTAGTCACCCCAAGCAGCCTGTTCAGTGTTTGGTCATCTATTTGGTTGTTTCGGTTGTGACGGTCACTTAGGTTTTTATATATATAGATAGTATACCATTGTATGGCTACATCATATTTTTAAAATCATTTTTTACCAATTGATGGAAATTTAGGTGTTCACACTTTTTGGTTACAATGAATAACAGTCCTATGACCATTCATGCACAAGACCATGGGTATATATGTTTTGAATCCTCTTAGGCTTAGAGCTAGATTTATAATATTTTGGTTGTACTGTAGTTTTAAGTTTGATTCTTCAGGAAACGGAACATTTTGCAAAGTGGCTGCACTATTTTATTTTCTCATCAGTAATATATTAGAGTTCCTTTTCATCTCTTCACTAACATATTTTTTTATTTCTGATAACCATTCTAGTAGGTGAAAAATGATATCTTATTGTAGTTCTGATTTGCAGTTCTCTATTGATTAATGATGTTGAGTATTATTTCATAACCTTATTAATACTTGTATATCTTCATCATTGAAATGTTTTCATATTTTTGCCCCTTATTTTATTGTACTATTTATTTTATTATTGATGTGTAAAATATTTTTATCAGATATGTGTTTTACAAATATTGTCTCAGAGTCTATATTTTGTTTTGCATTTTGCCTTCTGAGTCCTCACCTGCTATGAAATTTACAGTTGAAATCAGCCTCTAACTGTCTATCACTATTTATTTTCCTGTTTTTTTATTATTATGTCATATCATCATCTAACATAGTATAGGTTTTACTTATTTAATTAGTTTAATGTCTTTACCTCCCTACTAGAATATAAACTCCAGGAGGAAAACACTTGTTACCTATATGTGTTTTTTTCTTAATTTTTATTTTTGTGTCACTGCTTTGTACTTAACACTCTCAATGTAATTGTCATTGGAAAAAAGGGGATAATTATATACAAGAATTTTTATGCAAAATAAATGTCCTTAAGGTAATAATTATTCCCTTTGTTAGTTTTGTGAAATAACATTGTCAGGTCTCACTGGATATTTGTGTGTATTTCCTTCTGGGAGGGTAACTATTGAGCATTATAACTAAAATATATACAGGTATACCCCAGTTTTTAAAAGCTTGCATGATGTCACTTTACTTTTGCAGAAGATCTAAATTATAACCTTTCTTTCTTATTTAACCAATAAGAAATCTGAAGAGGATTTTCATTTAAGAAAGAAAGCAAAAATAGCTTTCAGCATTTGTTCTGCAGCAATCTGTTATACAGTCAGCGCACTCCACAAGCAGCAAGAGCGGCACTGCTGAGCCTCTTCCCCGGGGAACCACCGCAGCAGCTCAGCGTCAAGCACCACAGCATTGCCCTGTGTCTGGGAGCACGGGTGCTTCATCTCAATTTATTTTGTGCATTCCTTCCTTCACTCTGTGTTAGTACTTTAGGTTGTATGTGTTATTTGGTATGATTTGGTAGGTTACTTGGAGGGCTGTTGGGAATGTTCGAAATGTTTTCCATGTATTTAATGGTAAATGCTTTTTTACTTTATGCCATTTTGGTTTATGAACAGTTTCAGAGAAATGTTCTACTTTCAGATAGCGTGAAAAACCTATAGTGTCAAATTGTTTTGAATGTATGATTCAGTCATAGAAAATTAGAATTTAAAGCAATGCATAAGAACATGCTGTTTCCCTGTATGATTATTTCTGCAGTCCAAGTGGCTTTATTACAACTTGCTTTTTAAACTTTTTATAAACAGATAAAAGTAATCAGTATTTAGTAATGTAAAAACACCTATAACCTTTTGCCAAGCTTTAGAATATTAGTATTATTGCCTTGTTTTTATCTTGCAGCTAGTTCTACAACTAAATCAATCTTGAGTTTGTTTTTAACTTTCTGCCTACTTAGGTTTAGAACCAATCTATTATGAATCATCTGAGATTCTTTCTGGACCTTAAAGTAATCACATCTCTAATGCTTTTGTACAGTAGCTCTTTAATCTTCTTCATAGAGTGGGCAGAATAACTTTACACTTTACTTTTCTAACAAAATGTTCCTTGGATAAGAATTTCAAGTGGGAGAAGAATCGGGTTATCTCATTCAGGTATACGTGAAATACAATTAAATCCTCCCACTCATATACACATTAAATAATTTTTGAATTTCCTATATTTATATAATGCATAAAAAAATCTATACATTTTAAAATCAGGGTGTTTTTTTTTTTTACCAAAAAAGAGAAAAATAATTTCTACTTTCTCTATGAAGAAGTTGAAAACAGTAAGTGGGATTTTATTTGTTTACTTGAATTGTTTCTTTTTACTTCTGATAAATGTCAGTAAGTCACTTACACTTTTAATGCTTTAGTTCCTACCCTTAAAAATGTGGAGGACAATCATATCTAGTTCACACATTACTGGGGAAATAAAATGAAAAATGTATGCTGTTGTGCTATAACTTCTAAACTATTGAACAGTTATACATTTCAAAATACGTTTTAGGATATTTTGAAACGAGTAGGTTATTGTATTGAGGAGATAGAAGAGGGATGGCTAGTTAAGGATGGGACCAGGGAGGGAAGGAAAATAGGGAAATCCAAGAATAACAGAATGCAGCTTGCTGACTAGTTGCTAAGACAACAGGCTGGGCGGAAACCCACCTGGACAGGAGTTGCTAGGGCCCAGTTGATCGGTAAAGAACCAATAGACAGAGAGCTTCCTCCACCTAGACAGACAGCTTCCACAGAAGAACCAATCAGAATCCAGCAGAGGATAGATAGCCAGCAGGAAGGCAGAGTGCTTCGGTGCAGCCCACGTGGGTCCCCCTCCCTGCTAGAGGGAGTCTGTCTATCTCTCAATAAACTTCGTTTTTGCTTAACTCTGTCTGTAAGTTCATTCTTCGACTTTGTAAGAACGAACTCAGACCGAGCACTGCATCCTGGTATCAGTATCATTGTTTCCTCAATACATAGCTATAAATGAACATGGAATGATCATAAAGCTGTGCTAAGTTTTATTTAGTTTTCCAATAGCAGTGTTTGGTATATGTAGTAAAGGAAAGCGGCGGGGAGAGAAAGAGATTAAGGGAAAGAGAGAGAGAAATTAAGAAAGAGGGAGCTTTATTATGTTGCTTGATGATAATCAAAATATTTAAGTGAAAGCAACATTTTATAATAAAACATTTATTCCTCTTTTTCCTCACATGTTTTTTTTTTTTGGTCTCATAATACATTTTTTTTATTTAACTTGGATCCTAAGGGTCATTATGAAGCCCAAGCCCACTCAATTACTTATGCTACCATTTCAACCTTTGCCAACACACACACACACACACACACACACACACACACACACACACACAGGGAGGAATGATAAAGTTAAGTTTAGAGTTTAACATTTAATTTGTGTACAATATTTCAAAATTGTTTCTATTTATTTTATCAAGTTAAAATGTAATTTCTACAGGTTAGCATAGATAGATAATATTAATAATTTAAAACTTCATTCTAGAAAATAAATCTAAATATAATTGTTAAGTAATGTGAACGTGGATTTTTCTCTATTTTCTTAATGTAGTATGTATTCTAAATGCTTGAAACTATCTTACTCATTAAAAATTTAACTAAAATATCCCATATATCATAAAGTTCCTTTGAATTAGTGAAAATAAATACTGTTATTTTCATAAATATCCAGGCAGGCAATATATATTTCAATATGAATAGACAAATTTATTGTCTTAAAATTGTTTGCTTACAAATTAATTTAAAATTACATGTTTCTCCCTGGCCAGATGCTCATTGGGCTGGAGTATAGTCCTGATACACCAAGGTTTGGGGTTCGATCCCGGTCAGGGCATATACAAACCAATGAATCCTATATAAGAGGTAATATGCAAATTGACCATCATGCCCTCACACAAGATGGCCAGTAGGGGAGGGCAGTTGTGAGATATCAGGCCAGAAGGGGAGGGAAGTTTGGGGCAACCGGGTCAGCAGGGGAGGGCAGTAGTGTGCAACCAGGCCAGCAGGGGAGAGTAGTTGGGGGGACCAGGCCTGCAGGGAAGGGCAGTTAGGGGCAACCAGGCCCGCAGGGGAGGGCAGTTTGTGGCAATCGGGCTGTCAGGGGAACAGTTAGGTGTCGATCAGGCTGGCAGGAGAGTGGTTAGGGGGTGATCAGGCTGGCAGGCAGAAGTGGTTAGGGGCAATCAGGCAGGCAGATGAGCAGTTTGGAGCCAGCAGTCCCAGACTGTGAGAGGGATGTCCGACTGACGTTTTAGGCCTGATCTCATCCCCCGAGGTGTCCCAGATTGGAGAGGGTGCAGGCTGGGCTGAGGGACACCCCCGCAGTGCATGAGTTTCATGTACTGGGCCTCTAGTACATAAATAAAGTGAAACAACAAATCTATGTTTCTTTCTCTTCCTTCCTCTCTCTAAAATCAATAAAAGATAAATAAAATAAAAAGTAAAAGCTAAAAAATAAATAAAATTACATGTTTCTGCAATACAATAGACATAACTATGGCACTACTTAACCAGTCCCCTAGCTCTATAGTTTGTTACACACTTATTTAAGGGGATATTTAGTACATATTTGTAATTTCTTATTATCAATTAAAATATTTTATTAGTAATTTTCAAAAGTTAAAAAATCATCCAATTGTCTTAAAACTGAATTTTAAAGTAATTAAAAAATACCATCTTGGTTAAAATTAACTCCAAAACTTAAATGCACTAAATTGTAACTGATCAGAGTAGCATACTATTATTTTTTAAACTAAAGAAATTGTTCTGTAAATCAACATTTTAAAAAGCATAAAATAGGATGTTTCTCTTTTAAATAATTTACAGTTCTTCTAAAGAAAATCCTTTTATGAAATTAGCTCATGCAGTTTTTACTCTTACATCATCAAATTTAAGCTTCTGACTATTTTTAAAATAATGAATATATATAGTACCTTATACTCACTGTAATTCCAAAGAAAGTTACATAATTGCTGTCTTTCAGGAAAGTTTGTCTACTTTTCTAACATATATAATCGACGGTTTTGTTTTGTTTGTTTCTTATTGAATTTATTGGGGTGGCATTGGTTAATACAATTATACAGGTTTCAGGTTTACAATTCTATAACACATCATCTGTATTGTATGTTTACCACTCCAAGTCAAGTCTCCTTCCATCACCATTTATCTTCCTTTTATAAAACAACAGTTTGGTGATTGCCACATGGAAGGGGTAATGGGGAGAGGTTGATGTTTTTTCAAAAATAGCTATGTTAGAAAATATTTCAAAGTACATTTTATATATGTACATATATCATATATTTAGCATATTAATTAAAATGATGAATATTAATTCTTATAAATCATACTATTAATGATTAACATAATTTATTTATAAAAATGTGTTTACTATTTTATATTAAATAAAATTAAAAAATTTATGCTAATAACAAAATTACTTTTTAGGAAAACATTTTTAATGAATCAATAAATACTTTATTCATAGAAACTTTTCAAAAATATATAATTCTATTTATAACTATAAGACTATTTTCAAAGAAGAAAATAACCTTTTCTGTGTATAGGAAGACAATGTCCTTCTTAAAAACTGATTTCCAGTTGAAAATAATTTGAGATCATCTTTAGGGGGCAGCACCTAACCAGGGAAAGAGGTATTGCAAATCTAAGCAGGAGTTTGAGTATATATTAGAGATGCTATATCTTCCAGTTAAAACTTGATAGACTATTAAAATATCACTTATTTACAATTCCAGTATCAGAAGAGGCTAAATAACAGCATCTGGTAGCAACTTAAATTTATAACCCAGTTGAAAAATGCACTTCCTTTAATATCAGCAGCTATTAAAGGCATATACATATTTTTCAGCTATTATTGAAGCAACATGAAACACATTTCTTTACTCCTAGCATGGAGATACAGAGCAACAGTAATCCATGCTTTAAGCACTATGTTTTATGAAAAGATGCGAGGAAGAAATGTTTTAATATTTAATTTTTATCATAGCGTAAAAACTAAGTAGAAGATGCAAATAGAGATATAAAACAAAAGAGGCTCCGTCTACATGTTTTTACACTCAAATGATACTAGAATATTAAAGTATGGGTCATAGAGCATTTTATTCGATTTCGCTCACATTAAAAATAGAAAACAAAAATGGTAGTTAAATTATACAATGAAATATTTTGAATAATTATTAAGCATAGTCGCATTAATAAAATAATTGCTTCTTCATTTCAAAATTGAAAAAGGGGAAAAGTCTATCTGCATGCCATCACTATTCTTTAAATATTTGAGATAACAATCTTCTTAAACTTTCCATAGCTAATGACAATCCTTTTATAGAATAATTTGCAAACTATTAAGGACAACTAAGACACTTCACAAATTGTATAAACTGGACTATATTAATCTGAGTGCTTAACATTAGAGACTGGGTATGTTATTACTTATTCATTTTTAAAAAAGTAATTAATTACACATATAATTAATAAATAATTTAATATCTCACCAGTGGATTATGAACCTACCACATAAAGCAAACCCTTATCCCTTTACCCATTAGGAAAATATTCATTGAACATCTAATTGTGCTAAACATTGATGCTCAAAACGTCACAATATAGACTTCTGTCTCATGGAACTTACCTGAAGCTACTAGTCCTCATTCTCCTTTAGACAGGATGCGTGGGGGGTGGGGGGGAAGGGCAGTTGTTCTGAATGAATATTAACTCCATCAATATTAAACATTATTTTTTAGAACAATGTGATGAATTTTACTCATATAGTCTTCTCTAATCTTTAATAATTTAACTAATTTGGGGTAGTGGAAAAATTATTTTTTACAACATTCTGTGCCTCTTGCTGTTATGCATAAAACCACTTAAAAGAATTTAGTGTTTTAAAACATGGGTGAATTTAAAGGCTATAAGTATATCTATAAGATTCTAATCACTAACCTAATTGTTCATTTTAATTGGTTGTTACAGTTTATTAATGAAATTAATACATATAATTAGCACAATTATTTAAGGTAATCTATAATAAACTCATTATTTTTGTCCAGTTTTTTTAATTTAATATTAAAACATGTAGTTTTTAGAGCATTATTTTATTATTAGATACAGCAACTATCCCAGTGTAGAGATTTAAGATAGGACTTTATAGGACTAGTTATTACTGTTAGGCAAAACTTTGCATTCAAATGAGGTACCAGGCATACATGTAAAACTAAGATGAAGATGAAAGGGATTTTTATTAAGACATTTATCCCCTTGAAAAATGTAAAAATCTTGGCCTTGGCAGATTCTCAAATTTGTATTAAGTGACAATAAAATACAGATAAGCCTTTTTGTTGTCAAAATATCAATTTAATGCAATATATGGAAGATCCACTGTGAAGCTTAAATTTGAATTGCATGACCTAGTACCAAATTATTAAAGAAGAGCAGAGGTATCTTTTAAATATATTTTATGCTTATCTTAGGTAAATGTCCCTACAAATTATGAGGCAGTTTTTTTTATTTTTTGGTGTGGAATAAAATTTTAGTCAGAAAGTAACATGCTTATTTGAGCTCTTATATCTGTCTGCAAAGCCAATTTAGTTCTTGTCATGTTATAAATTATATTACTTACCTTAAAGGACTTATCTTATCATTGACTTTTGAGTTGCGACATGTATACCTTTAGGATTATTTACCCTAAGTTGCTAAATGTTTTGAAATATTATTTATCTAAACTGATAAAAATAAGCAAGCTTTTCCTTCTTAAAAATAAAATATACAGTACCGGGGAGGAAATGAAAGCTGATATTTGATAGATAAATAAATACGTGATAAAATTTTATATATATACCTAAGCGACCAAAGGACGGGTCGCTATGATGTGCACTGACCACCGGGAGCAGGTGCTCAACGCAAGAGTTGCCCCTGGTGGGCAGTGCGCTCCCACAGGGGTAGAGAGGCCCAGCTGACTGACAGATGCCAGATACCAGGCTCACTGTTGGTGAGCACAGCTGCGGCGGCAAGAGCCTCTCCCCCTTGGTGGCAGCATGCTCCAGATCGGCAGGTGCAGCAGGGCCTGGATGAGCAGGAGTGGTGTGACACCCAGCTGCCTGCTGCTTTGCAAACTACTATATCCCCCCAGGGGTCTCAGATTGCGACAGATCGCAGGTCAGGCTGAGGGACCCTGCCAGTGCACTGGGCCTCTAGTTTTAAATATAAAAACTATGTATTTATTAGATAGCTGTACCTTTGTCTCTTCACCTTTTACTTTCCTTTCAATATTATTGATGGCAGATAATTGAAAATAAATATATTTCTTAGAAACTGACCAGTATCCTGGAATATCAATTAATGTCTTAGTTTTACTTTTTTTTTAAATACATAATGTGTTATTTTTGATTGTATGATCCAGTGTATGAGGAAGCGGTAGCATAATGGTAAGGAGACATATTACTAAACTGACATAATCTTCAAACCACCAGGCATCATTAGACATAAATTTTAAATAACAGTGAAATAAGCCTATTTTCCTTTGTATAATTTACAGAGTGCATTAAAATAAATGAAAACAAAACCATCTCTAGCCAATGACTTAATATTTGTCATCATGGTAAAAATGGAAAGAGAGCTTGCGATGGTATTTGGATAAACCTGTGCAGTGTCTCCCCACTCCGCATTTTTCTATTCCTCTCTCCATGTAATTTTTATTCTACAAATATTTAAAAGATATCAATTCTGCAGAATTTTTTTTTCATTTTAAACCACTTGATTCTTACCGGGTCCTTACTCACCTTGGCATAACTGGAAAAGAATTTCCCCGTTTGCTAAAGATTTTTCTGGTTCTGAAATTCCCAAGTTGCATAAAAAGACATTTTGGCCTAACTACCAAATAGTGGTATCAATATTCATTATAATATTCACTCCCCACTTCCTTCATAATCAGGAAATGTTACTGAAAGGTTGTATGAATGAGATAGTTAAGTATTGGGATTTGTGAGGAGAAGCTAGTGGAGTCAGGTATAGGTTCATAAGATATGAATATATATTTTCCAAAATAAATGGATAATTATTCTCAAGAATTTCTTCTGCTATTTCTGGAATGTTTGTTTATATATACCTATAAAAAAATGGGGAAATCTACTTGAGAGTAATTGAAATTATATCTAATTATATTCCTGTCCAGCTTAAAAGTTAAAATGCTGTAGTTAATTCTTTTTAAGATAAAAGAAAATTAAGAGAGTCATTATCATTTTGAAATAAGATCAGAGCATAGATTTATAGTGGAAAGAAAACCATTAAGTAGATAAGGTCAATAGATGTCAAGTACATGAAGGATTCTTGTGACACCTTAAGAAAAGAAGTGACTTTTAGCTATAGACATAAGGATTTATGAATGTAATCTAAAAAGCTTCCCTTTTAATTGACAAAGCAAATCTAAAAGCTTGGACTGAAATGAGTATTAGATCATGAATTGCAAAATGTTACTTGTTATCTTAAAAAATGTATAATTCCTAAGTATATCCTTGATTAAACTGAAATTGAATGTCTCTCCTAAAAATAAAGCATGGTTGTTTTAAAAACGTTCTTAATTATTATTTATTCCATACTTTATGTAAGCAAATAATCACATATTCAATTCAACTTTTGACTATATATGTTTATATCATATATCCTCTTAATTACATTCTTCAGTTAATGTATAAATATTAACAGTATGTCTTCCTTATTTTGAGCCTATTTGAGTACTTTTATTACACCAATTCTTTTAAACCATAGCATTGTTTTCAAGTCATTAATTCTTGAAAAATTATATAATTAATATAGACTATTGAATATTAACTAATATCCCCTTTCTCTCTGAGCTTGAAACTCCTAATTTGTAAAACAAGGGGAGTGGACTACATCACAACTAAAATTACTTTTGTTTCTACAATTACTCATATTTAATAAAGCACTAGAAGCTCAGTGCACAAAATTCGTGCATGGGTTGGGTCCCTAGGCCTGGCAGGCGATCAGGGCCTATCTGCGGGGTGACTGGTGGGGCGATCAGGGGACCCGCTGGCACCCACCTTGGCTGGCCTTGCGTTGCTCTCTCACCAGCCCCACCCTATGCTGCCACTGCCAGTCACCTCCCTCTGCAGGGCGCCCAGTGGGGCGATCAAGGGACCGACACTGGCACCTGCCTTGGTTGGGGCCTGCAGGCTGGGGGCAGCTCCTGCATTGAGCGTCTGCCCCTGGTGGCCAGTGCATGTCATAGCGACAGATCATTTTGCTGTTTGGTTGATTCGCATATTAGGCTTTTATTATATAGGATTCTTCTCTTAGCGATTATAAATTGGTAGGGAATAGATTTTCAGAATAAGTCGGGTACTTTTAGATAGATTAATATTCATTGAATATTACATCTTAACAATCATAAAATTTTTTGAAACCATGATGACTTCATTAAAATTATTTTTAGGGTTTTTTTCTGTACAAAAGTAATAAAAAAGAGTTAAATACAATAGTTATTTGTGAAAAACACTAATATAAAGCAGTATATCTCAAATGTTGGTGTATTATCATGATATTAACATAAAAATAAATAGTATGCAAAAAGCTAAATAATGCACTTGGTATTCCACACTGTTAAGGATTTCAGAGAGAATGAACTTAAATGGAGAAAATGTAGTTAATCAACAGAGATTGTCCCTGACATCTTCTGGAGACTTTGATTCCCACAAAAACAGATTCTCAGACATAGACAAGTTGAAAGATTTCATATAATATGTAACTTTTGATTGAAAATGTACAGATGTGCCCCTTTACATTGATAGGCTTCATCTGTGATTCACATACCAGGAAATAATGGAAAGGGTAATTGCATAGATTGGACCTGATCTTCATTGATTTCTCTGACTCCACTGACTTCTTGTTTCACCTAACTTCCCCATTTCTCCATATCTACACTGAAAAAAAGTCTCTATGAGCTGCTGTGTAATAACCCATCCAAACCTTGAAAGCTTGAAAAGCATGTGTTTACTCATGCTAATTAAAGAACAATCTTAATTATTTAGCCACAACTACTTGGCTAAATAATGAGAGACCATCTCATTCCATGATTTTGGACAGATAGCATTCAGTCTTTCATAATCAAGTATGATGGTTTCTAATAGTTCTTCTTTGATCCCCTTTATCTGATTTTAACTTCTTCCTTCTATTTCTGATTTGCTGAGAATGTTATGATTGTCTAATTTTCTCACATAATTTTTGCACCTGAGAGCTAAACAAATGCGTGTATGTATTTTAAACCTGTTTGTGTGGTAAATTACATGGACTAATTTTCAAAAGTTGAATCATCCTCATATTCCTTAGATGAACCCCAATTGCTTATAAATAATTTATGATAGAAAGGATATTGTGGATGTATTGTTGAACACTGGATTTTTATAAAATCATTTTAAAATTTATTTGGATAGTTAATTGCAGAATAATTTGATTGAGGCTTTAAAAAAAATTTTAAGACGATGCATTTAATGTTGCCTTTACTTTAAAGCTTATTTAGCTCTTCTATTATGATATGACCATACTAGAGTCTTCTCTCCATTCATTCAGTGAGGTCTCTACAACCTAGCCAACTTTTATTTGAGCCATTTTTTAGTCTAGGGAACCACAGAAACATATATTTCCCTTGCAGTTTTTTTTTATCTTATTGGCCTCAATGACTTTCACACTATGTGTGCAGATTAGTATTAAGTCAAATATGCAAAGGGACTTAATGCATTTCTAATGCTCTTTCTTTACATAGATTTTCTTTTTTAGGAACTCTGAAAAATAACTTCTAGATGTTTCTGTCTCTCTAAAAGCCTACCTTAGTGGCTCAAATCAGTGAAACAAGTAGGCCTTTTTTTAGTTCTTTCTTTCAGATTAGTGTTCTAAAACTTGCCCCCAGACACTGTAGGATTCACCTAATTCATATACCTTCTTTTAAATTATAATTCTGTATTATATGTTGTTCAATGTCTGAAAATTGTTTCATATGTATTTTCAGTTCTTTAATTGCTATCAAATTATTCTAAACCATAATATCTAAGCTTGGCAGGGCACACAAGTCTACATTGACTAAATTTTAAAATAATCTTAAACTAAAATCATTTGGTGATGATGAGTTATCCCTTTTTATACTGTTAGATTTAATTATCTCTTATTTTGTTAAAATTTTTTCTGTCTGTTTCATGGCAGTTATACATCTGCAATTTTTATTTCTTGGATTATTTTGTCTAGTTTTGTTGCCAGGGTAATAAAGACAAAAAATTAACTGGATGAGTGATTCTCCCAGCTCAGAACATTTAATCAGTCAAGCTTAGTTCATGTGCCCCTTTCTGATAATTATGAAGTGAGGAAAATATTTAACAATTTTCAGCTTTGCTTAATTGAGATGGGTAATTGGGCATCTCTGATCAGTAAAGTTGAAGAAATTCAATAAAAAAACAAATTCAATGCTATTTAGTGAGAATAATTTTGGTAAGGCCCAAATGCTTCATATCAAGGAGTTCATTTTAGTTCATATTTCTCTAATAGTTGTATCATTATCTCATCTCATAATTGTGTAACCTGAGGAAAAAATAAAAAAATTACACAGGCAGCTAATAGGTAGCACATAAAATGATGATCATCTTTTAGGTCAAAGAAGGGAACAATGAAGGAGAGAGGAGAAATGCCCGCATAAAACGGCAGCCAGGTTTAAGTGGCTGGCAGGGGCCCATTAATGTCTCCGAAATTATAAAGGAACAGCAAGGAAAGGGACAGAATCCATGGGTTCTTCATATGCTCAATGTTCGACTTGAAGAGATCGACTTCTGAATTTCCCCGCCAACGCACCAAAACTGAAATGTGGACATTAAACTGGAATACATGGTGTTCCTCTGGGCAGGATTCAAAGGCAGCTTCTGTTAGGTTTGATGGAGCAATTGAGTTGATACCCTTCCGCCGGGAACTGGCTTTTCAGGTCATTTCACTATGGACATTCCCTTTGCTGAAGACCACATTTCACTTGCGGTGACCACATTCCATTATGCCCCCTCCAGGCATGCATAAAGAAGTCTCCGCCCAGAAAAATCCTGCCAAAAGTCCTTTAAAGGGGGCTGAGTCCCATCACTGGGTACTGGAGCCGGTACTGGGTACTGATGGAATAAATTCGTAATCCCTCCTTCGGCAACCTAACAGCTTCCTGGGTTCTTGTCCAGGTGGATTCAAAGAATGAAGCCATGGCCAAAAGGTGGTATAGGAAAAGATGGAAATTTATTGGGAAACAAGCACAGATTCCCAAATGGGGAGGGGGAGAGCACCACCAAGTCCCTCTTTCTTAAGGTTTATAAAGACGGCAGCTCTTTGTGTCCTGATATCCCCTCTGATTGGTCACTATAGCGACTTCAGAGTTCAAACCCTACATGGGTTTCCCCACTGTTTCTCCCTTTTGTTTGTTTTTTTTATTCCCTATGGCCATTTTCTTTATTCTATGAATGGGTGGCTTCTTTACTTTGTAAATGTATACCTTTTGGCAGTTCCCTTATTTTGTAAATGTATACCTTCTACAGCTCCCAGCTTTCCAGCCCTGTGGTTCTTCTCCATGGACCCCCTAATTCCTAAAACTTCCTAAACCTGCCTATTTTACCCCTAAAAACTTCCTTCAAAAGCATGTGTTTATTTTTTCAAAATATCAGACTCCAGAAATGAAAGAAATAAATTACTCAAAAGAAGTTAATATATAAATACTAGAGGCCCGGTGCACAAAAATTTGTGCACTGGGGGGTGGGGGGGGGGTCACCCAGCCCGGCCTGTGCCCTCTCGCAGTCTGGGACCCCCCGGGGGATGACCACCTGCTGGCTTAGGCCCGCTCCCTGGGGAATTGGGCCTAAGCTGGCAATCTGACATCCCTCTGGCAGCCTGGGAGACCTCAGGGGATGTCCACTTGCCAGCGGGAGCAGGCCTAAGATGCAGTCTTACATCCTTAGTGCTGCTGAGGAGGTGAGAGAGGCTCCCACCACCACCACTGTACTGGCAGCCGTCAGCCTGGCTTGTGGCTGAGCAGAGCTCCCCCTGTGGGAGCGCCCTGACCACCAGGGGGCAGCTCCTGAATTGAGCGTCTGACCCCTGGTGGTCAGTGTGTGTCATAGTGACCAGTCATTCCCAGTCATTCTGCTGTTAGGGTCAGTTTGCATGTTACCCTTTTATTATATAGGATAGAGGCCTGGTGCAAGGGTGGGAGTTAGCTGGTTTGCCCTGAAGGGTGTCGCGGATCAAGGTGTGGGTCCCGCTGGGGTGCCTGGGCAGCCTGGATGAGGGGCTTAAGGTTGTTTGCAGCTGGTCACACACCTTTCAGGGTGGGGGTCCCCACTGGGGTGCCTGGCCAACTTGGGTGAGGGGCTGATGGCTGTTTGCAGGCTGGCCACAACCCCCTTCAGGGTAGGGGTCCCCACTGGGGTGCCTGGCCAGCCTGGGTTAGGGGCTGATGGCTGTTTTCAGGCTGGTCAAGCACCCCTCAGTAGGGACCCTCACCCCACAGAGGTTTGGCCATCCTGGGTGAGAGGCTGAGGGCCATTTTCAGGCTGGCCAAGCCCTCCGGCAACAGAAGCTCCCAGCCTCTCCTTTTTTCTTTTTTTATTTTTAATTCTGGGATTTATTTACCTTCTATAATTGAAACTTTGTTGCCTTCAGTGAGCTCAGAGCCGGCTGCAGCAGGCGGGAAGCTTGGCTTCCTCCATCACTGGAGCAACCAAGCCTCCTGCTCGCTCCAGCTCCGTGGCTGCCGGCCGCCATCTTGGTTGGTTTAATTTGCATATAGTCGCTCATATTGGCTGGTGGGCGTGGCTTAAGGCATAGCAAAGGTATGGTCAATTTGCATGTTTGTCTTTTATTACATTAGATAAGCACAAATACATGTATAAATAGAAAATAAAATTATACATAGACAATAGTTTCTCTTTATCCACAGGGATACATTACAAGATCTCCATTGTATGCCTGAAACCACAGATAGTTTCAAATCTGCTATATATTATGTTTGTTCCCTATACATGCATATCTATGATAAAGCTTTGAAATGCAAGGTTTTCTTCTGGGCTGGATGCAAAGGTAATTTCCTTCCCAGGTCCTTGTCCAGGTGGATTGGAAGACTAAAACACAGACTCCCACGTGGGGAGAGGGTTTCAAAGAAGAGAGACCACCTAAGTCCCTCTTTCTAGGGTTTATAAAGGTTGTGGTTCTTTGTGTCCTAATAGCCCCTCTGATTGGTCACCATAGCAGTTTTAACACTCAAACCCCACGTGGAGCCCCCCCATTTTTTCTCCTCCTCAAGTGGTAGAATTCTCTATTCCCTGTGAAAACTCTGTTTTCCTCTTTCTCCCTTTTGTTTTTCTACTCCCTGTTACTGTCCCCTTATCTTCTGTGAATGAGTGTCTTCCTCTCCCCTTATTCTGTGAATGTATGCTTTTTGGCAGCTCCCAGACCGCCATCTTTGCAGGTGTCCCCCATGGGCCCCCTTATTTCTAGAACTCCCTAAACCTGCCTATTTTTACCCCTAAAAACTCCTTTCAGCTTAATTTATAAATTAGGTGCATACTTACCTTTCCACTTAAAGGAAGCATTTTCCTGCTTCTATTTGGCATATCCAAATTGCCAGCATCACTACTAAAGCACTTTGTGGCCTTAAGGTAAAATAAGGGTTACTTGAACACAGGCAGTATCATGTTGTGACAATTAACCTGATAAAGAGTCAGCCTCAAAGTGACTAATAGGTGGGGAGCCACATAAGGCCTGGATATCCTGGACGAAGGGATGCTGTACATCCCAACAGGGACAAAGCAGGACAGCTACAGATTTCATCACAATACTCAGAAGGGTGCACAATTTAAAACTGATGAATTGCTTGCCTTTAATTTTACATTTAATATTTCAGACTGTGGTTGACCCTGGGTAACTGAAACTGCAGAAATGTTAACACCAGATAAGGAAGGACTACTGCATATGTTTGGCTATTCTTTTGTTTTTAAATAATTTTATACTGTAAAAAGAGTAGACAATGTGTTCAAAGGCCAAATTCTTCCCATCTCAAAAATTATTCTGCTCCAATGCATGACTCCAGTTATGATTTCTCCCCTTTGCCATTACTTCAGAATTCAAAATACTGCAGGGAGTCTGACTCGCTAAGCATGTCACTTTAATAGGAGGTCATCTTGAGATGCTTTTGCTTAAATACAATACTTCATGTAGAGAAATAATACCTCAAATAGTAACCAGAAAGACATTTGGTGAAACAAGTAAATCCAGGACAGGAAAAAATTACAAATGTCCTCTTTACCTAAACAAAAGGATATGACACTAATTTAAATATCTAAAACTTTAAATAATGATAAGAGTGATGTCAGAGCCAAGAGGAAAAGTGTTAGAGAGTATATCTGCATCTATACTAATAAAAGGGTAATATGCTAATTGGACTGGACATCTTCCGAAAAAGCCACAGTGGCAGGGGCCTAGGCAGAGGAGGTTAGGGAGTGATTAGGCCGGCAGGGGAGGGCAGTTAGGGGGCGATCAGGCCATCAGGGGAGGGCAGTTAGGGGTGATCAGGTCAGCAGGGGAGGGCAGTTAGGGGCAATCAGTCCAGCAGGCAGAGGCAGTTTGGGGCATCAGGGCAGTAGGCAGACGTGGTTAGGGGAGATCAGGCAGGCAGGCAAGCAGTTAGGAGTCAGCGGTCCCATATCGGGCCTAAACCGGCAGTCGGACATCCCCTGAGGGGTCTTGGATTGGAGAGGGTGCAGGCCAGGCTGAGGGATCACCGCCCCCTCCCCCCACATGAATTTCATGCACCGGGCCTCTAGTTATAGTATATAGATGTATCTATCTATGAAAGAAGAGTTTCTGTTGCCTAAAACAGAAACTCTACTAGATTCTGAACTATTTTAAGCTTTATTCTCCAGTTCCCCAGAAATGTTGTACACTGTCTGATAACTCTCACAGAAAATTTGTTTTTTGCTTCATTATTCATAGCTAAATTTTGGTGTTTACAACTTAAGAACTTTAACTAATAATTTTGAGAAAGTCTGACTTATTCATTGACTTATTACTTTATTTTATACTTATTGTGCTCTTGCTTTTTGCTGATTTATTCCAAGATGTTTGGGCTATGAGGTAGACAAATCATTATAAACAAAGATAAATGTTTCCTTAATTGAGGTATCTCAGAGTCTTGTATAAGGTTGCTTATATACATAGCTTTAAGAATAAGCCTATTTTTTTAAAAAAATAATTGATTATAGCCTCTGACTATGGGAAACCTAGTCACACCTTTTAGAAATCTACAATAGAGTAGAATAAGACTTGGTTAACTTGGCCTAACTAAGGAGGTGATGATGTTTAAGATAAGATTTTAGCTATTTGTTTTGAGTTTAAAAATTATTATGGAAACAGTTATATTGATTTAGTTCTGAACATAAATAAGATTTCTATACCAGCATGTTTTTTGAAAAGAGAAAATACCTTTTTTGAAAACTGCATTTTATGAAGCTTGATAAATCTACAATTTTGAAACAACCAATTTAATCTATTATAAAAAATTTACAATACAAAACAATAAACAGAATTTTAAGCCTTCCTATATATCATCACTCCTATGTCTCATTTTTTTTTATTTTCATAGATTAAAGCAATCTTAAATAATACAGATAACATTTTTAAATGTGAAGAATTAAAACAAATCAGATCACATTTTATTCTATATAAATCCATAATATATTTTTTCTTTTAAATGTTATGATTAAAGTATAGAAATATATGTATTATGTTGACATATAGTGATCAATATTGATTCTCTAAAAATTTGTGGAATTTTCTTTAATAGTTGTGTGTTTTAATTAGTTTAGACATAATTTATTCTAAATCTATGATGGTTCTCATCATTCCATTTCAACTTTTGTAATTATACCTGAATTATAAACATAGCACTTAAAACCTTTGAGTATTTTTATTCTTTTCTAAAGTGGCAATTTCCTCCAGAATTACTTTTTTTATGAGAAAACAGCATATGCTTAGTTTTCTCCCAGTATGTTATATAAATCTGACAAACTTGGAAAGCAAAATTCCATAAATACCACTATTCGAATTATTGTTATATTTATACTAATGTTTTGAATACATTGGATGATTAAACATATTTTGTCATAAAAGTTATAATGATAACAAATTTATTATCCTTTGTTCTAGAATATCGAATGCAACTAAAACAGTTGAGAAAAGTTAAATAAAAGCCTGGATTCCTATTTTATTGCTATCATAGCTAACATAATATCTTGCTTGTAATTATAAGGACCACAATTTTTTTTTCACTTTATCTTTCTTTTAATTTATATTTATTGTTGAAAGTATTACAGATGTTCCTTTTTTTCCCCATTGACCCTTTCCACCCCACAACCGTCCCTCCCAGGAACTTATATGTATATAGACATACCCCATGGACACAGACAATGGTGTGGTGAAGACCTGGGAAGGGCCATAATTTTATTACATGAAATATGTTCTCTTAAAACAAAAAGGCTAAAATCAAGCTATTTTCAAAATAACATTTTGAAAGGTGAATGTTGACTTTACTAACATGTATCTTGCCAATAGAGCCATTTTTAAAATTAGTTTACAGACTGAAATGATAAAAATGTACAACATATATAGTCATATCAGTATAAATATAATCATTTCCTTTGAAATATTTTGACATGTATCAAGCCACATTAAAGTAATTTAATGTAAATAATTCAATAATTTCATAAAATTGTAAAATATGTTTATTTTTGTTTCATGGTAGCATTTAAAGTCACAAAATACTAAGTTATGCTAAATTTAGCAGTTCTATAATTTGCTCTGTCACATGTGAATAGATAACAAAAACATGGCTTATGCACTCAACTTGTCAGTCTTTGTTGATACTGACTTTCTGTTTTCTGTAGTATATGTATAGTGATACTGTATTAGTAGTTTTAACCTGCTCTATCTCCTTTTTAAATAAGCATTTGGCTGTTCTTATAAGCCCCCTCCTCTCTTTCTCTCTCTCTCTCCTTCTCTCTCTCTCTCTCTCTCTCTCTCTCTCTCTCTCTCTCTCTCTCTCCCTCTCTCTCTGCCAGCATTGTAGTTCTAGTATTACAAATCCCGAGTCAAAACTCTTATCCTTCCCTTACTCAATTTGTTTTGGAAAAAAGCAAATCTTTGCCTACCTCCAGGAACTGTCATTTGACTCAGAACTGGCCAAACTTTGTCTTTTATTACAGTAGCTATAAGGTATGGACATGAACTAAAAAGCAAGACCTGTTAGCAAATGTTACCATGCTAGTAAACTGTTGGAGCACTTAGGGAAGGTGTTCCATTTTCTGGTGGTGTTCGTGGGAGAATGGGAGGCATTCTTGGACCTAGTGATAGTCATCTTGACACAAGGGAGAGTCTGGCTTAAGTTCTTGCCAATACAAAGGATAGTAGAGGCAGTGATGAAGATAGCAGAAGAGACCCATAAAGAATTTTTTTCCCTGAATCCAATGTAACCAGACATAGAAAGATGTTCTTCCTTTGGATTTTTCAGTTACATTGACCAGTAAATTGTCATTTTACTTAAGTCAGTATTAGTTGTACTCTATTAATTATAATAATTTTATTAAAATGCATACCCACATATACCCTTGGTAGTCATGGAAATTGAGATCCCTTCTCTGTCATTTAAGTGTAACTTTTAACTTCTCTCATTTTGTGGTCCTAACATGTACATGCTAGCAAACATATCCTATATAATAAAAGTCTAATATGCTAAGTGTCCAGTCATCTGGTCGTCTATTCAACCAATCAAAGTGTAATATGCTAATGATATGCTAAGGCTGCTCAACTGCTCACTATGACGTGCACTGACCACCAGGGGAAAGACGCTCTGACCTGTAGGTGAGCTTGCTGCTGGGATCCAGCCCATTGGGACTGAGCGAGATGGGCCAAACACGCCCTGGAGCCCTCCCACATCCCTCCCCGGCCCTGATCATGCACCAGTGGGGTCCCTCAGCCTGGCCTGCACCCTCACAATCCAGGACCCTTCGGAGGATGTCAAAGAGCCGGTTTCAGCCTGATCCCACAGGCCAAGCCAAGGGACCCCACTAGTGCACAAATTCATGCACCAGGCCTCTAGTCCAGTAATAATCTCTCCTGCTATCAATATCTACCCATGGAGAAGAGCCCCCATAACATTACTAATTATGCTGCCCCTCTCAACTTGCTTTTTTTTTTCCTCCAGAGAGGAAGGAAGAGGGAGAGAGATAAAAAACATCAATGATGAGAGAGAATCATTGATTGGCTGCCTCCTGCAACACCCCCTACCAGGGATTAAGCCCACAACCCTGGAATCAAACTGTGACTTTCTGGTTGATAGGTAGATGCTCAACCACTTAGCTACACCAGCTGGGCCCCCTCTAAACTTTTACAGCCTTGGTATATGGAGTATCCTTTAGATCTTTCAGTGGAACATGATCTATAATGGGTTTCCTAGTCATACATAGTATATCCATTTAATTAAGCACACATTTCTCTGTCATATTGTCCATTCTCTCACCATTGGTGCAATTTTCACATTTTAACTTCACCAAGTTTGGGCTATAACTCCTTCAAGGTTACCAAGAGCCTTTTCTTATGGTTCTCATCATGGTGCTAACTGCTTGAACTTGAGAAAGTGCTCTCAAGTCAACAAAATTTTCCTTATCCAATTTTATCTCTCCATACCCTTATTAAAAATCCTCACAATCTGGTCCTGTCTCAGTTTCTTTCAGTGCTTCTGGGCTAGATCTTGCAGTTTTATTTCATCACATAGTATTCTCCACTTCTAGTCAGCACAGCCAAGAGCCTTCCCCACGACAATAGCCTTCAATCAGGGCAAAATGGAAACTTTTCACCACTATGAAGTCTTTTCACTCATCTGCCTGCTTCTGAGTTTCTGCCACATGCATGCAAAGGTAGATGACTCCCTTGCTATAGGAAGCTCTAAAGAAATTGGTTGGTCTTCATATATTGCTACAGAATCTCCTTGAAATAGAGATGGCTATTTATTTTGCAAAACATTTTAAACTTGCCTGGCCTGTGTTGGTCAGTGGTTGAGCATCAACCTATGAACTAGGAGATCACAGTTCGATTCCAGTCAGGGCACATGCCCAGGTTGCAGACTCCATCCCCAGTGTGGGGTGTGCCAGAGGCAGCCGATCAATGTTTTCCTCTTATCAGTGATGTTTCTCTCTCTCTTTCCTTCTTCTTTCCTCTCTGAAATCAATAAAAATATATTTTAAAATATAACATTTTAAACTTTCTAATCTTTATTTACAAGGCTCAAAAAAACATATTTTTTGTGTGTTCTTTCCTAATGTTTTCTAAGTTATATGTAGGCTCATACGGTGCATTTTTTCTTTTTAGCTTTTACTAGTATTCATTTTTTGAATTTATCTTTATTATTGAAAGTATTAAAGATGCCCCTTCCCCCCCCCTTACTCCCCTCTACCCCCCCTCACCCCTACCCAAGGCCTTCACTGCACTGTTGTCTGTGTCCAGGGTTATGCATATATGCATATAAGTTTAATTGACCCCAGGGGCCTTTTTCCAAGTTTTAAGGAGTGACTGCCATTTTCACACTAGGTCATGTGAAAGGAATGAAGACTGCCTCCCAAAACTGAAACAGGTCGTATACCATTGCATGACTCTAAAAGTAAATATTTGTTGCTGTGTGCAAACACAAGGAACAGAGAGCTGGATTTTCATCTCCCCCACTGTCTAGTTCTGTGGCATTGGGCTTAATCTTTTGGTTTTCAGTTTCCATATCTATTTAAGTTGTGACAATTAAGTGGCTTAACTCACTTGCCGTAACCAGTTTGGCTCAGTGGATAGAGCGTCGGCCCGAGGACTGAAAGGTCCCAGGTTCGATTCCGGTCAAGGGCATGTACCTTCATTGCAGGCACATCCCCAGTAGGGGGTGTGCAGGAGGCAGCTGATCGATGTTTCTCTCTCATCAATGTTTCTAACTCTCTATCCCTCTCCCTTTCTCTCTATAAAAAAATCAATAAAAAATATATTTTAAAAAAATGGCTTAACTCACACAGAGCACTTAACACTGTGTGTCACACAAAATGTTAAGAAGTAAAGAGACAAAAAAACAATAATCCTGCCCCCAGTCTCAGAGCTTCATTCTTCCTTCTTGACTTAATTTTCTTTCCCTTAACAATTAATAGTTATGTTAAATCCATCATGACAGCAGCATGTAAACATGCTGTGAATTATGCCACCATCTTAATTAAAGTCTCCATGAAAAATTTTCTTTAGGCCTCATAAAACTTGTTAATCTTAATGGCCCATAATCAAAATAATAATATACAAGCCTTCAAATAAAATGGCAATTGTATTAGGCCATGTAAGTATTTTAAAATAGAGCAGATTAAGGCTCATACATTACTTGAAATGCCCAATACCTTGTTATAGTACCTGTAGTCTCTATTATCCAACCATCACTTAAAAGAGCTACATAACATAGAAAGATATTATTTGAATATTCTAGTATACTTCTAAAACATTAAAAAATATTTGTTACACAAAGCACAAGCATATATTAATGATATTATGCATTCATGTAGCATTTTATCAGAATAAATTCTAAAACAAGGTTAAAATTTTAAAATAAAACTTCAGATTAAAAAAAAACCTCTTCTTTTATAGTGTTCACCAAATATAGTGTTAAAAGACAAACAGATAAAGAGGGAAGATGGCAACCGGCAGGAAGGTAGGGAGGGAGAGAGTGTGAGAGAGTGAGGGGGCAAAAGAGGAGTGTGTGGACATGTGTGGTGTGTGTGTGTATGCGCTAGGGACAGTTAGATTCTGCAGGTCTTCCAAGGGGCTGCCAAACCAGGGAGTCTTAGATGGTGGAGCCCTGCTCCCAGCGTGGACACTCCTGGGCAGCCAGTACGGGCACAGAGACCACGCCATCTTGAGAAACAGAGCTGCTTGAGACTAGGATCCTGGCCTCAGCACCACCTAGTCTGGTTTCAGATGCAAACCAGGACCCTGCAACCAATGGGGACAGAGACCTGTGACCACACCTACAGACCCACAGACACCAAGAATCCAGACATCATTCTGAATGAAGCCGTGGCAGCAGAGGCAGAGGCAGAGGTGGTTAGGGGCAATCAGGCCGGCAGGCAAGTAGTTAGGGGTGATCAGGCAGGCAGGCAGAGGGGTTAGGGGTTATCAGGTTGCCAAGCAGATTGGTTAGGGGTGATCAGGCAGGCAGGTGAGCAGTTAGGGGCGATCAGGCAGGAAGGTGACTGGTTAGGGGCAATCAGGCAGGCAGGCAGGAGAGGGGTTTGGAGCCAGCAGTCCCAGATTGCAAGAGGGATGTCCAACTGCTGGTTTAGCCCCTGCGGGATCAGACCTAAACTGGTAGTCAGACATCCCTTTCGCAATCCGGGACTGCTGGCTCCGAACTGCTCACCTGCCTGCCGGCCTGATCCCCTAACTGCTCTCCCCTGCCAGCCTGATCTCCCTAACTGTTCTCCCCTGCTGTCCTGATCTCCCTAACTGTTCTCCCCTGCTGGCCTGTTCCCCCTAACTGCTCTTCCTGCTGGCCTGATCTCCCTAACTGCCTCTGCCTCAGCCCCGCCACCATGGCTTTGTCTAGAAGGACGTCTGGAAGATGTCTGGTCTAATTAGCATATTACCCTTTTATTAGTATAGATAGCCTTTCTGGCAAGTGTGCAGTAAGAACTCTTATTTTGAGAAATTTTCACTGTTTTATTCTTAGAAAGGATGCTGAAACCTAAGTTGTTATTCATAGGATGGCATGTAGGGACATATAACTCTAGTGTGGATTTGACATTGTTGATCTTTTTTTATTTTTTAAAGATTTTATTAAGAACACTTTTAATTTTACAAAAAAATTGAAAGAAACCTACAGAGATTTCACATATACCTCAGCCCCACACCTGTATAGCTTTCCCTATTATCAACATTACTTACCAGAGCGGTACATTTACTACTAAGGATGAATCTATATTGATACATCATAATCACCTACAGTCCATAGTTTATCTTAGGGTTCACTCTTGATTTTGTACATGATAAGGTCGGGCCAAATTTACAATAACATATGTAATTGTGATAACATGATGAGAAAACAAAGATCTGTATACTTCATGATAGTAAAGATATAAATAACCATAAAACAAAATTTTTTAAACTTCTTATATCTTCTGATACAAATCTAATATCTACCTTGGGAAATAAAATTAATTACATAGTACTTTTATGCAAATACTTAATTGTAGTGAATGCTACTACTAAAAAATAATTGATATGGGGTAAATGAATCATTAAAGTGGAATTTCAGATAACTTCAAAAACCAGAAATGTCTTTATTTCCACTTACATAGAAGTTTACCTCCTTTTCTTCAGAATGCTATTACACAATAATTTTGAAGTTAGTGCATCTTAGAATCAAATTAACTCTTGACATATAAATTTGCCATAGATTATAAACATATGGTTGATTTTTTTAATCTAAAATCTACATATCAAATATTATATAGTTTTTGTTTTATTTTGTTTCTTAAGTTTATAAATATTCAGTCAGTGAACTAAACTTGAGCAGAATGCTCATGTGCTTTTTCAGAAACATTAATAATTATAAAATAATTAGTATTTAGTTATCTGTAACTGAATAAGTTGGTAAAAAGTACAGGGTCTATATTTAAATAGACATAAAATTTAATGCATATTCTCAGGGTCCAAAATAAAGTTTTATTTAGTTGCATATTTCTACTTCTAATCAGCATGAGGTCATCTCATGCAAGCTCACCACATTTATGCTGTGGAATGATATTTCTAGTTGTTTATTTTGTTCTTCAGTTTAAATTTAATGTCGTCAGTAGAAAAAAAATACTTATGCACTATATATCATTAAGAAAATGGAACTCTGTCAATCAGGTTGGGTCATACTGTCAATTGAAATATGTATCCAGATTTTAGAAATGTTAAATGTGGACTCATTTAGATATAGTATTGGGGCAATAAGGTATTTCAGGTGTGGTTTTTCTTTGTTTTGTTTTTTTTGACACATGCTTTTATCCTCTTCCAATGTCCTAACAAAAATTCAATCTCTCTCAAAAAAATTGTTTAAGTGTACTTTTCACTGTGAGTTTTAATGTGAAGGCTCAGGCACCTTTTGTCCAGCACATGTGATGGTATGAGTGCAGGCCTGATATTAGTCTACCTGGCACAGATGCCAACGTAGCCACTGATTAGCCTTATGACTTTGGCAGATTATCTAACCTCTATAAGCTTTTCCCCTACTTATCTATAAGCATGGACTTACATTTACTTGTTGACAGAATTGTCCCAAGACTAAAAATTACTGTTTTCTTCAAAATGAGACATGTATGCTTCTTGGGTACACAAAAACTTTTTAATGATTATTTGGCTACGAAAAGCATAAAGGAAATAAATTTCCCAAACTTCAAATTCTGTATACTCATTCCTAGTAATCATCTGTCAGAGACTTTCCTGGGAGTTCTCTTTTCCAAACTGAGCTGTCCCACATGGCAGTGCACACCTCAAATTTATAAATATCAAATGATTCTAATCTCATTAGGAGAATCTGTTCTGGAAAGTTAAATTAAAAGTAGCCACTGAAAGAATTTTTTAAATATTGGTAGCAATAACAAGAAAGTGACAACTGGGTAATAAGGTATTTTGTAGGTCGGGTGTTTTTTGTTTGTTTGTTTCGACATAATTAAAGGAAGACTTCATCTCAGTTAACAATTGATAGGTCAATAGGCGTACAGGCTGATAATAGATTATTATATAATTTTTGGCTTATAACCTTGGAGTTCAGATATTGATTAACATGGTTATACTCAAATATCTTCCATTTTTAGACACTTGTTCATTTAAGTAAATTTTCTGAAAAACTTGTTTAGTTTTCTAAGGATGATGTAGGGTATCAAATAGCGGTGACATTTTATTGATATTGCACACATTTGAAGCTTTATTTAAAGTTTTTAATAATGATAAATTTAACTGGTTTTCTCCATTTCTGCATATTTAGTGACATTTAAATGTTTTGCCAGTAATAAAAAAAAATTACAAAGAGAAAGTTTTTGAAGGCTTATAGAGGTTATATTAACAAAATGGGAAAACTACTGGTGTAAGTACTACCTAGCATTAATTGAATGCTTATTATTTTTAGTTGTTAATTTTAAATATTTTATTTCACTTATTTCTCAGAAAAGCCCTATTATTATTCTCATGTAAAAGGTAAAAAAATTAATGTGTGAAGAGGTGAAGTAGCTGACCATGCTTGTACAGCTAATAAAAGTGCATATCTGATTTTAATACCACATTTTACTCAAAGTCTGTGCTCGTACGTAATCTTAATGGTGTATTTCTGCCTGAGTCTCTAATGTAAGTGCTAAATAAATAGTAACCATATTTTAAACTTCAGTAGTAGTAATTGTGTAAATAGAAGTGTAATATTAAAAAAACTTAATAATAAGACCAATATTTCTGATTTTTAATTATCATTCTAATTATTTGTGTGTCTTTTTTGTAACATTTCACAGTCTAAGCTATAGCATCAATCATAAATATCACATGATCTCACTCATTTGTGGAATATGATGAACAACATAAATTGATGAACAAAAATAGATCCAGAGACATAGAAACATCAAACAGACCATCAAACTTCAGAAGGAAGCTAGGGGAAGGTGGGGGGTAAGAGATCAACAGAAGGACTTGTATTCAAGTATATGAGCATGACCAATGGACACAGACAATAGGTGGGTGGGGGCCTGTGCTGGGGGAGTGGGAGCAGGCAGGGAAGGATAATGGGGAAAAAGGAGACATATGTAAAACTTTCAACAATAAATAATTTAAAATAATAAAATAAAATAGTTATTAGTAAATTATTAAATTGGTGAGTGCTTAATCAAACAAACAATTTCTGAAACATATAATTTCAGAAGTATGTATTATTTTCCTTGATAGTATCATCACAATGTGGGCCTCATGTTCAAGCTACTTATTTTACTATGACATAAAAATATGTGAGGATTAAATAATACATCTTCCTCCTCAAGAGCAAGGCATAATAGGTTATATTGATTAACAGTAGTGGGAGAAAATATTTTGAAATCATTTTTTCTCATATATATTTCAAATGAATGAGTCGCTTGATTTTGGCCTATTTGTGCTTTATGCCATTTTGTCAATTTTTGTAAAGTTTTAAAACTAATGAACACTGATTAATGAAAAAATAATGCATCTTATTAAAACAATAAACCAATTGTTGCCATCATCAAATATGATTGGAGATTGCATGCTGTTCTCTGAATCACAACACATTAGTCATTGAATATCTTAGATAATTCCTGTAATAAAGAAAATATGTTTAAATTTCTTTAATACAATGTTTCTCAACTTTACTGATTATACAATACCTATTATTATCTCTTAGAATTAATGTTCTAATGGACAGAATTTGGGAACAAAAATTTCATATTGCTAGAGGCAATATAAGACTTTGATAATAAGATTAAAAGATAGCCCTAGCCAGTTTGGCTCAGTGGATAGAGCATCTTCAGCCCACAGACTGAAGGGTCCCAGCTTCTATTCTGACCAAGGGCATATACCTCAGTTGCAGGCTCTATCCCTGGTCAGGGCAGGTGCAGGAGACAACCAATTGATGTGTCTCTCTCACATTGATGTTTCTTTCTCTCTGTCCCTCACTTACACTTTCTTTAAAAATTAATGGGAAAATATCCTCTGGTGAGGATTAACAAAAAAATTTTAAAGATAAATCCAGCCAGGGAACTACCAAGATGTAAATCATGAATGATGCTCTTGTTCACAAGGAAACAAAATGATGTTTTTTACAAATCACATAGCCCAGCTTTGTAGCATTTAACTTGTGATTTAACGTCTCTTCCCTCTGTTTGCTCCTACCTCAAAGAGCTGTGAAGCAGAGTAAATGCCGGAGTGTACGCAAAAAAATACAGATGCGTGCATGGCACGATGTGAATCTAGTAAATTTTGATGATGCTGAATTCTGAAATATAATTATTTTTTTGTGTACTCTTGAGACTTTGAATGCACATAGACTTATTGAATCCTACATAAATTAATTTTAAAAGGTGTATTTTTCTTAAATATTGCTTGAGCAGTAGTGTTTGCTATGTATGGAATAGGCTGATTGGTATATTAATAAAGTTTGTGGATTGGATTCATCTCTCTATTGTTGTACCCACTCAGCTATATATTGCTTTGCAACTGTTTATCTATCTATCCAACCATCTACATTATCTATCCATTTCTATTTTTAATAAAATAGATGAGTAAGAAATTGAAATTTCTTCACAAAATCAGTAACATAGGTTAGTATGCTTGTTGAAATACAGTTTGAAGATAAAGCTAACTACCTGACCTTCCTTTTTAAAAATGTGTCTGCTTATATTTTAAAACTCTTAAGCTTTTACTTGTTTTCCTGTCCTGGAGTTAAATAATAAGCTAGTGATTGTTGTTGTAGGAAGAACAAAGTCTACTGTGCTGTCAGCATGGAGAGGAAATCACCTGTGGCTAGTTTGAAGTTTGTTCCTGGAATAGATGGGGATCTGTCATCACCTGCCTGATGTGATAGAGGCCCAACAAATCCTTTTATCTCAGCTGTGCTAGTGGAAGGCCTTTGTTTAATCATGATGAGAAAGGATCCCAGGGTAAAAGGGAAATGGGTTCCCTGCAGAATCTAAGTCTCCAAATGGCCATGAAAAATGTATGCAGGTAAACATCATTTATACAATATTGCTTTATCGCAGATTATAGGGCTCATGGTGTGTACCAAAGATTCCACAAGGGAATCAAGAGGAAAACAGAGTTTTTATATCCTTGGAAGTTGTTTCAGGATAACACAGCTAAAACAGTTGCTAGAAGTAATCCCTGAACAGAGTTTGAAATCACATTGCTTTAGAGAACAACAAATGCAACCCAGTCCAATATTTGCTAAAATTTTCCAAAATATGTTTACTTTAGATCATAAAAATATTCGCTATTGATGACAAGAATGTCTTCATTAAAACTGTGTTCTTTTAAAGAACATTAAATTCATTTCCATGTAAACATGACATATTAAGGTAATATTCTAAGAAAAATAGAGTGTATTTGAAAAATATATTTTCAAAAGACTTATTTTCCCATCTTATGATGCTCATTATTTCATGATTCACCAAATAATGTATGCAGTGTAATAATTGCTTTTGGTCACTAGTGTAATTGTATTGTATGGGTAATGAAAATATCTGTGTGTGTGTGTGTGTGTGTGTGTGTGTTTTCCAATGCATTTACAGAGGCTAGGGCTGATAGGTGGCAGTCAAAATAAATTGCAATCAACAAAAGGGCTTAAATTATGCAGGGTGAGATTAAAGGATTATGATGAAAAAAATACAAGAAAGCACAACTCATAACATCTATTGCATTAGTGGAATTATGATAAGTAAAATGGACTGTTTTTCTCTGTCTTTCTTTAGTTAATTCCTTCTGTTACTTATTATTTTATAACACATTTATTATTATACAAATAAACAAATTATTTATTAATATCATTATAGTAGCATGTAGACTTAAATGTTACATAAACCAGTCTCTAAATTAAATAGTGCCATAGTAATTTTTAAAAATGGTTTTTACCCGGCTGTGTGGCTGAGTGTTTGAGCCTTGACCTATGAACCAGGACGTCATGGTTCAATTCACAGTCAAGGGCACATAACCAGGTTGAGGACTCGATCCCCATAGGGGGTGAGCAGGAGGCAGCTGATCAATGATTCTCTCTCATCATTGATGTTTCTATCTCTCTCTGCCTCTTCCTTCCTCTCTGAAATCAATAAAAAAAAAAATTAAAATATACAGTTTTCAACAGTTAGTATGGAAATTGGGATGAATATTTTTTATAATATTTATTTTGTACATATAGAATCATAATTGTTGCCTACACTGAAAAATACAAATTTATAAAATTAAATCGACCTTATTCTGAACCATAAAGAGATGATACAATAATAAAGATGACAATTTTCTGTATAATGAAACAGACCCAAAGAAAGGTCAGTCATTACAATATAAAATCAATACAGTTTAATTGAATGAAAACATGTTTTTCTCAAAGTCAAAACTTGATATTGATCTTAACTCGAATACAGAGAAATGACAATGGTCAACAACATGCAATCAATCAATCACTTCAATACCTTTAAACCCAACAATGAGTCATTCACAAATGTGCCATTTTTGGTTTGAAACAGGACTATAACCAAGCAGTCTCATATTGGTGATGTGAAATGCAATTAGGAGAGAGAAAAACTAATGGTATTTTTTTTAAAGAATTAGTCACAAAAGTAAGACACACATTACTAAGAGAAATCTAATCTATTTTTTTTGTGTGTGTTTGTTAATCCTCACTGGAGGATATTTTTCCATTGACTTTTAGGGAAAGTGGAAGAAAGAGGGAAAGACAGACATAAACATTGATGTGAGAAAAACACATCAATTTGTTGTCTCCGGATCTGACTAGGGCCCAGGCCTGGGAGGGGCTTGCAACCAAGTACATGCCCTTGACTGGAATCAAACCTAGAACCCTTTGGTCTGCAGGACGACACTCTATCCACTGAGCCAAACTGGCTAGGGCTATTTTAAAACATCAAAATTTAAAAATAATCAAATAAGAACTAATATCCTAAATGAATCCTGAAAATTATTTAGAGATGCAAACACACAAAGATAAGTTAATATAGACATTATGTATAATTTTCCACTACATTTTCTTTCATTTTATTCAAACTTCGCTTTCGTGTTTCAAAGTAAGAAATGCCACATTTTATGGGAAATATATTTAAATGCAAATTTATTTAAGAATTCAGAAGTAGCACTAGGAAATAGCTAAATTATATTAGATTTCCAGAGAGAGGAAAATGGCCACTTAAGAAAACAATTCAAATAAAAATATTAATATATTTAGTATCAAGTAAAAAAATGAATAACACATTAAGACATTTGGAGTATTACATTTTACTCATAATGTCCAGAGATATAGAAGCAAATTTTTTGAAAGCTTCTTACCTTTATAAATTTGGAATGCATAACATTTTAAAGCAGTAAACATATAAGAACATATACCCAGAGAAATAATTCTGTTTTGACTGATAACAAAAATCAGTTAATAGCTTGTGACCCACTAGGCTCATAACATTTAAAATTTTCCATGTATGTGAACTCAAGGGTCATACAATTAGAAGAAACATTCGTGATTATCAACCTTTTAGTTTTACATAGACAAGGAAACTGGAACTCAAAGAATTTAGTGATTGCAAGGTAGAGCAGTGAAATATAGATTCTAGTGATCCTTTTCTCACATAAAGGTATTCTTCTTTCTGTTACACACCTAATTCCATGACATTACATCATAGCCCTATTTTTTTTATTAAGAAAATAAACTAAAACTTATTTTAAATATCAACAGAAACATTATGGAGACTTATTTAGCAGAATAGTAGATAGCATGCAGATTTTAATCCAGGACTCATAAATGTATTTGTTTCATATGTTGCATGTCATTTAAAACTTCTTTCCCATTCTCTATTAACTTCTACTCTTTTGAAGTTATAGATAACTTTTCGTCATCTCTACTGAAAGACTAAATTGATTCTATTTATATATGTTTTCATTTTTATTGTATTATAGAATGTTGGATAAGCATGAAATAGAATACTTCATATTTATGTAAATTTTGAAAAATCATAAAAAATACATGTTACAAGGCAGGAGAAACCAAGATGGTAGCATAGGTAAACACTGGAAATTGCTGCCTCTCACAACCACTTCAAAACTACAACTAAAAGACAAAACAGACATCATCCAGAACCACAGGAAGGCTGGCTGAGTGGAAATTCTACAACTAGAAAGAAAGAGAGGAGAACCAAGATGGCGGCATAGGTTAACGCCGGAGTTTGCTGCTTTGAACAACTACTTCAAAAGTGAAACTAAAACACGGAACGAACATCACCCAGAACCACAGGAACGCTGGCTGAGTGGAAGTCCTACAACTAGGAGGAAAGAGAAACGCATACGGACACTCAGAGGAGGCGCAGTGCTGAAGTCAAATTCTGAGGTGCGGAGTGCGCGGAGCGGGCTGGCGGCGGAGGGCGCGGTTGTTGTTTTCAATCGGGAGGGAGTCGCAGACTCTGAGCTCCAGATCCGGGCGAGTCTCTAGGGACCCAGACTCAAACGGGAGAAGCGGGACTGTCTGGCTTCGGTCAGAGCGAGTGCAGCTTTCTCTCCCAGCTTTGCAGCGGGTGCTGGGACTCAGAGAGGCAGAGCCCCTGGGGACAGGACTGAGAGCCACCATAACTGCTCTCTCTGGCCCACCCTGTTGATCCTGTGCGACCCGCCCTGCCCACGCCCTGCACAGAGGCATTTGCCGGATAGCCTCAGGCAAAGGCTAGATTAGCACCTCCCTAGAGGACAGAAGTTCTCTCACTGCTGACACAGTTGATTCTCATAGCCACTTGGCCTGGAGGTCAAACCCTCCCTGGAATTAGCTACAACAATCAAGATTTATCTATAAGACTGCGAACAAAGACCACTAGGGGGTGCACCAAGGAAGCATAACAAAATGCGGAGACAAAGAAACAGGACAAAATTGTCAATGGAAGAAATAGAGTTCAGAACCACACTTTTAAGGTCTCTCAAGAACTGTTTAGAAGCTGTCGATAAACTTAATGAGATCTACACGAAAACTAATAAGACCCTCGATCTTATATTGGGGAACCAACTAGAAATTAAGCACACACGGACTGAAATAACGAATATTATACAGACGCCCAACAGCAGACCAGAGGAGCGCAAGAATCAAGTCAATGATTTGAAATGCAAGGAAGCAAAAAACATCCAACGGGAAAAGCAAAATGAAAAAAGAATCCAAAAATGCGAGGATAGTGTAAGGAGCCTCTGGGACAGCTTCAAGCGTACCAACATCAGAATTATAGGGGTGCCAGAAGATGAGAGAGAGCAAGATATTGAAAACCTATTTAAAGAAATAATGACAGAAAACTTCCCCCACCTGGTGAAAGAAATGGACTTACAGGTCCAAGAAGCGCGGAGAACCCCAAACAAAAGGAATCCAAAGAGGACCACACCAAGACACATCATAATTAAAATGCCAAGAGCAAAAGATAAAGAGAGAATCTTAAAAGCAGCAAGAGAAAGAAACTCAGTTACCTACAAGGGAATACCCATACGACTGTCAGCTGATTTCTCAACAGAAACTTTGCAGGCCAGAAGGGAGTGGCAAGAAATATTCAAAGTGATGAATACCAAGAACCTACAACCAAGATTACTTTATCCAGCAAAGCTATCATTCAGAATTGAAGGTCAGATAAAGAGCTTCACAGATAAGGAAAAGCTAAAGGAGTTCATCACCACCAAACCAGGATTATATGAAATGCTGAAAGGTATCCTTTAAGAAGAGGAAGAGGAAGAAAAAGGTAAAGATACAAATTATGAACAACAAATATGCATCTATCAACAAGTGAATCTAAGAATCAAGTGAATAAATAATCTGATGAACAGAATGAACTGTTGATTATAATAGAATCAGGGACATAGAAAGGGAATGGACTGACTATTCTTGGTGGGGGAAGGGGTGTGGGAGATGTGGGAAGAGACTGGACAAAAATCGTGCACCTATGGATAAGGACAGTGGGTGGGGAGTGAGGGCGGAGGGTGGGGCGGAAACTGGGAGGAGGGGAGTTATGGGGGGAAAAAAAGAGGAACAAATGTAATAATCTGAACAATAAAGATTTAATTAAAAAAAAAAAAAAGAAAGAGAAAAGGACACTGAGACTCAGAGGAGGTGTGGAAGTAAAGTGCAGAGGTATGGAGGTGCACTCGGAAAGGGCTGGCAACTCAGGACCCAGTTGTCTTTTTCAATCAGGAGGGAGACACAAGCTCCTGACTGCTCTGAATTCCAGTTCCTGGTGAGTCTCTGGGGACCCAGACTCATATGGGGAGAAACTGGACTGTCTGGCATCGGGCAGAACTCGAGGGCAGCATTCTCTCAGAGGTGCTTGCAGCGATTACTGGGGCCTCTTAGGGCAGGACTGAGGATCAGCCATAGCAGTTTGCTCCGCCCTGTTGATTCCCTGAGATCCCCACCCCACCCAAGCTGCTTGCAGAGGCTTTTGCATATGAATGACCTGGCCCTTTGCAATCTAAAATTACCTAACAAACTGCAGCTGGGTCAGAGAGACCCAGAACATCCAAAAGAAGGCCCAAGGCCCCACAGCAGCTTGCATTGCTTCACAGCTGGGCCTCATCTGGGCACCTCCAAACTGCAAACAAAGAACAGGAATCTGCAGTTCTCTCCATAGCTCCTGCTGGGTAGCCTCAGGAAGAGGCTAAATTAGCACCTCCTTAGAGATCCAAGTGCCAGTGTACCCAGTGGTCAAATTGGGACCATCCAGATTACAAACCCTCAGATCCATAAGGGACACACTCAAGGGACAGACTCAGTGAGAACCGAAGCCCCACTGAAGCAAGTCTTGCCCCAGAAGGGTGTCTCCAGCATGGAAGTTCTCCCACCATAGACACAGCTGATTCTCACAGCCAATTGGCCTGGAGGTCTATTCCTCCCAGTGATAACAACCACAATCAAAGCTTAACTACAACAAGACTGTGCACACAGCCCACAAAGGGGTGCACCAAGAGAGTCCACCTTAGGTAATTGGGGAGGCTGAGCCACTGGGCCCTATAGGGCACCTAGCACAGAAAACCACTCTATCGACAAAGGGAAGCAGCCAAAATGCAGAGACAAAGAAAAAGGTCACAAATGATAGAAATGGAGGAAAGCAAACTACTGGATACAGAGTTCAAACCATACTTTTAAAGCTTTTCAAGAATTTTCTAGAAACCACCAATAAATTTAGTGAGACCTTTGATAAATTTAGTGAGATCTTCGAGGCTATGAAAAAGGACTAACTAGAAATTAAGCATACACTGACTGAAATAAAGAATAATATACAGAGATCGAACAGCAGACTTGAGGATCACAAGAATCAAATCAAAGATTTGAAATATGAAGAAGCAAAAAACACCCAACTGGAAAAAAAAAATCCAAAAATATGAAGATAGTGTAAGGAGCCTCTGGGAAAACTTCAAGCGTACCAACATCCGAATTATGGGGGTGCCAGAAGAAGAGAGAGAGCAAGATATTGAAAACATATTTGATGAAATAATTACAGAAAACTTCCCCTACCTGGTAAAAGAAATAGAGTTACAGGTCCAGGAAGCCCAAAGAACCCCAAACAAAATGAATCCAAAGAGGACCACACCAAGACACATCATAATTAAAATGCCAAGAGCAAACGACAAAGAGAGAATCTTAAAAACAGCAAGAGAAAAACAGTTAGTTACCTACAAGGGAGTACCCATACAGCTGTCAGCTGATTTCTCAACAGAAACTATGTAAGCCAGAAGGGAGTTGCAAGAAATATTCAGTGATGAATAGCAACAACCTACAACCAAGATCACCCAGCAAAGCTATCATTCAGAATTGAAGGTCAGATTAAGAGCTTCACAGATAAGAAAAAGCTAAAGGAGTTCATCACCACCAAACCAGTATTATATGAAATGCTGAAAGGCATTCTGTAAGAAGAGGAAGAAGAAAAAGGTAAAGATAAAAATTATGAACAACAAATACATATCTATCAACAAGTGAATCTAAAAATCAAGTGAATAAAAAATCTGATGAACAGAATAAACTGGTGAATATAATAGAATCAGGCGCCCAGAAAGGGAGTGGGCTAACAATTCTCAGGGGGAAAGGAGTATGGAGGGTGCGGGAAGAGACTGGACAAAAATCATACACCTATGGATGAGGACAGTGGGGGGGGGGGGGGTGGTAAGTGCAGAGGGTGGGGTGGGAACCGGGTGGAGGGGAGCTATGGGGGAAAAAAGAGGAACAACTGTAATAATCTGAACAATAAAGATTTAATTTAAAAAAAGTCATACATGTTAAATCTGCCATCCAACCCTAGAACAATTAAATCAGTCCCATTATGAAAATGGTCTCTTTGTGTCTCTCTAACATCTTTTTTCTCTTTTTCCCAAAGACAAATACTTTCCTAAGATTGATGCCTGTCATATCCCTAATATCCTTTTATCACTTATATACATATCCTTAACAAGTTTTATTTAATTGTATTCCTTCTTTTGTAGTTTTAAAAGTTATTTAATACTGTATGTGCCTTTTCTACATCCAATATTGTTCATCATAAGACATTTAAAATATAAGTTTAAATTTTTATTTAAACTTTTTTATTTAAGTAAAAGCTTATTTAAAGAATTATTTTTCTCTAGGATAGTAAGATTTTCCCTTTCACCTTGACATTATAGACTTCACTAGAATGTATATACTTTTTAAAAAATAAGTAAATTTACCTATATAATTGAGCTTTTTCTTTGGGATTAATGAGTGTTGTTTTTTCTGTATGTGGTAATATTCTCTAGCAGTATGTCCTTTTTATTGTTGCTGTTGTTGTTGTTGATTTTTAGAGAGTGGAAGGTAGAGGGAGAGACACAGAGAGAGACCAAAACATAAATGTGAGAGAGACACATTGATTGGTTGCTTCCAGTACGTGCCCCAACCCGGGTGGGGATCAAGCCTGCAACCAAGAATCAAACCCCAGACCCTTCAATCCGAAGACTGATGCTCTATCCATTGAGCCAAATTGACTAGGGCCCAGTATGTCTTCTTTGAGTCAATTTTCTTTTTCTAAATCCACATTCAATGGAAGATTATAACTTCATAATTTGTTTTATATCTCATTTTTAAAAGTATCTGTGAAGTGCAATAAAGCAAACAGCAATAAAACAATATATGCCTGTATTATTAATGTATGAGAATTATGGCTTCTAAATGTATTAGTTGCTTAACAGTATATATTATAGGTAATTGCAGTAATACATAGAGCATTACAGTAAACATTTACTAAGTGTTTGTTTTGAACAAAGCATAATTCTGGGTATTGCAGAATAAAAAATGTGAATAAGATATAGTGATCAGGGGATTTGGGCTCTGCCCCCTGTCACGCTGATCCCAGTGCCGGGAGGCCTCGTGGCTCTGCTGATCCCGGTGCTAGGAGGCATATTACCCTTTTACTATATAGGAGAAAGGCCTGGTGCATGGTTGGGGCTGGCTGGTTTGGCCTGAAGGGTGTCCTGGATCAGGGTGGGGGTCCCCACTGGGGTGCTTGGCCAACCTGGGTGAGAGGATGATGGCTATTTGCAGCTGGTCACATACCCTTCAGGGTTGGGGTCCCCACTGGGGTGCCTGGCCAGTCTGGGTGAGGGGCTGAGGGATGAAGCTCCCAACTGCTCCTTTTTTTCTTTCTTTTTTTATTCTGAGCCAGCTTTAGCTTTGAGGTTTGGCTCCAGCTCTTAGGCCTCCGCTGCTGAAAGCAGGTATCTGGTTTGTTTGGGTTCTATAATCAAAACAATGTATAACTCCAGCTCTGAGATCCCGGCTCGCTGAAAGCAGGTTTCTGGGGTTTTGTTTAACTTCTATATTTGTCACAATGTTTCAAACTGCAGGCTCAGAGGACGGCAAGGCAGGCAGGTAATGTTGGTTTCCTCTGTCACTGAAGCAAGCAAGCCTCATGTTAGTTTCAAGCTGCCTGGCTGCCAGCCGCCATCTTGGCTGGTAGTTAATTTGTATATCTCGCTGATTAGCCAATGGGAAGGGTAGCGGTCATACGCCAATTACCATGTTTCTCTTTTATTAGCTAGGATTGTGTAATCATAATCTAAAATGTATAAAAATATTTCTTTTCTAAAAGTGAAATGGCTAAAACTTGAAAACATTATGTTAGGTATATATTCTATAATTTTTTAAATGGAATGTCCACAATAAGCGAGTACATAGAAACATAAATTGTTTTAATTGTTGCCTAGGCCTGGGAGTTAAGGGCATGATAACTAATTGATACATATTTTCCATTTTGAGTGAATAAAAATATTTTAGAGTTTATTTTGATGATAGTTTCAGAGCTCTCTGAATATACCAAAATTCTTTGACTTATATACTATAAATTGATTAATTGCATGATATAAAATATATCAATAAAGCTGTTCATAATTACTCTTTTTATTACTTCCATCATGGTAACCTCAAGCAGGTTCCCAAATACCTTATATAAAATAGGAATTTTTTAAAAGTTTTTAAAATAAATTAGTCACACCTCTCCTTCTTTCTTTTCTTTTCTTATGGCCATCATCACTATCATTGTATTTATTTTTCTTGAATTTTACCAATAAGCCCTGTTAATTGTAAGGTTCATTATAAAGAGGAAATTAGTAAAGAAAATTTTAAAAAAAAGAAAATTAGCACTTTTGAGTATCTTCAATACAATGTATGTGATTTTAAATAATCAGGGATGGCTCAAAAAGCATTAAAATCTTCATTCTGCTTAGTTCCTGAAATATTTCATTTGCACTTGAGCCATTATTTGTTTTTCAAGTCCCTTAACTTTCCTATTTACTTTAAAAGATATGAGATTTTTCTGGAGGTATTCACACTCCTCTCTCACCTAATTAAGGGAGAAATCATATCATCTCCCTTTCCAGGATATCTATGGATTTTTACAAGCAAATCACTGCATTGTTTACTTTTCATAGCTGTAATTAGTCCAGATATTCAAGCCTTATTTTATTTCTATTGGACTAAAAATGAACATATTTACTATTTATATCAGTCAATGTTCTAAAGTGCTATCTGGTTTAAGCAGAATAATAGTTCAGTAAAGACTACTTGTTAACCCACAGAAATTTCTGAAGTATCTGATGAAATTCAGTCAAGTTTAGAAGCATTGTACTCAAATTATACTTTCTAAGAGGTGATGTAAAGAACCTGACACCAAAGTCGCTTGACAATGGCCCCACACTCACCACTGCTGGCTCTTGGTACAGGGACTGATGTTACAATGTCTCCCATCGCTGCCTCTGAAACCTGACATGTCTCTCACGATAACTCGTGGATGATTGCTGCTGGGCGCATGACTTTTCTCATCACCATCATCTTCCTAATCAATAAGCCCATGGGTGTTTCTTTTTTATGAAGCCCAGATTAAATGCCTGATATTAAGAACTGCAAAATGAGAAGGCCACAATTTGGAAATGTCATTGAAATCCTGCATTTATCGGTGCATGGATTTGTCCCTGGAACTCTCTTTGTCCCAGGAGGCATGTATGGTCTCCTAGTTTAAGCTTGTTCTTATTTTCAGACTTTTACTTTAGTGATTTCATTTTTTATTAAAACCAATTTAACTTAGAATTTATGTTGTTGGCCCCAAATGTAGTCCTGGTTAATAGTTTATTTTTTATTTTATTTTTTATTGTTGATAGTATTATAGATATCTCCTATTTCCCCTCCTTCCTGCCCCTCCTCTCAGCTCCTACCCAACCTCCTCCCCCCAGGTCTTCACTACCCCATTGCCCATATCCATGGACTATGCATATGAATGCATAAGTTCTTTGATTGATCTCTTCTCATCCCCATATCAAGATATGTCAGTCTTTTCCATGCCTCTGTGATTCTGGCCTTTTGTTGGTCATCTGGTTAATATTATTAAAAGCCCAGCCTAAACAACTGTATGAGACAGTATTTTCCATTTTGCAGAAGAAAGAACTAGTTTTCAATTTGGCAATTTGTTATAATCATACACACAGTAATTTCAATTCAATTCTCATTGGTTCTAAAACTTGGCTTGCTTTTCCTCCTCAGTGTTCTTTATAATGATAGTAGAGAAGTGGGGGAAAAATCTTAGAGTTGTGTTATTTGATAACTGAGGCTGCCATGGTGACTCGGTTAATGTAATTCTTATTTGTATTGTCTCGCTACAATGTGCACATTAGATTCCCATTTTCCCTCGAGTTTCTGACACTTTGTTCTAAAGAATTTTAGAATCCGGTGTGTTTGGTCTTTCTTGCTTCACCCAAAATACTCTTTTGAAGTAATTAAACATGTATAGGCCAATTAGACTTCAAAATACTTGTCTTAAGAAAATTGTTAATGAGGTGAAATGTACTATTTTTATAATAAACATTTCTTCCCTTGAGTACTTTAGATAACATTTTGCAGCAAAATATTTTTTTTTAATTTTACAGTATAGCTGAGGGTCAAAGTTACTTTACAAGCTTTGCTCTGCTTTATATACATATTCTTTTATTTTTATGTTATTTTTTGATTGATGTATATTACTTTTATCAGCATACAGAGTAAAAAGAGAAACTGTCATTTTTTATTTTGTTTGTGATACTTAGAAATCACCAGATCCTTAATGTAAATTATCTTTCTTTGTGTGTGTATTAATATGTAACTTGATTGCAAAATAATATATATTATTATAAAAGATATGAGATAACTCAATTAGCATTATTGAAATGACATTACACTTCTAAGTGACTTTTGCTCATTTGCTCTATTGTGCATTCCACAGGAATTTTAAACTCTATATACATTTTTCCTTCCACAGATCATTGAATTCAATATTTATTATAACATTATGTTTCACTATCAATCTATACTATATTGTCTAGTTTCTTATCTCTTTATTTCCTAATATACAATGACATAGAATTCAGATCAAATGACAGTAATACTTCATATTCATATAACTTGGATAAAAAAGAATAATATAAAGAGAATATGCTTTTAGATATAAGAATTTTGAAATAACATAAAAATAGAAGATATAGTACTATTTTGTTCCAGAATGATACATTTTATCATTCAATTATATATTTAATTTAACAATTTTCATTAAAATATATAGATGCATATGTCCTATCTTCAACAAATGAAATATAAAACTCATGAAGCAATTATCCTATCTAATAAAAGACAAAAAGGGTAATTGACCATACCTTCGCTACGCTTCCCATTGGCTAATGAAGGAGATATGCAAATTAACCGTCAACCAAGACGGCGGCCGGCAGCCACACAGCTGAAGAGAGTAGGAGGCTTGCTTGCTCCAGTGATGGAGGAAGCCAAGGTTCCCCACCTGTTGCAGCCCTGCTCTGAGTTCCAAAAGCAACAGCTCCAAAAGCAACAAAGTTTCAATATAGAAGCAATACAAACCCCAGATACCTGCTTTCAGCAGGCCGTGGCCTCAGAGCTGAAGCGAGCAGGACGGCAACAAAGTTTCAATTATAGAAGGTAAATAAATCCCAGAATATAAAAAAAAAATAAAAAGGAGAGGCTGGGAGCTTCATTCGCTGGCTAGCCTGAAAACGGCCCTCAGCCCCTCACCCAGACTGGCCAGGCACCCCAGTGGGGACCCCCACCCTGAAGGGGGTGTGACCAGCTGCAAACAGCCTTCAGCCCCTCACCCAGGCTGGCCAGGCACCCAAGTGGGACCCCACCCTGATCCGGGACACCCTTCAGGGCAAACCAGCCGGCCCCCACCCGTGCACCAGGCCCCTATCCTATATTGTAAAAGAGTACTATGCAAACTGACCCTAACAGCAGAAAGACTGGGAATGACTGGTCACTATGACACACACTGACCACCAGGGGGAAGACGCTCAATGAAGGAGCTGCCCTCTGGTGGTCAGTGAGCTATCACAGTGGGGAGCTCTGCTCCGCCACAAGCCAGGCTGACTGTTGCCAGTACAGCGGTGGTGGTGAGAGCCTCTCCTGCCTCCTCAGCAGCGCTAAGGATGTCTGACTGCAGCTTCAGTCTGCTCCCCACTGGCAAGTGGACATCCCCCGAGGGCTGCCGGATTGCCAGAGGGATGTCTAACTGCCATCTTAGACCCAATCCCCTGGGGAGCAGATCTAAGCCAGCAGGTGGTCATCCCCCAAGGGGTCTCAGACTGTGAGAGAGCACAGGCCGGGCTGAGGGACTCCCCCTACCCAAGTGCACAAATTTTTGTGTACCAGGCCTCTAGTCTTCATATATAGAAAAATTAATGATATGATTTTCATGTTTATTATTTCGAAATGTGATACAGAATCAATTCAGTGTAAAGGTTATTACAGGTATTTCTGCTTGTTTTTGGCTCATTCTCAATATCTACCTCAAGTTTGCTTTCTATCAATTGTGTTGACAAAATGTTTGCTTCAATTACATACAAAACATGTAATTGTTAACACTGTATTTTCTCACCCCAAAAACATATCAGAAACATTGAATGAATATTTGGAGGGGTAATTTGCTTTTCATCAAATTAGTTTTCCATTGTCAATATCATACATATAAAGTCCTGTACATTATTCTTCTTTAAAATATGTAAACAGCATGTTTTGGTGTAGGCCTCTATAACTCTATATATTGAAGCTTTATAAATTCTCAGTATCTAGACTGCTGCCAACAACTGAGGAATATGAAATAGACTAACACAATTCTTTAATGTTGCCAACACCAATAAGGTTCCTTCTTGGCTAATCATTCTAATTCTGAGTCATTCATAAAGCAGGAAAATTGCCTTGGGCTTTGCCTCACAACCAAACCAGAAGAGACAGATTTCTCTAGTTAACTGCAATGGCTGGTTGACCTGGCAATTCATTTTACAGAATGGACTAGAATGTCCCCAGAGGGACCTGGTAGACAAACTAAAATAAATAAATAAATACATAAATACATTAATTAATTCATTCATTCATTCATAGAATATAGTTAATATTTGTTGATTGTAAGAAATAAACTTACATTTTCATATGAAAAATCTTAAAATATATATTTTGCCAGAACTGCCTTCATTGCACATTTTTAAATTTAGTTTTAGTGCCTAGCTTGACAGATATAGGTATTAGATTTTGAAAAGATATGAATATGACACTGAATTTTTTTGTCCTAATTAATGCACATGTAATCCAATTTAATTGATTAGAAACATTCAATGTACTTAAAATTAAACATGACAAATACCAATTGTTGATTGCTCTGATGTTGCTTATGGATTAATGATCGTTTTACTTTATATTCATGGTTGCATGAGGTTTTGTTGGCATTTCTTTGACATTGTACTTAGAAAAAATATATATCTACTAGATGCCTGGTGCACAAAATTTGTGCATTGAGGGGTCCCCTCAGCCCAGCCTGAACCCTCTCCAATCTGGGACCCCTTGCGGGATGTCCGACTGCCAGCAGTCGGACATTCCTCTCACAATCCGGGACCACTGGCTCCTAACTGCTCACCTGTCCACCTGCCTGATTGCCCCTACTGGCCCCCTGCCAGCCTGATCACCTCTATCCGCCTCTGCCTGCCAGCCTGGTCATCCCTAACTGCCCCCCCCCCCGACAGCATGGTTGCCCCTTACTGCCCCACTGCTTGTCTGGTCACCCCTATAACAGCCCCCTCTGCCGACCTGGTTGCCTTTCATGCCCCCCCTTGCTGGCCTGGTCACCCCTTGCTGCCCCCCCCCACTGGCCTGGTTGCCCCCAACTACCCCTCCTGCCAGCCTGGTTGCCCCACACAGCTTGCTGTTCAGTCGTTTGGTCATTTCTCACTAACACCCCTGCTGGCCTTGTCACCCCACTCAGCCTGTTCAGTTGTCCGTTTAGTCGTCTGTTCAGTTGCAATGGCCCCTGGCTCTTTATATATATAGATACTTTGATGTCAATGAAAAATTAACTCAAATATTTATACTTTTTTACTAAATTATAATTATATACTATCTTTGTACAGGAAAAAATGCTTCTAAACATACCATTGTTTACATTAACCTAGGAGCTAAGTCATAGAGAGGTGGGTTAAAAATTTCTGTTGGATATAATTCCTGGTAACAGAATGATTTTCAAGTTCAAAATATTGTCCATTGAAATAAAATTGTGACAAACTTCTATTCAATTTTAGATAATATGTTGGCACTTGGCTTCTATAACTACAAATAATTTAAAGTAAAATTATTTGTGAAAGTGATTTGTATATATTGCTAAAAATAATACAACATAATTTTAATTACATATTTTTGAGGAAAACTTTTAAAATATGAAGAAGATATAGAGCAATAAGTTGTTTGAGAGAAAAAGAGGGTACTTAACAGAAATGATAGTTCATAAGTGACTTGAAACTTTTGTAATTTGTAAGTAGAATACACGTAAAAGAGATAAAGATGAGCTAAAATACTATAACTAAGAAACCCCCAAAAGGATGGCTTAACAATATAAAAGCTTAATTTTTCCTCATATAACTGCCTAGAAATGAATTGGTAGGCTTGAGGGACAGATTTGCCTTAAAATGTCTTTCTGAGTTTCAACTTTTTTCTAAGAATTTTCTCTGACATCTTCTAAGGCAGGGGTCAACAAACAGATCAGGAGCTAAATCCTGCCTGCTGTTTTTTTATTTTTGTTTTTTGGTGTGTGTGTGTGTGTGTGTGTGTGTGTGTGTGTGTGTGTGTGTGTGTGTCTAATTGAAGTTTTATTGTAACACAGCTATACCAATTATATATATACTAGTAGCCCGGTGCATGAAATTCGTGCACTGGGATAGGGGGGTAGGAAAGGGGCCCCTCAGTCTGGCCTTCACCCTCTCCAATATGAGACCCCTGAGGGAATGTCCAACTACCTGTTTGTGCCCACACTTTTAACAGATAACAGCTCCATTGTTGTTTCTTTCTTAAGCTTAAAACCATTGGAATTAGTAGGTATTCAAAGTGTGTATACATTTTGGGGGGACACCCTGTATATCTCTAGTCAGTGGTGAAAGAAATCAACAGCAGATTTGGAACCCCCAGACAGGGAACCTTGCTCACTCCCCACATGTCTCCCCACTTCACTTTCCACCTTTGTGGGCAGCAGGAGAATCAACATTTTCTCTCATTAATTCGGAAAAGCACGTCCTGTCACCCACTGCCTGGCAGGAGTGCACTAGGCCCCAAGCAAGCGAGGCTCAGTCAGGGCAGCCTTCGCTCATGGGTGCTGGCACCCAACGTGCACATTCCTCCTCTAAAAGTCACCCCAACTATCCCACTGTTTCACTGAGAGGACGGAATTCCTCTCCACCTCTGGGTTCTTGATCTTGAATGCTGACCGAAGGCACCTCAGCGAGGGCCGCCCGCCCGTGCCCACCAGGTGTGTCTGTCTGCAACTGCTCCTGCCTCAGCACCTGCATTAACCCCCTACAGGTGATCTCATAGCTGCACTGGCCTCCATGGGAACAGGGCATCACCACTCCGCCCTCTCACTGTCATCTCACAGGCGCCCACCCTCAGCACCCAGAACACCCAGACACTCACCAAAGGACATGAACACATCAGAGGGGATGTGTGCACATCCTGTGGGGTGTTAGGCATCCCGGGTTGATGGAAGTGCGGTGGAGAGGCGGGGGGAACTTGTTTACACCTTGGTTTGCAACTGTTGCAGGCGCGGGAGGGTGACAGTGTGCTGGGGGATGTTTGCACGCCAGGAGGGGATGTGCCCACCGGAGGCCTCTGGCTTTGCAGATCCGCAAACCCCCGTGGTGTGGCCAGGAGGACGTCAGTCTGGCCCGCCACAGTGGCTGTCCCTGCGATCACCTTCTGGGCCAGGAGGCGGATCTTGCGCAGCCACTCCTGGGCGCTGATGGCCTCCAGGCACTACTTCAGCTCAGCCTGCAGGCTCCGCTTGGTGCCCTCACAGCTGTCACCACCACCATGTGGGGAGTACAGGCCGCCCTCTGCCGGCCTGCCTCCCCTGTCTCTCTGCACTGCTCACCTGCCCAGAGTGACTGGGGCTGGGTCGAAGCCAAGCGTCCTGCCCTGCCCAACCCTGGCCAATCCGCCCCTGTGCGAGTTGCCGCCCCGCCAGGAAGGGTCATGGATCAGGGTCCCAGGATGGCGGACAGCCTCAAGCACTGCCCCCCCACCCACCAGGTCATGGATCCGGGTTCCAGACCGTGGACAGCCTTGCCCGCTGCCGCCTGCCTTCAGTATGCAAATTAGCCGCCATCTTGTTGCTTCAGGGTTGGGGTCCCCACTGGGGTGCCTGGCCAGCCTGGATGAGGGGATGATGGCTGTTTGCAGCTGGTCACACCCCCTTCAGGGTGGGTGTCCACACTGGGGTGCCTGGCCAGTCTGAGTGAGGGGCTGAGGGCCGTTTTCAGGCTGGCGGGTGACTGAAGCTCCCAAATTCTCCTTTTTTTCTTTTTTTTAATTCTATGATTTATTTACCTTCTATGGCTGTCACTGGAGCTAAGAGCCAGCTTTAGCTCTGAGGCTCGGCTCCACCTCTGAGACCTCAGCTGCTGAAAGCAGGGATCTGGGTTTGTTTGGCTTCTATAATTGAAACACTGTTGAGATCCTGCTGGCTGAAGCCCGGCTGGCCAAAAGCAGGTTTCTGGGTTTTGTTTAACTTCTATAATTGCAACATAGTTGCTTAGAGTGCAAGCTCAGAGGCCAGCAGCGGCAGGCGGGGAACCTTGGCTTCCTCCTTCACTGGAGCAAGCAAGCCTCCTGTTCGCTTCAGCTGCCTGGCTTCCGGCCGCCATCTTGGTTGGCAGTTAATTTTCATATCACCCTGATTAGCCAATGGGAAATGTGTCGGAGGTATGGTTAATTACCATGTTTGTCTATTATTAGATAATATTGTTTATGCCTGCATTTGTGATACAATGCATGCATTGTTTTACATGAATAGGCAGCCCTCATAATGGGGTTTGAATCCTTATAAGAAGAGGAAGAGAGATGAGACCTTTCACTCTGTAGGCACAAAGTGGTTACCTGAGCATACAGTGAATTGTGAGGTATCTACAAGGCCAGAAAGAGGGCCCTCAGGATTGATATGCAGGTGCCTTTATTTTGGACTTTTCGGTATCCATAAATAAATGTCTTTTATTTAAGCCACCAAGTCTATGGATTTTTTTTGTTGTTGTCATAAACCCCAGCTAACTGAGACAGAAAGTTATAGTTATCATGGGATACTTATTATAATGATACTAGAGGCCTGGTGCACAAAAATTTGTGAACTCTGGGGAAGGGGGGGGTCCCTCAGCCCGGCCTGTGCCCTCTTGCAGTCTGGGACCCCTCGGGAGATAACGACCTGCTGGCTTAGGCCTGCTCTGAGCCCGGGTGGCAGAGGGCAGGCCTAATCCCTAGGTGCAGCCCCTGGTCGGGCTCAGAGCAGGGCCGATTGGGGGGTTGGGGCACCGCCCCCTGTCATGCACAGAGCAGGGCCCATCAGGGGTGTTGGGGCTGCGTACCCTGTCATGCACAGAGCAGGGCCCATCAGGGGGTTGGCGAGCTCCCTCCTGTCACACACAGAGCAGGGCCCATCAGGGGGTTGAAGAGCTCCCCCCTGTCACTTACAGAGTAGGTCCGATAGGGGGGTTGGGGCGCCGCCCTCTATCACCCACAGAGCAGGGCCGATCAGGGATTTGGGGCGCCGCTACTCTCACACTCAGGGCAGGGCCGATGGGGAGGTTATGGCTCTACCCCATCACACACAGAGCAGAGCCCTTGGGGGAGTGGGGGGGTTGGGGCGGCACCCTCTATCACCCACAGAGCAGGGCCAATCAGGGGGTTGGGGAGCTGCCACTCTCACACTCAGGGCAGGGCCAATGGGGAGATTATGGCTCTACCTCGTGACACACAGAGCAGGGCCGATCAGGGTGTTTGGGCGCTGCCCCCTGTCATGCTGATCCCGGTGCCTGGAGGCCTCTTGGCTCCGCTGACCCCGGTGCTGGGAGGCATATTACCCTTTTACTATATAGGGTAGAGGCCTGGTGCATGGGTGGGGCTGGCTGGTTTGCCCTGAAGGGTGTCCTGGATCAGGGTGGGGGTCCCCACTGGGGTGCCTGACCAGTCTGGGTGAGGGGCTGAGGGCTGTTTTCAGACTGGGGGTGACTGAACTCCCAACCACTACTTTTTTCCTTTTTTATTTTTATTCTGGGCCAGCTTTAGCTTGAGGCTTGGCTCCAGCTCTTAGGCCTCGGCTCCTGAAAGTAGGTTTCTGGCCTTTGCTTACAATGTTGCCACCCTGCTGGCTGAAGTCCAGTGGTATTTGTTACAATGTTTAAACTGCAGGCTCAGAGGCCTGCAGCCGCAGGCGGGGAAGGTTGGTTTCCTCCGTCACTGAGGCAAGCAAGCCTCATGTTAGTGTCAAGCTGCCTGACTGCCGGCTGCCATCTTGGCTGACAGTTAATTTGCATATCTCGCTGATTAGCCAATGAAAAGGGTAGCGGTCGTATGCCAATTACCATGTTTCTCTTTTATTAGTGTAAACTAGAGACCTGGTGCACAGACTCGAGCACTGGTGGGTCCCTCAGTCTGGCCTGAGGGGGGTCAGGCCAAAACCGGCTCTCTGACACCCTCTGAGGAGTCCCAGATTGAGAGAAGGTGGTTCTTGGGTGATGCACCCTGGAATCGGGCTCCCTCCCTTCCGCAGCTCCTGCATTGAGTATCTGTCCCCTGGTGGTCAGTGCATGCCATAACTACTAGTCAGAGCATCTGCCCCCTGGTGGTCATTGCGTGTCATAGCTACCAGTCAGATGTTCGAACAGTCTCTTAGGCTTTTATATATATACTAGAGGCCCAGTGCATGAAATTCGTGCACTGGGGGGGGGGGAGGAGGGGTGTCCCTCAGCCCAGCCTTCACCCTCTCCAATCTTGGACCTCTCAAGAGATGTCCAACTGCTGGTTTAGGCCTGATCCCGGACATCCCTTTCACAATCTGGGACTGCTGGCTCCCAACCACTTGCTTGGCTGCCTGCCTGATTGCCCCTGACTGCTTCTGCCTGCCATCTTGATCACCCCTAACTGCTCTCCCTTGCCAACCTGGTCACCCCTAACTTCCCTCCTCTGCCAGCCTGGTCACCCCTAACTGCCCTCCCCTTCAGGACTGGTCCCCCCGCAACTGCCCTCCCCTGTCAGCCATCTTGTGGTGTCCATCTTGTGCCCACATGGAGGCAACCATCTTGTGTGAGGGCATTATGGTCAATTTGCATATTACCTCTTTATTATATAGGATAGATCATACACCATCCAAAACTATTCTGGAGAGCTTCTAAAAGGTCAATTTCTTCTGATAGATTAAAAAAAATCTATTTGGACATTAAAAATGGGATGTTTTGTTGAGTGATTAAAAATAGCTCAATAAAGCCACTTCTTTTCTTTATCTTTACACCTCTGTTACACACCAAAGCTGAATACAGAGTTCTAGATAGTCACAGGCTCAGACTGATTTGCTATGTGTTTCTACTGGGATGACGACATGCCTGTTTTGTGCCCTCTTAATTCTTCTCAAAATATTTTGGCTATGTGACTGAGATGCGTAGTGCTATTTCGGATGCATAAAGGGCAAATGCAAATGCAGCTTTAAGCCTTTTCCTCCTTCTGTTTACATAATAGCATCAAAACAGGTTGACAATTTCTTAGTACAAGTTGTTAAAAGGGCACTCATTTTCTCATTTTTTGACATAACTTTGAATAATTTTATAAAATTAAGGTAACCTTTAGACATCATTTTATGATTTTAAAACAAGTGACCTCATAGCACCGTGAAGAGACAGACCTGCAATTGCTGGTAAATACTGTCATACAAGTTAACATAATTTCTATGAGGAAGTGGAAATATTAAGCAAAAAACATGCTTACTATAGTGAGACACATTAGCTGCAATAACAGATGAATTACAGATAACAATTTTTTGAACCAAAGTTCATTTCTCAATTATGCCACAGTCCAATACAAGCTCTAAGTCACACAATCAATTAAGAAGCCCTTTTTATTCCATCTAATGGATGCCTAAAGATTTAGAAGTGACATACATTATTTTTACTTCATTTTATTGGCAGAACTCAGTCAAATAAACAATATAAAAGGGACTGGGATGTCAAATCTATATGTATGTCCTGGAAAAATAAAGTGGGGACAAGAAAGCACTGCTTTTAGATTTATTCACTCTATCCTGTTGAACACCAGATATCAAATCATTCCTTGCTTTCCATATATAGTCTTCTGGTAAAATGACATGGCATTTAGTCAATTAAAACAACTATTTAATTTTGCTCACAATAATGTTTGTCAGGATGTAAGGAGTGTCTTGATCAGGAAGTTATTTCTTAGAGTTGTTCCTGTATTTGAAGTCAGATGTCAGAAGGACTCAGATGTTAGCTGGAAGCACCTGCCATTTCTAGGATTGATTGGTCCGGATGACTGGATGGCTCATCCACATGGCTGGTGGTTGATGCTGCTGTCAACTGGGAGCTCATCTCAGGCTGTCAACTGGAACTCCTACATACCATCAAATAGAAAATAACACACACTAATATGGGCTAAATACCTTTCTCTGAAGATCACAAAATATTTTTATTTGTTTATATAAAAAAATCATGCATAAGACTGAGAAAAATGTGGGAATAATTATGAGTTAATATATATTTTAAAGTTTATATTAATAAATCTATACTAGAAATATTTTCCATTATGAGTCAGTTAAATGGCTAAAATATAAATATGCAGCTTTTTTGCAAGCCATTAATTGAAATGTTTTATTTGTATATATGTGTATATAAGTTTGTGCATTTATTTTAAAAAATTTAAGTGTGCAGGTTTATGATATTACACATTGAACTAATGTGTAATCACAGCTCAGCTTGAGATATTAAGAATAGAACCTATCAGGACCATAAAAGCCTTTCTTTACTGCCTTCTCCGTCATTATCACCATCCCTAAAAGCAACCAATATTCTCATTAATATTATCTTACAGTGTTTTTGCCTGATTTTGGATTTTACAAAGATATAAGGATGGAATTATACATACATTTTTAGTATATGATTACTTATATTGTGTTATTGTTTTATAATCCATTCATTCATTCTTGGTAATCCTTTATAATAAAGAGGTAATATGCAAATTGACCATCACACCCTCACACAAGATGGCCACCACAAGATGGCTGGCAGGGGAGGGCAGTTAGGGGTGACCTGGCCTGCAGGGGAGGGCAGTTGGGGGCAACCAGGCCAGCAGGGAAGAGCAGTTAGGGGTGACCGGGCCAGCAGGGGAGGGCAGTTGGAGGCAATCAGGCTGGCAGGGGAGGGCAGTTGGGGGCGATCAGGCCGGCAGGGAAGCAGTTAGGTGTCGATCAGGCTGGCAGGGGAGTGGTTAGGGGATGATCAGGCTGGCAGGCATAAGCGGTTAGGGGCAATCAGGCAGGTGGGCAGGTGAGCGGTTGGGAGCCAGCAGTCCCGGATTGTGAGAGTGATGACCGACTGCCGGCAGTCAGACATCCCCCAAGGGGTCCCAGATTGGAGAGGATGCAGGCTGGGTGAGGGACAACCCCCCTTAGTGCACAAATTTCGTGCACCAAGCCTCTAGTAATATAATATTTCATTGTGGTAATGAACCATAAATATTTATCTATTATTTAATAACTAGAGGCCCAGTGCACAAATTTGTGCATGGATGGGGTCCAGCCAGCCCAACTGGGGCCGGGTGGGAGGGATGGGCAGTGGGTGGTTGGCTGGCCGGCCCCTCCCCTGATTGGGCCAGTTGGCCAGCCACAGTGCACACCATAGCGACCAGTGGTTACAGTCGTTACAGTCATTCTGGCCATTCCAGTTGCTTGGCTTTTATATATAGAGATACACATTTTGTTTGCTTACAATTTGGATGCCCACACACATGCGTGCAATCACACACATTCATTTTGGATGGGTGTATACAAAGAGTTTAGTTGTCAGTTCATAGCATATGCATATGTCTGGTTTTAATAATTACCCCCCAAAATTTTCCAAAATTAATTTTACCAATTTACCAAAAGTATATAACATTTCCATTTGCTTCCCTCCTTCTTCAACACTTGGTATCTCAGTATTGTAATATTTTTTAAAATATTTTGTTATTCTGAAGAACTAATTTCTCATTATGGCTTAAGTTTCTACTTTCATTATGACCAATTGAGCCTTCACATAAATGTATTAGCCATTTGACTATATTGTTTCATTATGAAGTGTTATTCAAGTCTGTTCAATTTTTAATTTATGATGTCATTCTTCTGTGTATCAGATGTATAAGAGTGCTTTGGATGGATAGAGCAAAAAAGAAAGAAAAAAGAGAAAAACTCATGAACACTGACAACACTGTGGTGATTACTGGGGTCAGGGGGGATGGCTGGAGGTAGAGGAGGGTTTAGGCAGATAAATGATGATGGATGGAGACTTGACTTGGGGTGGTGAACACACACTACAGATGATGTGTTGTAGAATTGTGCACTTGAAACCTCTATAATTGCATTAACCAATGTCACCACAATAAATTCAATTTAAAAATAAAATAAATACATAAATATCCTCAATATAATTACTTTTAAAATACATGCATCACACATACCTTTTCTCCCTCGGTGTTTTGGTTCTGTTTTTTTAAATTTCTTTTTATTGTTGAAAGTGTTACAGATGTCCCTATTTTTCCCCATTGACTCCCTCCACCTCACATGTGTACGCCCTTTCCCCTTCCCCTAGCCTTCACCACACTATTGTTGTCCATGGGTTATGCATATATGCATATAAATTATTTGGTTAATCTCTTCCCACCCACCCACCCACCCCACCCTTGCCTTCACTTTGAAATTCATCAGTCTATTCCATGCTTCTATGTCTTTGGATCTATTTTGTTCAGTTTATTTTGTTCATTAGATTTCACATATGAGTGAGATCATGTGATACTTGTCTTTCTAACTGTCTTATTTCATTTAGCATAATACTCTCCAGGTCCCTCCATTCTGTCTCAAAGCATTTGAGATCCTTCTCTTTACAGTTGCATAGTATTCCAAGGTATAAATCTACCATAACATTTTTATCCACTCATCTTCTGATGGGCACTGGGCTGTTTCCAGATCTTAGCTATCGTAAATTGTGCTGCTATGAACATTGGGGTGCATATATTCTTTCTGATCGGTGTTTCAGGATTCTTAGGATATATTCCTAGAAGTGGGATCACTGGTTCATAGAGCCTTTAACATAATAGAAGGTCTTAATGTACCCTATAGACAATATCAAGGTTAACTTTAGGTGTGCCACTCTTTCTATGTAGATTGAAAGGTCTCTGTGTATCTTAAGGTCATAAGAAAATGTTTCTGGCCCTGGATGGTGTGGCTCAGCATTGGAAGGGTTTGAGTTCATTCCAAGTTCAGATCTAATATATATCGTTTCATATTGTTCTAATTAACTAGAAATGTGTTGTCTGAATTTTTTAATTCAATTTTTTTTGTTATTGTAGATTACTTCATCATAAAAATGGAAGACATTATTTTATCAACTTTTTCCATGCTTAATGTTTGCTTCATTTAATAAAATTTAATTTTTGACTTGCAGCAGAAAGATTAATGAGCCATGACTGCTGTCTGAAAATGTGAAATGAGTGACAGTATTTACTGCTAAAATGGGATCCATAAGCATAAATTATGAGGAAGAGAACAAAGATTATTCTTTAACATTTAATATATAAGTAATACTAAAGTCCACCTGGGTTTCTCTTTAGAAAATTTATCAAGTGGGTGGAGGGTAAAGTATGAAATATGAAGCCTATATTTTCAAGGAAATAGGAATGTATGCTCAAAGTTATCATTATTCTACAAGCTAGAACTGCTGTCAAATCTATATATTGTCAGTAAATTAAAGGTTAAACTATAGTAAATACAACATGTTATGTTGCTACTTGGTAAGTATCCATATCTCTAAATTTGCTGAAAATTTTGTCCTGGCCAGTGTGGCACAGTTGATTGAGCATGGGCCCGTGCACCAAAAGGCTATTAATTCAATTCCTAGTCAGGGTACATGCCCAGGTTGCAGGTTTAGTCCCTGGTAGAGGTTCATGCTGGGATGTGTGTGGGAGGCAACTAATTGATGTTTCTCTCTCTCTCTTTCTCCCTCTTCCTTTCCCTCTCTCTAAAAAATCAATAAATACATATTAAATAAAAAAAGGATAAATTTTCTTATAAAATATTGCTTAATATTTTATTAGAGTGCTAGAGGCCCAGTGCACAAATTTGTGCACCAGCAGAGTCTTTGGCCTGGCCTGTGGGATTGGGCCAAAACCGGCTCTCTGACATCCCCCGATGGGTCCTAGATTGCAAGAGGGTGCAGGCCAGACCAACAGACCCCAGCAGTGCATCATCAGGGCCAGCTGGAGAGGTACCATGTGAGGGCTCTAAGGTGTGTCCAGCCCATCTTGCTCAGTCCCAATTGGCCAGATCCCAGCAGCAAGCTATCCTACCAGTCAAAGCATCTGCCCCCTGGTGGTCAGTGCACGTCATAGTGACTGGTCAACTGGTTGACTGTCTGCCTCCTAATGGTCAGTGCATGTCATAGCAAGCAGTTGAGAAGCCTTAGCATATCATTAGCATATTATGCTTTGATTGGTTGAATAGACGACCAGACAACAGGACACTTAGAATATTAGGCTTTTATTATATAGGATTATTATTATAACTAATTAATAATAGTGACTTTTACATTATATAAATGTATTAAGTATTTTGACAAAATTTTAATTTATTCAACAAAATACAATTAATAAATTGAGAATTACCTTTGTATGAAGAGGCAGTAAACATAGTGGTGAGGAGTTTTAGAGAACTGGACAAAATCCAGACCAATGTTAAGATCCTGTTTTAACACTGACTAGATCTATAACTTTGGGCAAAAGTTTCTATACTTCTAGGTTTTGCCCTGTAATTAGGATAGTATCCTAGGTTCTTTATGAAAATTAAATTAGCCACTATTTTTAAATCTCTCTTTTTACTACCCCATTAAGGATTTTTTTAGACTTGTTTCCTAATCCTTCATCATAAAATATTTATGCCAGAGATATACTGCATATGACTTTCATGTGGATATGTCTAAGGTTTAAAATAAATCTCGGGGAAAAATATGTTCATAATAGTAAGCAAGAGGTATAAAAAGACAAATAGGCAAAAAAACATAAGTATATATGAAACAGCCATTGGTATTTTTTTAACCCTTTCATTATTATATTTATCTTAGGTGTTTTTGTGTCTGTAATATAAAAACAAAATTCTAAACACAGCTCTCAAACATGCATTAAACTCTGTATTAATCATAATCCAAAAGATAATTTATGAATTAGGATTTAGTGTTGAGGATCCCCAGTCCTCCCATCAAAGTCAAAAATAGTTATATAATTTTGATTAATGCACACTAGAAGTCTATCGTTGTGCTGGCTGCTGTCATTTTTTTTTTAATTTTACAATCTAAAAAAAAAGAAATCAATTATTCTGACTAAATAGTCAGATATTGCATCTTTTAAGGATTCCTGCACCCCTATGTTCATAGCAGCATTATTTACAATAGGCAAAATCTGCAAACAGCCCAAGTGCCCATCAGTAGATGAGTGGATAAAAAACTGTGGTACCTTTACACAATGGAATACTACACAGCTATAAAAAAGAATCTTTTACCCTTTGCAACAGCATGGATGGACCTGGAGGTCATTACGCTTAGCGAAATAAGCCAGTCAGAGAAAAGCAAATACCTTATGATCTCACTCATTTGTGGAATCTAATGAACAAAATAAACTGACAAACAAAATAGAACAAGAGACATGAATACATGGAACAGGCTGACAAATGTTAAAGGAGAGGGGAATAGGGGGACTGGATAAAAGAAGGTAAGGAATTAGCCAAAGAACATATATGTATAACCCATGGACACAGACAACAGTGTAGTGAAGGCCAGGAGAGAGCGGGGAGAGGATGGTTGTAGGTGGGCAAAGGATGGTGGGGGGAATGGGGAACATCTGTAATAGTGTCAACAATAAAAAAGACTTAATTAGCTATATAAAATTCTCACTAAAGGGTACTGTACATTTTATTACTTGTAAATGGTGTGCTACACATCTTTTACATCAGAAACTTTATAATAAACTTAGGTATGTAAAAAAGAATTCTTGCATCACACCGGTTGAAAATCGCTTCTCTATATTAATTCTTTAAGTTGGGTAGGATCATTTCTCTATTTGTTCTTCTCCTTCGATATTGTGTTGACTATTCTGGGTTGTTTGCCTCTCTATATAAACTTTAGAAAAAGTTTGTTGATATCCACAAACTTACTAGAATTTTGATTGAGTTTACATTGAATCTGTAGATCATGTTGGGAAGAATTAACATCTTGACAATTTTGAGGCTTCCTATTCATGAATATGAAATATCTCTCCTTATACATAATTATGTTTTGATCTTGTTCAGCAGCATTGTGTAGTATTCTTCATTTTGACCAATTCCAGCATGTCATAATTTCAAGAGTTTCATCAAAAGGTTGATGAGACTCGGGGATTCAACAGGGTTGAGTCACACATGTAGTCACCAGCTGGGAATGGCTAAAGGCATTTCCCCAAACCTAAATAGGAAACTGATTGTGGCTGCCAGACAGTGAAAGGGCATCTTAATCTACATGTTATTGCCTCCTACTGGCCAAACACCTGAACAGCCATAGGCTATTCCCCAAACTGACAATGCTCCTGCACCCTTTGAAACCTTCCCCTTTGAAGTGCATTATCTCCACCTTGCCTTAGGACAGATTGTGTTAATAAAAGCAAGGGTCCTAGACAAGGAGGGAGTCTTCAATTCATTTAGTTGAAGGTCCTCTGACCCCAATGCCTTTCAAAATTATATCTCATCTCCGAACTCTTTATTAGTCTCTGGATTCCTATGTCATCTACGCACAGCCTTTTCCAGATTCCTGAACCCTTCTTGATGCTGGGACAACAACCCCGGCATTATACACATTTAGTTAGATTTATACCTAAGTAATTAATTTGGGGGAGGTGGTAACATAAATGGCATTGTATTTTGCATTTCAAATTTCACTTGCTCATTTATGGAGTATAGAAAAACAATTGACTCTTGTATGTTAACATTGTATCTTGAAACCTTGTTATAATTGCTTCTTAATTCCTGGAGATCAGAACAGTTTTATTTTTTTTCTTTCCAATCTGTATTCTTTTTTATTTTATTTACTTGACTTCTTGGGTTAGCTAGGACTTTCAGTATGATGTTGAAAAGGCATGGTGAAGTAGGTAACATCCTTGTTCTATACCTGATTTTAGTAGAAAATCTAGTTTTTCACCTTATGCTCTTAGCTGTAGGTATTTTGTAGATATTCTTTTTTTAAAAAAATATATTCTTATTAATTTTGAGAAAAGAAGAAAGGAAAGGGATAGATAGAAATAGCGATGAGAGAGAAGCATCATTGATCAGCTGCCTCCTGCACACCCCTTCTGAGGATCAAGTCTGTAACGCAGGCATATGCCCTGATTGGGAATTGAGCCGCTATCTCTTCGTTCCTCGGGTAACCAATGAGTGACACCAGCTGGACGATATTCTTTATCAAGTTGAGCAAATGCCGTCTATTTCTAGTTTACTAAAAAAATTTTTTATCGTGGATTTTACTTGCTCTATTTCTTCTTATCTCCTTAATTGGAAGCTTAGATTATTGGTTTTAGGATTGTCCTCGATTCTAATATATGCCTTTAGTATTATAAATGTCCCTTTCTTTGACATCTCAAATAATTTAATAAGTTGTGTTTTCATTTTAACTTAGTTAAAAACATTTTTACATTTCTCTTGACCTTTCTTCTTTGAACTGTGTCTTATTTAAGAGTGTGTTGTTTAACTCCAAGTACTGTGGGGATTTTCCAGCTCTTTCTATTGTTGATTTCTCAATAATGTCAAAGCATCCAGAAGTGATGCTTAACAAAAAGCCGCTATTTTAATTAAAAATATTCAGGGAGTTTCTTTCTGAGAGTAACTGAAATGCTTGAAAGACCTAGGAAACAAATACATATTGCATGTTCTAAGTTTTATCCCAATAAATAGCTTTTACGGAATCTAATTAATAGGAAAGTGAGTGCTATTGATATTTAGAAAGTTTAGTAAATGGGCAGGTGACAGGGTGCTCTACACAGAAAGGAGGGCTAATATTAATACCACAGAAACATTTTTATCTCCTTTCTCTTGATCAAAATGTTATATTAGTATGACTCTAAATCTTTCTGTTATTCAGTACTGGTTAATACACTCAAATATAAGCTCAAAATCTAGCCAGTTTGGTTTACTAATGCATCCCCTCAACTCCAAAAAAGAATATAAAAGTTTGTTAGACTATTCCAGTAGATTTAAACTAGCAAAACAAAAAAGACAAATAAAAAATATAAACATTTCTATATTTGCTATAACTCTAAGTATTATGAATTAAATTTTGAAACACCCGTAATACCATGCAAAGGGAAGACAAGGATCACAACTGCAAACTGAATTAAAATGAAAGAATAGTAAATGACATTATCAACTATTTAAGATATGCATATATTATTTTATCAGAAATATATTTTAAATAACATTGCAAGCATGGTGCATATATTCAGGGAATGCACGTCTTTCTTAATAAAGCAATTAATAATACTTACTTATGTTGGGCATAATGCTCAGTAATTATTAAGAGTGTATGCCTTAAATACTCTGCTATAATATTCTCATGCATGCTGTTTAAACCAGCAAAAAGTTCCTATTCAAAAAATCATTTCTCTAAATTTATCTAAAATATAAATTTGATTACAATTATGTTCCCTTAAATTAATTAGTGGAATAGAATATATTTTTATTTGCATTTAATTACCAAAAATTTTAAGTGTTACTTTTGCAAGTAGTTCATATTGCTAACAAAATGTTTCTTAATAAAGAGTAGAAAAGTTCATATAATAATAAAATAAAATATAGAAGTTAAATTAAAACATGCCCAAAGGCTATTTATTCATCTGCTTGCCAAACTATTGAATAATGCTATTTCATTTTCATAAATTTAGGACTATTGTATATACAAAAGCTAGTTTTGATAAGACATTGATTTCTGCATTCCCTACTTAATTATACAGAGCTCCTGATTGTTTTCTAATGAAACATCTTATTGCAAAAATATTAAATTGGTCACAGTCTTTCCTATAGAAAAGAGTAATATTTACTTAACATGATATATTCTTTCCATCCCAAAGGAATAGAAGTTGGTGTCACATTAAAAGTTAATATATTATTTTATATTATGTTTTCTTAACATTAATAGAAGTGTATCTTTTTTTGTTATCTATATACTAGAGACCTGGTGCATGAAAATTCATGCACTGGAGGGGGGATCCCTCAGCCCGACCTGCCCCCTCTCACAGTCCGGGAGCAATCAGTGGAATGCGACACCCCCATCACACCTCTGCTGCTGCCACTGCTGGCAGCACAAGCCTTAGCTGGCCCTGGTTACCTGAGCCTCGGGTGACCCTGGGCAGCTGGGCAGCCGCCATCCAAGACTTGCCTGTGCTTCGGGCCAGCCCTGGGGGGCTGGGCAGCTGACATCCGAGGCTTGCCTGCACCTCAGGCTGGCTCTGTGTGGCTGGGGGGCTGAGGGGACTGGGGGACTCTGGAGGCAGGTGCAGGGAGTGGCCGGGCCCACCTGGGGGTGCACCCGGCATTGCTGTGTGCCTGCTGTCCTGGCGGGGCTGAGGGGACTGGGAGCTGCCATCTTGTGGCTGTGGGCACCATCATATTTGAGGGTGGGGCAGTCAATTAGCATATTCCCTCCTTATTGGCTGTGGGCACCACCATCTTTGAGGGAGAGGCAGTCAATTAGCCTATACCTTCTTTATTGGCTGTGGGCACTGCCATCTTTGTGACAACATGAGGGTCAATTAGCATATTCCCTCTTTATTAGATAGGATATAAAAGGCCAGTGACCAAATGACAGATCAACTGGAACCACCAGAATGACAAGTCATTATGACGCCCTGACCACCAGGGGGCAGACACTCTACACAGGAGCTGCCCCTAGCCTGCAGGCCCCAGGCCAGCCAAGGCGGGTGCCAGAAGAGGGCCCCCTGATCACTCCGCCAGTCGCCCTGTGGAGGGAGGTGACCAGTGGCAGGAGGGGGCAGAGCCGGTGAGCAGGATGTGCCAGGCCAGCCAAGGCGGTGCCAGCAGGGGACCCCCTAATTTCCCCGCCAGTCACCCCACAGATCAGTCCTGATCGCTGGCCAGGCCTAGGGACCCTTCATGTGCATGAATTTCGTGCACCAGGCCTCTAAAATAAAAAGCAAATTTTGCCTATTTGGCATGCTAATAACTCTTGAATTAATTTCTATTTCTAGGCTACTGTTATATCTTATCTGAGTTTCTATATTGACTTGTCTTTAATCTCCAGTCTTGGCCTCTAATTAATTATATGTACTTTGTAAGAAAATTTTGATCATTTTATTGGCCAAATTAAATTTGATCTTAAACTCCTCTTTTTTATGATTCAGTTCAAATATTTAAATAGAAGTTATCAGAACCTGTAATAATTTGCTACTGATTATCTTTTTGCACTCATCTTCTTTATTTTTAAAGTCTAACTCCAAAAATACAAAATTTCTATTGAATCTTCAAACATGCAGTAGTTTAATTTGCTGGTAAGCCATCAACCATGCTATTCCATCTGCTTAGATTAATTTATTTTTTCACCCTTCTTCTCTTGATTGATATTCTCCAATACTTCAAGTCTCAAGTTAGAAATTACTTTCCAGGAAAACTATTCTTCCTGGTCAGAGTTAGATTCTTGTCCATTCATTTTTTTAATATTCTGTTTTCTAAATTGCAGTTAGAAAAATATATTGAAATTTCATGTCTTCATCTCTCTAGAGCTTTCTCTCTATATTTCTTTCCTTTCCCCCCTCATTCTGAACCACCATCATTTCCCCCTAGAAAAAAACCTGAGGTTGATTGCTATTCTTTTTCCAAAGTAAAGCAGAATGGATCGCATAAATTGCATAGATATTTTATGATTCCTTCTTGTATGCCATATCTTTTGTTTTGTGGTAAAGTTTATCTCATTCATCTTCTTAAACCATATTGTATACTGAACCGCATCCAGCACAGCCAGTGGTAAACCTGAGGAGGGGCGGTGAAGGATTAAAGAAAACAGACAAGAGAATATAGTTGGGGCCAGGTGGATCCCTGTGCCTGGATGAGGACACAGTGATGCTGCCTGTAAGCCGAATCTTTATCTTATAGTCAGATCACACAAAGCAAAACAACGGAGTGGTCAAGCTTTTTGCAATGTTCTTGCAAGTTTCAAATCTGCTTCCTTTCTGTTATTGCACTTCTCTGAACTCTATCAAGCTTTGTTTTGGCAGCACTTGCTGTACCTCCTGCAGCCCACATCCCTCAGCTACCTAGGACTACAAGGTCAGACTATAAGGTCAAGCTTACATACAACAATAGCCTTTGGCTATAATTGTGCTGGGAGGGCTTCCCTCCAAGCTGGAACTTGTATGTGACTTGCTATAAGAAGACTGTGCCCTCTCATCAGTCCAAGGCTTGATCCTGTCCAAATGCTGTAGCCGCTCTCCAAAGTATATCTGTGTGTAAAATTATAATTCAATGTTGATTTACCTCTATAGCTCTATATTTCCTACACATTTTGCATATTTGTGTTTTACAAATAGCTTCAAATTAATATATTAGTATTAATGTATTGTTATATACTATAATAATGTATCATTGCTAATCATACTGTATCATTATATAGTTTTTATGGTATGCCAAACTAGTATTACATTTCTTATTAAAGTATTTAAAATTCATGAAGTTTTTAAGCATAAAAAATATTATGATTTCTATTTTATATATGAGGAGAATCCTATGTAGAGCAAGTAAATGATTTACAAAGAATACAATAACTATTCATTAGTGGAGAGAGAACTCAAACTCTGATGTCCTGATGTAATTTGAAGATTCTTTCATTGACATTGTGTTTCATTACTACTTTTTAACTTCCCTAATATTTGCTATTTAACAATAAATATAATTGGCAATGGAGAGAATCACGTCCTCCTCTTAAGACGATAAAGAAAAGAAAGTTATTTTATGACCTGGTTTCAGCAAGTAAAGAGGGGGTGATTGAGAGAATGCCAGGTTGTACCTGCTTTATTTTAATTGCTGTATATCTTGTGGCATAATTACCACATTGTAGAGTCCCACTACCATTTTCATTTTTTAAAAGTGCTTTTACTTCATTACCTTATGTGGTTGCACAACATCCTGTGCATGCACTGTGCCTGTTGAAGTGAGAAAAATGATGATAGCATATTTAAACAATTTCCTCAGGACTCCACTGATGGTTATTGGAAGTGCTGAGATTAGCCCTTAGACTACTTAACTCAGTTTATACCGCTCTGTTTTACTGTGCCATACTGTTTCTCCAGCAATTCCATGACAGGAGAGTGAAACTATAAAGAGATAAATAAAATTACAGTTGAGTTTGGAGGTGTACTTTAGACTACTGAATATTTATTTAACTTCTAAACTACTTGACTTTCTTCATGATTTCCTTATTTTTAAATTGTGCATAAAAATATTAAATCCATAAGCCTGAAATATATATATATAGCACTTCTTGCATAAAGTCTTACACATAATAGATTTTCAATAGATACTAATTGTCATTTAATTTATTATTATTATCTTCATCAGTAAAATATAAAAAAATAACTTTTTTAATAAACTTAAATAAAAGATTTGTGAGACTTTACTTAACCATGTTTTCTCCTATTTCATTCATTCAAATTCCTTCTTTCTCTGCTTTTGCACACCCTTTCTACAGTTTTATATATTAGCTTAAAACTTAAGAAAAGAGTAAGCTGTGAAGTGGAAAATAAAGATTTAAAAAAAGAAAATAAGAACCTGGCCAACGTGGCTTAGTTGAGTGCCGACCTATGAACCAGGGTGGGGCACTGAACACCAGGGGTCAGCTCCTGCATTGAGTGTCTGCCCCCTGGTAGTCAGTGTGCATCATAGCGACCAGTCATTGCTGGTCATTCTGGTATTAGGGTCAATTTGCATATTACCCTTTTATTATATAGGATATGGATTGTGATGTTATATCAAAATTTTATAAAGGGTACTATGGTGCAAGTGCAAAACATTATAAACTGTTGAGCACTTGAAACAAAATATAGTCAACCATTTATTTAATTTTCAAAATATTAAAAGTATCAAATGTACAGAAAATATAGTATGGATTATGAACAGCCATATAAGCTCTACCTATGTTAAGCTCTTATTAATATTTTGTCATATTTCTCTTTCCTTCATATTTCCTTCTTTCCACTACTTTGAAGTAAGCTGAGGACATTATTACACTTTATCTATAAATATTTCAGCATGCATTTCCTAAGAACTATATAAAATATATGAACAAGCCATGATCATAGGTAAGAAAATTACTAATCAAAATATATGAATTTGATATTCAGATTTTCTCAACTGTCCCACCAATTGTAAATTTTGCACTTGATAGTTCCAATATCTGGAAGTCCCATGGATCTGTAGTCTATTGCTTGCCAGTATTTCTGATATGAGTTTATGGTCCTGTATCTTTGTGTGCTTAATTAACTTTAAAAGTATGCTGGACCCTGTGTTTGCAATTCTAATTGTATGAATAATTTCAGATATAGGGAATTATCTTTGTCTAATAAAGGTTTTCCTTTGCTCCTGCCACATGAGATAGGAGATAATCCAGAATTACCTTTCATAATTTTGTGTGTGTGTGTGTGTGTGATTTTCTGTGTTTTCTAGATGACTGAAGCTGTGTTACTGGCTGTTTACCCATACATCTAATGCTCACATCTTGTTTTGCAACCCTTTTGATATTTAGCCCTCTGAAGTCACACTGTAAATTATGGGTGGTTTCTCACATCATTCTCCCCTGGACAATATGGCTGTGATTTGTCTTCCCTCAACTTCTGAATTTCTCATTTTCTCCCAGATATTTGACTTGATAGAGCATTTGTAATATGTTAATCCTTGAAATCTTTCAAATAGATTTTTAATTGTTTTGTTTTCATTTTCTTGATGTTGTCAGGTAAAGTGATCGGCCTTAATAGTTTGACAAAAATGTTTTATGCATGGTGTTCTTCTCACTTCATATCAGAAGATACATAATGTAAGGTTGTACCACTATTAGGGATGCTCAGATTGAATGCCTGATTACTATAGTGACAGATGGTCTCTTCGTCATAAATGTGGGTTTTCTAGTTTTCATTAAATGAAGGGGTGGATCTGAGATACCAAGGCTTCTGTTACTGGTATCAAAAATGAAAAATTCTAATAATAGACTTAGGTGTCTTGAAATGATTATTGAAGGAGTTTGACTACTCAGAGAAGTTTGCCTATGAAGAAAAGACAAAAATATTAAAAACCTAAGAATTTTGTGTATTTTAAAGTAGAGATTAAAACGATAACTTCAGTCTACGGCCATACCACCCTGAACGCGCCCGATCTCGTCTAAAACGATAACTTCAGAGTGGGTTTTTAAATTTAAAATAATTAGTTTACATTCGGCCTCTTTCAACATAAAACAATAATGCGAGTATTGATACACTGCAAAATTGAAGGTATAGTGAATTTTCTGAACTTTCTGTTAATTTTTAAAGCCCTGATTGGTTGAAAGCAAATGTATTTTATTATTCATTTAGATAAGCATGATTTTGTAGTCCTAGAGATTGAAAAAATGAATTTATACAAAAAATAATTTATTAAAAAATATGTAGTCACCAAAACTAAAATTTTTTTTTTTCATTTTAATGATAAGGGACAGAAACGTAAATTATGTTAACTCTTATTATGTCAGTGAATTAGATAGAGAGATATCCTATGTGTAACTGTATACAGGGATGCTAAATTTAACCTATAATAAAAAAAATATGCTATAGTAAAGTGCTATATGACTTCCTTATTTTTTTACCTATAAAAAAATCCTAGTATTATATTGACTGAAAATTAAGTTATCTTTCTAATTTTGAAAAGAAAGTAATGGCAAATAAAAAATCAAATGACTGAGTCATCCTATGCATTCAATTTATTTACATAAAAAATAATTCCAGATTTGGTTTTTCAACCCATCACCAATCTGAAATTAATTGTTAGGAATGATTTTCCAATGCTTTACTTAACTGCAATAAAAATAACTTATTGGAAGGTATGTTTCTGATATTCTTGTTAAGAATGTTCAGAAAAAAATCATGTAACAGGATTAAAACATCACTGACAAACTCCAAAAGCCATGTTATTTTGTTACTACTTGTGGATTCAATCTATATTTTCATTTATCATTAGAAGTTTCAAAATGACTATTAAAATTATGAACAGGGTAGGGCAGTGATGGAGAACCTATGACATGCGTGTCAGCAGTGACACACGAACTCATTTTTTTGGTTGATTTTTCTTTGTTAAATGGCATTTAAATATATAAAATAAATATAAAATATAAGTCTTTGTTTTACTACGGTTGCAAATATCAAAAAATTTCTGTATGTGACACGGCACCAGAGTTAAGTTAGGGTTTTTCAAAATGCTGACATGCCGACCTCAAAAGGTTCGCCATCACTGGGGTAGGGGTAGCAAGAGAAAATTGCTAAAAATGGCTAATATTAAATATCTAAACACAAACTGATCTGTACATATTCTTACAGTTGTCCAATAATCCTATCTAATAAAGAGGGAATATGCAAATTGACCATCATGCCATAACAAGATGGCTGCACCCGCAGTAGAGGCAGGGATCCCATAACACATGATGGCTGTGCCCCCAGTGGAGGCTGAGTTCCCATAACGCAGTGGTTCTCAACCTTCCTAATGCCTCGACCCTTTAATACAGTTCCTCTTGTTGTGGTGACCCCCAACCATAAAATTATTTTCGTTGCTACTTCATAACTGTAATTTTGCTACTGTTATGAATAGTAATGTAAACATCTGATATGCAGGATGTATTTCTATTGTTACAAATTGAACATAATTAAAGCATAGTGATTAATCACAAAACAATATGTAATTATATATGTGTTTTCTGATGGTCTTAGGCGACCCCTGTGAAAGGGTCATTCGACCCCCAAAGAGGTCATGACCCACAGGTTGAGAACCGCTGATCTAGATGGATACATAATTTTGCACATAAAATTATTTACACAAATTTGTTTACTTAGATTTGTTGTTATTCGGGTCTTTTTAAATGAAAGACAGTCTGGAATTTTCTGTGAATTTTTTTGATGATTAACACTTTTAGTTTTTGTTTATATGTAAATGTATTTTATCCTCATTGATGAAAATAATTTTTCAGAGTGTACAATTCAACAATAATTATTATTTCTCATTTCTTAGCAGATAAGATTCCACCTCTGTCTGACTGTATCTGTACATAAGAGGTCTGATGTCATTGAAATTAATGTCTGTCTTTTATTTTTGACATGCTTAGGTCGTCCCTTATTACATTTAGGTGATACAAAGTTTCTCTAGTTTTTGATATAGATTTATTTTTGTTTCTCTTGCTAGAAGCATTCATGTCTTCTATCAATTTTAGAATACTATATGTAATTGTTTTTGACCATATTTTTTCTACAGTCCTTTCTGTACTTTCTTTCTGCCTATACCAATTAGATGTATGTCAGTTTTCTCTAATATTTAGACCCTTTATTCCTCTTTTCTATTTATTTGCTGTTTCTAATTTATGTGTTCTTTTACTTATTAAACTTTTGGAGTACCATTTATTTCCTTCTCTGTTGCATTGAACAAAACTGCTCAAGGTCTTCAATGAGTTTTCAAAATTCAACTCATATTTTTGATTTGTAAAATCTAAAAATTCAATTATTTGTTAAAAACTCTGTCAAATAATTATAATTAGAAACAGTTGCTTACCATCTTTTGTTTTTTTTAAACATTTCCTTGGAAGCAATTATATTTTACTAGAGGCTCAGTGCATGAAATTCCTGCACTCAGGTGGGGGGTCCCCTCAGCCCAGCCTGTGCCCTCTTGCAGTCTGGGAGCCCTCGGGGGATGTCTGTCTGCCAGCTTAGGACATCCTTAGAACTGCTGCAGAGGTAGGAGAGGCTCCCACCACTACCACTGCTCTTGCCAGCCATCAGCCTGGCTTCTGGCTGAGCAATGCTCCCCCTATGGGAGCCCACTGACTACAAGGGGGCAGCTCCAGCACTGAGCATCTGCCCCCTGGTGGTTAGTGTGAGTCATAGCAACTGGTCGTTCTGCCTTTTGGTCAATTTGCATATTAGCCTTTTATTATATAGGATTGTGTTCCTGATAATTTTGTGGCTACATAAACTTTTAAAATTTTATTATCCTGCTGCCTCTTGATAATGGTGGCTCTTTGTTTCCATCTTTGTGTGTAAGCTCATTTTCATTTGTTCTTACATTGTGGGAATTCCAAGTGCTTAAACAGGAGATCCTTTCTTCCACTAAGAACTTGCTCTTGCTCAGGAGCCTATATTTGTTATTAACTTGGTCCCATAATAATACGATATTCACAATCAATCTCATTAGTATTGCTTTTGCAATACTAATATTATTATTATGTGTTCACAAGCCCTGGCTGGTTTGGCTCAGTGGATAGAGCACTGACCTGCGGACTGAGGGTCCCAGGTTAGATTCCAGTTAAGGGCACATGCCTGGATTGCAGGCTCGATCCCCAGTATGGGGCATGCAGGAGGCAGCCGATCAATGATTCTATCATTGATGGTTCTATTTCTCTCTTTCTCCCTCTCCCTTCCTCTCTGAAACCAATCAAATATTTTTAAAAATAAGTGAAAATAGAGATTTTTCAGTTATTAAAATATATTTAATGAATAATTTCAGGAGCCTATTACCAAAAATTAGAGAAAATATGTCTCACTAACATACAAGAAATATTTATAAAATTCACTAAATGTTACCCATCTAGTAAGTCACAATTTTAAAAATATTCATTATATCTCACATATACTGAAAAACATTAAATCAGAAATCAATAATAAAATTTTCAATAAAACTACACCATGTTAATTTAATATTCACTCTTTTAAATATCTCAAAAGCCAAAGATTCATGGAACTCCAAACAACACCAGCTGTATGCCAGGTACAAGCATTTGTAGACATAAAGGCTAAATTTGAGAATTACAGAGAAAAGAAAAACTAACCTCATTTTTCACACTACAGCTTCATAATTACAAAGGGAGTGTCCTATTAGTTTAATAATAGATGGTCATCTAGAATATAATCCAAAATCCCATAAAAAAATACAGAGTTCCAAAGAATTGCTTTAGATAAAACCTGGTCTGTGAATAAATTGTTGGCTTTTCATATGTAGCAATTGAATTAAAAATCTATGCTCAGCTACAACATAATAGATATTAGCTTTGTTATTTTAAATAGTATATCCTATGGTTTATTTCCATCTCTCTCATTTCTGAGCAATTTATCTTTTCATTTATCCAAAGATCACCTTTTTTTCGTCTAACTGCATTACAAACAAGAAAGAGCAAGGTGTTCCAGCTGATGATGTTAAACATTTTACACAGCATGCAGGACAGTGAAATAGGATACTTGATGTTTGGAAGTTGTCTATTCCAAATGGTATTAGTGCTACTAAATGGTGTTACAAATGGGCAGCTGCTACTAATACTAAGCAGCTTATCTCTGTATTATCAAAATAGAAGAAAAATTTTGTCTGCTTGACATCCTATCTTCCCACCCATATTATTTGTGCCTTTCCTCAATGTTTTTCTCTTTATTCCCTGATTTAATCGATAGTTACCAACATAGCCAGAAGAATGGAAATGGGGTTTAGCTCAAAGGGGAATTTCACATCTCATAGAATTCTCTTGTAAATCTATTATAAATTAATGTCAAAATTTCTTCCAAATTGAGGGTGTTTGGGTAATAATATTAAATATATTTTTAAAGAATGTTATTTGCTTTGCCAAATCTTGGGAAAATTACCTAACATTATAAAGTACTAGTGACCCGGTGCATGAAATTCATGCACATTAAAAGGGGATTAATTAGAAGAAATACTTTAATATTGCTATTTGCCCTTTCTCTATAATAAAAGTGTCAGAGATGAAAGAAAATTAATAAAATGTATATGAAAATCTTCCTCCTATCAGAGTCTGGGGCATGCCACGGGAACCAGAGTCAAATCCCCGCCCATCCACATGTGTCTCAAAATTGCACAAGACCCAGACCCTGCCTGCCCCATCCCCACTGGGCTAGATCCAGACCCAGTGGCCCCATCCAGACCCATCAAGGCACACCAGGTGGGGGGTGCACCTCAGGTCTCCTGCTGATTGTTTGTTAAGGTTCGTTACTACAGCGGTTCTCAACCTTTGGGGGTCGAACAGCCCTTTCACAGGGGTCGCCTAAGACCATCGGAAAACACATATATAATTACATATTGGTTTTGTGATTAATCATTATGCTTTAATTATGTTCAATTTGTAACAATGAAAATATATCCTGCATATCAGATATTTACATTACGATCCATAACAGTAGCAAAATTACAGTTATGAAGTAGCAACAAAAATAATTTTATGGTGGGGGTCACCAGAACATGAGGAACTGTATTAAAGGGTCTCAGCATTAAGAAGGTTGAGAAGCACTGCTCTAAACAATCTTTTAAGAAAAGCTTTTGCCCCAGCAGACAAAAATTGACATGTTTCTCTCACATTGATATTTCTGTCTTTCCCTTTCTCTACAAATCAATGGGAAAATATCTTCAGGTGAGGATTTTTTCTTAAAGAAAGAAAGGCTTTAAATGCCCAGCTGGCATGGCTAAGTGGTTGAACATTGACCTATGAACCAGGGGTCACGCATGGTTTGATTCCTAGTTATGGCACATGCCTGGCTTGTAGGCTCAATGCCCAGTAGGGGGCGTGCAGGAGGCAGCTGATCAATGATTCTCACTGATGTTTCTATCTCTCTCTCCCTCTCCCTTCTCTCTGAAATCAATAAAAAATATAATTTAAAAAATATTTTAATTTAGATTTTTAATGTTCATTTCAAGTTTCAAAATCATAAAGATGACAATTATCCTCTAAATGATGCAGATTCACTGAAGCTTCTTAATCAAATACTACCTTTTCCAGGGGGCTGTGCAAGAATGAGAGTTTTCTGCATGTGACATATAAATTTTGCAGTTTGTTTCAGACCCTCTGGATGTGTTGCTAACAAGTTGCCCGCAGGCATGATTTCCTTTACCAGTGTTACTGAAGTCCTTGCTACAATCTATGACTGCTGAACACCTATTGGGGCAGGCTAGGTTTTGAGTGACCTCGTGGGCATTACAGAGTTGATCATCTATATTCCAGCTGGTGCTGGCAGTATGCCCTGTAAAGACAAATGTTGATGAGTCCTGAATATTTTAAGCATGAGATAAACATCAATCTACTGATGTTTATGTGGACTGTAGATTGTTGAGACCATTCTGATAGCAGCCTATGAATAAAGGAACTTAGTGTCTGTTGTTTATTACTGCCTCTCCAGTAATTTATACAATTATGCAAAGAGTTTGGAGAGTATAAAGAATAAATGTCTAAAATTCCGCCTCTTTCTCCTAACCAAGGTGACTTTAAATGGTTATTTAGAAATATAATAAATATTCTTAGACACTTTTATTTTTACCTAATCAAGTTAGGAAGCTTTGTTTAAATATTCAAAACTCTAAAATTTGCATTGATATACATTTATTTAACAGGATAAAGGCAAAAATAATAATGTTTTTCTTATCTTTTATATACAATCTAGAATTTGATATTTTTGTGCTTACATGTAGAGTGCCAATATTTATAGTAAGAAAAACTAAAAGAGCCCAGAAAAAAATAATAAAGGTGTCATCCGCATTGTTTTCTTTCTTTTGATAAGGCTTCAACCCTCCACAAAAGATTGGGGTTTTTATACAGAGGGTTTTAGAGGTCACAATGGGAGTTGCTGTGATTTCTGAGTTTATACAATATTAGTGAAACCTTGTCCAGCTTAGCTCTCATGCTGTGGCATTTATGTGGCCAATACACTCTTAAAAATCTGTAGAAACAGATTAACAACAGTTTGATAGTACCTCTGTTTCTGCTTTCTACCTTTGTGAGCTGCTTTTCCTAAGCACTTAATCATTGAGAGGCTGTGTGATATGCATTCACTTGTACCCTGTCATTTAAATTTTACCATTGCATGAAGGACAGATGATGTTATCTCCATCTTACAAATTAGTACATCAGAGCTAGGATGGTTTAAGAACGTAGCCCAAGGTGACACAGCTAGCAGGGGCTATTTGCATTATTTGAACTGAGATCTACTTGATTACAAAGCTTGTGTCATTAATCATTGGGCTGATTTACTTTTAGAGTATATGGCTGCCTGTCTATTGAAGCCATCTTTATTTTAACTTTTGATTCTCAGCTATATTTTTATATCACCACTTTAAAATGCCTACATTTTTTGTATATTTTTGTATAATCCATTCTTCCAGGAGAGTTCAAATGCTTTAAGAAGGCAGCTGATCAATGATTTTCTCTCATCATTGATGTTCCTGTCTCTCTCTCCCTCTCCCTTCCTTTCTGAAATCAATAAAAATATATTTTAAATAAATTAATTAATTTTATTTAAAAGATAAATTATAAATGCATTTGTTGCTCAAGTTTTCAGAAGGCCAAAATCAAAATATTAGTCAGTATGGATTTTTATTTAGAGGCTGTGGGGAAGAATCCGTTTCTTAGATCATTTAAGTTAATGCTAGTTTTGGTAGCGTGAGCTGCCTGTTTCCTTGATGACTATCAGGAGGCTTAGAGGCCTCATGTATTCCTAGTCATATGTTCTATCTTTACCAAACATAAGCCTTTCTCATGTTTTGAACCTCTCACTTCTTTTAAAAGACTCATGTGATTAGAGTAGTAATAAACTTTATCTTAATTAATGCAAAGTCAACTGAGTAGTAACCTTAATCACAGATGAAAAATACAATTTTCCATGAAATATAATCATGAGTATGCTATTTTATTAAAGTCACAGTCCTGGGATTATATTCAGAAAGCTTGAGAAGTCATTTTTGGATTATGCCTACCATGTTTTAGATCAGTTATAATTTGAAGATTTTTTTAAACAACATATGACTTGAATTCTTAAATTAATTTGAATAAGCTCTATTAATGAGCCCTAGCCGGTTCTGCTTAGTGGTAGAGTGTCGACCTGTGGACCAAAGGATACTGCGTTTGATTCCGGTCAAGGGCACATACCTCATTTGCAACCTTCTCCCTGGCCCAGGCTCTGGTCAGGGCGCGTGCAGGAAGCAACCAATCAATGTGCTTCTCTTACATCGATATTTCTCTCTAACTTTCCCTCTCTCTTCCATTCTTCCTAAAAATTAATGAAAAAACATCCTCAGGTGAGGATTTAAATATATATATATATATATATATATATATATATATATATATATATATATATATATATATATATATAAAGTCTCCTGGGAGTTCGACCAGGAGACAGGGAGTATGATCACTTGCTATGATGCACACTGACCACCAGAAGGTGGTGCGGAACATGGCAAAGTGATCAGCAGAGGTGGAGGTGTTGAGGGAGCAAGGGGAGGTGGGAAGTGGGGAGGTGTGGAGCCTGATCAGCCCTGATAGCAGGCCAGGCCTAGGGACCTTACCCTTGCATGAATTTCATGCACTGGGCCTCTAGTAATAAATAAATAAGCTCTATAAATGATACTTTAATTCAATTTAATGTTAGTTATCAACTTATTGCCTCTCAGCTCCAAATCTATTTTGCCTATTCTATGAAAGTGGATCTCGTCCATTAAATAATTTTCTTCAATAGAAGAAATTAGAGAAACTTGGCAGGAAATAAGGGTTTTGCTAACTGGTTTTGGTTGCTTGTTCAGCAGGTTCCAAGAGTGTGGCTTCCCCAGCGCTTAGACTCCTATAGTGAATGCAGTGTGAGGTTATCTGCAGTGCACACTGCTTTTCCAGTGTCTGGTTCTTACAGCACCAGTAGCCAGCAGCTTCCAATGGGAGCCCTTAAATTGGGTGGGTAACGTTTTTTCTGCCAAGGGCCATTTGGATATTTATAGCATTAATCAATGGCCATGCAAAATTATCAACTTAAAAATTAGCCTGCTATATTTGGTCAAACATTTAATTAACTCACCTCTAATTCCTTGGTAGGGCCAGACCAAATAATTTTGAGGGCCTTATATGGCCTGTAGGCAGGACATTCCTCACCCCCGTGAAATGATTTTCTAATGGGGAACAACTCTCTATTATTGCCCTAGACTAGAGGATGGTTTTCAGGCATGTTCTGGAGGGCAGGTTACCAGCAAGTTTGATAAGCACAAAGCATGTTTTCTCCACATTCAGTGACTCATAGTCATACCCTCTCCAACAGTGTCTGGATTTCAGTCCTGGGGGTCCGAGGTGTCTTTTTTTCATTGCTTATCTCAGCACTAGGAGTAGTGGTTATTCCATATATCTCCTATTCCTTTATTCATTAGAGTTCTACTTACTCTCATTAGCCAATCTTTTCTTACTCTAATCTCTATGGTTAATTTATTTTTATACTTTCCATGTTTAAGTTACTGCATGGTTACTCTCCCCTAATTAGATCCATACTGGTAGGTGTACTAATACTAATCCCATATAATAAAAGCCTAATATGCTAAGTGTCCAGTCATCCATTCAACCAATCAAAGAGTAATATGCTAATGTTATATTTAAGTCGCTTAACTGCTCGCTATGACATGCACTAACCACGAGGGGGCAAACAGTCGACCAGCCGACCAGTCATTATGACGTGCACTAACCACCAGGGGGCAGATGCTCATGGCAGGAGCTACCACCTGGTGGTCAGTGTGCTTCCACAGGGGGAGTGCTGTTCAGCCAGGAGCCAGGCTCACAGCTGGCAAGTGCAGTGGTGGTGGTGGGATCCCCCGAGGGCTCTAGGACTGCCAGAGGGTGCAGGCCAGGCTGAGGGACCCCTCACCGAGTGCACAAATTTTTTGCACTGGACCTCTAGTAATATTATAATATTTTTTTATAAATACTCTTCCAAATACTTACTCTGCATATTGAGAAACAGAGAGTTTTATTAAATTTTAGGTAATATGTGATGTGTAGAATTTACAATATAGTTTTCTAGTTCAGGAGCTAATTCTTCAAATGCTTTTAGATTCACATTTATTTCTGGCATTTTATTTTGTGTTTGGTAATAGTTTCTATTCTTCATTTTTCAAATTTACCTTGCTTGCCATAAAATTGTTTGGATTTCTTTTCCAACTAAAGGTTTGAGAATAAATTATATTTATAATCTATGATAGTTAACTTTAATATTTTAAATACATACTTTCCATAAAAGAATTCCCAATGACTTGATTTTTCAGCCACAATATTGTCATTCAAGTATTTACTTTTAACTTCTTTTCCTCTCTCTTTTTAATACCTATCCATGTAGATGAGGGTGTCATCTTTGTAGCATATGGACTCGCTGGGTATCTCAGTATCAGCTCATTCCCAGAGCCAACTCAAGGCTGCTTTTTACCACAAGCTAAGCTTGAAAATTTATGAGTTGTTTTTTTGTTGGTTTTTTTTTTGTGTGTGTGTGTGTGTGTGTGTGTGTGTGTGTGTGTGTGTGTTTTGTATGTTTGTGTTGTAAATAATCCCAGGAATGCCCTTTCTCTCAGTACCTCAATGAGCTGTTGCTACAGCTCAGGATTATCTGAGTTTCAAAAACATTTTTGTTTGGTCTTTGAATAGTTGCTTGCTTTTAAGTTCAATTTTACATTACAAAAGAAGTCATATTTTATATTATTTCTAGGAACTTAATAAAGAAGGATATTTAGACTATGTAATTATTTAAATGCCAGGAAAGAAAGAAATCTACAATGGGATTTTTTAAGATGGTAATGATATGAAAAACTTAATGTCAATAAATTTGTTACCATTGATAATTTATACAGTTTTCCAGAAACAATAGGCTGCATAAAAATTCTCATAACAATAGCTTTCTAACAATTAAATGGTATCATCTCCTATAAGTTATACCCCCAGGACTTATGCACATATTTATGAGCTTGCTTTCTTCTGCAGCTCCTCAAATAGAATCCACATCTAACCAATTATTATGACTATTGCAAGACTAGCTGCATAATTTCATTTGTAACCAAAACTACTTCAATAGCTGTCTAGTAAGTCTCCCAGCTTCAGTCTTGCCCTTCTTCATTCTGTTCTCCACACCAACTAGATTGATATTATTTTTCCTCAAAGTGATTTGATTCAGAAAGGCAGATTTTTTCTTTGTTTCCTTTCAGACAAACTTCAGTTCTTAGTAGAGGGCCTACAAGTGTATAGCTAGCAGCTAATAAATATTTATTGAGTAGCTGAATGTACACAATATGGCCTCTAGGTGTCACTTTGACAGGAAATTTCACTTCCATTTTATTCACTCATCAAGCATCCATCTGCCTTCTTTCTGTACTGAATTGTGTCAGTGCTTCCTAGTTTAGAGACGTTACACTTACCTTTATGGAAGAATAGACATCAAACAAGGGACCAGAGGAAGAAAACAATAGTTGGGGTAAGAAGATGAGAAAGTTGAAGAAAAGAGTGTCAATTTTGTCGTTGTTGCTATTTCTTTTGAACGTTAACTTTCTCAATTTCTTTTCAAGCCCAAAATTTAATCTGTCAAAGAAAGAATGCTCATAACAGATATGGGAACATGATATAATTGTAGAATTAATAAAGAGGCAGTTTAATTTTTCCTGTTTTCTCAAATAAATTATGTAATAAAATAACATAGCATACAGATTTTCTTTAAGTGCCCCAGTCAGCTTATGCTATAGTAATTTTGAATTTCTTTAACCTATAAATTTTATTTATGCCAATAAGAGTCTTGGATAATCCATGTTACAGGTGAAACTCTAAAGGATATATTCAAAATAATCCAGAAAAATTAGGTGTCTGTGCACTTTAAATAGTATAATAGGGCTTATCCTGTGATTCATTATCCAATATAATAAAAGGCTAATATGCAAATTGTTCCCTCAACCGGGAGTTCCACAGGAAGTTTGACCAGGAGTTTGACCAGGGGGAAGGGCCGGCTGGCCAACCTCCCACTTCCCCTCCTCCTGGCTGGCCAGGCCCATTGGATCCAATCGGGGAAGGCTGGCTGGACCCCACTTGGGCATGAATTCGTGCACCAGGCCTCTAGGTCTCCATATTGGTGTTAAAATATCCAAATTCTCTGAGTTAATAGTAATATCTTTCACATAGATTTTATAGTAAAAAAGTATAAATTTTTTACATGAGTTATAAATTCATGTATTAAGGAGTATATAAGTCCTTGTAATAGCCACAAAGTTTATATACAGAAATAATTTTACAGTAACTCTGCAAAAAATATTTAAGAGAGAAAAGTTCTTGAAGTGAAATCTTTCCCATTATGTTTTCTGTCTATACATTTTTATTTCTGTTTTCATGACCACAATTTTCCAGTTTCTCCAACTGTGTGTTATGTTTAAATTATTTTTACATTTTGTTTACTGTTGTTGTTGTTGTTGTTGTTGTGTGTGTGTGTGTGTGTTTTCACTTAATCAAATAATTCTAAATGTATCAGTGTGGAAGTAAGGTCTCAAAGTCAGATATTGTGTAATGAAATTAATTCATAGATAAAAGGTAAACAAGTAACTTTTCAGAATTCTTTGTATTAGATATAAAGTTGTGACCACTGAATCAAAACAGAACACTGTATATTTGATCAGTTCAATATTTTAGTATAGTGATGGAATGACTTAAAAGATTACTAATGAAAGTTAAATTTTTTATTGTTTTTAATGCCATATAAACTAGTTACAAATATTGGCCCTCAATCTAAAGTAGTCAAATATTAGTATTTATCATGTGCTCATCTACTGTAAAACAATACAAATTTACTTCATAAGTTGCAAGAAAATGTTAAATTATACTTACATATTTATAACCATGCAAGCTTATTGACAGGGCAGTAGAATCAGTGAAATGGTTAGAAAAGGAAATTTCATCAGCAAGAGTATTTCCTTTCTATCTCTGGTTAGCTTGGATTAAAATGATACACGCAATTCCTATTTGATCTTGATGTCATTGCAAATTCTCAAATGTCCTCATGTAATATATGGTTTCAACTATAGTTACTAACATTATTAATACCTAACAAGCGTTACTTAATTATTAGAGCAAATTAATTAAAATGCTCTGATAATGGCAATTGATTTTTAATTTTATTTTAAAATGTGATGAGTATATTTTAAGTGCATTTAAAACAGTTATTTTTTCCTTTTGTGTGCTTTATTACATACACAACCCAGTTTTATTTTATGGGAAATGCCTCTTATATGGTTGACAATGGTAATTGAATCGTTTCATCTAATCTTTTGTGTACCATGCTGAAAGTGTTATTTTAATAACAAAAGCAATCCAAACAGTGTGTTGTTTATTAACTCATTTTATTATTTTGTTTTCTTAAATTTCCAAATATTTGAAAATTACACTGTCACAAAGTAATTAGAGACTTAGAAAATAGAGGCCTGTTTCCAGCTGCTAGGTAAAGTATAATCACTTTAGAAATGAAATCTGACAGGTGCTATTTCTGATTAGCATCTTGAAATGACAAGTCAATCTCTAAAAGCTCATTTATTACTCAGTATCAAAAAAGATTTTAACATTTGAAAGAAAATAATCTAAATCAGTCAGAGGGATCAAATAAATAAATAATTTCACCTAAAATGTCTCCATCTCATTTGCCTTTTTCACTTTTCTTTCACCATTTTGTTGAGATAAGAAGAAAAACCCTAGCCTGATATACTTTCAATTTTTCCTTATAACTATTTGCAGTCTTCTCATACTTTTAAACTTGTATGCTATCCCATGTGTGAAATTTTGTAGTTGATATGTATTTGCAATCTTCTCATACTTTTCAGCTTGTATGTTATCCTACGTGTGAAATTTTGGAATTGATATGTACATGCTGTGGTCCCTAGTCTGTTTTGGCTACTATAACAAAAATACCATACACTGGAGACACCTTAAACAACAGAAATTTATTTTGCAATGTTCTGGAGGCTGGGGAGTTCAAGAACAAGGCACTGACATAACTAGTGTCTGCTGAGAGCTCACTTTCTGGTTCACAGATGACTGTCTTCTTTCTCTGTCCTCGCATGGCAAAAAGGGATGCAGGAGTTATCTGGAGTACCTTTATAAGGGTACCAATTGCGTTCTTAAGGGCTCCACCTCATGACCTTATCACATTCCAAAGGTCCCACCTCCATAGACTATCACATTAAGGATTATATTTCAATATATGAATTTTGAGAGACTCAATCATTGGTCAATAGCAGATCCCAAATGACTACTTTGCATTTTGACAGGTTGTGTGTGTGTGTGAGGAGGGAGGTATGGGTCAGTTATGTAATTAAATTAAGGAAATAAATATTTAGAAAAACTTATGTGCAATGTAATTCTATTTAACACACATACTAGTTTGTGACTATTTCAGAATTTTTTTTATACTGACCAAATAGAGGTAGGAGAATATTTAATTCTTTAAGTTTCCATACTTTAAACGTTGCAAGTATTAAAGACAGAATATCATTACATATTCACTCACTAATTCATTCTGCTCTGAGAATTCCAACGTTCATTGAAATTGCCACAGATGACATAGAATTAACATATTTTCTCTGTATTTACTTCTAATTAATATTGCTAAAATTGAGGCTTTTGCCAATATAGTACTGCAATATAACAAAAAGAAAAATAAAATTTTGCATTAATTCTACCACAGTTATTTTTTATTACAATGAGCTATGTGGCATGCATTAGAAGTATTTAGTAAGAGAGATATATGTCAGAGTAATATCCTAAAAAATAATGTGTCAATTGATTATGGTCTACATTTAATTTATAGTTGCTTTAAAATATTTAGTAACTTCTAACATATGGCTTCTTTCAAATGAATAGAAACCAAAAATCACTAAGGATTAAGAGACTTAAGCTTTACTCTTTGGAAAACTGAAAATAAAGGTCTCATTAGTTTGATAGTAAACAATGTTATTTCTAACTGAAGAAAAGTCGAGGTACTGGTTAAATTTAAATCTACCTAAGTTTAATTTACATTTACCTGTTAACCTAATTTCAAAACATATAAAGTAAAAAATTCATATAATTGATGGAAAAGTTAAATTATTCCAAATCATAATGAGCAATTTTGACAAATAATTATTGGTACCTGGCACAAAGATAGATATAATCAATATACGTTTAAGCCATCAAAATTATACAAAATCAAATTTATCAAATGGTCATAGTTAAATTTACAGTGAACACATAATGTACATTATTTTCTAGTGTGCACAAAGCATGACAAAAATGGATACAATTACTGGCAATAAAATAAGCATCAAAATGTAAAGAATTGTAAGTGTCCATATTGAAGCTAAACTAGAAATAAATTACAAAAAGTTTATTAGATATTCTCACTTATTTGGAATTTAAACAATATGCATTTAGATATTCTGGTTAAAAATAATAAAATTTAATAACATTTTGAATTAAACTAAAATGAAAATAAGGCACATAAAAATGTGTGGAATACAGCTAATGCCATATTGCTTTAATTTTTATAGCTTTAATTGTACTTGTTTCCAATGTAATGTGAGGAAACCAGTGAAATAAAACATCCAACTCAAGAATTTAGAAAAGAAAAAGCAACTTAAACCCAAATAATAAAGTGATAAGATAGAGAATAAAATTAGTAAATAATAAAATATTCAAAATAAAGGTTTAACAAAATTTAATTTGTTTTTTGAAAACTAATAAAATTGAAACTTTCTTTGTATTATTAACTAAAAAATAAGACATAACTAACTTAGGTATGAAAAAGTGGAATTCTCTAAAGTTTCTGAAGACCTGTAATAATTTAATTAATATGTTTAAAAAAATTGTTTTAAAAGAGAATTAGTAAAATATAGAATATATCCCCCAAATCCCAAATGCAGTCAAGAGTATCAAAATTAAAACATTTGATAATTTGAAGTGTCAACATTGATATTGAACCACCAGATAACTAGTATATTAAATAATAAACTATACAGTGATGACAGCAAATTAACTTCATAATTACATATTTCTATGGATAAGTTGCCAAAATTTATTCTAAGTCTATAACCTTGTTTATGTATACCTAAGGGTGGGATTGTAAAACTATAAAGAAAATGAAAATACTTTTAAAAAATCAACCCATAGTGTTGATTTTCAAGGGAGGGAAGGAGAACTAGTTAGAAAAAGCAACAGGCAAAAAGATTTAGAGCCAGTAACATTTTATTTCTTAACTTCATGAGTACATACATATTTGCTCTACTCTCTTTTCATGAATATGCACATATATTTTTATGGATGAGATATTTCATTTTAAAAGTAAAGGAAACGTCATGAAATGTGACTGGTTTCACGTTTGGAGTCTGGGAGACAGGAAGCAGGCCTATACCAGTTTGACCCTATAATGTCCATTATCTAGAAATAATGTCTATGCTGGCTTCCATTGAGCACTAAGGATAGCTGGCCTCTCCTGTCCCTTGTAAAAAGAGATAGGCTTTTTCTTTATCAGCTTTTTAAAATAATGTTTTTATAAATGTATTTTATTGATTTCAGATAGGAAGGGAGGGGGGAGAGAGAGAGAGAGAAAGAGAAACTTCAATGATGAAAGAGAATCATTGATCAGCTGCCTCTTGCACTCCCCCTACTGAGGATCAAGCCCGTAACCCAGGCATGTGCCCTGACTCCTGGTTCATGGGTCAATGCTCAACCACTGAGCCACATCAGCTGGCTCAGCTATAATTTTTTTTAATAGTCAGGCAAAGAAGAATATCCCTGAAGGGTTTCATCATACAGACAAATCACTAGGAATTGGGAATCTTAGATAAGGTCTTATGTTGGGGAAGGGAGAGGACCCCAGCAAATGGATCACAGTTAAAACTATGAATATATTCCACCAGAATATTACTGATTTATATCTTTATAAAAGATGTCCAGTCATGTTTGCGTGTGCAAAATATGAATATTATTTGGCAGATGATACTAATATTTAAAAGCCAATCAAATATTTATCTCCATGACACAGCAACTATTTGCTATCTTTGGTTCTGGATATACTTGAGGATGACACTTATTTTATTCTAAAACTGGTGTCTCATTTCCCAGAAAACTTTATGTCTATGGCAAAGACTTCCAAAGTGTCTGTTCAGGGCTAATATCCATATTTATTAGCAGTACTTTGATTCTGTGATGTAAGAGGAGATTCACCTCAATATTTTCTTCAGCATTTTTTTACCTCTCCAGAGTGCAATCTGACTGATAGACATGAGTTGACACCTCTTCAGGAATTAATTGAGAAGCTCCGATCAAAACACATGTAAACACTTCTAAAACACAGTTACACACTTGCTTCATTTACTGCTAGTGTTTTCTCATTGCTATTTGTTATAGACAAAAACTTTGAGAAAACAGAATGAAAAGACACCCAATATTTATGTCTACTGTTAAAACTGTTCCCAAGAGCCTGGATGCTGTGGCTCAGTGGTTGAGCATTGATTGAGCTATGAACCAGGAGTTCAAAGTTCAATTGCTGGTCAGGGTGTATACCTAGGCTGTGGGCTAGATCCCTCCTAATAGGGGGCTTGCAGGAGACAGCCAATCAATGGTTCTCTCTCATCATTGATTTTTCTATGTCTCTTTCCCTCTCCCTTCCTCTCTGAAATCTATAAAAATATATTTTTTAAAAACACACAAAAATCTGTTCCAGCCCTAACTGGTTTGGCCCAGTGAATAGAGCGTCAGCCTGGGAACTGAAGGGTCCTGGGTTTGAGTCTGGTCAAGGGCACATGCTTGGTTACAGGCTCAATCCCCAGTAGGGGGCATGCAGGAGGCAGTCAATCAATGATTCTCTATCATTATTAATATTTCTACCTCCCTCTCTCTCTCCCTTCCTCTCTGAAATCAATAAAAATATATTTATTTAAAACAAAAAGAACTGCTCCACAGACTGTGGGATCTCCGAGGGAAAGCAGGGGCTGGGGGGGGGGGGGGCGGGGGGGAGAGAGATCAGCCAAAGAACTTGTATGCATATATGTATAACCCATGAACATAGACAATAGGCTGGTGAAGGCCTGGGGCAGAGGAGGGGGGAGATGTGGGCAAAAAGAGGTCAATGGGGAGGGGGGGAGGGCGAGAGAGAAAGAGGACATATGTAATACTTTCAACAATAAAGATTTTTTAGGAAAAAAACAAAAAACAGTTTCAAAGATACGGGAAAGATATGTGAGTCTAATAGAGTGAGAACTTAAGAATACTACAAATTCTGAGGTTCTGCTATATGTGACCAATCCTGTTATTGTAGCAAAATCACTATTGATTCTAATATGTGTTGTCTAACCTGGAGTTTATTGGTGTGTGTTTTCCAGGTAATACAGAGGGATATTAAGAATCATTATAGCCGAAACCGGTTTGGCTCAGTGGATAGAGCGTCGGCCTGTGGACTGAAAGGTCCCAGGTTCGATTCCGGTCTAGGGCATGTACCTGGGTTGCGGGCACATCCCCGGTGGGGGATGTGCAGGAGGCGGCTGACTGATGTTTCTCTCTCATCGATGTTTCTGACTCTCTATCTCTCTCCCTTCATCTCTGTAAAAAATCAATAAAATATGTTTAACAAAAAAAAAAAAAAAAAGAATCATTATAGCCCAGTCTGTTGTAGCTCAGTGGTTGAGCATTGACCCAGGAATCAAGAGGTCACCGATTGGATCCCCAGTCAGGGCATATGCCTGGGTTGTGGGCTCAATCCTCAGTAGAAGGCGTGCAGGAGGCAGCCAATCAACGATTCTCTCTCATCATTGATGTTTCTCTCCCTCTCCCTTCCTCTCGTTTGACTCAATAAATATATTTTTAAAAAATTTTTAAAGAATCATTACAAGTAACTTACTAACAAGTTTTTAAAACAAATTTTCTTTAAAAAAATAGATATATTTTATTCCACTTGTGTTTTATAAATATAAAAGTTATTTTTAAGTTTTAGTACATTTAGACTATTTTTGTCTCTTTGTATAAACTTTATGTTTAAGTTTATATACCAGTATTTTATAGTTTAAGAATATATGCACATATTTTTACAAAACCTATGAATTTGATTGAAGTCGTCATATGACATTTAGAATATAGGAACAACCAAAATTATTTCTAAAATGACTTTTTAAATTTTCAAACTGTACTTGAAATTTCATTAACAAAGAAATCAATATAAATCATATTGTATCAGAAATAGGTTTTTTTTTAAAGGCTCTAAGGATAATTTTCTAGATTTTTTTAAAGCTTTATTCATTAACGTTAATTCATATAACTTTTGGTTAAGGAAAAAGAAAACTTCTATAAAATTATGAAAATATTAGGTCTTAAAGCTACCTTTTGTGTATTAGGTTCTTTAGATGTCTTAAAATTTGGAGTTGAAGAATTACTAATAAATAAAGTTCTCAGTTTGTTTGTTTAATCCTCACCTGAGGATATTTTTTCATTGGTTTTTAGAGAGAGTGGAAGAGAGAGGGAAAGACAGAGAGAAATATCTATGTGAGAGAAACACATAGATTGGTTGCCTCCTGCACATGCCCTTGACCAGGGCCCAGGAGGGGAGAAGGCTGCAACCAAGGAACTCAGGACCCTTCAGTCTGCAGGCCAATGCTATATCCCCTGAGCCAAACCAGCTAGGGCTAGCTCTTAGTGTTTTAATTATTTTGTTTTGAGTTTACTTAAACATTAACTTCTAAGACAGGGGAGGGTGGGTGGGAAGAGATCAACTAATGAACTTGTATGCATACATGCATAACCTATAGACACAGAAAATGAGGTGGTGAGGGCCTGGGGGAGCAGGCCCTGGAGAGGCTGGAAGAGGTCAATGAGAGAAAAAGAGGACTTTGTAAGACATCTTTTATAATAAAGAGGTAATATGCAAATTGACTGTCACGCCCTTGCACAAGATGGCCACCCCCATGTCATCACAAGATGGCCACGCCCATGTCATCACAGGATGGCCACACCCATGTCATCACAAGATGGCTGCCACAAGATGGTCAGCAGGGGAGGGCAGTTGTGGGTGACCAGGCCAGCAGGGGAGGGCAGTTGGGGACAACCATTCCTACAGAGGAGAGCAGTAGGGGCAACCGGGCTGGCAGGAGAGGGCAGTTGGGGTGACCAGGCCGACAGGGGAGGGCAGTTGGGGGCAAACAGGCCAGCAAGGGAGCAGTTAGGTGTCGATCAGGCTGGCAGGGGAGTGGTTAGGGAGTGATCAGACTGGCAGGCAGAAGCAGTTAGGGGCAATCAGGAAGGCAGGCATGTGAGTGGTTGGGAGCCAGTAGTCCCGGATTGTGAGAGGGATGTTCGACTGCCATTTTTGCCCTGGGCCTAAACCAGCAGTCGGACATCCCCCGAGGGGTCCCAGATTGAAGAGGGTGCAGGCTGGGCTGAGAGACACCACTCAGTGCACAAATTTTGTGCACTGGGCCTCTAGTTCGACAATGAAGATTTTTTAAAATAATAATAATAATAAATTAATTAATTAACTTCTATTTTTGTTTATTGTGACCTGAGTCTTAGTAAGAGTACTGTAGAATGGATGAGCTTTAGTTAAATAAATATAACTTAAGGAACACTTACAAATACAGTAAGACCTTGAAAGTGAACAAACATTGAAATATACACAATACTAGACATAAGAGTAAAATAAGCAGGTATTATTTATCAATATATACTTCTAATTGTTAGAAAATGCTTTAATTACTCACTTTAAATATTCTAATATTAAAACAGTAAAATTACAAGTAGTGGGCATAAGTATTAAAGGAATTAGATCTATATTACACAGGATTGCAAAGCCAAAATTAGTTATATTTAAAAGATCTTGATATGTTTTCACATTTATCCACATTGTAAACTGAAATTGTTTAGCTTTTTCAATAAAATTTTTAGTTTCCTGAATTTAATAAAAATTCCAGAAGAGGGAGATGTTTACTCTCAAATGAAAACATATTTTTTTTATTTGAATACATTGAATTATATAAAATAATGAGAGAATAAAAGCTTTACATGTCATCTTTAATACATGGGAATTATAGACAGTAAATCTTTGTTATGGTTAAAATTTTATATTATTCTATGATGCATTATAGGTACTTGTCTTGTTTCTGAGTAAGATTTTATACCAATTAATTTTTCTTAATTAAAATAGTTCTCTAAAACACATACTTATCTTTTTAATATAAGAAATCCATGTTCCTGTCATTTTAAGTAGTATGCAACATTTTAAAATGTATTTATCAAAATACATTTTCCTTTCCAGTTGTTAATAAATAGTGCTATTTTTGTTAAGCTGGTTTAAGAATCATATAGAGGCAATTATTTACTATCTTGAAATAATTTAAAATAAATTAATTACTTCTAAATATATATCTACTGACTCATATAGTTTGCTGTTGTTCTTGTCATTGTTTCCGTTAATCCTCACCCAAGGATATTTTTCCATTGATTTTTAGAGAGTGGGAGGGAGAGGGAGAGGGAGAGAGAAATATCAATGTGTCACATTGTTTGGTTTCCCCCTGCATTCACCACAACCTGAGCTGGGGAACCTGCAACCAAGATATGTGCCCTTATCCGGAATCAAACTTGGGACCCTTCAGTCCATGGGCCAACACTATCTACTAAGCCAAACAGCTAGGGCAAGTAATATAATTTTTTTATTTGACTCTTTTATTTTCTAAATAAATGATTTGCTAAAAAGAGGTTTTCTAATAAAAATATTTTAAGATAATCTTTTTTTCTAAATCAGAATAATTCCTAATAAGTAAAGGCAATCAATAGTTTTCTATTGTCTTTTCTGAGGAGAAGGGAGAAATCACAGTAGATATAATACCATGTATTTATACATTTAATTGTACAGATATTATCTGTGGTAATATCTGTATCACAGCAAAGCACATTTGTCATTTACCCACCTGACTAGCCCATAAGGCTACGCATTGGCAGTCTGGATCTTGCGGGGAGAACATACGTACACAAAACTGTTTTGTGTGAAGTTTTCTCCCCCTCTGCAGTTATCTTGTGAAATCTCTACTTCTGCACTCTCTGGATTCAATATTTTTCTCTCTATCATTAAATATAAAGTATGTGAAAAGCCAGTACCAACATACATATCATCTGCATCAGTATATTCTTTTGCCAAATCTTTTTATGTCCCTGAAGCATATGGACATGTGCCCTGTATTTTTCACCACCTCTATTTGAGTTTCTAAATTTTACTGAAAGTAGTAAGTGGGTACTTACTCCTTAGAGGTCATTTTCATATTGTTTGCATCAACTTTTCCTGCAGCTTCCTATTTACATAAGCTCAGGACTGCAGATAAATTATGGGCTAATATAATAATGTCAGAATTGTTGAAAAACAGATAAAAATATTTTCAGGGAAATACCAAAACTAAACTGATTGTCATGCTAACCTTTCTCTCAAAATTAGTGTTTTAAAGCACTTTGAATCATTGTCAACAGCATGGGAACTCTGACATTTGCACCAAATTAAGTCCTAAATGTTCTCTAGAATATTTAGGAAATATTAATTTGTTAAAGAAAGTACAGTACTGATTTAGACATGCTCCCCAAATGAGCTTTCTTTGAAGAAGGTTTACACTCAGAGTTTACTTTAGTCTTTTGAATAAAGTTGCTAATGGAGTTATTTTAATAGTAAACTTATGAATTCTGCAAGCTCTAGTAATGTTTGGCGGGGGGGGGGGGGGGAGGACAAAGGACAATTAAAAATGTGTGTCTCCATCTCCTTTTCTTGTCATTCTTTACACATTATTTCACAATCCACAGGATAATATCTCATCACTAGAGGCCCGGTGCACAAAAATTTGTGCACTGGCGGGGGGGGGGGGTCCCTCGGCCCAGCTTGCCCCCTATCACATACTGGGAGCCCTAGGGGATGTCCTACTACCTGTTCCCTGCTCCCCTTGGGGAGTGGGCCTAAGCCACAGTCTGGCCTCCCTTTGTGGGAGTCAACCAGGCTGATCAGGGGAAGGCCGCAGCCCCATCACCGCACTGTTGCAGCCACTGCCAGTCAGGGCAGCCACCAAGGTGTTTTCATCAACACGGACTCCAGTCCCTTTACCCTGAAAAATTCCATCCATCCATCCTTCCATCTTCCTTCCTTCCTTCCTTCCTTCCTTCCTTCCTTCCTTCCTTCCTTCCTTCCTTCCTCCCTCCCTTCCTCCCTCCCTCCCTCCCTCCTTCCTTCCATCTTCCTTCCTTCCTTCCTTCCTTCCTTCCTTCCTTCCTTCCTTCTTTCCTTCCTTCCTTCCTTCTTCCTTCCTTCTCCTCACCTGAGGATATGTTTCCATTGATTTTTAGAGAATGTGGAGGGGAAAGGGAAAGACAGAGAGAAACATCAAAGTGAGAGGAACACTTTGATTGGTTGCCTCCTGCATGAGCCCTGACCTGGGCCCGGGCCAGGGAGGAACCTGCAACCTAGGTACATACCCTTAGTCAGAATTGAACCCAGAATCTGCGTTGGGCAGGCCAAGGCATTACCCACTGAGCCAAACCACCTAGGGCAGGATATGACATTTCTTAACCCTCCAGCAGCAGACCTTCCTTTTTTTCTCCAGGAGTGTAGTAAAAAAACCCTAGATCACATATTTGGACTCTCATTACCCAAGTTACTAAGACTATTATCAGTGACCACAGGGAGCTTAGCCAATCAGCAGTCAGAAAAGGTGTTTCCTCTGTAGTTCACACCAATTGCCAGTATGGCCCCTGCCCGGGCCTAATGCCTCTGGAGAGTTATTAGCCCTGGGCCGGGGCACCCCCAGCTCCCCGCCGCTGCCACCATCAACGATCACTGGCTGGCTCCTCCTTGGCCCAAGCTTAAAGCCTCAGGCTGAGGTGCTAGGCCTGGGCCGCCATCAATGATCGCTGGCTCAATGATCGCTGGCTGGCTCCTCCCCGGCCCAAACCTAAAGCCTCAGGCCGAGGCTTTAGACCTGGACCGGGGCACCCCCAGCTCCCCGCCACCAATCACTGACTGGCTCCGACCCGGTTCCCTGCCAAAGTCACCATGAGGATCACTTGCTGGCTCCTCCCCGGCCCAAGCCTAAAGCCTCTGGCTGAGGTGTTAGGCCTGGCCCCCCCCCACCATGCTCCCCGCCATCAAGATCGCTGGCTGGCTCCTCCCTGGGCCAGGCCTAAAGCTTCTGGCTGAGGCTTTAGGCCTGGACCTGGGCACCACCAGCTCTCCGCCGCCAATCGCTGGCTGGCTCCTCCCTGTTCCCCGCCAAAGCCGCCATCAATGATCGCTGGCTGGCTCCGCCCCAGTCCAAGCCTAAAGCCTCTGGCTGAGGCGTTAGGCCTGGGCCGGACCCCCCCCCCCCCCCCATGCTCCCCACCATCAAGATCTCTGGCTGGCTACTCCCTGACCCAGGCCTAACGCCTCAGGCTGAGGGTTTAGGCCTGGGCCGGGGCACCCCCAGCAACCCGCTGCCACCGATTGCTGGCTGGCTCCATCCCGGTCCCCCGCTGCAACTGCCATCAAGGATCCCTGGCTGGCTGGACTGGCCCAAGCCTAAAGCCTCTGGCGGTGGCTTTAGGCTTGGGCCCAAGCACCCCCAGCTTCCTGCCGCTGCTGCCATCAAGCATAGCTGGCTGGCTCCGCCTGGTTCCCAGCCCCTGCCGCCATCAATGATTGCGGGATGGCTCAGCCCAGGCCCCAGCCTAAAGCCTCAGTCTGAGGCTTGGGGCTGACATATGCAAATTAGCCGCCATCTTGGCTGTTGGCTAATTTGCATATCTCCCCGATTAGCCAATGAAAAGGGTATCGGTTGTACGCCAATTACCATGTTTCTGTTTTATTAGATAGGATTATACAACCTCATCTTAAAAATTCAATCTTCCCTTCAGGTCACTTATTCCCTCTAAATGCTCATTACCTTTACAATGAAAAGGTGATGATCCCTCTTTCCTATTAACTTTGTACTAACAGTATTCTCAGTCATAACCGAAAAATAGTTTCACAATGCCTATTTGATATTTCTTTCTATTTGAGAATATGCACACACAAAATATGCAAAAAGAATGCTCCAAATAGGGATGCAAAAATAAAAAGGAAGAATTTGTTCCTCTTTAGGGTGAAAATAGAATTCCTCTTGTGAAAAGCATTCAAGGACTCTCAGATGTATTCAGATGCAAGTACTTTAGAATGACCTGAAATAATTTTATCGCCTGGTCTCTAGTTCTTACCCTTTACTGAATATATCATTATGCCACACCCATCATACCCAAAGATCGATCTGTTACAAGGCCTTTAGGACTCATGCTCTGGCCTATCTCTCCACCTTTGTGTTTTCTGTCTAGAACTAACACTAAGATATTTCCAAGGAAACATTTATTTACCCTTTAAAACTTTTATCTTGTTTCTTAGATTCCTGGAAACTTTGCTTTTCTTTCTCACTCTGCACTAGTACTTATACAGTGTGTTTCATAGTGCATTTTACTTACTATAATCAGAACTACAATGTATTTATTATAGCAAGATGCTTTTATTAGAGCAAGACTATTTTTCCCACAAGACTGTTAATACATAGGGCCCTGCATCTTTGTATTATATCTTGGAACCTGCACATAGTATTCACCCAATCAGCGAATTATTATCTGAGTTTATGCTAACCTCTTTGTCTCTCCTGTTCTCCCAATTAAAAATATCTACAGATGTGAAACATATTTATATTTTATACATTCTTCAAGTGCATACTCACATTTGCCTCCATCAACTTACTATTCCAGTCTTCATTTGTGTTTCTCTACTGTTTTCTTATTTTTTATATAAACATATTTAATCTTCTATTGCTTGGTGACTCATATTAATCTTATTGTCAGATTTCAGTTCTTTAAGCTCAGGGACACACTATTATGCTTCTTATAAGTCTCTAATGGTTGCTAAGTAAAAATTAGGTCCAAAATTTGTAATCAATAAATACTGATGGTTTTATTAAAATTGTCAGAGACATTGAATAGGTTGATAATACATGACAAGTCTTTTTTTTTTTAAGATGCTTTTTCACACTTGGGAACAAAATTTCGGCTGTCTTTTAAAAGTCTCAAATGTTAGGAGATAAAAATAGAGCTTTTGAATATAAGTGATAGACAGCTGGCTGGTAATGTGATGATGAGTCATTTGACATTCCTTTCAATTTATTCCTTCAGAACTTTTCATAAGAATCTGTGCCATTAATCAGCAGTAAGGACTCCAGCATAGCTTGTGGGTGGATCTTAGAAGTGGCCAAAAAAATATATTGCCAGAATATTCTAACGATAATATTGTCAATCTACTAAAGGTTTAATTGCACATGGATAGATAGGATTTTTGATCCAGAATTCAACAAAAGAAGGACAATATACTAGAGGTTTTTGGTGCACAGGACGAGGCCCAATCAACTGAGCCACACCGGCCAGGGCTTATTATAGCTTTGTGTGCTCCCCCATAAAATGTAGTCGTGTAAAGGTGAGACATTTCCTGCATGCTGCCTGGAATCTTTTCTCCCGGTGCTTTCGCACAAAACAGACTTCTGTTTGCCAGTGGGTTTAAGCCTCAGGACCACTACAGGGCTTTTTCCAGCAATACCTTTTCACTGCAAGCACAGCTATCAGCAGCGTGAGGAGATGGCAGCCCTGTGCTGAAAGGCCTCCTCATGGCTGGAACTCTCTCAGGATTTGCATTGTTTGAAGGTTGCCAAAGTAGAGTGAATGTCCAAGGAGATTTTTACAATGACAAGAATGGGCATTCTTATAAAAACGCAGGTGTTTATATTTGTCAACTCACATCATTTTATGCAAAAATATTGCATGAGGAATATAACTTCCTAAATCCTACCAGCTGAAAGTGAAAACGGGCTACATATAACATGTTTACTTATATAACATGTTTACTTCTTATTGCATCATGTTCATAAGCTTTAGTACTAATGACTCACCCCTTATTAACCATTCCTCTGAGCCTCTGTTTTCTTCTGCAAATTTGTGAAGATATTTGTTTAAAATTATGAGTTTTAACACTATGTTATTCTAATGTAGCCAAATTTCATTTCGTATTTAAATTTTGAGGAGTGTTTTGTAATTAATAATGTCTAGGAATTAAAACACTTTCCCTGTATCAAACTCCACATGAGAGATGTGAATCTTGAGCTATAAATAGAAAAGCTAGTGACACAACAGCTGAGTATGCTGGCTACAGGGATACAGCTCCACTTTTCAATGTAGTGGTGTCTGTTAGGGCATACCTCTGTCAGCACTGGTACTATTTTATGTATCGAACATTGAAGCAAAACCTCTCGAACCCAAAGCTGCGATATAATACCCCAAAAGATGCAGATGTTAAATGTTGCTCGGGGGTCCTGCTTATAAATGATTCTATTTTATAAAAGTGGAATCAAATGGCTTACACAAACTAGGCTATGAAAATAGAACACAAAGTTCATTTTATAAGATTCAACTGCGATATGCCTTTTATAATTTTTCTTGCCCTAAGTTAAAAATAGACTATATTCTGTGGGAGATTTTACATTTTTTTAAGAAGAAACTTAACAGCCCTGGCTGGTTTGACTCAGTGGATGGAGCGTAGGCCTGCGGACTGGAGGGTCCCGGGTTCGATTGCGGTGAAGGGCATGTACCTTGGTTGCAGCTCAATCCCCAGTAGGGGGTGTGCAGGAGGCAGCTGATCAATGTTTCTCTCTCGTTGATGTTTCTGACTCTCTATCCCTCTCCCTTCCTCTCTGTAAAAAATCAATAGGAAAATTATTTTTTTTAAAAAGAAGAAACTTAACATATGGTTCTACTAAGTCTTTTTTTTATGCTTAGCTAGCAGCACTTACAAGATGGTCAAATTCCTGATGTGCGGTATCACTATTAAAGATGTTAATATGACGTAGTTAGTAATCCAATCAAGAGATGTTTGCTCCGGTATGGCTTAGTGGTTGAATGTCAATCTATGAACTAGGAGGTCACAGTTCAATTCCTGCTCAGGGCACATGCCTGGGTTGTGGGCTTGTTCCCCAGTATGGGTCATACAGGAGGCAGCCGATCAATGATTCTCTCTCATCATTGATGTTTCTGTCTCCCTCTCTCTTCTTCTCTGAAATCAATACAATTATCTTTTTTAAGATATTTGCTCCTGATTTAATATATGAATAATAGAAATCTGTGGTTAAATTAACATTTAAAATTAAAACTAAAAGGATGTCATAATTGATAGAGTGTAGATAATGAGAAATACAGTTTTGCAAATATATATTTGGGGCACATTGGAAGGAAATTAATTAGAAGAAATATTTTAATATTGCTATTCACCCTTTCTCTAATAGAATTGTCAACCAAATTCATGATCAACAATGACAGATTGAAACACATATATGTGATTGGTGCCAGTGAGAGCTTTATATGTATTGCACATGTGCGAGTCAACTTAGTCTTTCATAGATATAGAATAAACTTGCTTAATTAGACCTGCTTTCTGATTTAGCTAAACTTTTCCCAGCCCAGTGATGCACCCCAACTTCTCTTTCAAGTAATTGTCAGCAACACAGCAGTAAATATCAACAAGAAGTAAATTATTATTGTAGATCATGCAAGGAGAACAAAGGGTAAAATATTTAACTGTAGCAGTGTTTGACTATATTCTGTGCAGTGAGAAAACCTGAAGTCATTTTCAAGTTTAGCCATTTCTTTCTTCTTTTCAGTCGGGTCAAGTTTCTAAACTTTCTAAATCTCCGTTTTCCAGCTAATGAAAAGAAAATAGAATTCCACCAAGTCTCCTATCTACCAACTCCAGGACTTCTGTGAGGATCAAATGAGATGAGGCATGGGAAAACGTTTCACAGACATTTGGTTAAACTGTAAAATGTTTGCACCTGGCTATAAAGCAAGTCGTGTTCCTGGGCTGAAGAAACTCCAAGGAGGCTAGTTGCTAGGGAGAGGAAGCTGGGAGTTGCTACATGACATCATTACCTGGCACCCACAGCGACCGTTTCTGGGCTGGGCTGGGCTGGGCTGGGCTGTGGGCCGCATTTTGCACCCTGGGGTCTTGTCAGTGTTGGCTGCGATTTGTTGGGGTGTCGCTCCTGGGTGGTGGCAGGGCCTGTGTCCCACTTAGGGAAAGCTGAGTGTTGGTTTGTTGGCACCAGGTCTGTGGTGCCATTTATTTTTAAATGGCCAGTGCACATCATGGAAGCTCCTGTGTTGAGCATCTGCCCCCTGGTGGTCAGTGCATGCCATAGCTACCCGTCAGGTGGATGGACACTTAGCCTTTTATATATACAGATATTTATTTCAGAAGTTATTAAATGTTGTGTCACTGTATTTATCTTCTATTTAGGTATTGGTAGATGAATTCTTTTCTTTTTAATCCTCACCTGAGGTTATTTTTTTAGAGAGAGTGGAAGAGAGAAGGAAAGAAAGAATTATCAATGTGAGAGAAACACATTGATTGGTTGCCTTCTGCACATGCCCTGACTAGGGCCCAGGCTGGGGAGGAGCCTGCAACCACAGTACCTGCCCTTGACCAGAATCAAACCTGGGGCCCTTTGGTCCTCAGGCTGCTGCTCTACTCACTGAGCCAAACTGGCTAGCGTGGCAGATGAATTCTATTTTATTTGTCTAAAAATCTAACTTAGAAATTATATAGTTACTTTTGAGTATGCTTTTGCTATATATATTTTTGTTGTAATTTTCTTATGTATTTTTAATAAGAACCTCATTTGTAACAATGCTTCCTTCTTAAGGCCTATATTGCTTATTGCCTTTCCTGGGCTCTACTATGGGATCTACAAAAGTGTGCTTCAGAAAATGAGATTTTGATATATCTGCAAATTACTTTTGATGTGTTCCTTGACAAGGACAGCTAGGAATTCCTTAAAAGATTATTACTTGGGTTATTTGTGCCTTCTAAAGAAAAAAAACAATTTTTAATGTTCCCACTGAAGATAGATTATTTTCTCTGAAGTACTGTTTTTACAATTGCAATGCTTTTTGGTTCATAAACAGGAAATTAAAGTTACCTAGCTGAACAATATTAAAGTATTTTTAATAATCATTATGCCTTAAATTATTTCAAATAAAAGTCTACAATATTATTAAATATAAATACTATTTCAATAACTAGAGAAAATATGTAATTCTGCTAGATCTATCTTAGTAGTTATTTATTTTTAACGAACGTCATATAATTTTACTTAAAGTCCTATGGATAGCTCTCAGAACATAGGGATTAGTAAATAGATCATAGAAACATCAAGAAAATGATGCAAGATATAAGACTAAAAGACTTAGATATAGGAGCTTTTGTGAAAATTCACTAAATCTTTGTTCAAAGGCCTAACTTCTGCTCAAGAGTTATTTTCTATTTAAAAACTACAGTCGCCAAGGGAACCCAGAATCTGGCACTAAAAGAAAGCTGTTCTTTTTTGTGTTTACTGCCAGACTGTTGTATAGCAGACACTTCATCTACCCAAATAGTTTCCTTTCAATGAACCACATCAGCTCTAAAACAGCATCTTCTATAAACTTTTTTCTAATTTATTTGCTTTAGTTTTTTTTATATAGATGTTCATATTTCTGTATATTTTTTCTCTCTATTTATTACTTGGGTCTCTCTTCTTCCCTCCCAGCACCCTCACACATCAAATCCATATGTACCCTATTAACACAGGTCAACTAAGTTATTTTTTGTTCTTTTTATTCATTTGGTTTTGGAGTCATCTAATCCTATGGAAGCATTTGTCATCAATAACCTTATTGCACAGTTCTGCCCGGCCGGTGTGGCTCAGCGGATTGAATGTTGTCCCATGCACCAAGAGGTCACCACTTCAATTCCCAGTCAAGGCACATGCCTGGGTTGGGGGCTCAATTCCCAGTAGGGGGCTCGCAGGAGCAGTCAATCCATGATGTTTCTCTCTCATCTCAACAATGTTTCTATCTCTCTCCTCCTCTCCCTTCTTCGCTCTCTAAAAAAAAAATCAATGAAAACATTTTTTTAATTTGACAGTTCTTATGCATATTTTTTCAAATATATCACTCAAACTGGTTTTAATTTCATTAATAAATTTATATGGGCCCAAATCATTCTTTTCAATGGTTCTATAAATGCTTGGATATTTGTATTATTTCTGTTTTATTTTATTTGTCTATCTACATATTTATTTGCCATTGCAAAGTATGTGGCAATAAACATTCTTAAACTTCTATAATCATACATAAGTGCATTTTTTACTCTGAGGAATGGATTCTCAGAAATGAAATTGTTGGAACAGAGTGTAAATGTATTTTTAATTTTTGTAGATGTTGCCAGATGGCTTTCTAAGATGCTTTTTAACAACTCACATCTCTAACAGCAATGTAAGAGCACTTTTTAGCTTTATTCCTGCTGACAATAGATATTATCACTCATTTCAGTGTTGTCAGTCTACTATGTGTAATGCGATATCTCATGCTTACTTAAGCTTGTATTTTTCTTACTAGCAGTGCATTTTAGCATCTTTTCAGATAGATGCTGGTCATTTGAATTTGCTATAATGTGCCTGGCATTTTCATATTCCTGACTATTTTTCTTTTAGTGTGGTTCTGCCATGTTCTTATGACACTCGTTGTCTTTGTATTGCAAATGTTTTCTTTAATTATATTTTTGTATAAAAATTTTGCTCATTTTACTTACTATCATGATTTTTTCTCTAAACAAAAAATAATTGATATCATATGTATTTTTTTCAGTTAAGAATGTACTTTTGTATTTCTCCCCTAAGATTATACATGTATATTCTGGGATTTTCTTTTTTTTCTTTTTCTTTTTTTTACAGGCTTTTAGTTTTGTTTTTAAAACATCTATAATACTTAGAGAGTATTAAGCGAAATAAGGCACTCAGAGAAAGATAAGTATCACAAGGGAAGGCAGGGAAAGGGGGGTGGGTGGGGAGACATTAACCAGGAAACTTATATGCATATATGCATAACCCCTGGACACAGACAATAGTGTGGTGAAGGTCTGGGAGGGGTGGGCACAGGGTGGAGGCAGTCAATGGGGGAAAAAACAAAGGAGATATCTGTAATTCTTTCAACAACAAATATAAATTTAAAAATAATTAAAAAATAAAACAACTGTAATATATTTTTTATATTCTAAGATTTACGTCTGGGTATGTGTCATCAATTTTATTTTAAAAACTAGAGGCCCAGTGCACAAAAATTTGTGCACTCGGGTGGGTCCCTCAGCCCACCCTGTGCCCTCTCGCAATCTGGAGCCCCTTGGGGGCCCCTTCCCCTGGCTGCTGGCACCAGTTTTCCTCCGGTGCCCGGAACCCAGGCCTTCGCTCTTCGCTGGGAGGGGCCCACACGGTGGGCGAGGGGCTTAGCTCTTTTAAAAATACTTCTGAATGTTTGGTAAATAACCCTGTAGGAATCTACTTTCTGAAACATGCTGGTTGTTAAGGGCTGATTTGGGTAATCAACAAAATGTATGTTAAAATCCTAATCCCCAGAACCTCAGAATGTACCTGTATATGGAGATAAGATCTTTAAAGAGGGGATTACATTAAATTGTGGCAGTTCCAGTGGGACCCTTAGCCCATCTCACTGAAGTCCTTATAAGAAGAGGAATGTTGGGGCCCAGCCCCAGCAGGTCCAGGGGTTCCCAAAGAAGGAATGACACAGAGGCAGCATTCAGGTTATCATCATAGCCAGGTTCTCTTTTTATTGTCCTGTTACATCTATATTTATACTATTTGATCCTATAAACATGCCTCTGTAAGCTTTTTTTTTTTTTTTTTTTTGCATCGGGTCCATTTATTGGGGGGTCAGTCAAAGGGGGAGCTGGGTAGGGTGGGGTAGGGCAGCAGCTTGTCTGGCCCCCCGAGAAACCCAACTTAAGTCCAGAGCCTCGAGGGCTTAGAAGCCAAAGTCTTCCTTCACCTTTATCTGCACGGGGGCCAGCTCCAGAGTCAGCGGGACTCCTGCCCAGTGCCCTTCCTATGGCACTCGCCACCTCTTCCAACTGCTGGGCCCCTTGCCAGGGGCCGGGCTGCTGGCTTCTGTGGGCGCTGGCGTCCTCCTGGGCGGGGACAGCCCCTCTTTCTCTGGAGGCTCGTTCTCAGCATTGCCTGGGTTGGGGGCGTCTCTGCCCTGGCTGCCCTCGTCCTCCAGTAAGATGGTGAACTGGCTGGCCCGGTAGTTGTTATCGTAGGAGTCCAGCACCTTCATGAGGAACCTCCACTCCTGCTGGAGTCTCCATGTTATCCTCTATATCTGATGGAGCCTGTTCAGGACCCGCTCCTTCACCTGCTCAATCTCCTTGCAGCGCCGATCCAGCGCCTGGTACTTCCTGCGATTGAGTTCCCGTTGGCGCCGCCCTTGCTGGCCTCAGGCTGCCTCCTCCTCTTCGTCTCGCTCCTGGAGGCTGGAGCTGCCCAGACCCCCAGACACGAACTCCACTTCGGTCTCAAGCTCGCTCTCCAGGATGTGACCACCTTCAGCGGAGGCAGCGCCAGCTCCCAGCCTGGAGGTGCTGAGAACTCCTCAAAGCCCATGGCTACCATGGACCCCTCTCTGCTCCAGCTCCATTTCTCCCTGGCTCCCGACGCAGAACTTCCAACCTTGCAAGCCTCTAGTTTAAAGTGGCTTGCGAAACTACAGCCCATCCGATTTCACAGCCAGGCACCCAGGCCCTGGCCGCTAAGCCTCCTGGGAGTTGTAGTTCTCTATTTCCGGCTTGCCTCCCTCGCCCCACCCCCACCCCAGTCCCAACTGAAAGGCCCTGCTGGCTGGTCTAACCCTGTGGCCAGGCATCTGAGTCACCTCGGGTCTTTATTCCTGTCCCGACACCACGCCATCTGACCATGGAGACTCTCCTCTTGCGAGGCCCCTGCGTCTCCTTCTGGGTCTCCTCAGCCCAGGTACTGGATCGCGTGCCCCAGCAGTGATACAGCCCTGGTGCCTGGGTCTCCTTCTGGGGCCTGGCTGTATCGCCCCCGGACAGGATGGCGTACCCCAGCTGCGATGTAGCCCCGGACCCTGGGTCTCCTCAACCTGGGCACCGGATTGCGTGCCCCAGCGGCAAAAACAGCCCGGGCACCTGGGTCTCCTTCTGGGTCTCCTCAGCCCAGGCACTGGATTGCGTACCACAGCTGCAACTCAGCCCCAGGCCCTGGGTCTCCTTCTGGGGCCTGGCTGCGTCGCCCCTGGGGTCCAGATGGTGTCCCCAGGCAGCTATGCAGCCTGGCCTCTGGCCCCGCCTCTGGGTGTTCTCCCATCACTGGTGATCAGTGATCTGAGAAGCCAGGCAGACATCCGCCTCTTCCCTGCCCCACCCAGCTTCTCCCATTACTGGCCCAGGGCCGGCAAAGGCGGCCAGGTTCTCTTATCACAGAAGCCAGCAAAGGAGGCCTGGCTTCCCCGAGCAAAGGCAGCTCAGTTCTCTGGCTCTTGGCTGCCGCCTGGGTTTCTGATTGCAGTGAGCGGCAGGCAGCTTCTTCCCTCCTTCCCCTTTCGCCTCCCAGCATTGCGCCTATGTTGGCAGTTAACTGCCAGTCTTAGTTGGCAGTTAATTTGCATATAGCCCTGATTAGCCAATGAAAAGGGTGTCGTCGTACGCCAATTACCATTTTTCTCTTTTATTAGATAGGATTGCTTTTTCCCCTAGCTGGTTTGACTCAATGGATAGCATGTCGGCCTGCAGACTGAAGAGTCCCAGGTTCAATTCCAGCCAAGGACACATGCCTGTGTTTCCGGCTCTATCCCCAGTAGGGGGTGTGCAGGAGGCAGCTCATCAATGATTCTGCCATCATTGATGTTTCTATCTCTCCCTCACCCTTCCTCTCTGAAATCAATAAAAAAATATATTTTTAAATGCTTTTTTTTGCACCACTTGCAGGCACTATTATTTCTTAAGCCATTTGGTAGAATTCTCTGCTTCTGAAGATAATTTTGGAGACATTTTAAATTCAATTTTTAAGAGTTATAGGGCTTTTCCAAATATATATGTCATATTGAGAGCCTTGTGGTATTTATTTCTCTTCAAATTAAAGAATTTAACTTAATATCAAACTTATCTGTGTAGTGTTGTTTGTAGAATTAACTTATCTTTTTTATGCCTGCATAGTCCATAATGATCCCCTACTTTATTTCTGCTAACAATCTCTGAATTATCTCTTTTTCTTTTTGATCTTCTTAGATGTTTGTCAACTTTATGACCTCTTCAAAGAATTAGCATTCTTCTTCATTACCATTTTCTTTTCTTTTTTAGTATAAATGTCACTGATTCCTTCCTTTGTCTGTATAATTTTCTTTATTCTATTTGCTTTGTATTTGTTTTGCTTTTGTTTCTTGTTTATTAAGTAGAAATCTAGATTGTTGATTTAATATTTTTCTTAATGTAAGCACTTACTGATATGAAGTACCTTCAACATTGCTTAGCTATAAACCATAGCCTTTGTTATTTTTAATATTTTTTTCAGTGCTATGTCTTTTTTGATTTATTTAAAACTACCTCTTTGGCTAATAGATTATTAAGAAGTTTGACTTTTTCTGTTATGAATAAAGAAGATGTTGTGAACATTCTTGTTGATTTTGTGTGCACGTAAGTTTTCAACTCACTCATGTTAATACCCAGGAACACGATTCCTCAGTCATATTGTACGTCTATGTTGAACTTTGTTTCAAACTGTCTTCCAAAGTGGTCGTACCATTTTTTATTCTCACCAGCAACCTATCAGAGTTCCTGTTAGTTTTTTGCCTTTTCCATTGTTCCAGCAATTTTGATGAAAGATCATATCCTCCTCAGTATGTGATGTTGCTAAGGTTTGGGATTTTAGCCATTCTAATTTGTTTACAGTGGTTTTAATTTCAATTTCTTATGACATATACTGTTGAGCATCTTTTCATGTGTTTATTTGCCATCCATCTTTATTACTGAGGTGTCAGTTCAGATACTTTGCCCATTGTTAAACTGGGTTGTTTCTTTAGCTATTGTCAAGTGTTGCATTCTGTATATATTTTGAACACCAGTACATTATCAGGTACGAGTTTTCCAACAATTTTCTCCCAGTTTGTGGTTTATTGTTCTATACCCTGCACAATGTCTGTCCAGAGATTTTAATTTTAATGAAATCCAAATAATCTATTTTTTTTCATGCTTTTCATGTTTTAGCTACAAGGTCATCATCATATCCAAGGTCATCTAGATTTTCTCCTATGATATATTCTAACATTTTTATAGTTTTGTGCTTTAGAAAGTAGTGACAAATTTTATAAAACATGTAAAGTCTGTGTCCAGATTTAGTTTTTTGCCTTTTCCCAATGTTCCAGTAATTTTGATGAAAGATCGTATTTTTTCCATTGAGTTATCTCTGCTCCTCTCTCAAAGATAAGTTTATTGTATTTGTGTGGATCTATTTCTGGCTCTCTGTTCCATTCTTCTTAATTCTTTTTTCTGCCCATGTCACATTGCCTACATCACTGTAGATTGAAGTCAGGTAATGTCGGTCCTTCAACTTTGAACTTTTTAAATATTATGATGGTTATTCTGGTCTTTTGCCTTTCATATACACTTTAGAATCAGTTTATCAATATCTACAAAGTAACTTACTCAGATTTGAATTAGCCTTTTAATCATCAACCTGGTGTGGCTCCCGGATGTCAAACTCACAAGCCACCCCTCAGAGTTTTTCTCTCTCAAACTAGTCTACACTGAACCTTTAGCAATTCATGAATTACAGCTTCAAGTGTTCCTGCCACACTGGCTCCCTGGTGGGTTTCTGCTCCAGATAGGCTGTGATTTTCTATATCTGCCGATTTCTTTGGTTTTCAGGGCAGCCGTTTGCTCTAGGGCCTTAATTATCTGATGGATTTTTACTTTGTTCAGCTTTTTCCCCCCTTTCTTGTAAATATGTAAGTGATCGTTTCCAAGCTCTATACATGTTAGAATGAAAACTGGGAGTTCCACATGACTGTTACTTAAAGAAAAAGATTTTCTTCCTGTTTTATAAAATATACTCTATAATCATTCTTTGTGAACTAAGTTTATGGTAGAAAAAATACTTTCTTAAAAATTAATAACTCTCCTCAGTTTATCTTTTCCTTCATTATTTTTAGTACAGTTTTATTCTCTTGGAAAATGTCCAGTAGCACCAATTATTTGATTAATCTAATCATTTGTACTATATTTCTAAATTATTTCTGTAAAATTTTAAATGACATCATCCTCAGTATTGCATGTTTCTAAAGGAAGTATTACAAATAATTTCTGAAATGTAACTATTGGATGTTGTATGAATATACTAGAGGCCCAGTGCATGAAATATGTGCACTGGTAGCGTCCCTAGCAGCTGCCAGCCAGGTCTTCCCTCCCTTTGCCTGGCCAGCCCCTCCCCTGGTCGAACTCCCAGACGAACTCCTGATCTAGGGGACAATTTGCATACTATGCTTTTATTATACAGGATATTATATCCTATGATCTAGGCCAGGGGTTTACAAGCTATAGCCAATGAATCAAATCTGGTTCACCACCTGTTTTTATGAATAAAATGATGTTGGAATACAACAAGCTTACTTGTTTATATATTGTCAATGGCTGCTTCCACACTATGGCATTAGAGTTGAGTATTGTGACAGAAACTATATGTCCACAAAAGCTTAAATTAGTTATTGTTTGTTCTTTTAGAGATAAAGTTTGTTGACTCCTGACATAAATAATAATAATCACTGATTGTGAAAATTTTTTTATAAAACTAATGGAAATAAAAGCACTTTGTTTTAAATTGCATTGTCACTTCTAATTTTTTATACCAGTGTTTTTCAATCTTCATTAAAATTTAATACTTGTGCATATTTTAAAAATCATGCTAGGGCAAACAAGATTTTGAAAACTTAAAATGTAACTAATTCAAAATACATAATGTTTATTTTAATTGAAATATAATTGGCATTTAGCATTATATTAGTTTCAAAGTACAACATAATGTTTGTATATAATGCTAAATTCTCGTCATAATAATTCTATTAACATTATTCATCATATAGAATTACAAATTTTTTTCTGTGAAAAAAACATAAAATTTATTCTCTTAGCAACTTAATAAATATACAATACAATATCATCAAATATAGTTACCATGTTGTACATTATATATCCATGACTCATTTATTCTATAATTGCAAGTTTGTGCCTTTTGACCACCATAAAATAAATTTTATAAAACATGGAGAATGTTATAAATATTGTTAAAAATCTTAAAATATAAATATTTCATGTGTAATTGTCAGAAATCTAGCTAGTTTCTATATTTACAGCTGCCAAAATTTCTAAAAATTACATTTTTTTATAATGTATATCATGGATACTTATATTTTTCTTTTCTATGATGGCTATTTTGCCAGCTTTGGAACAATTAAGTTTGTAAAAGTAACTGAGCTTTAGTCTGACAGACCCTTGAATCTTCACATATGATGGTTATGTCATATTAGCTATGTCATCATATAACATTCAAGCCCACATGCCTAGCATATTCCTATTATTTATTTTACATACAATAAAAACAAACCACCAAAAATGGAATTCCCAAAAGAAATAGAAAAATCATATATTGACACAGCATTTTGGAAACATTCACAATAGACATTTGTGAATGTGGGAACACTCACACTTGACATTTGTTTTAAAGTTAAGTGAAAAGACAACTTAAAATAATATTATATTCATTCAGCATTTGCCACAGATTTTCTGAAGCAGAGAGTTTCACAATGAAAAAAGGTAGATGGTGTAGAAAATTAATTATAATGTAATTAAAAGTAAAATAAATTATAAATTTTAACATATGATATACAAATTCAAAGAATAAGTATCTAGATAGGTAGATAGATAGATGAAAAGAGGAAATATGCAAATTAGGCCGGGATGCTGTAACGGGTCATGACCACAGGAGGAGGTTGCCTGCGCAGGTGAAGCCCGGAGCAGAGATGGACAGGGATGGGAGGGAGGGGGGAGACAACCCACAGCCTCCACAACTGAGTGCAGGCCCGGAGAGGTGACGGCAGGCCCGCCTCCTGCAGAAGCAGTGCGGCTCCCTCCCGCCTCCCGTGAAATCGGTACGGGTCCCACCCTGCTCCCGCAGAAGCTGCACAGCTCCCTCCCAGCTCCTGTGGGTGCCGGAGGCTTGCTTCCACCTCCCGTGAAAGCCGCAAGGCTCCCATGGAAGCCGCGTGGCTCCCGGCAGCACACTGCGGTTCCCTCCAGCTCCTGCGGAAGCAGCGGGTGGCCTACTGTGCGCGATATCGCACGATAGGCTATTAGTATCCTATCTAAAAATAGACAAACATGGTAATTGACCATACCTTCGCTACGCTTCCCATTGGCTAATCAGTGCAATATGCAAATTAACTGCCAACAAAGATGGTGGCTAATTTGCATATACCAGTTTGGAGAAAAGACTGAAGACACTGTAGAAGGAAGCCAAGCAACAGAGCCAAGGTAGCAGAGATGGGCAGGAGAGAAGAGGCAGAGACGGGCGGGGTAGCAGCGGCAGAGACAGGTGGGGTAGCAGTGGCAGAGATGGGTGGGGTAGCAGCGGCAGAGACAGAAGCAAAGCCGTGTTATTGCAGGAATCTTTCTGCAACGGGCTTCTAGTATATATATATATATATATATATATATATATATATATATATATATATATATATGACAATATAAGATTTTTTAAAGTTTCAATATCTACTAAAAGGCATAATTCTTCAGGAAAAGTACCTGAAATCTATAAGGCTATAAAATAATGGCATATATTTTCTACCATAAATGAAGCTAAAATTAAAATATTACTTTACATAAAACAGTTTATGCTTTAATTTTGGTTTTCAATTATTATACATATTATGAATATCTATTATTTTAGTGTCCCTTTAATAAGAAAGGACTTTGTTTAGCTTTTTACCCTGTGGTTTTATTGTGGCTCTGCAACTGACTCTGGCCACTAGGAGGCAAACTTGTTTCTCTGTGTCATTTACAGATGAAACTTGTGAGATTTGAATAGGTCCTTTCTTTCACTGTTCTTGAAAAGGAGTGGGCCTAGGAATGAAAGTCAAATATTGATAATGGCAGATCCACTATACCAGTGGTCGGCAAACTGCGGCTCGGCAAACCACGGCTCGCGAGCCACATATGGCTATTTGGCCTCTTAAGTGTGGCTCTTCCACAAAATACTGACTTCTGCACATGGGACACAAAGTTTCAATTGCACTGTACGTGTGCACCCACACATGGTATTTTGTGGAAGAGCCACACTCAAGGGGCCACATGTGGCTCACGAGCAGTGGTTTGCCAACCACAGCACTATACTAAATGTGGAACACAATATCATCTTTTAAATTTTATTTTAAATCCTTCTTGTTTCCTTCATTTAGACAGAGCATACAAAATGTAGTGCATAGAGGTAGAGTACTGTGGCAGTAAAACCTAGTATTTAGATGACAGACATCTAGGTGTGATACCTCATGGTTATCACAATCAGAAAACTGATCATTTATTTAGTTATTTGCTATAAGCTATCTTATATTTGGAGGATAAACTAGTAAACAAGAACAAAATTATATCATTTGAGAAAAATAAAAGAAAAAAGACAAACACACAAACAAGCATAATCAGATACTGCTTTGATATTGCAGGCAGTCTGATGATTATGGGGGGTAATTTTAGAAAGGAGAATGTGTCTAAATAAGGTAAGCTACCACTTTAAAACATTTTATTTGCTGAGCCCATTCTCTATGTACACATTTTATTCTCACTTTAGCCATTTTCAAATTTGAGTGAACGCTGCCTTTTATCATGGATGATATTGCAGTTTAGGAGGTCAAACTGCAGTAGTTTGCATTCCAACTCACTTCTTGACTAGGTGGGTGACTGGGAAAGACGTTTTTCTAACTGTTTATGCCTTATATTTTTCTGTTGTTGATTTTCCAAATACTTTAGTCATCAAATCATCATTTCAATTAAAAAAAAATTGTCTTTTCTCCCTGATTGTTTATATATATCTGCTATTCTGTAATTTAACAACAATGTGTCTTCATATGACTTTCTTTATATGTATTTTGCTTGGATTCTTGGTGTTGTTAATTTCAGAACTCCATTTAGACATACTAATAAATTAGTTGTTACATCCTTCGTATTGCTTTATCTCTGGTTCACATGTCCCATCTCTTTGCTGTTCTGTGCTCTGTTTTGAATTACTCTTCAGATCCATCTCCCCAATTACTGATTTTTTTTCTTTAACTGCATGTTTTCTGTGGTTTTATTCATTCTTAAGTTTATTAGTTTAAGGAATATTAAGTCATATATACAGGTTCTATTGTCTTTTTTTATTTAAATCTTTATCGTTCAGATTATTACAGTTGTTCCTCTTTTTTCCCCCCATCACTCCCCTCCACCCAGTTCCCCTCCCCACCCTCTGCCCTCACACCCCCCCCCCCGCACTGTCCTCATCCATAGGTGCACCATTTTTGTCCAGTCTTTTCCCACATCCCCCACACCCCTTTCCCCCCAAGAATAGTCAGTCCACTCCCTTTCTATGCCCTGATTCTATTATAATCACCAGTTCATTCTGTTCATCAGATTATTTATTCACTTGATTTTTAGATTCACTTGTTGATAGATGTGTATTTGTTGTTCATAATTTGTATCTTTACCTTTTTCTTCTTCTTCCTCTTCTTAAAGGATACTTTTCAGCATTTCATATAATACTGGTTTGGTGGTGAAGAACTCTTTAGCTTTTCCTTATCTGTGAAGCTCTTTATCTGACCTTCAATTCTGAATGATAGCTTTGCTGGATAAAGTAACCTTTGTTGTAGGTTCTTGCTATTCATCACTTTGAATATTTCTTGCCACTCCCTTCTGGCCTGCAAAGTTTCTGTTGAGAAATCAGCTGACAGTCGTATTGGTACTCCCTTGTAGGTAACTGACTTAGTAGTCAGTAGTCTTTCTCTTGCTGCTTTTAAGATTCTCTCTTTGTCTTTTGCTCTTGGCATTTTAATTATGATGTGTCTTGGTGTGGTCCTCTTTGGATTCCTTTTGTTTGGGGTTCTCTGTGCTTCCTGGACTTGTAAGTCTATTTCTTTCACCAGGTAGGGGAAGTTTTCTGTCATTATTTCTTCAAATAGGTTTTCAATATCTTGCCCTCTATCTTCTTCTGGCACCCCTATAATTCAGGTGTTGGTATGCTTGAAGCTGTCCCAGAGGCTCCTTACACTATCTTCCTATTTTTGTATGCTTTTTTTCATTTAGCTTTTCTGGTTGGGTGTTTTTTCTTTCTTTGTATTTCAAATCTTTGATTTGATTCTTGTGATCCTCTAGTCTGCTGTTAGAACTCTGCATAATATCCTTTATTCAGTCAGTGTATGCTTAATTTCTAGTTGGTCCTTTTTCATAACCTCAAGGGTCTCACTAGATTTCTTGAGGGTCTCACTACATTTATCAGCGGTCTCACCAGTCTTTTTGAAGGTCTTACTAAATTTATCTGCGGTTTCTAGAAAGTTCTTGAAAAACCTTAATAGTGTGGTTTTGAACTCTATATCCAACAGTTTGCTTTCCTCCATTTCTGTCATTTGTGACCTGTTTCTTTGTCTCCACATTTTTTATGCTTCCTGTGTTGGTAGAGTAGCTTTGTGTGCTAGGTGTCCTATAGGGCCCAGTGGTTCAGCCTCCCCAAATACCTGAGGTGGACACTCTTGGTGTACCCCTTTGTGGGCTTTGTGCACAGTCTTGTTGTAGTTAAGCCTTGATTGTTGTAGGTATCACTGGGAGGAATTGACCTCCAGGCCAATTGGCTGTGAGAATCAGCTGTGTCTACAGTGGGAGAACTTCTGTGCTGAAGACACCCTTCTAGGGCAAGACTTGCTTCGGTGGGGCTTTGGTGCTCACTGAGTCTGCCCCCTGAGTGTGTCCCTTATGGATCTGAGGAGTTGTAATTGGATGGTCCCATTCTGACCACTGGGTACTCTGGCTCTTGGATCTAAGGAGGGGCTAATTTAGCCTCTGCCTGAGGCTACCCAGCAGGAACTACGAAGAGATCTGCAGATTCCCCTTCATTGTTTGGGGTTTGGAGGTGCCCAGATGAGGCCCAGCTGTGAAGCAATGCAAGCTGCTGTGGGGCCTTGGACCTTCTCTTGGAAGTTCTGGGTCTGTTTGGCCTAGCTGCAGTTTGTTAGGTAATTTTCAGATTGCAAAGGGCCCGGGCATTCATATGCAAAAGCCTCTGCCACAGCTTGGGTGGGGCGGGGTCTCAGGGAATCAACAGGGCAGAGCAAGCAGCTATGGCTGATCCTCAGCCCTGCCCTAAGGGGCCCTGTGTCTCAGTGTCCCGGTAATTGCTGCAAGCACCCCCGAGAGAAAACCGCCCTTGAATTCCGAGTTCTGCCAGATGCCAGACAGTCCAGTTTCTCCCTGTATGAGTCTAATCCCCAGAGACTCATCCGGAACTGGAGCTCAGAGCAGTTGGGGGCTTATGACTCCCTCCCAATTCAAAAAGACAGCCGCTTCCTCAGTTGCCAGCCCTTGCCAAGAGCGCCTCCGTACCTCTGCACTTCTGCACCTCCTCTGAGTCTCAATGTGCTTTTCTCTTTCCTTCTAGTTGTAGAATTTCCACTCAGCCAGCCTTCCTGTGGTTCTGGATGATGTCCGTTTTGTCTTTTAGTTGTATTTTTGAATTTGTTGTGGGAGGCAGCAATTTCTGGTGTTTACCTATGCCGCCATCTTGGTTTCTCTCAGTTCTATTGTCTTTTGAAAATCTGCCTCTTTTAAAAATATTTTTCTTCTTTTCTTATTCATTATTTTATATTTATATACTTCATAATTCCCTAAATAGAAAACATATTTTAACTTAAAGGTAGGTAAAATTTAAAATTTTCTTAATTAAAAATTTTTTTTTTATTCTACAAACTCTCTCTCCTCATTAAGGGTGTAAATTCCAGGATAATTTTCTTTTCTTATTTTAATTAATATGTTTTGGTTTTGTTTTTTTCTTTTTGATTTATCCTCACACCCTTCTTCCTTATAGCAACCATTATCTTGCTTTCTGTGTCTAAAGCCACAATACCCTCTAGTTCCATATGTATTGTTACAAATGGCAAGACTTTCCCTGACCGGTTTGGCTCAGTGGATAGAGCATAAGCCTGCAGACTCAAGGGTCCTGGGTTCGATTCTGGTCAAAGGCATGTACCTTGGGTGCAGGGACATACCCAGGGGGGAGTGTGCAGAAGGCAGCTGATCGATCTCTCTCTCTCATTGATGTTTCTGACTCTCTATCCTTTTCCCTTCCTCTCTGTAAGAAATCAATAAAATATATTAAAAAAAATGGCAAGACTTCTTTATTGTTTAAGTAATGTTCCATAATATATATCACATCTTTATCATAGGTTGCATATCTTAGCTATGATAAATAATGCTGCCATGAATATTTGAATATTTTCAAATTTGTGTTTTTGTAGTCTTCAGATAAATACCCAGAATTGGATTTGCTGGATCATATGGCAGCTCCATACTGTTTTTCATAGTGGCTGCACCAATTTATAATCCCATCAATAGTGCAGGAAGGTTCCCTTTTCTCCACATCCACACCAGCACTTGTTGTTTGTTGATTTTTTTTTATAATAGCCATTCGGACAGGTGTGAGGAGATATCTCATTGTGGTTTACTTTGCATTTTCCAGTTGGTTAGTGATATCAAACATCTTTTCATATGTGTGTTGGCCTGTCCTCTTTGAAGACATGTCTTTTAGGTCCTCTGTCCCTGTTCAAATTGGATTGTTTGAGGGTGTTTGGTGTTAAGTTGTATGAGTTCCTTATAGTTTGGATATTAACCCCTTATCGATTGTATCATTTGTGAATATCTTCTCCCAATTTTTAGCTTCTGTTTGCTTTTTTTTTTTTTTTTTTTTTTTTTTAGTTTCTCATAACTCCAAAGATAGTATATTTATTTACATTTCGTATTTTTGGATTGTGAGTTCTTTAATGCCAGGGGTTTATTTTTTGAAATGCTGAGCAGCAGAAGGATTTTATTTTAATTTTTTTTTTTTCCTTTGCTGAACAGCATATGAACTAACAACATGTGACTACCTTAACTATAGTTTCAATGTTAGGCTTTTCAGATCATACAGATTTTATAAACTGGGTTTTAATATCCAAGGAACAATCGGAGGAAAAACTTGTTGCTATAATTTTGGAGGGAAATATTTTCCACTAACCAAATCCCAAAATGAAGTATTTTTTTTTTCTTTTTCTTCTTTATTCCCCCTTCTCTCCTCCTCTTTCTTCTTCTGTCCTGTTTTTCCTCTCCTATTCTCTTTTTTCCTGGGTCAGTCTTTCAGTGAAAGGAAAACGTTTTACTTGGATCAAGGCTTGCTAATGATACGGGACAATTGGACTGAAACACGTGTTGTTCCCCTGGACAGGACGGTCCCGGGCTCTTGTCTGGTGGAGTCAAAGAATGAAACCATGGACGAAAGGTGGTATAGCAAAAGATGGAAATTTATTGAGAAACAAGCACAGACTCCTACGTGGGGAGGGAGAGAGAGTCTCACTGAGTCCCTTTTCTCTAGGTTTATAAAGGCTGCAGTTCTTTGTGCCCTGTCATCCCCTCTGATGGGTCACTATCCCCTCTGATTTGGTCACTACAGCAACTTCAGAGCTCAATCCTCAGATGAGGTACGTGAGCTTCTCCTCTTCTTCTCCCTTATTTTTTTCCTATTCCCTTTGCGCTCTCCTCTCCCCTCTCTGAATGAGGGGCTTCCTTCCCTTTATTCTGTAAATTTATACCTTCTGCAGCTCCCAGCTCCCTTATTCTATGGAAATGTACCTTCTGCAGCTCCCAGCTCCCTTATTCTATGGGAATGTACCTTCTGCAGCTCCCAGCTCCCTTATTCTATGGAAATGTACCTTCTGCAGCTCCCGGCTCCCTTATTCTATGGAAATGTACCTTCTGCAGCTCCCGGCTCCCTTATTCTATGGAAATGTACCTCTGCAGCTCCCGGCTCCCTTATTCTATGGGAATGTACCTTCTGCAGCTCCCAGCTCCCTTATTCTATGGGAATGTACCTTCTGCAGCTCCCAGCTCCCTTATTCTATGGAAATGTACCTTCTGCAGTTCCCGGCTCCCTTATTCTATGGAAATGTACCTCTGCAGCTCCCAGCTCCCTTATTCTATGGGAATGTACCTTCTGCAGCTCCCAGCTCCCTTATTCTATGGAAATGTACCTTCTGCAGCTCCCAGCTCCCTTATTCTATGGGAATGTACCTCTGCAGCTCCCAGCTCCCTTATTCTATGGGAATGTACCTTCTGCAGCTCCCAGCTCCCTTATTCTATGGGAATGTACCTTCTGCAGCTCCCAGCTCCCTTATTCTATGGGAATGTACCTTCTGCAGCTCCCGGCTCCCTTATTCTATGGAAATGTACCTTCTGCAGCTCCCGGCTCCCTTATTCTATGGAAATGTACCTCTGCAGCTCCCGGCTCCCTTATTCTATGGGCATGTACCTTCTGCAGCTCCCAGCTCCCTTATTCTATGGGAATGTACCTTCTGCAGCTCCCAGCTCCCTTATTCTATGGAAATGTACCTTCTGCAGCTCCCGGCTCCCTTATTCTATGGAAATGTACCTTCTGCAGCTCCCAGCTCCCTTATTCTACGGAAATGTACCTTCTGCAGCTCCCGGCTCCCTTATTCTATGGAAATGTACCTCTGCAGTACCCAGCTCCCTTATTCTATGGGAATGTACCTTCTGCAGCTCCCAGCTCCCTTATTCTATGGAAATGTACCTTCTGCAGCTCCCAGCTCCCTTATTCTATGGGAATGTACCTCTGCAGCTCCCAGCTCCCTTATTCTATGGGAATGTACCTTCTGCAGCTCCGGGCTCCCTTATTCTATGGAAATGTACCTCTGCAGCTCCCGGCTCCCTTATTCTATGGAAATGTACCTTCTGCAGCTCCCAGCTCCCTTATTCTATGGGAATGTACCTTCTGCAGCTCCCGGCTCCCTTATTCTATGGAAATGTACCTTCTGCAGCTCCCAGCTCCCTTATTCTATGGAAATGTACCTTCTGCAGCTCCCGGCTCCCTTATTCTATGGAAATGTACCTTCTGCTGCTCCCGGCTCCCTTATTCTATGGGAATGTACCTTCTGCAGCTCCCAGCTCCCTTATTCTATGGGAATGTACCTTCTGCAGCTCCCAGCTCCCTTATTCTATGGGAATGTACCTTCTGCAGCTCCCGGCTCCCTTATTCTATGGAAATGTACCTTCTGCAGCTCCCGGCTCCCTTATTCTATGGAAATGTACCTTCTGCAGCTCCCGGCTCCCTTATTCTATGGAAATGTACCTTCTGCAGCTCCCGGCTCCCTTATTCTATGGAAATGTACCTTCTGCAGCTCCCAGCTCCCTTATTCTATGGAAATGTACCTTCTGCTGCTCCCGGCTCCCTTATTCTATGGAAATGTACCTTCTGCAGCTCCCGGCTCCCTTATTCTATGGGAATGTACCTTCTGCTGCTCTGTAGCCCTGTGCTTTTACCATGGGCCCCTTAACTCCTAAGATTTCCTAAACCTTCCTATTTCACCCCTGAAAACTCCTTTTACTGAAAACTCCTTTTACTTACATCTGCTGTCTTGCCAACTCCAGCCCTCCTCCCAGCCCCATCACCTTCCAGGGCAGCTGTTACTTCAGTCCCCTGTAAATTCTGTCATCCTCCTGGACATTAGCCTATACAGGTTGCTGTAGGAATACTGGAGGATGTTTCTACATTATTGAATAAAAGCAAATTATCATATCTATAAAGAAAATAATTTTCCAATGTTATTATTTTAGGCATCTGAATGGTTATTGAGGGAGGTATTTTTATGCAAAATACAATTTAAATAAAATTTATATAAAAACATTCTATAAAGCTGAGCCCATTCAGCATTGACTTTTTTCAAGCTTTCTAGGATAAGGAAGAATTCTTTCTAACTAATTATTTGTTCTTATTGGCATTACGATTCTGTGGAACCCAGCTAATGTTGGGGGGGCATTAATCTATTCATATGTAAAATGGCAGCTCTTCCTTGTTGGAGAAGAAGAATTAGATATATTACTTTTTTAATTTCTCTAGCACTTGCTTTTCACTAGTGTATAGATGGAGACATCTAGCTAAGTAGCTTCCACAGAATTTAAAGGCTAACATTTTAAAATAGCCGACAAGATTTCCATCACATCGTACCCTCTGTCCCTTAGTTTCGTCTTCATTGGAAATTTAAAATTGATTCCACTACTTCTACATAATAGTGGAACCTGCATCTTATAAATTAAGAAATGGAGTCAAAAAGAAGTCAATTGTCTTGCTCAGAGCCACACAGTAAATCAATAGTCAAATGGGTAATAAATGGATTTCTTGGTCACAAATAACCACCCTTTCCTACAAGAACATCAAGCCAATATGAATTAAACTCTAGTCAGACGAAATAATTAAAAATGCTCTAAATCCAGTGTGTGTAAAACATCTGAACAAAGTATGAGAGACTGTGGCAAGTAAAATATTTTTTTTGTATTTTATCCCAGGAATATCTAAGTTTTATTACTGATTAAAGCACTCCAGTTTCATTGTAGAAAATAATAGACAAAAGCCTTATACATTTTACATCCTTGTTGGGGTTAAAAATTAAACTAATTTTAATAAGCCCTGTAAAACTTTAAAAATGCATCCTAATTTAATTTTTTTAAAATTCCTCCTCGACTGCTTCAATTGTTTAAAATAATGGACACATATGTAATACCCTTTGTAATACTTTAAGCAATAAAAAAATAAAATAAAAAAAATAAAATTACTATTTTAATAAGTCCATATTAAGTCAGTATAGTTTTATGTACTTATTTACCCTAGAATTATTTATTAGTTTTGTTTCTGATAGAAATGGATGGTGGAAAATAACTAAGACTCCAAATTTATCAACTAATTGCATATTAATGCTACATTTTTTTCCAAAGTCTATATGGAAGCATGCCTTTCTCTCTCTGTCTTTCCCTCTAAAATCAATTTTAAAATTTCATCTATATAAATAAATAAATAAAATTGCAGCATATTGGCAGAAAGACCTATACATTTGTATTTACCTGCTTGAAAACTACCTGTTCACTGACTAAATTTACCTCTCTTTGATAAATCTTAGTGAAGAAGAATTCAACCTGTAATAAAATTCAGAATTTTATAAAGACTTTCCTCTATTGCAATGGTTTTTAATCCTGGTTGTATACATTCTTTTATAATTTGACTGTGGTGAAACCTAACCATTGACATTCTTCTTTTATTTCTATGGTTGATTATTATATATTAGAGGCCGGATGCACGAAATTCATGCATGGGTAGGGCCCCTAGGCATGGCCGGAGATCAGAGCCAATCTGTGGGGTGACTGGTGGGGCTATGGAGGGCCCCCTCTGGCAACCACCTCGGCTGGCCTGGCACCACCTGCTTGCCAGCCCTGCCAGCTCTGCTGCTGGCAGTGAAGCAGGAATTTTGGGGAACATAGGCAGGCTTGGGAATTCTTTAGAATTGGGGTCCATGGAAAAGCATGGGGCTGCAGACTGGGAGAAGGTACATTTCCATAACACAAGGAAGCCAGGTGCAGTTACATCTCCATAAGACAAGGAAGCAGCAACAGGTATATTTACATAAGGCAAGGGAACTGGAAGTAGCCAAGAAAGGTCTATATTTACAAAATAAAGAGGAGGAAGCTCTTCATTCAGAAGAAGAAAACCCAAAGGGAATAGGACAACAATTAGGAAGGAGGCGGGGAGAACCTCACATGGGAGAACCTTTGAGCCCAGAAGTTACTATAGTAACCAACTCGAAGGGGAATACTGACCAATCAGGGGATATCAAGGCACCAGGATCTGCAGCTTATATAAGCCATAGGAAAAGGGAACCCAGTGGGATCCTTTCCCCTCCCTACATGGGGGTCCATTCTGTGGGACTCTTCCCTCTCCCCACACGGGATTCTGTACTTGTTCTGAAATAAATTTCCACCTTTGCTATACCACTTTCTGTTCGTGGATTCATTCTTTGATTTTGGTGGATGAAGAATCCAGGTTCCAGTCCAAAAATTCGGTATCAGAGGGACGATTGTTGGGGGGGCCCCGCTGGCACCCACCTTGGCTGGCCTATGGGCTGGGGGAAACTCCTGCGTTGAGCATCTGCCCCCTGGTGGTCAGTGTAAATGTATACCTTACATCACAGCAACCGGTTGTTCCACCGGTTTGTTCCGCTATTCAGTCAATGTGCATATTAGGCTTTTATTACATAGGATATTCAGGGTCAATACCCAGTGCTTTAGAGTTCTGGGTTCTGGGTTCAGTTCACATATGCTTAATTTCCCCAGGTTTCAGAGCTGAAAATGATACAAAAATGTTCTATGGCAAATAAGTAAATAAAAGATCAGTTTTTTGATCTATGATAACCATGGGGTATCACACCTAGATGTCTGTCATGTAAATACTAGGTTTTACTGCCACAGTACTCTACCTCAATACACTACCTTGTGTATGTGCTATCTAAACCAGGGGTGGGCAACCTTTTTGTGAGTGCGTGCCCAAACCAGCAAAATCTCTGACTCAAAATTCTTCTGCGTGCCAACCTTAAATTTTTGAGAACATATTATGCCTACTTGATATCTCTTAAGCTGTACATATGTGAAGAACCTTGAAGAAATAATAAAATTCATTTGAGTGACAAAAACACAGTATATGATGATGAAAAATACATTTATTTTTTAATGTATACATGTACACCGATAGTCCGACAGAAAACTTTATGACTCTGTTTGATATTATCAGTGGGACTTTTGCTGCTGCATCACTGATGACAGAGATTTTACATCAGGTTTATATTTCGTGACCTTCAGAGATATGCACGAGCTACTACTTTCATCCGTCAGGCTACTCCTATTACGAGACTTAACAAAATTCATCACTGAGAACAAAGATTCATAAGCGTATGTGGATGAAACCAAAACACTGGTCGGATCTAGGAAGGCAGGGAGAGTTAAGGCAGAGGCATAGAGATTGCTCTTCCCCTCTCTCTTCAATCCATGTCTATGGTCTTTAAGATAACTTGTTATGTAAAATGATTTATTTATCTAAGATGCATCTATCTGAAAAGATATTTATCTAAGATGCATCTACTCTGAATCTATCTGAAAAATAAAAAAGTCGATATTAAGAAAAAAAATTGTAAATGGAAGATTATAAGAGAGGGTTTCGTGTGCCAGCAAAAGTTACTGGTGTGCCATGTTTGGCATGTGTGCCAGGGGTTTCCCACCCCTGATCTAAACTAAGGAAACAAGAAGAGTTTAAAGTAAAATCTTAAATATAATATTGTGTTCCACATTTAGTGTAATGGATCTTCCATTATTAATACTTGGCTTTCATTCCTAGGCCCACTCTTTTTCAAGAACAGTAAAAGAGAGAAGCCTATCTATTCAAATCTCATAATAGTTTCATCTGTAAATGACACAGAGAAACAAGTTTGCCACCTAGTGGCCAAAGTTAGCTGCAGAGCCACAATAAACCACAAGGGGGCGCTGGAAAACACTCTCTTTAGCTAAAAAACCTAAACAAAGTGCTTTCTTATTAAAGGAACAATAAAATAACAGACATCCATAAAATGTATAATAATTGAAAACCAAAATTAAATCATATACTGTTTTATGTAAGGAAATATTTTTATTTTAGCTTCATGTATGGTAGAAAATAGAAGATTTTTTAAAATTCCAATATCTACTAAAAAAACTTGAAAGATGGCTGTTAATTAATTTTAATATATATTTAAAATGTAATATGATAGTTACTCTTTTATATCAGTAAATATACATATGGTCATTTCTTTATTTTTTAGTAGATGACCCACATAATAAATAAGTTAAATGTAACATTAATATACATATTTAAGATATTCTGATCAGCATTAAAATGTGGAAGTATATATAAAAAAGAACTGAGCATGATAATGGAATATTAGCTAAATTATATTATGTAGTCTGAAAAGAAAAATCTATTTTATCTAGAAAAATAAAGGAACAGGAGTCATCTATGGTAACAATGGACAAAGGGAGCCAAAAGAAAAAATATCACAGTCCTGGGATGAGCAGAAGTTGAGTGTATATGATGAATTTAAAAGAGATCAAATGTTGTTGTCTATCTCTAGGAGTTTTTATTTGTTTTTTTCTTGTTTGTTCATTTGTTGTTTACAGTTTATATCCTACATATGAGTGAAATCATGTGGATCTTGACCTTTTCTGTCTGATTTATTTTGCTTAGTATAATCTCAAGTTCCGTCCATGTTGTAGCAAATGGCAGTGTTGTATCTTTTCTTATGGCTGAGTAGTATTCCATTGTATATATTATCATTTTTATTTTTTTTTTACTGTTGACACTGTTACAGATGTCCCCCATTTTCCTCCCCTTTACCAACCTCCAACTGGCCCTAGTCCCACTGCCTCTGGCCATCACCACAGTATTGTCTGTGCCCATGGGCTATGCATATATGTTCTTTGACTAATCTCTTCACCTTTTTTAATCTAGTCATGCCAATTCCCCTCCCCTCTGACCTATGTCAGTCTGTTCATCAAAGAACACTTCAGTTGTTTCCATGTCTTGACCACTGAACATAGGGGTACATATATCTTTGCGAATAATTTTTTTTTAAAATTTCAGGGGTAGATACCCAGAAAAGAGATTACTAAGTCATATGGTAACTCTATTCTTAATTATTTGAGGAGCCTCCATAATGTTTTCCATAGTGAATATACCAGGTTACATTCCCACCAGCAGTGAATGAAGGTTTCTTTTTCTCTAAAACCTCCTCAAAACTTGTTATATATTGTCTTGTTGATAAGAGCCATTCTAACAGGTGTGAAGTGATATCTCACTATAGTTTTGATTTGCACTTCCCTAATGGTTAGTGAAGTTGAGCAACCTTTCAGATATCTGTTGGCCATTTGTATGTCTACTTGGGAGAAGTGTCTTTTCAGGTCCTTTTCCCATTTTTTAATTGGATATTTTGCTTGTCTGGTGTTGAGTTGTATGAATTCTTTATATATTTTTGGATATTAACTCCTTGTCAGAGCTCTTGTTTGCAAATATCTTCTCCCGTTTGATTGGTTGCCTTTTGTATTGCTGATGGTTTCTTTTGCTGTGCAGAAGCTTTCTAGTTTGATATAGCCCCATACATTTATGTTGGCCTTTACTTTCCTTGCTGTAGAGTCAAATTTATAAAATTATCTCTAAGCCCAAGGTCCATAAGTTTAGTGACTATGTACTCTTCTCTGTAATTTATTGTTTCAAGTATTATATTTAAGGATTTGATCCATTTTGAGTTAATTTTTTTTATATGGGGACAAACTGTAGTCTAGTTACCAGAGGGAAGGGGTTTAGGGGTAGTACAGGCTGCAGAGGATAAAATACATGGTGATGGAAGATAATTTGACTTTGGGTGATGCACCATATCCTATATCATAGAAATGTACAAGAGGCCTGTATAATCTTATTAACCAATGTCACCCTAAGAAATTTAATAAAAAAAAAAAAACAGAAAAGAAACATGATTTCATTTCCCCATCCCTAGATAAAATTCTTATTTAGCTTTTTATACATTTTATATATTGAGTGATTTATAAATTTGGCACTCACTTCTTCTATAAAAGGAAAACTATACAACTAATATCTATATGTAACCCTATAGATTCCAATTATAAATTTGTATAATCAGGCAACCATATGTTCAAGAATTGTGCCCTCTGAGAAAAGCAACCCAGAACTGAAACCTTAAATGTTGTTTTCCTATTTTAAATAATAATATTATAAGTGGTTTCAAATGCCAAGAGGTGGGTGTCTCTATAATTAATGAGAATGGAATACCTTTCACATTGTATTGGCAGAACTGCTTATGCTAATTTTCAATAATTGGAGAAATGTGATAAATAATTTTCTAAATCTAAAAAATAAGAGATAATAATTATTAAAATAAAAGGCTGAATCCTCATAAATGAAAAGGGAGAGGTAGATAGACTTGAGAGTTAGATACAATTATATTCTAAGATTCTGTAGATTTTAAATTCTAATTTAAAAAAAACCAATAGATTAATATTTTTAAAGATTAAATAATTTTATTATGTTTAGTTATATTTGATGATATAATTTGAAATACATGCACTTAATAATATAAAGTCAGTTAATTATTAGGAAAAAAAAGGGTTAAATTAGCTGACCTGCGACTCATTTCTTTTCTAATTACCAGGAATATATTCCAGGAAGAAAGAAATGAAGATGTGACCTATCTAATTTCCTTGTCAACATAATTACTGGAACTTTGGGTAAAAAGACAAAATATTTGCTATCAAAAGAGTCCTTATTTATATAATGTTCTTAACGAGATATTCCTCTTAGGAATACTTTTTTAAAAAAGAATTTGTATTGCTATTTAGAGAGAGATAAATAGAGAGGGAGAAACATCAATGTGAGAGTAAGACACTGGCTGCCTCCTGCACACCCCCTACCTACTGAGGATAGAGCCCTGGAACCTAGGCATGTGCTCTGACTGGGAATGGAACTGGTGACCTTTTGGTGCACGAGACAACACCCAACCAACTGAGCCACACAGGATCCTCCTAGGAATATCCTATCTAATAATAGACAAACATGGTAATTGACTGTACCTTTGCTATGCCTTCCATTGGCTAATCAGCAAGATATGCAAATTAACCACCAACAAATATGGCAGTTAATTTGCATATATAGGCGTGAAGTGGCAGAGCGAAGACTGAAGGCAGCTCTGACTGGGGCAGCGAAGGCTTGAAGGCAGCTCCAGCTGGAGCAGCGAAGGCCTGGGTCCTGGGTGCTGGAGGAAAACCGGTGCTGGCAGCCAGGGGAAGGGAAGGCCTATTGCACGAATCTTTTCATGCAACAGGCCTCTAGTATAATAATAAAAGCACAATATGCTAATTAGACTGGACACTGAACAACCTTCTGGATGTCATTCCGGACATCCTTCTGGACGAAGCTGCCATGGTGGGGGCTGAGGCAGAGGCTGTTAGGGGCAATCAGGCAGGTAGGCAGAATGCTTAGGGGTGATCAGGTAGGCAGGTAGGCGAGCAGTTAGGATCCAGCAGTCCCAGATTACAAGAGGGATGTCCGAGTGGTCCTGGATTGAGAGAGGGTGCAGGCTGGGAACCACCCCCATACACAAATTTTGTGCACCAGGCCTCTAGTACTTCAATAGAAGAACTGAGAATTTATAGATATACAAGCAATGGTTCTCTGAAAAATGTTGTACAAGCTGGGGTTAAAAATAAAATGATGATTTGTAGATGTAACACTTCCCTGCTAATATGGGCAAACCCATAAAATTAAACTTGGAGATCTTGTCTATTGTTTTTATATTGTTTGATATCAGAAGTTAGGTGTGCTATCTGAAGTCATTTATTTCATGGAAAGAAAAGATGTGGAAAGCAGACCTTGAGTTCCCAGACCACTCCCTGCTTTTTGTGAATCTCTTGACTGCCTGTATCCTTGAAATTATTACTAGAGCAGGATATCTGATTCATGAAAGTGTAATTTTAATTCCAAACCTGTGTTTTGGTCTCACCTATTACTTTTTCTTAAATGGTTTATTATAATAAAATTTCACATAAATGGCTGAAAATTAGAATAAATTATTTTATATATTTTCTGCTTCTCCTTCCATAAATATGAGTCTATATATAATAAAATGTACATTTTTTTAGTTTAAAATATTTTTATGTCTGCTGGAATCCTGTAGTGCAAGTTTGAGAAGCATACATTCCAGGAATCTTAGCATTTTCTGTGAAAAAATGGATTTGAATTGGTTAAATATCATTTTAGACATTTGAAATCAGTATATTGACCTTCCATTTGGCATTAGTTTCTCAACTTAAGGGTTCAAGAGAGAAACCTGAAATGCAACCAAAGACCTATGCATGTCCTATGAACATGCATTCACTAAATTCAAATACACTCTAACTTTTATTTCATTTGACATAACTTTATTACTTTTGACATAACTCTGTTACTTAAATTTGTAATAAAATGCCATTGAAATTTTTCTTGAAACATGCAATCATTTTTTTTTTTAATTTAAAGACTTTGAGAAAATAAGCTATGGAGATAGAAAACTTAGGACCAATTTAGATTATATAAAAATCTCTTTAGAATAATATCATTATCTCCAGGATACTTTATTAGTAGATATTGTAATATTTTATATTATTAAAACAAAGTTAAAATTTCCAATTACTATTTTTACTAAAAATGTTAAAATATTGTACATGAAAATCTGTGAAAGCCATTCTGAGTAATGTTCATGTATGAATTATATTCTATTAATTATAAAATCCACCCAGCCAGAGTGGCTCAATGGTTGAGCCATGAACCTGGAAGATCATAGTTTGATTCCTGGTTAGGACACATGCTCAGGTTGTGGTCTCAATCCCCAGTAGGGGCAGCCAAAAGGCAACTGATCAATGATTCTCACTCATCATTGATGTTTCTATCTATCTTTCCCTCTCCCTTCCTCTCTGAAATGAATAAAAATATATTTTTTAAATTATGAAATCCAATATAAATATACAAATACTTGAAAAAATACAGATGTAACTATAATATTAACAAAAACAAAAAAATAAATCCTCAAAATTAATCATAGCTATACTAAAACAATATTTTCAATCCTGGCAATCTAAAATTAATATTTAGTAAAACTAGTAGCAATTAAGGTGATTAGAAGTATAAATGATTTCTCATCCTATTGTAAAATGGATGAAATTATTATAATAATTTATATTTATAATATAAATTATTTATATTATTAAATAATATAAATAATTTGCTCAGCATTAAGTTACATAATCAGAAGACGACATTTGACATCATCATAAATTTAATGAGATAAACTATATTAACCTGATAAAAGTCCCAAATTTGTAACGCGTTATTAAAATAGAAGATGTCAGGGGGGTGGGAATAGGCGGGGAGAGGTCAATGGGGGGAAGATGCATATGTAATACTTTAAACAATAAAGAAATTAAAAATAAAAAAAATGAAATAAAATACAAATGGTATAAAAACAGAACGACTGATAACTAAAAGTGAATAATTTACAGAGGCTTATTCCCAGTGTTCTATCTAATAAAGAGGGAATGTGCAAATTGACCATCACACTGTCACAAAGATGGCTGCGCCCAGAGTGGAGGTGGGGTTTCCGTAACACAAGATGGCTGCACCCACTGCGGAGGCCAAGTTCCCATAATGAGCCTTAACGTGCAATCAGCAGGGACCTGAGGCTGCACACCCCACCTGGTGGTGCTTGACAGGGGACCTCAGGCTGTTCCCCCTGCCCTTCTTTTTTACAGCAGCATAGTATTCCACTGTGTAGATGTACCACAGTTTTTAATCCACTCATCTGCTGATGGGCGCTTAGGCTGTTTCCAAATCTTAGCTGTGGTAAGTTGTGCTGCTATGAACATAGGGGTGCATATATCCTTTCTGATGGGTGTTTCTAGTTTCTTGGGATATATTCCTAGAAGTGGGATCACTGGGTCAAATGAGAGTTCCATTTTTAGTTTTTTGAGGAAACGCCATAAACAAAAGAAGGAATTCTTACCGTTTGTAACAGCATGGATGGAGCTGGAGAGCATTATGCTAAGCAAAATAAACCAGTCAGAGAAAGATAAATATCACATGATATCACTCATTTGTGGAATATAATGAACAACATAAACTGATGAACAAAAACAGATCCAGAGACAGAGAAGCATTGATCAGTCTGTCAAACCTCAGAGGGAAGGTAGGGGAGTGAGGGAGGTGGTAAGGGAAAGAGATCAACCAAAGGAATTGTATGCATGCATATAAGCCTCACCAATGGACACAGACACCAGGGGTTGAGGGCATGAGTGGGGGTTAAGGGGGCAATGAGGGAATAAGGTCACATATGTAATAGTTCAATAAATAAAGAAAAAAAAGGATGTGTTTTTTTATATTCCACAAAATATTTTGAAACACATATCTTGATAATCAAATAAATAAATAAATTCGAATTGAACCATGGCTTGAAACCCAACTAAATCAACACAGAAAGAAGAAGAAAGAATTTAAAAAATAATGTTTTTAGACATATGTAAAACTTTAGACAATTAAAACCATTAATGTTTTTTACATGAACTTCTTATTAGAAAAAAAGTCAGAAATTAGAGGCACTTCTTCCGGTGAGTCAATATTTTCTTTTAGTATATCAAATTCTATTTAATTATCTTCTTTTCAATTCATCTGAGAGGAACCCTAAGGTCTTTGTCAGCATAGAGAGACCCCTGCACCCACTTTAGCAGCAGCTCAGCACCCTCCTCCAAGTGGACCACGATTGGTAGAGCCCAGCACCTCTCAAATCCCCTCAATTTCATCATTGCTAGATAGTTTGTATCAAAAACGCATCTTTGAAAATTTGTGCAAGAATGTCATTGAGGTGACCTCTTAGGGTGAGCACTGCTAGGGGAGGCTGTGCACCTGTAAAACTTTGACAGGTCCTGCACACTGTTCTCCCAGAGGAGGGCACTCCGCACTGCTCCCTAGAAAATCTGCTGGCGCATCTGCTGCCTCACTTTGTCCCCAGGACTGGTCCCCACTAGACAAGAAGCCTGTCAGTGTAATGGTAACAGTGCTCGCTCCCCAGAGTTCACAGTGTATATCTCCCCTTTGGGGACATAGGGCATCTCTGAGATGTGCTGGTTTGGGCACCGCCTCTACAGGGAGAGTGGTGATGCTTGCTCAGCATCGAGAATGTATTTCATGATCAGGAATGAGACCGGTTCAAATAAAAAACAATAATTTTATTATTTAAAAGGGATTATGCCAAGGAATGATGAAGGCCAACATCAGACAGAAGAAAAGAATGAACGCCAAACTCGCCCCAAAGCCCAAAGTAAGAAAGAGATCAAAAAAGAAAGTACGCCATGGAGAACATACAAACAAAATAAAAACAGAAAAGAAAACGGAGATCTCTAGGAGTGCAGGGGAAATGACTTTTTGCCTTGGGACAGCCTGGGCCGTGTCCCCAGAAGGCCCTGGAGTTGGTCCCTTTACAGGCAGCTCCTCTTCTGACTCAGGACCCTGCACGGGTCCCAGGGAGGGTTCTTCTTCCTGTGCTGGTGGGGCCTCAGTTCTGTCCGCGGCCGGCCCTGGCTCTGCCGCTGCAGCTGGAGAAGTGGCTGGAGCTGACAAGGGCTCTGAAGGTTCACGCGCCGCCAGCTCTGCCTCTGGCTCCTCAGGTTGGACTCTCGGTGTAACAAGAGGAGCCTCACCTAACCCCTGGGCTGGTGCTGGAGTTGTGAGAGGAGAAAAAGTCACCCACATGCCAGGATTCCCTTGTGCCCCCCAGACACAGCACAGGGCTAGAGCCCAGGATCCACCACAGGGCGTCCTGTCCTCCCCGCCCAGCCCAAAGTCCAGCAGCTGGGTGGTCCGAGGCCAGTCTTTGCTCCCGGCCAGGCTCTGGGGTGCTCCCTGTGTGTCTGGCAACAATCCCTCCGCATAAGCTCACGTGGACCTCCCCACCCATCCCACCCCACCATCCCACCTTCTCACCCTTCGGCGCGGCCTCCTGAGGCTCCAGGCCTTGTCGCCTGCTGCGAAGACCATAGCCCCAGCACTGCAGGACCAGGCTGGCAATGGCCATCTGCCTGTGGGGACGGAGCTGCTTCGAGGTTGGAGGCCTGTGTGTCCTGGGTGGCTCTGGTGGAGGAGGCCTTCTCCCTGCCCCCATGGGCACTGGTTCCCCTGATGCCCAGGTGGCCACACTCACTTCAGGCCTGCTTTGGCCTGAAGTGGTGTGGCTCACCGGCCCCTCCCTGCTGGGCGTGGGGCGGGGGTCTTCACGGACCTGCTGCTGCTCCTCTTTGACCACCTGAGACCTCCTCTTGGCCTGGCTGGAGGTCTGCAATGACAGGGACCGGCAGCTGACTGGGAGGACTCAAGCCTGGCCCTAGTCACTGCTGCTTCTGCCCACTGGACCTTCTGCTCCTGGATTGAGTCCAGCCCTTTGTCTACACAGACATTCGCCGAGAGGAAAGGAGACTCACCTCCAGGGCTCAGGACAGACCTCGGGCAGAGGGTGCCACCCACACTCCACGTCCACCCAGCCAGCCTTGACCTGGGGTGTGGACATGATTGGTCCTGACACCCGAACCCAGCCAGTTCCTGTTCTGGACAGACCCTCCCCACGTGAACACTCCCTTCACCCCCCATGCCCCCAAACACACGGGGAGGGGACATAGGGCTGCCCAGTTGGGATCAGAGGGGTGGCCTGGCCCAAACCAAACCTCCCTGTGTTACCTCTTCATCCCGCCGGGAAAAGGGCCACAGGCGTCCTCTCCTCTGAGTGCGGACCCAGCGGCGACCACGACTAAACACACTCTCATCGCTGCCTCTCTTGAGGCATCGGCCTCGGGACAAGGGGAGACAACACGAAAACATGGTGTCTTCTCCAATGTCTCTATCCGAGTGAGATGGGAGGGGCAGTGACAGAATGTGGCTGCCTGGTTACCTGGGTTCCAGGCTCAGCTGGGCTCCATTGTCAGCATGTGAGGTATGAGTTGAACCTGCAGTCCTTTGGTGCACAGGATGATGCTCCAACCCACTGAACCATATCAGCCAGGGGTAGAGGAGGATTTTTTTATCCCTGTTGGAACATATGATAAATAAAACAAGTATCCGCACCCATAACATCATTGTCAATATTGCTCAAAGAGTAGTATGACAAAATATAACATTTAATTAAACACATATGATATCAACGTGTGTGTTTCTGCAAGAGTTACATTGGGGCATCCATATTTTTACTAATGAGATAAATGGCCAGCAGATTTCTTTTGACTGTCTAAACCAGTGATGGCGAACCTATGAAAAGCATGTTAGACGTGACACGGGAACTCATTTTTTGGCTCGATTTTTTCTTGTTACATGGCACTTACATATATAAAATAAATATCAAAAATATAAGTCTTTGTCTTTTACTATGGTTGCAAATACCAAAAATATTTTTTTTTTGAAGATTTCTCTATGTAACAGGTGACCAGACTTAAGTGAGGATATTTCAAAATTTCGCCACACCGAGCTCAAAAAGTTCGCCATCACTGTCATAGTGACTGGTTGAGCAGTCATTCTGGTCGTTCCATTGTTAGGGTCAATTTGAGTATAAGCCTTTTATTATACGTGATGATAGAGGCCCGGTACACAGGTGGGGGCTGGCTGGCCGGCCCTGAAGGGGGTCCGGGATCGGTGTGGGAGTCCCTGCTGGAGGGGCCAGAGGCACTTTTCTGGCGGCCCCACCCCTGACCAGGTTGGGGCACATCCCACTGGGATGCGGGGTTGGCCGGGGCGAGGGGCAGCGGTTGTTCTGCTCTCTGGTCGTTCTGGTCATTTCGCCATTTCGGTCGCTGGGCTTGTATTATATAGGATGAGCGTATTATTAACATTATGAAAATTTGCAAAAGCATGGAAAAAATAAAATTATTTTTATTACATGTTTTCAAATATGTAAATCAGGTCTGTGTCTTAGTAACATTTTAGTTGCATACTTATTGCTTTTGATAATTATATCAAGAGATATGAGATATAAATTCATTACAACTATGCAACAATACATATAAGGACCTGGCCAGTTATGCTCAGTTGATTGGGCATCTTCCATGAACCTAAAGTTTGCCAGTTTGAATCCTCATCAGGGCACATGTCTGGCATGCTGGCTCAATCCCCAGTAGGGGGTGTGCAGGAGGCAGCCAATTGATGACCCGCTTTCACATTGATATTTCCCTATCTCTCTCTCTCTCTCTCTCTCTCTCTCTCTCTCTCAAAAAACAAAAAATACTTTAAAAGGCACATATAAAATATCTACTCAACAGTGATTATGAGTAGACTATGGATTATAAAAAAAAATCATTCTTTAAGCTTCTAAACAATTTCCAAATGTTTTACTATGGGTATATGTTACCTTAGCCATTAGAAATGAAACATATATTCCTCTCTGAATGGAGTTTCAAGATTTTCTGAGGAGAGTGTACATATATCTATGTAGCTATATAGCTAGCTAGATAGATGATTGATAGATAGATAGATAGATAGATAGATAAATAGATAGATAGATAGATTATAGATAGATAGATGCTACTTTTTTTCTTTCTTTCTTGACATGCTCCCTAGTAAATCTGCTAACCCCTCTGCTGCCTCACTTTGTCCCCAGGACTGGTCCCCACTAGACAAGAAGCCTGTCGGTCTAATGGTAACAGTGCTCTCTCCCCAGAGTTCACAGTGTATATCTCCCCTTTTGGGATGTAGGGCATCTCTGAGATGTACTGGTATGTGCACTGCCTCTACAAGGATAGTGGTTACGCTGGCTCAGCATCGTGAATGTATTTCATGATACGGAATGGCACCAGTTAAAACAAAAACAACGTTATTATTTAAAAGGGATTATACAGTGGAATGATGAAGGCCAAATACAGAAAAAAAAGAAAATAATAATAGCAAAACTCGCCCAAATCCCTAAAGTAACAAAAAGATCAAAAAAGAAAGTACGCCATGGAGAACATAAAAACAAAATAAGAACAGAAAACAGAAATATCAAGGAGTTGGGGGGAAAACCAGTTTTTCCCTTGGGACAGGTTGAGCGCTTTCCACAAGCAGCCCTTGTGCTGGCCCCTCCACAGGCAGCTCCTCCTCTGAGGCAGGAACCAGCATGGGTCTCAGGGAGGGTTCTTCTTCAAGTGCTGGTGGGGCCTCAGTTCTGTCGGGGGCCAGCCCTGGCTCCACAGCTGCAGCTGGAGAGGCTGCTGGAGGTGTCACGGGCTCTGGAGGTGCACAGGCCTCTAGCTCTGCCTCCAGCTCCTCAGGGTGGACTGTAGTAGGTGTTACAGGAGGAGCCGCATCTGCCCCCTGGGCTGGCGCTGGAGTTGTGAGAGGTGAAATGGTGATCCACATGCCAGTATTCCCTTGTGCCCCCCAAACACAGAACACAGCTAGAGCCCAGGACCCACCACAGGATGCCCAAAGTCCAGCAGGTGGGTGGTCTGAGGCCAGACTTCGCTCCTGGCCAGGCTCTGGGGGTGTTCCCTGTGTGTCTGGCCACAATCCCTCCCCATAAGCTCACCTGGACCTCCCCACCCATTCCACCCCCACCACCTCACCTTCTCACCCTTGGGGTCTGCCTCCTTGGGCTCCAGGTCTTCTGGCCTGGTTCGATTCACACAGCCACAGCACTGCAGGACACAATTGAAAATGGCCATCGCCTGTTGGGACTGAGTGACTTTGAGGTTGGAGGCGTGTGGGGCCTGGGTGGCTCCGGTGGAGGACTCTTTCTCCCTGCACCCATGGGTCCTGGTTCCCCAGACCCCCAGGTGGCCACACTCACTTCAGGCCTGCTGTGGCCCTCAGGGGTGTGGCTCACCGGCCCCTCCCTGCTGGGCGTGGTGCGGGGGTCTTCATGGACCAGCTGCTGCTCCTCCTTGGCCATCTGTGGCCTCTCCTTGGCCTGGGTTGAGTTCTGAAATGACAGTGATTGGGAATTGACTGGGAGGACTCAAGCCTGGCCCTAGTCACTGCTGCTGCTGCCCACTAGACCTTCCGCTCCCAGATCAGGTCCAGCCCTGTGTCTACACACACATCCACCGAGGGGAAATGAGACTCACCTCCAGGGCTCAGGATAGACCTCGGGCAGAGGGTGCCACCAACACTCCACGTCCACCCAGCCAGCCTTGACCTGGGGTGTGAACATGACTGGTCCTGACCCTTGAACCCAGCCTGTTCTTGTTCTGGATAGATCCTCACCACGTGAACGCCTCCTTCATTCCCCACCCCCAAACACAGGAAGAGAGGACATAGGGTTGCTCAGGTGGGATCAGAGTGGTGGCCTGGCCCGATCAAAACCTCCCTGTGTTACCTCGGGGTCCCGCCGGGAAAAGGGCCACAGGTGTCGTCTGCTCTGAGTCCAGATCCAGCGGAGGCCACAACTAAACACACTCTCATCGCTGCCTCTCTTAAGGCATCGGCCTCGGGACACGGGGAGACAACACGAAAACATGGTGTCCTCTCCAATGTCTCCATCCAAGTGAGATGGGAGGGGCAGTTATAGAATGTGGCTGTCTGGTTACCAGGGTTCCAGGTTCTGTTGGGCTCCATCGTCAGGACGTGAGGTCACTGGCTGTGTCCCCTTGCCCAAGCACCTCCTCAGACATGAGCAGTGACCTCACTTCCTCACTGCTGTCCTGCTGGCTGCCATCTTTCATGTTTTTTTCATATCCTTATCTCTTATCAAAGTGCATAAAATTTACAACTTATGTTTAATTAAGGACACTTTTGAGAATGGAAAAATACTACTATTGATCATGCCAGAACAATTGGCATCACTCATTGAAAATTTAATCCTTCTCTGAGTACTTCTCTTGCTTTGCTATGCATTCCCTTTATGCTGCATTTTTATTCATTCAAACTGCGTTAAGCTTTAACTATTACTCCAACTTGGGCAAGATTAATTAGTTTTTATAAACCATTTTATATGGTAACTCTAGAATATCCCCTTCCAGAGAAATGTGTCTAAATTCACTAGACACTGGTGTCATTTTTTTTTTCAATCTTTAATTTCTTTTTTTTTTTTTTTTTACTTTTAGCCACATTAATTTATAAACTGGTCTCAGATGAGATTCTTTTTTTTTAATTAAATCTTTATTGTTCAGATTATTACAGTTGTTCCTATAGCTCCCCCCCCCCACCCAGTTCCCACCCCACCCTCTGCCCTTACCCCCACACACACTGTCCTCATCCATAGGTGCACAATTTTTGTCCAGTCTCTTCCTGCACCCCCCCACATCCCTTTCCCCCCAAGAATTATCAGTCCACTTCCTTTCTATGCCCCTGATTCTATTATATTCACCAGTTTACTCTGTTCATCCGATTTTTTATTCATTTGATTTTTAGATTCACTTGTTGATAGATATGCATTTGCTGTTCATAATTTTTATCTTTATCTTTTTCTTATTATTCCTCTTCTTAAAGAATACCTTTCAGCATATCACATAATACTGGTTTGTGGTGATGAACTCCTTTAGCTTTTTCTTATCTGTGAAGCTCTTCATCTGACCTTCAATTCTGAATGATAGCTTTGCTGGATAAAGTAACCTTGGTTGTAGGTTCTTGCTATTCATCACTTTGAATATTTCTTGCCACTCTCTTCTGGCCTGCATAGTTTCTGTTGAGAAATCAGCTGACAGCCGTATGGGTACTCCCTTGTAGGTAACTAACTGTTTTTCCTCTTGCTGCTTTTAAGAGTCTCTCTTTGTCTTTTGCTCTTGGCATTTTAATTATGATGTGTCTTGGTGTGGTCCTCTTTGGATTCTTTTTGTTTGGGGTTATCTGCGCTTCCTGGACTTGTAAGTTTATTTCTTTTACCAGGTAGGGGAAGTTTTCTGTCATTATTTCTTCAAATAAGTTTTCAATCTTGCTCTCTCTCTTTTTCTGGCACCCCCATAATTTGGATGTTGGTTCACTTGAAGTTGTCCCAGAGGCTTCTTACACTATCTTCATATTTTTGGATTCTTTTTGCTTTTTGCTTTTCCGGTTGGGTGCTTTTCACTTCTTCATACATCAAATCTTTGACTTGATTCTTGCAATCCTCTAGTCTGCTGTTGGATCTCTGTATAATATTCTTTATTTCAGTCAGTGTATGCTTAATTTCTAGTTGGTTCTTTTCCATATCCTCAAGGGTCTCACTAAATTTATCGACAGTCTCACTAAATTTATTGGCGGTTTCTAGATAATTCTTGAAAAACCTTAAAAGCGTGGTTTTGAACTCTATATCCAGTCGTTTGCTTTCCTCCATTTCTGTCATTTGTGACCTGTTTCTTTGCCTCCACATTTTGTATGCTTCCCTTTGTTGATAGAGTGGCTTTCTGTGCTAGATGTCCTATAGGGCCCAGTGGCTCACCCTCCCCAATTACCTGAGGTGGACACTCTTGATGCACCCCTTTGTGGGCTGTGTGCACAGTCTTGTTGTAGTTAAGTGCTGGGGTCCAACCCCAGCAGGTCCAGGGGTCCCTAAAGGTGTGGACGGAGTTGGCGAAGAAGGAACGACACTGAGATGGCGTTCAGTTGATCAGCAGCCTAGCCAGGATCTCTAGCCAGGATCTCCAGCCAAGTTCTGTTCAGGATCTCCAGCGAAGTTCTGGTTAGGATCTCCAGGCAGGTTCTGTGTCCATGTTCTCTTGCTAGGTTCTCTTGCTGGGTTCTCCAGCCAGGTTCTGTCCAGGTTCTCCAGACAGGTTCAGTCACTAGGTTCTAGTCAGGTTCTCTTGCCATGTTCTATCCAGGTTCTGTAGCCAGGTTCTGTCTCTAGGATCTTTAGCCAGGTTCTCTCGCTAGGCTCTGTCTCTAGGTTCTGTTGCCAGTTTCTGTCGAGGATCTTTTGCCATGTTCTGTCTCTAGGTTCTGTGGCCAGTTTCTGTCCAGGATCTTTTGCCATGTTCTCTCCAGCGAAGTTCTTCTGTCTCTAGGTTCTGTGTAGGTTCTGTGTCTATGTTCTGTGTCTCTTGGTTCTGTCTTCTAAGTTCTGTCTCCTGTTGTCTTGTTACATCTGTATTTATACCAGTTGATTCAATCCTATCAATCTCTATTCCAAAGATTAGGGCATTTCTTATCTCCATTCCAAGGAGTAAAGATTATGTAGATTAAGCATGATTTTTCGTAGTTAAAGTGATTAACTACCCGCCTGGCACTTAGTTAAGGGGTTTTATCACCTCCCTAATTTCAGGGAAAAATCCCTACCTGGGGAAACAACCTTTCTCGGAGAGGTGACCTTGGTTAAAACACATAGCGCTAAGGGGAGAAAACATATTAAGAACAGTATGCTATATACACCAGGTCCCTTGAAACATATGCTGTGCAGATGTTTCTTTCCTACAGCGACTGTGTCAAGCAGCAAGGATGGACCGGCTTCCGGCAGTTAAGCCTTGATTGTAGTTGGTATCACTTGGAGGAATTGTCCTCCAGGCCAATTGGCTGTGAGAATCAGCTGTGTCTACAGTGGTAGAACTTCTGTGCTGGAGACACCCTTATGAGGCAAGACTTGCTTCAGTGGGGCTTTGGTGCTCACTGAGTCTGCCCCCTGAGTGTGTCCCTTATGGATCTGAGGGGTTGTAATCTGGATGGTCCCACTCTGACCACTGGGTACATTGGCTCTTGGATCTTAGAAGGTGCTAATTTAGCCTCTGCCTGAGGCTACCCAGTGGGAGCTATGGAGAGAACTGGAGATTCCCCTTCCTTTTTTGGTGTTTGGAGGTGCCCAGATGAGGCCCAGCTGTGAAGCAATGCAAGCTACTGTGGGGCCTTGGGCCTTCTTTTGGATGTTCTGGGTCTCTCTGACCCAGGCGCAGTTTGTTAGGTAATTTTAGATTGCAAAGGGCCAGGCCCTTTCATATGCAAAAGCCTCTGGGCACAGCTTGGGTGGGGCGGGGGTCTCAGGGAATCAACAGAGCAGAGCAAACTGCTATGGCTGATCCTCAGCCCTGCCCTAAGAGGCCCCGGTTCTCAGTGTCCCGCAGTAATCGCTGAAAGCACCTCTGAGGGAAAGCCACCCTCAAGTTCCGCCCACTGTCAGACAGTCCAATTTCTCCTCATATGAGTCTGGGTCCCCAGAGACTCGCCCGGAACTGGATTTCAGGGCCATTGGGAGCTTGTGTCTCCCTCCTGACTGAAAAAGACAACCATGTTCTCAGTTGCCAGCCCTTTCCACGTGCGCCTCCCTACCTCTGCACTTTACTTCTGCACCTCCTCTGAGTCTCAGAGTGCTTTTCTCTTTCCTTCTAGTTGTAGAATTTCCACTCAGCCAGACTTCCTGTGGTTCTGGATGATGTCTGTTTTGTCTTTTAGTTGTATTTTTGAAGTGGTTGTGCGAGGCAGCAATTTCAGGTGTGTACCTATGTTGCCATCTTGGTTTTCCTCCTTAATTTCTTTTTTGATTAAGAAGGTACTTCAACGTACGCCCTCCGCCCCTGTGCTGGGCCAGAGCACCTCAGGTTGCTCCCCCCGCCCCCTCCCCTGGCCAGGGGAACTCAGGCCATGCCCCCCACCAGGCGGGGTTTGACAGGAGACCTGAGGCTTTGCCCAACACCTGGTGGGGCTTAACAGGAGACCTCAGTGCGCTTGACAAGAGTAGAGCCTGCCGGGTCTGGATCTCGCCCAATGGGGGTGGGGCTGGCTGGTTCTGGGTCTTGTGCGATTTTGAGGTGCCGCAGGTGGGCAAGGACTTGACTCTGGGTCCCGCGGTGGGTCCCAGACTCTGACAGGAGGAAGATTTTCATATACATTTTACTAATTTTCTTTCATCTCTGACACTTCTATTATAGAGAAAAGACAAATAGCAATATTAAAATATTTCCTCTAATTAATCTCCTTTTAATGTGGATGAATTTCGTGCACTGGGCCACTAGTGTGTGTGTGTGTGTGTGTGTGTGTGTGTGTGTGTATAAAATATATTTATATTAATTTATAGTAATAAATGCAGTGGTAAATATATATATTTATTTATTAATATAAATTAGAATTTAGGAACATGATACCAATATTGAGATAAATAAGGGTTGATTAAATTAGATGATCTAGAAGTAAAGTGATGATGTCTTGTCATTTAGTAGGAAATCATTAAAATATATCCTTCAGGTCAGATAGAGGTGCAAATTAATAAAGCACAGGTTAAATTCCAGGGGAGGTTAACAATAATTTCCAACTGGTTAGTGTTGCAATTGTTTGTAGATAAGGCCAGTATGCAATATATTTGTACAATGAGTTATAATCTTCATATCTATCATGTAGGAAGTAGATCCCTGTTCAATACTCAGGATTACTTTTGACACTCATATCTGGACATGTTTGCATAAATGATTGATCTACAAAAGAAATAGCTTATAGATCTGAACTCTAGCAAAATGTTCTATAGTTTATTTAATTATACAAACATAGTTTAGTGTCAGTTATTTGGCATCATCAGAAAAAGTGAATTCATGCTCCAACCATTTTTAAAAAATAATATAACCCATCTGCAAGTCAGGTTGCATTGAACTTACAGCAACACCTGCCATGTTACCATGACATCTACTGTGCTTAGACTCTGCCATTGATTGAAAAATTCTACAAATATCCCTGCCAGTATTAAAAAAAGATACATTTTAATAATGTCCTTAAGTGTCATCAATTAGAATTATTGTCCTTATGTGTCATCAATTAGAATTATTAAATCATCTTTATTTGTTCCATAAAAGGTTTGAAATCTTTAGTAATTCTAAGTTTTTGATATGCATAGTTAACTCACTGGAATCCTGAATAATAGTTGATTCTGATTCAATTAAGCAGACTGACTCATTATGAGGCCTAGTAAAGGATTTAAGTGATGGTCTCATTTTAGACATTTTTGAGACTCTCCAACTTACGTTGACTGAGCCTTAGTTTCTTTAGGAACAGACAACTCAGGCAAGTTATAGTAACTTCAACAGAATAGAGGCTGCCATCCCAACCTCAGGACAGTGAGGATTTCATTCTGTGACACTGCTGATACCTAAAAACACTTCTGGCATACCTATAAAATCATGTATAAAATTCTTATCTAAACTGAGTTTAGATTTTTAAAAAGAAGAAAATGAAAAAAACTGTAATAAAGGGGAAAATGGGAATAGGAGTACTAAGAATGAGATATTAGACCATTCATACTTGAAATTACTTGATAATTGACTTTTTTCTTTCATGGGACTTTTCTAATTATATTACTACTAAACTGATGATTTGACCTAGATAAAATAGTTTATCTCTGTGAGTCACTGGAATTACAATTTGTATTTCATTGTGTTTCTATTCATGTTACTTATAGTATGAAAAATCAAAAAGTCTATATCTAATTTCAACTTTGAAACTGAAAAAAAATAAAAATGATACACTTTTTATCCAATGACAAGAATTAGAAGAATGCTGAATGTTAATATAATTTTTTTCTTTAATCCATTTATACTTATGGGGATATTTGGACCAGCTATAAGCCTGAGAATATCTCCCTTTCACTTTACTCTCTCCCAAATGAATAATGTTGGCATGCATTATATTATGTAAGACAATTGTCATCTTGTCAAGTGAGACTGGCTCATGATTTGGCTTTAAGATTCACATCTTACTCCCACACAGTGATAAGTCTGCTGCAGAATCTGAGTGAATACTCCTATGGCTCCATTATGTACTGTCAGTTCTTTACAATATTTTTTGATGTATTACACAAAATTCTACCCCATAAAAAAGAAAAAGCATTTTTATAACATGTAAGTCATTACTCAAATAATCAAAATAAGAAGTATCCCAAACCAGATTTGAAAATTCAATCATCTTCGAAACAGTAAAATTTTATATGCATGCCTGTGTGTGTATTGATAAAATAAGCAGTGCTGAATCTTGAAAAGTATATTATAAAAATAAAACTATCAGACAAACCAAGATGGCGGCATAGGCAAACACCTGAAATTGCTGCCTCCCACAACACTTCAAAAATACAATTAAAAGACAAAACAGACATCATCCAGAACCACAGGAAAGCTGGCTTAGTGGAAATTCAGAAATTAGAAGGAAAGAGAAAAGCACACTGAGACTCCGAGGAGGTGCAGAAGTAAAGTGCAGAGGAATGGAGGCTCGAACATGTGGAAAAGGGCTGGCACCTGAGGACGCGGCTGTCTTTTTGAATTGGGAGGGAGTCACAAGCTCCCGACTGCTCTGAACTCCAGTTCCGGGAAGTCTCTGGGGACCCAGGACTCATATGGGGAGAAACTGGACTATCAGGCAGCAGGCAGAACTTGGAACTTGAGGGGGGCTTTCCCTCAGAGGTGCTTGCAGCAATTACTGGAACACTGAGACACAGGGCCTCTTAAGGCAGGGCTGAAGATCAGCCATAGCTGCTTGCTCCATCCTGCTGATTCCCTGAGACCCTGCCCCACCCAGGCTGTGGCAGAGGCTTTTGCATATGAATGACCTGGTCCTTTGCAATCTGAAAATTACCTAACAAACTGCAGGTGGGCCAGACAGACCCAGAACTTCCAAGAGAAGGCCCAAGGCCCCACAGCAGCTTGCATTGCTTCACAGCTGGGCCTCATCTGGGCACCTCAAAACACCAAAAAAGGAAGGGGAATATGCAGATATCTTCGTAGCTCCTGCTGGGTAGCCTCAGGCAGAGGCTAAATTAGCACCTTCTAAGATCCAAGAGCCAATGTACCCAGTGGTCAGAGTGGGACCATCCAGATTACAACTCCTCAGATCCATAAGGGACACACTCAGGGGGCAGACTCAGTGAGCACCAAAGCCCCATTGAAGCAAGTCTTGCCCCAGAAGGGTGTCTTCAGCACAGAAGTTCTCCCACTGCAGACACAGCTGATTCTCACAGCCAATTGGCCCGGGGGTCAATTCCTCCCAGTGATAACTACAACAATCAAGGCTTAACTACAACAAGACTGTGCGCAAATCCCACGAAGGTGTGCACCAAGAGTGTCCACCTCAGGTAATTGGGGAGGTTGAGCCACTTGGCCCTATAGGACACTTAGCACACAAAGGGACTCTACCAACACCAGGAAGCATAAAAAATGCAGGCAAAGAAACTGGTCACAAAAATGACAGAAATGGAGGAAAGCAAACTACTGGATATAGAGTTCAAAACCACAATTATAAGGTTTTTCAAGAATTTTCTGGAAACCGCCGATAAATTTAGTGAGACCCTTGAGGATATGAAAAAAGACCAACTAGATATTAAGCATACACTGACTGAAATAAATAATAACATACAGAGATCCAACAGCAGACAAGAGGATCCCAAGAATCAAGTCAAAGATTTGAAATACGAAGAAACAAAAAATACCCAACCAGAAAAGCAAAATGAAAAAAGAATCCAAAAATAAGAAGATAGTGTAAGAAGCCTCTGGGACAACTTCAAGCATACCGACATCAGAATTATAGGGGTGCCAAAAGATGAGAGAGGGCAAGATATTGAAAACCTTTTTGAAGAAATACTGACAGAAAACTTCCCCTACCTGGTGAAAGAAATAGACTTACAAGTCCAGGAAGCGCAGATAACCCCAAACAAAAAGAATCCAAAGAGGACCACACCAAGACACATCATAATTAAAATGCCAAGAGCAAAAGACAAAGAGAGACTCTTAAAAGCAGCAAGAAAAAAATAGTTAGTTACCTACAAGGGAGTACCCATACGGCTGTCAGCTGACTTCTCAACAGAAACTATGCAGGCCAGAAGAGAGTGGCAAGAAATATTCAAAGTGATGAATAGCAAGAACCTACAACCAAGGTTACTTTATCCAGCAAAGCTATCATTCAGAATTGAAGGTCAGATGAAGAGCTTCACAGATAAGAAAAAGCTAAAGGAGTTCATCACCACAAACCAGCATTATATGAAATGCTGAAAGGTATTCTTTAATAAGAGGAAGAAGAAAATGGTAAAGATAAAAATTATGAACAGCAAATGCATATCTATCAACAAGTGAATCTAAAAATCAAGTGAATAAAAAATCGGATGAACAGAGTAAACTGGTGAATATAATAGAATCAGGGGCATAGAAAGGAAGTGGACTGATAATTCTTGGGGGGAAAGGGGTGGGGGGGTGCAGGAAGAGACTGGACAAAAATTGTACACCTATGGATGAGGACAGTGGGAGGGGTAAGGGCAGAGGGTGGGGTGGGAACTGGGTGGAGGAGACCTATGTGGAAAAAAAGAGGAACAACTGTAATAATCTGAACAATAAAGATTTAATTTAAAAAAATGTCCTTGAGTGAGGATTAACAAAAAAAATTAAATTAAATTAAATATAAATGAAGTGATACATTTGAAAATATAAAAAAATAAAATAAAATTATCTAAGTGAGTGAAAATAAATTATAAGATTGAAAATTAATACATTTTATAATTTATGAAAAGGTATATAATTTACTTAACTTAGATAAAATAAAATCTGTGGGGAGCATTATCTCAATCCATTGAGATTCTACTTCCTGGCATTTGTTGACAGTTTGGCTCAAATAAACTCACAAAAAATTCTTTAAAATAAATAATATACCTGTGAATGTTTATACTTAAAATAATGGAGAAGATGATGATGATGATTATGCTAGAGGTTAATATGATTGATTGAGTGATTGGTGGATTGATTATGGATAACAAGTGCTCTTTGGACTCCTTTGCCTGTGTTGAGTTTGGGGCTCAGAACACACTCTAAGCTGAGTACTAGTTTTGTTATCAGGTTTTAGATGAAGAGTTAGAAAAATGTGCGGTGGATTTCTAAAGTGGTACAGCTTGTGAGTGACACTGTTAACTCCTCTGCAACAGAGTAAAAGTTGTCATTTTTAGGCTAATAACTGACTAATAAAACGTGTAACATATCTTAAATACAATTTAACAATACAATTATACACAATTGTGATAAAATTATGGTAAATTATGAAATGTGTCATGCTAAAATGTTAAGCAACTAGTACATTATACATCTGTGCAAATGAGAAGATGAGGTAAATACAAGAGAAAAAATAAAGTCTGTTTCTAAACTACCTAAAATGTTCTTGAAGGCTAGGACCCAGAATTATTCTCCTCATAATATCCCATCTAATAATAGACAAACATGGTAATTGACCATACATTCGCTATGCCTCCCATTGGCTAATCAGCATGATATGCAAATTAACCCAACCAAGATGGCAGCCGGCAGCCACACAGCTGAAGCGAGCAGGAGGTTTGCTTGCTCCAGTGATGGAGGAAGCCAAAGTTCCCCACCTGCTGTGGCCTGGCTCTGAGCTCCAAAAGCAACAAAGTTTCAATTATAGAAGCTAAACAAACCCCGGATACCTGATTTCAGCAGGCCATGGCCACAGAGCTGGAGCGAGCCAGAGCCCGGCTCTTAGCTCCAGTGAAGTCAACAAAGTTTCAATTATAGAAGCTAAACAAACCCCAGTTACCTGCTTTCAGCAGGCTGTGGCCTCAGAGCTGGAGCGAGTAGGAGCCAGCTCTCAGCTCCAGTGACGGCAACAAAGTTTCAATTATAGAAGGTAAATAAATCCCAGAATAAAAAAAGAAAAAAAGGAGAGGCTGGGAGCTTCAGTTGCCGGCCAGCCTGAAAACGGCCCTCAGCCCTCACCCAGAATGGCCAGGCACCCCAGTGGGAACCCTCACCATAAAGTGGGTGTGACCAGCTACAAAAGCCATCATCCCCTCACCTAGGCTGGCCAGGCACCCAAGCGGTACCCCCATCCTGATCCGGGACACCCTTCAGGGCAAACCAGCCGGCCCCACCCATGCACCAGGCCTCTATCCTATATAGTAAAAGGGTCATATGCAAACTGACCCTAACAGCAGAAAGACTGGGAATGACTGATCACTATGACACACAGTGACCACCAGGGGGCAGATGCTCAATGAAGGAGCTGCCCTCTGGTGGTCAGTGTGCTCCCACATGGGGGAGCTCTGCTCAGCCACAAGCCAGGCTGATGGCTGCCAGTACAGCAGTGGTGGTGGGAGCCTCCCTGCCTCCTCAGCAGTGCTAAGGATGTCCGACTGCAGCTTAGGTCTGCTCCCCACTGGCAAGCAAACATCCCCCAAGGGCTGCCGGGCTGCCAGAGGGATGTCTGATTGCCAGTTTAGTCCCAATCCCCTGGGGAGCGGGCCTAAGCCAGCAGGTGGTCATCCCCTGAGGGGTCCCAGACTGCGAGAGGGAACAGGCTGGGCTGAGGGACCCCCCCCCCAAGTGCACAAATTTTTGTGCACCGAGCCTCTAGTAAAATAATAATAAAATATATGTTTAAAAAACAATGCAAAAAGGATGCTAAATGAATGAGTTAAGTATCATTTTGGTTATTTAAACCTGTCCTTCATTGACTGAGATAGAGGAAATATGACAGTAAGCCCAGACCTAATTTGGATGGATGATTATATGTTGTAGGTGGCTATTCTGTTCATTGTAGTTTGTTTAACACTATCCCATGTTTTACCTAGTAGTTACATCTGTCAGTGAATATTGAGACATTGTCAGAAGACTTTTGGGGGAGAAGGGAGCCATTGCCCAACCTAAACAATGCCATTTAGACCAGGCCTAAATCAACTAATATTATATCACAATGAAGAGCAATATCTAACCCAGCCAGTGTGACTCAGTGGTTGAGCATCAACCTATGAACCAGGAAGTCATGATTTGATTCCCGGTCAGGGCACATGCTAGGGTTGCAGGCTCATTCCCAGTGTGGGGTGTGCAGGAGGTAGCCTATCAATAATTCTCTCTTGTTATTGATGTTTCTAACTTTCTCTCCTCTCCCTTCCTCTTTGAAATCAATTTAAATATTTATTTTTAAAGAGTAATATATCTAATATGTCAACAAAGGAGATAAAATAGAATTATGAAAATACTAAAGTAACCAGAAAGTGGATAGAAAGATATAAGAATAAAATTAGGAGCAAAAAAAAAAGATCTAGCATGAATAGAAATCAAACAACATGATGGTATAGTTAAAGCCAACAATATCAGTAATCACAAAATGTAAATAACCTCAACAACCCAATTAAAAACAGGGTTTTTATGTTTGGATAAGAAATTAAGACCAAATATATGTTCCTTACAAGTTATGTATTTTCAACATAAAGATGAAAATATTTAAAATCTCAAAGAATGGATAATTTTATCATGCTAACAATAAAAAGAAAATTGGAGTGACTATATTTATATTAGATAAATCAGATTTTAGAGCAAAAAGTATTACCAAGTATGAAAAAGACCATTTTATAATGATAAATGGAACCATTTTTCAAAAGAACACAACAAATCTAAATATTTATTGAGTTCTTCAAAACACATGAGGCAAAAACAGAACTGTTGGGGGAAAGAGGTGACTCCAAAATTATAAATGGAGAATTGGACACCTTTTCAATAATTATTAGTAAGCCCAGCCAGTTTTGCTTAGTGGTTGAGCCTTGACCTATGAACCAGGAGGTCATGGTTTAATTCCCAGGCAGGGCAATTGTCCAGGTTGCAGGCTCCATCCCCAGTGGGAAAGTTAAAAAATTGGTTAACGATATAAAAGATTTAGCCCCAGCTGGTTTGGACTGAAGGGTCCCAGGTTCCATTCTGGTATGTACCTCAGTTGCAAGCTTTGACCCCTGGCCCTTATTGGGGGCACGTGTGGGAGGCAGCCAATATATGTGTCTTTCTCACATCCATGTTTCTCTCTGTATCTCTCCTCCTCCCTCCCACTCTCTCTAAAAAAAATCAATTGAAAAGTATCCTCAGGTGAGAGAACCAAGATGGCGGCATAGGTAAATACCGGAGAATGCTGCCTCGAACAACCACTTCAAAAATACAACTAAAAGACGGAACGGACACCACCCAGAACCACAGGAAAGCTGGCTGAGGGGAAATTCTTCAACTAGAAGGAAAGAGAACAGCATACCAAGACTCAGAGGAGGCACAGTGCAGAAGTAAAATACTAAGGTACAGAGGCGCACGCGGAGCGGGCTGGTGGCTGAGGCCGCGGTTGTCGTTTTCAATCGGGAGGGAAGCTCAGGCCCTGAGCTCCAGTTCTGGGCGAGTCTCTAGGGACCCAGACTCAAACGGGAGAAGCAGGACTGTCTGACATCGGCCGGAACGCGAGGGCAGCTTTCTCTCTGAGGTTTGCAGCGGTTGCTGGGACTCTGAGAGGCAGAGCCTCTGGGGACAGGACTGAGAGCAGCCATAACTGCTCCCTCAGCCTGCCCTGTTGATCCTGTGCGACCCGCCCCACCCAAGCCCTGCACAGAGCCATTTGCCAGATAGCCTCAGGCAAAGGCTAGATTAGCACCTCCCCAGAGGACAGAAGTTTTCCCACTGCAGACACAGCTAACTCTCACAGCCAGTTGGCCTGGAGGTCAAATCCCCCCAGTATTAACTACAACAATCAAGGCTTAACTACAGCAATACTGCCCACAAAGACCCCTAGGGGGTGCACCAAGAAAGCATAAAAAAATGCGGAGACAAAGAAACAGGACAAAATTGTCAATGGAAGATATAGAGTTCAGAACCACACTTTTAAGGTCTCTCAAGAACTGTCTAGAAGCCGCCGATAAACTTAATGAGATCTACAAGAAATCTAATGAGACCCTCGATGTTATGATAAAGAACCAACTAGAAATTAAGCATACACTGACTGAAATAAAGAATACTATACAGACACCCAACAGCAGACCAGAGGAGTGCAAGAATCAAGTCAAAGATTTGAAATACGAAGAAGCAATAAACACCCAACTGGAAAAGCAAAATGAAAAAAGAATCCGAAAATATGAAGATAGTGTAAGGAGCCTCTGGGACAGCTTCAAGCATACCAACATCAGAATTATAGGGGTGCCAGAAGATGAGAGAGAGCAAGATATTGAAAACCTCTTTGAAGAAATACTGACAGAAAACTTCCCCTACCTGGTGAAAGAAATAGACTTACAACTCCAGGAAGCACAAAGAACCCCAAACAAAAGGAATCCAAAGAGGACCACACCAAGACACATCATAATTAAAATGCCAAGAGCAAAAGACAAAGAATCTTAAAAGTAGCAAGAGAAAGAAACTCAGTTACCTACAAGGGAATACCCATACGACTGTCAGCTGATTTCTCAACAGAAACTTTGCAGGCCAGAAGAGAGTGGCAAGAAATATTCAAAGTGATGAATGCCAAGAACCTACAACCAAGATTACTTTATCCAGCAAAGCTATCATTCAGAATTGAAGGTCAGATAAAGAGCTTCACAGATAAGGAAAAGGTAAGGGAGTTCATCACCACCAAACCAGTATTATATGAAATGCTGAAAGGTATCCTTTAAGAAGAGGAAGAAGAAAAAGGTAAAGATACAAATTATGAACAACAAATATGCATCTATCAACAAGTGAATCTAAGAATCAAGTGAATAAATAATCTGATGAACAGAATGAACTGGTGATTATAATAGAATCAGGGACATAGAAAGAGAATGGACTGACTATTCTTGGGGGGAAAAGGGGTGTGGGAGATGCGGGAAGAGACTGGACAAAAATGGTGCACCTATGGATGAGGACAGTGGGTGGGGAGTGAGGGCGGAGGGTGGGGTGGGAACTGGAAGGAGGGGAGTTATGGGGGGAAAAAAGAGGAACAAATGTAATAATCTGAACAATAAAGATTTAATTAAAAAAATATCCTCAGGTGAGGATTAACATAAATAAATAAATAAAGTTCTACCAAAAAAAAAAGATATAAAGGATTTAAATTGCACTTTTAGAAATTTGGCCTAATTGACATTCACAGAACTTGCTATCCAACAACAAAACACATGGTTTTCAAAGGAAGAGGAAGAAATAGCATGATTGATCATATGGTAGGATTTATGCCTAGACCTGGAAGTGATGACATCCACTACTATCCACCTTTCATTTATCAGAACCTCAAACTCCTGAGCTTGTTGCAAATTATCGAACTTATCTTCAGAGAAGAAGAATTGATGACAAAACCTTGTAGAATTAATGAATAATTATACAGTAAAGTGAGTTCTCCATCACTGGGAAGATAATTTGTAACGCTCCAAATAGAAAAGAAATGCTTTTCTTGGCCAATGTGTGTGCTGTGACTTTTAAACAGAGGAATATATTCCTACTGATTCCCAAAATAAAAATACTACCTGTATTCAACCTATTCAACAGTATTCAACATATCTGTCTGTGATAAGGGAATTTATTTTTGGACAGTGGATACACCAGTTCTATATATGGGAGAAGGATAGAGTTACAGTGAATTTCTAGCACCTATTTTGGTGAAAGCAGTAACTGTGACTGTGTTTTAGCAACTGAGATACTACAGAAAGTTCTGTGTAAGTTTATTGCACCAAAAATGTCTGTAGGTTTATCTAAACTGATTTTATTGTTAGATACTACTGTGGAGCAGTTGCTAATTACAGATCTTGAACAAATCTATAGCATAATTTTTAGATTTTGAGGAAATAAAATAGGTAAATTACATGGCCTGATGAAAAGAACTATTAATCTTTTTCTTCCTCTTAAATGGGCTATAATTGGCCTAAGATCAGATTTAAGAGGTCAATTCTTGGCGGTGGGGCAGACCGAGAAGCCATGAGAAGTTGTGGGTATATAAGAATGCGTCTTTATTGCAGAAGCCAGCGGTCATATAGCCATCAGACGAAAGAGTTTTTTACAACAGAGTTCATACAGGTGGGCAGCCGGACACCGACGCTCTCAGGTAAATACATATCTTTCCCACAAAAGCAGCATCAGTCTGTACCCACAGTTATTGTCTGAGCAGCTGCAGGCTGCCTCCTAGACCCCTAGCTGGACATAGCAATAGTACCTGAGCTCTTGCTTAGAGCTTCAGCCTCAGTAGGCTCTCCAGCCTCTCTGGCTCAGCAGCTCCTCCTGCCTCCCCTACCCCGCACACTGGCTGGTTAACATGGTGGCTACATCTGAGCTCTCCATGCGCTCTTAGCTTTACATCCTAGCAGTATCAGCTCTCAGCTCCTCTGAGCTCTCCAGCCTCTCCTGCACACATAGGAGCTACATCCTCTGCGCCTGCTGCCTCTCCTCTGAGCTCTCTTCTTTTGTTCTACCCAACTGCTCTATCTAGCAGACTTCTTCACACCCTCTTTGTCAGTAACCTGTATATTACTCCACAGACAAAGAAAGCTAGCTGCCAACAGTGACATCAATCATTTAGGTTACAGAAGGGCACAGCGCACCGTGCACCGTGCACCCTGTGTCCTTGCGTGCGCTCATGGTATCTTGGCCTGGTTATGATTCTCAGGCTCAGGGCAGCTTTGGCCAGCTGGTGCACTCTAAACAGGGTCCCCACAAGAGGAGATTGAGGAAATTTGAGAAATAGTTTAAATATGACAATCTGGGCTGTGCGCTACAACTTTTCTATGTCTAAGAAATCTCTTGCTCACAGATTCAGGACCCCTGCTAATTTTCATTATTTATTATTATTATTGTGTGTGTGTGTGTGTGTGTGTGTGTGTGTGTGTGTGTGTGTGTTTAGGCATATTAATGCACAGGTTAGTTGTAACTTAATTATGTTTGTAGAATAATCTACATCTGGAAAATAGTGTATATTTATTTATTTATTTACTTACTTTGTTTTTATTGATTTGTATAGAGTGAGGAAGGGAGAGGGACAGAGAGATAGAAACATCCTGGATCCACTGCCTTCTGCACGCCCCCTACTGGAGATTGAGCCCACAACCCAGGGCATGCGCCCTGACCAGGAGTCAAACCGGTGACATCTTGGTTCCTGGGTCGATGCTACACCACTGAAGAACACTGGCCAGGTGGGAAAATAGGGTATATTTAATCCAATATTTCCATTTGCAGAGGTGATTTCTACCCATTTTATTTTTCGAACATGCACCATAAAAATAGAGAAATATTCAGTGACAGCGGTTCCAGTGTAACAGTTAAGCTTTGGAAGTTGGGAACTGAATTAACCATTGTTAGAAATTTCCACTACTGGGTCTTTTAGTACCATAGAATCTGGTGTTCTGCCCTGGCCAGTGTGGTTCAGTTGGTTGAGGGTCACCACATGCACCCAGAGGTATCTGGTCGCTGGTTCACACATGCCCAGGATATGAGCTCCATCCCCAGTAGGGAGCCTGCCAGAGGCAGTGGATCAATGCTTCTCTCTTTTCCTCTCCTTCTCTTTCTAAAATCAATAAAAACCATTTTTAAAAAAGAATCTGGTGCTCTATGCTAGTGGGACAGATGACAGATATAGAAAGCTACTTCGTTGTTCATTTACTTTATAGACAACAAGCCTTGGAGTTTTAAGAGGACAAGAAACCAGGGAGTATTGTTTTTCTTAAAGCAGCATGATTTAATTTATTTTTAATGGTGACCCTCTAGTTTCTTAGCAAATATGGGATAGTGGTTCTTCTAGTGCCCTTTTGCTTGCATATTATAAGGGATACCTATTAATAACTTCACAATTTATACATAGGAAAGGACCTCTCTGTATTCTGTTTCTTTGGAGGTCAATTATTTTATCTGTTGAGTACCAAATCTGTTATGATTTCCAGCTTGTTTAGTTTCCACTGATCTTTGTAAATTTTCAACCACATATTTTAAATATCAATTTCCCATTCTAAATTTTTTCCTTAATGATTACCTCTTTAATGTCAGAGATACTTTCCAAAATGGGCAGAAGTTTATTTCTTCTTCTTCTTCTTCTTCTTCTTCTTCTTCTTCTCCTTCTTCTTCTTCTTCTTCTTCTTCTTCTTCTTCTTCTTCTTCTTCTTCTTCTTCTTCTTCTTCTTCTTCTTCTTCCTCCTCCTCCTCCTCCTCCTCCCCTTCTTCTTCTTCTTCTTCTTCTTCTTCTTCTTCTTCTTCTTCTTCTTCTTCTTTTTAGCTGTTGAGTTTCACTCAGAATATATTTGAAATTTTTCTGAAATCATATTTTAGTCATTTATTAATTCTTCTTTTGAAATCTCTACCCAGTCTAATCTTAATGGAAAGGTTCTGAAAAAGCATAGTACAGTACATATTATACTTTTAGATAATTTTTATTTGAATTATGAACAGCTATGCTATTTAAATTTTATACTGGCTTTTTGCCCTCTGATGCTTTTAATAACATTTCCTTCTAAGGCACTAACAATAAGGGAACTACTTGATTAAATATGCATTAACAAAAATCTTTAATTCAAAATCAAATTTTTGCCTGTGTTCTTGAAGTTTAAGAAAATCTGTAATTATTGACCTTGACTTAGCTGTAGATCAGGGTTTAAATGCAACCAATAGTGTATAGACCTAACTCTTGGTTCAGAAATCTTAATGGAATATGTGCAATAAGATTATTCTCTTTAGAATAAAACTAATGGAAAAATAGCTCATTTGCAGAGACCAGGAGAAGGGTCAGGAATAAAAAGGGGAGAGTTAAGTGGATGGCAGAAAGAAAAATAAATGGAGAAAGGTATGGTTTAAAAAATATAGGTTTAAATTGTTTAAGTGTAAATTATTGTTTGACTTTATTTAGAGAGTCTTTGAAATAAGATATTACTAAAGAGCATTAATGAGAGGCTATTTTAAAATTTGAGACCTCAGGAAGAAAATCAAAGAAAGTTAACTAGTGATTATTTTTATTTGACTTCCCATCTTTTCTAGAGATTTTTTTAAAATTATTTATTGGTATTTTTTTAAGTATATTCTATTGATTTTTTACAGAGAGGAAGGGAGAGGGACAGAGAGTCAGAAACATTGATGAGAGAGAAACATTGATCAGCTGCCTCCTGCACACCCCCTACTGGGGATGTGCCTGCAACCAAGGTACATGCCCTTGACTGGAATTGAACCTGGGACCCTTTAGTCTGCAGGCCGATGCTCTATCCACGAGCCAAACCAGTTAGGGCTTATTGGTATTTATTTTAACATGGCAAAAACCACCATACTTGTAATTCATGTATCTTTAGTAAAATGGTGCCTTTATATTAAAGTATGTAAATAAGTTAAGCTTTTATTGAAAGCATGTTTAAGAAAATTCTTTTTTTTCCCTACCTGGCTTGGCTCAGTGGATAGAATTTTCAGCCTGTGGACTAAAGGGTCCCAGGTTCGAGTCCGGTCAAGAGCACATGCCTGGGTTGTGAGCTTGATCCTCAGTGGGGAGCATGCAGGAGGCAGCCAATCAATGATTCTATCTCATCATTAATGTTTCTATCTCTCCCTCTCCTTTCCTCTCTGAAATCAATAACAAATATATTTAAAATAATAAGTCACTTATAAGAAAATGCTTTTTTTTTCTCTCTCTCTAGGAGATGATTGCAGCCTTCTCGTAGATTAAACCTTGACACACAGGAAGGAAGACACTACAGTTCTAACAAGTAAACTTACAAAAGGAGCCTTTATTTCCAAAATAAGCAGAGACAAGAACTGAAACTAGAATTAATGTCTCAACTATTACTAATCTGAGAAAATATACTAAGCAAAGTGACCATTTTGTTTATATCAAATCAAGGTTTAATGATATAATAATGCATGCATAGTTTTTATTCCTTCCATCAGTTTAGTGGCAGAGAGAGCAGGCTGATGTGAGACTTATTTGACCTATGCTTTTATCCGTTTTTTTAATAGAAAATACCCTTACAAACTAACCTAAACAGACACAAAATAATTAAATGTTAAGCTAAATACATGAGATGAAATTTTGTACAATGAGACAAAAAATAAGCATCAACTATCATAATCAAGAATAGTGAAAGAATACATGGTGACTAAACATAATGAGGTATCTTAGATGGGATCCTAGAACAGAAAATATATTAGGAAACAACAAAAGACATTTGAGTGAATTATTGAGTTAATTAATATTGCTATATTAATTAATACATTTTAATTAATTGTACCAAATGTGCCATAGTAATAAGGAGTGAGAAGTGTATGGGAACTCTTTGCTAACTTTTTATTTTTCTATGAATCTAGAAATCATCTAAAACTAAAAATTTATTTTTAGAAAAAGAAATAATAAAGAAACCAATGAAAAATAAACAGAATAATGGTTAGAACATTCACAAATGTAATTATGCATCCCTGAATGACAGGGATACAATTGAAAATGGCACAGGTAGGCAATTTTGTCATTGTGAGAATATCTCAGAGGGCACTTGCACACTCCTTGGTGGTTCAGCCTGCTGGGCCATATCATATAGGCTTTTGTTCCTAGGCTCCAAAGCTGTACAGCACATCACTTACTGTACTGACTGCTGTAAGCAATTGAAACAACGGAAAGCATTTGTATATCTAAACCTTTTAAAGCTACAGTAAAATTATAGCATCAAAGATAAAACACGGTGTATAGAGTGCTTACAATGAATGGAGGTTGCAGGACTGGAAGTTGCTTTGGGTAAATCACTAGCTGGTGAGTGATTGTGCAGGCCTAGGACATTGCTGTACACTGCTGTAGACTTTATAAACACTGTCCTACAAGCCCTTCACCTGCTGCCATCTGACAGGGTCAGAAATAGAACACTGAAGTTGGCAATGCTGCTTTATGAACAAGGATGTAGGCTAGATTGATTGGAAATATCAAGCAGAAAGTAGCTGAGTAATGTGTAGGTCACCCTAATAGTGACTGTCAGGAGGGAGTGAAAGGTGGCCTGAGGACAGGTAGGAATAAGAAATCAAGGTGGCAAGACAAAGCAACCTGTGGCATTGTCATGGCAATGTGGTTTTGGCTACTGCATGTTGGAATAGTGGTTAAATTAAGGAACTTTGTGGTATTCATAAAAAAGGGTGTTTAATATGGAGAGAGTATAGAACTGAGGACTCAATAGTTTGATTGAAGAAATTGATTTTTCGTCCCATCAACCTTAACTGGCACAAAGGGCTGTCACTGGCATTGGATGATGGAAGAAATAAAACATATCTACATATTACATCATTACAAGTTGAAAATATTCCCACATTCTAAGGAAAGGCTGGCTCCACATTTCTAAAGAAAGCTCTCACTAACATGACAGTGGCACTGAATACTTCTTATAGTAGCTCCTGTGGACCTGTGTCCTTCTACAGAATCTTAAGTCCCCTACAAAGAAATCACAGCCATGTACTCTGAGATCATCACACTAAATCTGGGAGGACTGCAGCACCCTCTGAGTATGGCACTGGGGAGGTGGGGCAGACTCCTCTGTGCTGAAAGAGTCCAGGGGCTTACATTCGGGGGATGTAATTTGTGCTCTCAAAATTGAGGTGTTGTGAGTGAGAAGGATTCTATTGCCACGCCTCACAGATATTGCTTCAGCTGAGAAAAAATCCTCTGAAACACATATCCTTCCATTTCTTCGAAGAAATTCAGCTCCATTATAATTTATGGGATCACCATCCTGTATATGGCCTGTCATTGGGAGAAACATTGTTGTCACATGATTGTAATGCTTTTCCAATCTAGCAATCTAATTTATATAAAGGCCCATTTGCTTATAAGTTCTAGGATAGCAAAATAAATTAAGAAGCAAAATCAGAATGAAAGAAGAGCTCAAATTGTTGAAAAGACTCATTTGGTTGCAAATCTGAAGGACTATTGGGTCACAAAGAGATCTGTGGGCACCTTTTATTCCCTAAAAATAGAAAAAAGAAAGAAAAGAAAAACTGAAAAGGGATGATCTTCAAAGCAAAGCAAAACAAAACATACCACTGGTGAAACTCTCAATTGTTGGTGCTATAATATCCTAAACATAAAACAGATTGTGTTCCCTGCTTATGAAAGGAAACCTGTGCTCGTAAGACACAGTCTCTCAGATAGTCTGTAGGGTTTTGCAGAAGCATGAATGAAGTTCAGGGATTGGCAGACTTGCAGAAACAGAAGTGTTTAGCAACGGTTGACCTTTGTGTGTAGAAGTGTGCATAATGGATTGTTGCTGTTGCTTATTGGCTGACTTCCAGAAGCATTCACTGAAGTGAATTGTCTTTGATTTATGAAATGAACGTAAACCAGTTCCGGTGGTTATGTTTTATCTTGGCCAGGGGGAAATTGTTCCTTTCCTTGAACACTAGAAACTTTTATTATCACATCAAACAGGACATAGATATTTCACTGTTCAACATATTTATTTGATAACAAGTGTGATGGCTTCTATAATGATAACTGACACATGCTGCATCCTGTATACTGTCCATGGATGCCAAAGATCTTTAAGTGTTATAGATCCAATCAAATGATGTAGAAAGAGCCCAATAATAGCTAACAGTGTTTCCTTCTAAATTTTATTAGTTTTTCTCTATTTTATAAAAAACCAGCAGTCTACCTAGAGTGTCTTAGATAAACATGATCCACATTGAAATAAAGTTTCATTTATCTTCGTTCTGTTATAACTATGTATTCTAGCACAACAATTAATGAAGTTAAAAATACAACAAAACTTCTGCCCTTGGTAAATAATTTTCCTTATGTTTAAAGAAACTATAAAGTGATATAAATATTATACAAGTATTTATAGTGGCCATATTTTGAGTTAGTAACACATTTCAAGTTTTGTGGGCACATGTATCACAGTCAATCATGATTATAATTCTATATGATAAATAGAAAATGCAATAAAATTAAATTCTTTCAAAAGTCCTGTCTTTAGAAGGAAAGCTACTAAATTGGAAATATGAACCACCTTTTAAAATTTTTAATTAAAATGAAATTGTAAAACAAGTCATTTTTACTTAAATGACCTTTAATTAATTCCATGCTGCAAATAATTTCCTCAGTGTATATAATAAGATGAAAAATAAAGACTTTAAGGCTATTAAACCAACATGCAATACAGTTACCAATCTGGATGATAGGTTACAAGTAAAATTAAATTTGAAGTCATTCTGTATTTGGCAATGGATAGGTAATTTTTTTCAGGCCAAAGTTCTCACAAAGAACAAACCAAAAAGCTGGACAAAAAGAACTGACTCTGCCTGGCATGTAAGGAAGCTTTTCCTTCAGGGACATTGCCAATTCCAGACGAAAAGGTATTGACTGAGAGGATGAGGTGGTGATTAGAGCTTTCATATGTCTCAGTAATTTATAGGGCTCTGGTAAACACTCCACACTTTTGGACTTGACCATAAGAGCCATATCCTACAAGTAATAGAGAGACTTAAAAATAGACCCTCCCAGCATAAATTATATTTATACCTGAGGCTATTTTTTTTAAATCTGCATTTCTGCTAGCTACCTTCCAGTAAAAGTAAAGTCACTTGGGAAAATTAACATCATTTAGAACTTCACAGAATTTTGAATTTTACTTTCACATTGTCTGGAATTCTATTATTATTAAAGCAGAATACACTAGAAAATAATAATTAATTTAAAAAATAAAAAACCAAAATAGAACAAATGCATAAGAGCTCCAAATATTGGAGATGTCAGTCATGCAAGCTAAAATTAGATTAATGTAGAAAATGAAATGACACAATACAGAAAAATGAAAGAGAACTGCAAGCTATATAATGAAAACAAATGGAAATTATGTGACTGAAAACACAAACGATACAGGCAGATGTGACACAGCTGAAGAGCTAATTGGTGAAATGCATATATTTCAAAAAAAAATCCAGATAATGCACAAAAGAGGCAAAAGATGGAAAAGAACACAGAGAGCATGCAAAATATAGTGAAACATCTAACAAATATGTGGCTTAAATCCCAGCAGGGCAGAAATAATGAGGAAGAAAACCCTCTGAAGTGATAGTGGCTGATATTATTTCAAAATGAGAAACCATAGACGTTACAGTTCCAAGAACCAGCACAAACCCAAGAGAAAAACATAAAGAAAGCATGACCAAGCATAAATTATAAAAATTGTTTAAAAATAAAGGCAAAATAAACTCTAAGTGGTAGACAAAAGTGAAAAAAAAAATTATATGCTGCTGGGTATAAACCAAGAGTATATAGTTATACTAGGGGCTCAGTGCATGAATTCCTGCACCTTGAAAGGAGCTGTGGGCCACGAGGCTGTGGTAGGCACAGGGGAGGGTCTCGGCCCATCCTCTGCACCCCACCCAGCCCCTCCCACTGCAGCCCCCAGTCCCCTGTCTGCCAGCAGCCCCACTCCCGCCACCACCGCTCCCACCCACTGGTGGCACGGAGTGATTGGGGCTGCTGCCAGCAGCGGGTGTGAGCAGCGGCCGCTGCCCCTGATTGCCCCTCAGGAGCAGGGGGAGGTGGAGAACCCCTTGGGGAAATCAGGGCCGGCAGCCGCTGCTCGCATCTGCTCATGGCGCTGAATGATCAGGATCAGCACCGGTCACTGGCAGCAGGTGCTAGCAGTGGCTCCAGTGCCAGCTGTGGGTGTGAGTGGGGGCGGTGCTGACAGCTGGTGTGACTGCCAGGCGGGACTGTGGCGCATAAGAGCCAATAATTTTCAGTAACCACCAAAGCCTCGCCCCGATGACAGCAACCAGTGCCCCACCTTGGCCTGGCGCCCCCCCTCACCTGCTCTACCATCCTGCTGTGGCCAATGCCCGCCATGTTCTGCACACGCCACCTGGTGGTCAGCGCATGTCATAGCAACAGGTTGTTCAGTTGTTTGGTTGTTCCATTTGTTCTGCTGTTCGGTCTACTTCCATATTAGCCTTTTATTACATAGGATGCAGTATTTTATATATTATACTATGTATAGTACACTATAATATGTATATACATAGCATACAAAGTACATATATTATGCAAAGTACATATAGAATACAAAGTACATATAGCATGCATATATAGTATACAAAGTACATATATGTATACTATACTGTATACTGTATGCTATATGTATACTATATGTTATAGTATGATGCTTCAGTATACTATAGATACCATATTTATTATTGCTATCTATAGATCACTATAAACTATATAATATTTTTATTAATATCACTAGTGGCCCAGTGCATGAAATTTGTGCACATTAAAAGGGAATTAGAGGAAATATTTTAATCTTGCTATTTGCCCTTTCTCTATAATACAAATGTCAGAGATGAAAGAAAATTAGTAAAATGTATATGAAAATCTTCCTTCTGTCAGAGTCTGGGGTGCACTGTGGGACCCAGAGTCAAGTCCCTGCACACCCGTGGCACCTCAAAATCACACGAGACCCAGACCCAGCTGGCCCCACCCTTGTCAAGCCCTGCCAGGCGGAGGATGCAGCCTCAGGTCCCCTAGCCCGGCGCCGGGAGGGGGGGCACAGCCTCAGGTCCCCCATCAAGCCCTGCCTGGTGGGGGGCACAGCATCAGGGCCCCCGTCAAACCCCGCATGGTGGGGGCGCAGCCTCATGTCCCCGGCCTGGCGCCAGGGCGGGGAGTGCGGCCTCTGGTCCTCCAGCCCAGTCCTGCAGGGGCACGGTTTGAGATCCCCTGTCAAGCCCCAATGGGTGGGGGTCACGGCCTCAGGTCCCACAGCCTCAGGTCCCCCAGCCTGGTGCCGGGGCAGGGGGCGTGACCTGAAGTCTCCTGGCAAGCCCCACCAGATGGGGGGGGGCACAGACTCAGGTCCCTGCTGATTGCTTGTTAAGGCTTGTTACAAAATCCCTGCCTCCGCTGTGGGCACAGCCATCTTGACCATTATGGCGTGATGGTCAATTTGCATATTCCCTCTTTATTAGATAAGCTATCAAGATTATATAGTTTGGGCCCTGGAGGGTGGAGGGTGGCTCAGTTGTTTGGAGTGTCATCCCCTACACCAAAAAGGTTGTAGTTTCGATTCCTGGTCAAGGCACATACATAGGTTATGGGTTCAATCCCTGGTCGGGGACTGTACAGGAGGCAACCAATCAATGATTCTCACATCAATGTTTCTTTCTCTCTGTCTCTCTTTCTCTTTCTCTAAAATCAATAAAAACATATCCTTGGATGAGGATTTTTTAAAAATATTACATAGTTAGGCCAATTAAGCAAACAATAAGCTGAATTGATTTCTAGTTTAGAGTATTTATTTACATATTCTATGGGTACATTATGTTTACTTACACCAACCCTGGAAATTTAAGAATGCACTATACCTTAAATGAGACAAAAAGACATTTAAATACTGTAGTGTAATATATAAGAATATATTGATACAGAAATGTATTCCTTATGCTAATACCATTCTAAATTTACTCAGGAACATTATTGAATGTATAGCTGAATGATAGTAATATACATTATATTTTATTCTAAAAATTTAAGTTAATTTAGACAATGACCTTTAGAATTTTAATCATGTACTCTGAGCAGGAGGCAAGATTATGTTTTTTTATTATTAAAAGAATGGAGTTATTTTTTAAATAATTCTATGAAAATGCTTACTAACTTAAAGCAGATAAAATTAATAGACTAATATAAAGTAAATAATATTATAAAGTGTCTCCCTTAATAAAGGAATAAGACAGTGTCTGTTTCCACCACTCTTATTCAACACTAAAGTTCTGATGCATGAAAATTCGTGCAAGAGTAGGCCTTCCTTCCCCCGGCTGCCAGCGCTGGCTTCCCTCTGGGACCCGGGACCTGGGACCCGGGACCCAGACTGGCTTCCCTCCAGCCCTGGCATCATTAGGAAGGACGTCTGGAAGGACATCTAATCTAATTAGCATATTACCCTTTTATTATTATAGATTATTATAGATAGTACTGGATGTACTAGCCAAAGCAATTAGACAAGAAGAAGAAATAAAATGCATCCAAATTAGAAAGGAGGAAGTAAAACTGTCAATATTTGCAGATGACATGATACTATATTTAGGAAACCCTAAAGACTCCACCATAAAACTACTAGAATTGATAAATAAACTTAATAAAGTAGCAGGATATAAAATTAATATTCAGAAATTAGTGACATTTTTATACACCAATAATAAACTATCAGAGAGACAAATTAAGAAAACAATCTTATTTACTCTTGAAACAAAAAAAAAAAATAAGGAACCTAGGAATAAATTTAACCAAGGATGTAAATGTCCTGTAGTCAAGAAATTACAGGATGTTGAAGAAAAAATTAAGGAAGATACAAATAAGTGGAAGCATATTCTGTGTTCATAAATAGGGGGAATTAACATCATTAAAATATCTATACTCCCCAAAGCAATCTATAGATTCAGTGCAATTCCTATTAAAATATCAATGTCATATCTCACAAATCTAGAACAAATATCCCCAAAATTTAGATGGAACAACAACAACAGCACAAATAGTCTCAGCAATCTTGAGAAAGAAGAGCAAAGTTGGTGGTATCACAATTTCTGATATCAAGCTATACTATAAGGCCCTAGTAATCAAAACAGCCTGGTACTGGCATAAGAATAGTCATACAGATCAATGGAACAGAATAGAGAGCCCAGAAATAAACCTACACCTTTATGATCAATTAATATTTGACAAAGGCAGCAAGAACATACAACAGGGTAAAGACAGTCTATGCAATAAATGGTGTAGAGAAAATTAGACAGATATGTGCAAAAAAATGAAACTATACCACCAACTTACACCATACACGAGAATATATACAAATGGATTAAACACTAAGTGGAAGTTTGAAACCATAAAAATCCTAGAAGAACACACAAGCAGTAAAATCTCAGATATTCCTCTTAGCAATATTTTTGTCAATTTTCAGGCAAGGGAAATAAGAAAAAAATAAACAAATGGGGACTACATCAAACAAAATAGCTTTTGCACAACAAAAGACATCAACAAAATGAAAAGAGAACTCACTGAATGGGAGAACGAACTTGCCAATGATATATCAGATAAGATTTTAATTTCCAAAATATATAAAAAACTTAAACAACTCAACACCAGGAAAATAACCCAATTTAAAAATGGGCAGTGTGTAATGGGCAAAGGACTTGAATAGACACTTCTCCAAAGAGGACATACAGATGACAAATAGATACATAAAACAATTCTCAACATGACTAATAATCAGAGAGATGCAAATTAAAACCACAATGATTGCTAAAGTAATTGTGGTGATAGAAATGTATTAGCCTCATAAGCTACTGAGGTGGTTCATTCTATCCTAGTACAGTGTAACTAACTAACTAACTAACTAACTAACTAAATAAATAAATAAATAAATAAATAAATAAAACCACAATGATATATCACCTCACACCTGCCAGAATGGAGAAAAGAGAACCCTAACGCACTGTTGGTGGGAATGCAGATTGGGGCAGCCACTGTGGAAAGCAGTATGGTGTTTCCTCAAAACACTGAAAATGGAACTGCCTTTTGAACCAGCAATACCACTTCTGGGAATGTATCTGAAGAAACCTAAAACACTAATTCAGAAGAATATATGCGCCCTTATGTTTATTGCAACATTATTTATAATAACCAAGATCTGGAAACAGGGAAACAGCCCTAGTGCCCATCAATAGACGAGTGGATAAAAAATCTGTGGTACATCTACACAACAGAATACTTCTCAGCCATAAAAAAGGAGGGAACCTTACCTTTTGCAATAGCATGGATGGACCTGGAGAATATTATGCTAATTCAAATAAGCCAGTCAGAGAAAAGCAATTACCATATGATCACACTAATGAAAAAATAATAATTTAACAAATAAAATAAAAACATTAGCATAGATACAATGAACAGACTAACAGCTATCAGGCGGGAGGGCAGTTGGAAAGCTGGATGGAAGAAGTGAAGGGATGAAGCCAAAAAAATAAAAAGTAATTTTAGACACAGACAACTGTATGGTGATAGCCAGAGGGGAAAGGGTGGGGGAAGTGGAAGAGGGCAAAAGGAGGGGCTGGGGGGGGGGGGAAGCGGGGGGGGAACCGGGTGGGAAGAGACCTTATTTTGGTTGAATGGCCCACAATGCAATATGCAGATAATGTTTTGTTGAGTTGCATACTTGAAACCTATATGCTTTTGTTAACCAATGTCACCACAATAACCTCAATTTAAAAAAAAGCTACAGATTAGATGGTAGTATAATCAATCTAAAGAATGAAGATATCCCTGGAATAAATTATGTTGGAGGATAGTTTTTTTCAACATTGATGGTCCCATACGCATTTTTTTAACTTACTAGAGTTATGTGATGTTTGTTCTGGTCTATTGTATTTAGCAGAAAGAGCTGAGTTTACTGCATGTAGATTAAGTTTATGCCAAGCATATTAAAATTAGTGGTACTTTTATTCTTATGACAAATGAACTCAATATATTTGGTGATATTCTTTCATTATTTCAAAATTAGAAGAAATTTAATCAGAATATAATAAAGGCTATATTTCATCTGTTTAAAATCTATAAAGCTTATTTTTCTACCTTAAAATAACTTTCTTTCTAAACTCAAAAAATGACTTATTTTATTATAATGTATTTGATGTCTTTGAAATGTTTTACCTCAAGCTATGATAGTAGTGTTATTAAAGTCATTTTATAATCTGTATTGTTTTTTTCTAGTTTCCAGTGGTAATTAAAAATTGTGAATGTGTAAAAATCTAGCAATATATATATTATTGAAAGATACAAAATTGCCCATAATATGCATTTTTCTAAGGCTTAATTTATATTAATATTTTCTAAGCATTTTTCAAAATTATTATGCAGTATATTATTGCTTATTTGCAACTGTATTACTTGAATTTTACCAAATAATCCACAGTCCCCACATGAATAAACAAATAAAAATATAGTAGGTGTTACATTTTTAAAAAGTCTCTTTCCCCTTTGATTACAACAGTTTGGAAATGCTCACACTTACCCCCTAGAGATTCTGCTTAAAAGTGTATTACTTCCAAAAGGCAGGTAAATTCCCATGCAGGTGTTTGCTGTGGAAAATCGCTGCCAGTCAATGCAACTCACAGAAGTCCTTCTAGCAGCAAAAAATAACCCAAAGGATTTTTCCTGGTAAATGTAAGCTATAGGGCATCCACAATAAAAATGCAAATTAAATACTGAGTTTTCAAATTGGAAACCAGGAATGCCAGAAGATTCCCCTTGTGGATACAAACAAAAGTTGGTGATTTGGTAAAAGTTGATCAAAAAAGTAATGTTTTGTGAAGTGATAATATGGAGATCTATCAGAATAATGTCTTTTGATAAAGATGAATAGAGAATAAAATCTTCTGGGAATATTTTAAACACGGACTATGTAGTTACATATCTCTACCACTATTGTAACACTTATTGTAACACTGAAATGCCAGTCCATACTTCTCTCTTTCTCATCTACTTTTTGTTTGTTTTAGAATACAATAGCTTGTATGACGGGCATTTATATACTTTAATCATACCAGGACCCAGAAATGCATTGTGAGACTTCATTTAATAGGGACAAACATGTATCACTAGGATTGAGGAAGTACAGGAAACAATAGACTTTGGAATCTGTCATGAAATAATTGAGAAAATTACTCTGCATTGTGTTCAGTACCTGGACTTAATGAGTAAATTCTCTAAGTAGAGTTAGAAATATCTGTATGAGTAATATTCCAGAAACCAACCTCTTAGGTGATGGCAGCTACTGCACCACATTCCCAGATTCTGATCACTGTCTTGATATCTTGAATCACAAAATTATATCTAGTAAAAAAAACAACCAAACAAAAAAAAACCTTCGCAAGACATTTTTGTTAAATTCTCTTTTAATAACAATTAGGGAAATGAAAATCAAAACTACCATAAGATATCACCTCACACATGTCAGAGTGGCTATTATCAACAAAACAAGCAATAACAAGTGTTGGAGAGGCTGTAGGATAAAAGGGAACCCTCAGTCACTGCTGGTGGGAATGCAGACTGGTACAACCACTATGGAAAGCAGTCCTGTGATTCCTCAAAAAGTTAAGAATAGAGCTACCATACAACCCAGGAAACTCTCTCCTGGGAATATACCCAAAAACCTCAAAATCATGTATCCCCAAAGATATATGCACCCTATGTTCATTGCAGCATTATATTCATGGTGGCCAAGACATGGAAACAACCAGAGTGTCCTGAGATAGAGGACTGGATAAAGATGTGGTACATATACAAGATGGAATACTACTCAGCCATAAGGAAGGATGAAATACTGCCATTTGCCACAACATGGATAGTATGCTAAGTGAAATAAGCCAGTCAGAAAAAGCTAAGAACCATATGATTTTACTCATATGTGGGATATAAAACTGAAACTAATGAACACAAACAGCAATGTGGTGGTTGCCAGAGGGTGACAGGAGAAGATTTGGCTTTGGGTGGTGGGCACACAGTGCAATATACAGATCTTATAAGATAGAAACCCACATCTGAAGCCTATATGATCATGTAGACCAATATCACCCCAATAAATTTAATTTAAAAAATGTCTTATGCCAAAATAGGAATAAAAATGTCCTGAATTTTTTTAAAATTATCCTTTAAAAGAAACTAATAATGCTGTGCATACCCTTCTATATCTAATTAAGATGTTGATGAGAGGATAAAATTGAGTTTCTGTGTCCTGACAATAAATCAATCCTTGTTGGGTAATAATACAATGATGACTCTCTCTGCATTTCAACATCTGATGAAAAGTTTAATTCATGTTTGTCTACTAAGTCAAGAAGATTACTTTGAATGGGGTTTACATTTAAAAATAAGCCCTGGCCTGTGTGGCTCAGATGGTGAACCGAAAGATCACCAGTTCGATTCCCAGTCAGGGCATCTACCCAGGTTTCGGGTCCAATCCCTTGTGGGGGTGCACACAGGAGGCAATCAATCAATATGTCTCTCTCACACTGATTTTTTTCTCTCTCTTCTTCTTCCTTCCTCTATTTCTAAAAATAGATAGCTAGCCAGCCCAGCTGGTGTGGCTCAGAGGTTGAATGTCAACCCATGAGCCAAGAGGATCCAGGTTCGATTCCCAGTTAGGGCACATGCCCAGTTTTCAAGTTCGATCCTGGAGAGGGGCGTGTAGGAGGCAGCTAATCGATGTTTCTATCTCTCTATCCCTCTCCCTTTCTCTCTAAAATCAATAAAAATAAATATAAAAAATAAAATAAAAATAGATAAGTAAATAAAATGTGATTACAAAAATAAGGTACCAAAAGGTATATCTTATCTTTTCTCCAGGGTAGACATAAAAATAAGAACAATCACTTAACATATAGACATTTAATTTTTTAAAATTTATATTTAGGAACAGGTGCTGTTAGATTAAGTAAGTAGATAGATATGAGCAGGCAGAGAAAAGACAAACTGACCAAAGACTATGCTTAAATAAGCAGGGGAAAGGGAGAATAGAAAGCTAAATCAGCCATCAAAGGTAGACAAAAACAGGGAGAAAGAAATGCAGCAAAAACTACTGGAGCACCAAAAGGGCAAATCTTACAGGGCCCCTGCAGGCACAGGAAATTCTAACAAGCTCGCCAGGTAAGCAGGCACACTAAATTCTAGGGAGCCCACCAGCTAAAGGACAAATGGTACAAAAAGATTAAAACAGAACATGGGAGGGGCAAGAATAAGACAAAAGCCAGGAACTAGACCCATTCGGGGCACTGGAACCTTGCCGGAGCTGCCGGTTTGAGTGACCCTCAGATGGACTTACTCTTTGAATAAAACTCTGCCACTTGCTGCAATTCTCAGTCTCCTGTTAAAATCCTTCCTCCGACAGGCAAGAACCTGATCTTGCTGATCCCCAGCACCGCTGACAGTGTTATTAATGTAACATACACAAAAATGTCTGTTTGTGGCAGGTATCATCTATTTTAAAATTGTATATATTATTCTTAAAGATTGCCATTTTCCTGTCAATTACCTGACTTTATATTAATAGGTGACAGCTCCCTAATTCATGGCCTTATTTTCTATACTCTGAAAAATAAAGTCGGTTTCCTAATACATGACTAGAAGCTGCAGACTTATAAGAACTTTATATGACCTACTTTAGATTCCTTATTTTACTACATGGCCAAATCAATTTCTGTTACACTTTACTTACTGACTAGAAACATGTTTCTTTAAAACTCCCAGCCATATATTATAGGTCAATTCATTAATGGTATGGCATTAACAATATGCTCATAACTACATAATTATTATTAGAAAGTAAATTTTACTTTAAAATACAAAATACAGATTCTTAAAAAATGTATGGATTAAGACAAGTCATTTTTAATTAAATATTAGCTAGCTGATTTTGAAAATTAGCAAGATTTATAAAAATCAAATGATTATATAAGTGAAATTTTAATGATACACAGTAGCCCAAAGTAATTTTTTGTAGGCTATAAAAAATTCAACACATATAAAATATTGCTTCTACCCTCAGTCTCAGGGAAAAATTCACAAAGGACTCTGTTAACAGATGCCATTCAGCACTGTGTTTATTTTATATTCTTTACTGTATATATACCACAAAGACGAAATATTTTATAGTTTCTGTTACCTTATTTTTAAGTGAGATACCAATTTGTACCATGACAGACCTGCAACATAATGATTTTAATAGTATTTTAGTGAAAATGAGATTGACAGTTTAATATTCCTAAAGAGATTTTTTTTTATTTCAGAATTTCCTAGAGAAAAGTTACTGCTTTCAGTTAATCATTGAAAATAAGCCTGTACTATAAATTTTTTAGCTCAAAGTGCCTTAGAAATGAAATGTTTAAAATTCTTAATCTTTGAACTTGGTGAATTTTGAAACATGAAATAGTTTTAAGTAGAAACTGTACTCTTTCTTTTTAATTCCCCATTTAGAGCATTTCTTCAAATAAAATGCCACCTTTATTTTAATGTTAGTTAGCTTTGATGGCTAGAAGAAACTTTTCTCTGTCAATATTATATAATTATATATGCATTTCAACATTTAAAACTTTATATATATTTTAACTTCTTTAAAATTTTAGCTAGTGGTATGTCTTTATATTCTGCTAATAAGACATCAATTGAAAGCAATAAAGCCTCCTATTGCTGCTTTTCAATGATTTATAGGAAAGTCACTGTTGGCAGACTGGAAAAATCAAAACCCAGAACACCAAAAAAAAAATAACAGTTTTAAACAGTAATTCTTACATATAAAATTATTCTGCCTCATTCAGTGTATATTGAAAATAAATTAATGGCAAACTGTAATAATCTATAATAAAAGGGTAATATGCAAATAGACTGAACGGCAGAACAGAACAACCAATCAAAGTGTAATATGCTAATGATATGCTAAGGTTGCTCAACTGCTTGCTATGACATGCACTGACCATCAGGGGGCAGACAGTCGACGAGTTGATCAGTCACTATGAAGTGCACTGACCACCAGGAGGCAGATGCTTCCACTGGTAGGTTAGCTTGCTGCTGGGGTCCAGCCGATGGGGACTGAGTGAGATGGGCCAGACACACCCTGAAGCCCTCCCACAGTCCCTCCCCAGCCCTATTGTGCACCAATGGGGTCCCTCAGCTTGGCCTGTGCCCTCTCACAATCCGGGACCCCTCAGAGGATGTCAGAGAGCTGGTTTCAGCCCAATCCTACAGGCCACTCCCCTTGGGAGGGCGCCAGATACAGGGCTCATGGCTGGCGAGTGCTGCTGCAGCAGCATGAGCCTCTCCCCATCAGGACTGATTGGGCGGGAACCCATGTCAGGCACAGTGGTGTCGGGATGATTGGGAGCGGCAGGTAGGAGCTGCAGGTGGCGTTGGACTGCGGGTTTTGGCCCAATTCCTGCAGGCCACCCAGAGGGCCCCCCCACCTGTGCATGAATTCATGCACTGGGCCTCTAGTTAACATATATTTAAATAATTCTACACCCCTTAATTTCACCACACCTAAATATTTGTTTATAAACATCTTATTTGCTATTCTGCAGAAGTGTTTCTAAGCAAAAGACTGTAAATTGAATCCATGGATAAATGTTTTATCTTTTAAAGTTTTATAGAATTTTACAAAAAGAAAGAAATTATATATATATTTGTTCACATGTAGTTTAATTTGTTAGCCGTCTAAAAGGATCATTATATTATTTGAAAATTATTCCTCCATCAGTGTTTTTCATTTTTCATTTGCTTTTATCCTGAGTGAAAAACAAATAAACAAGTAAAATGCAGGCAGATCTTTGTTTATACCAAACCTATGTAAGGACAAATTTATTGTTACGCCTTCACAAGGAAAAACCATAACAACAAAAACTCCTCCTAAATGCAAAGGCCAAAGTAGGTTAATGTATGTCTCAACATATTGTATCTGAAGATAGTATTCTATTGCCAACAACTACCAATGATTCTTATTTAGTGTTACCAGTTCCTTTTCAATTATTTTTATCCAGAATTTTCTATAATTTGAACAGTGAATATATATATTTCAACTTCAAATTTGAATTTAAAGAAAAGTTGAAAAAAATAGTACAGAGAATTTTCAGGTATACTTCATTCCGTTTTGCTTATGTTAAAATCTTTTTGTGGAACATTTATTAAAATAATTAAACTGATCATCGTAAATACTATTAAATAAAATTTAACTTATATGTGGCTTTCACTAGGTTTTCATTGTTTTCTGGTTCCAACATCAAAAATCCAGGCTATACCACATTGCATTTAGTCACTGTTTTTTTCCCAGTCCTGTCTGGTCTGTGCCAGTTTACCAACACTTGTTTTTCATAATCTTGACAGTCTTGAAAAGCACTGTTCAGGAAATCTGTAGAATGACTGGTTTCTCTTGATTAAACTGAAATTATACAAAAGAAATGAAGTGCTTTTTTTATCACATTGTTTCAGGAGCACATTACATCATTGGTAATATTAACCTTTGCCACTCAGTTAAGGTAGTGTTTACCAGTATTATAAACTATAAATGTACTATTTTTTCCCCTTTTTATTCTTAGAAAGTAATTCATGAAAACTAACTCATTGCCAGGTGGACAGGGCCAGGAATTTAGCTCCACCTCCTAGAGGGGGTATCTACAAATATTACTTGGAATTCTTCTGTAAGAAAAATGCGTCTCATCTTCTTCACTTACTTGATTTATTTATATTACTATGGACTGATGTCTATGTAGCTTATACTTTTGATCATAGTCCAATAATGTGATCTTTATTTGTTGCTCAAATTGTTCTAGTTTTGACCATTAGGAACTCTTTTAGTTTGGCTTCTGTGTCCCTTAGGCATACTACAGAAGGTCAGGTAACCAACTGGCCCAGCTGCAATGAATGCATTTCTTCAATTTATAAGAGTAAAACTACCACTTCTGCTCTATAATTGGCTTAATCTTGTCGCCTTCATCTGTCTCTCCAATGTTCTCATCCCATATATTGTTTCCACCAATTCCTATCACTCTCCTTATAGGAGATTCTCTGGTGTTGCACATTTACATAACATTTATAACTCCACACATTTACAAAGAGGCCCTAGATTTTTTTACAACCATATCTCTCTTGAGATTACATTAGATAATCTTTGCTTTGGAAATAATGCAACTTAAAACTAAAGGTGAAAAGAAACCTGATGTTTCTGAAGTTCAAGCATTCATTAGAGGTTATCCCTCAGGGACACAGAGCATGATAGAATAGAGAGTGTCTTCAGGTGCATACAAAGAACACCCACATTATAAGTTCACAATCATTGAATAACAGGGTGTAAACATTCAAATTTTTTTCTATGTTAGAAAATGAGATATTTTACTAAGTTCTATAATACACATTTTATATTTAGAAAGTGAAAATACTACCAGAACTTTGGCCATACCTATTTTTATCTTCTCTGTTTATGTAGTTACAAGGGGCCCAGTGCACGAATTTATGCACCTTGAAAGGAACTGTGGGCCACAAGGCTACAGTGGGCACAGGGGCAGGTCTTGGCCCATCCTCCGCATCCCCACCTGGCCCCTCCCACTACGGCCCCCAGTCTCCTGTCTGCTAGCAGCCCTGTTACTGCCGTCGCTGCCGCTCCCACATGCTGACGGTGCAGAGCAATTGGGGCTGGCACCAGCAGTGGGTGCAAGTGGCGGCTCTAGCACTGGCAGGGGGTATGAGCAGGGCTGTCACCATCAGCAAGTCTGAGAGGTAGCTGCCAGCCCTGATCACCCCTCAGGAGCAGGGGGAGGTGGAGAAGCCCTGAGGGGTGATCGGGGCCGGCAGTTGCCCCTCACACCTGCTTACAGCACCTAGCGATCAGGGCTGGCGCCGGGCACTGACGTGCGAGCGCCTTGTGGGACCACGGTACATGGGAGCAAAGAATTTTCAGTAACCACCAGAGGCTTGCCCCGATGACAGCAACCAGTGCCCCACCTTGGCCTGGCACCCCCGCTCATCTGCTCTACCATCCCGCCACGGCCTATGCCTGCCATGTTCTGTGCTCTGCCACCTGCTGCCAATGCCCGGCATGTTCCACACACACCCCCTGGTGGTCAGCGCACATCATAGTGACCGGTTGTTCGGTTGTTCTACCATTCGGTCTATTTGCATATTAGAGTTTTATAGAGAGAGATCTTATTGCTTAACATGATATTTAAAAACTTTGCTGTATTTGTTTTGCTGCCCACCAAATAACTGATCTCCTTAAGAGAAAAGAATCTTTGTAAACTTGTTCTTTGAGAGACAAGTGGATAATTTGATTTAGTAGGAATTCAATACATATTTTTAAGCTACACTATGTTTCTGTCTTAATTCCTTCATTATTTAAATAGATTCGTTGTGTATCCTTTATGAATCTAAAGTGACTAATATGAGACTATATTGAGAAAAATAATTGCTAAGTATTAGAAATCACAAAACTTGCCACTTATAAAATACTCAACTAAATTATCCTTTTCTTTTTATTTATTGAATATATTTTTCAAATTTAGTTTGCATATAGTGAATTATATACAAATCACTATTTTTGTTGATCTATGCTTTACAATTCAATAATTTCTCTTATTTCATTTACCTTACTTTGTATCAACATATTGAAATTTAATATATGGTAACTATAATTAATAATACTGCACCTCATATTGCACAATTGAAAGTTGTTAAGAAAATAAATCTTAAAACTCCTTATCACAAGAAAAAGAAAAAAATTGTAACTATGTGTAATGATGGATGATAACCAGATTACTATGCAATCATTTCTTAATATATGCAACATTGAGTCTTTATGTTACATACCTGAAACTAATACAATCTTATATGTCAATTATACCTAAGTAGAATAGAAATAAGTAGTAAATATGTTGAGGGCATGAGGCAGAAAGCCCACAGTTCAGGACAACCAGGAAAAAAAAAAATGATGTGTAGCTTTCAGTTAATACAAAGGTATGAAAGCACACTTTACCTCTGATAACTTTGAGAGAACAAGTAAATGAAAATAAATTAATGCATGAAATGATAAAATAATATAAACAGGAAAAAAATCTAAATACAAGAAGAGGTCACAGAGACAAAAAAAAAATGCCACCTCAAGAGCAGAGTAAACAGTGGTAAGTTTAACCAAGAAGATGAAACATGAGCCCCAATTGGGCAGAGCCCAAGTCATAATACCCAAATCACAAAACTCTCAAAATTTGGAGTACCCAGGTAGATGCCTCTAAAAAGAAAATAGAGATAATGACTAAAGTCATACTGGTTATAAATTATGAAGCAGTTAGGACTTTCAGATTTTCCTTCCAAATCATTCTGAGAAGTGGGCACAAAAACACCGATCACAGTCTGAAAGGTAAACATGGTGGTACCCGGGCAGGCTAAATAGCCATCTCAGATGGTGGATAAAAATAGAGTTTATTTAAGGCTAAGGAAACCTGTGTCCATAGTACGCATGTTATTTAAAAGCATGGAGGTGTATAAAAAAAGAAATTACTGAAATGAAAATTGTTGCTTCTGGAAGAGTAAGAATTGAAGTCGACAGTGTGGAAAAACTGTTGTTTTACTCTATGAGTCTGTTAGAATTTTATTTAAAAGAAAATATAATGCCCTAGCTAGTTTGGCTCAGTGGATAGAGCATCGGCCTGCAGACTAAAGGCTCCTGGGTTTGATTCTGGTCAAGGGCATGTACCTTGGTTGCAGGCTCCTCCCTGGCCCAGGCCCTGGTCTGGGAGTGTGCAGGAGGCAACCAATCGATTTGTTTATCTCAAATCAATATTTCTCTCTTTCTTTCCCTCTTTCTTCCATTCTCTCTAAAAATCAATGGAAAAATATCCTCTGGTGAGGATTTTTAAAAAAATAATAATAAAATAAAAATAAAAGGAAATATAACAACATTCACAATATTTTATATTACTTTTAATAAAATAAACTTATCTTCACTCATCCATCTACCAGACTGTAAAATGACTTTTCAAAAGACAAGCTCTGATTAAGGTTTTTCTATTTACTTCAAAAGTTGCATGTAAGCATATAAGAGAACAATCATACATAGCGTTTCCCACTCACTTTTGTTTCAATAAAGCACTTTAAGATCCTTTCACTTTGTTGTGTTTATACTATTATTTTAATATTTTCAAGTTACCCTTTGGCCTTTCACTGTATAGCATATTTCACTGATTTGAAGAGCACTTTTATTTTAGTTGAAGCAAAATAGTCGGGTTGCAGGCTCAATATCCAGTAGGGGGCGAGCCGGAGACAGCCAATCAATAATTCTCTCTCATCATTGATGTTTTTCTATCTCTCTCTCCCTCTTCCTTCCTCTCTGAAATCAATAAAAATATATTTTAAAAAATAGTATTTTATAATGATAGTGTCTTTCTTAAATACTCGTTTTATTTTGTTATTAGTATACAAAACAATGCAATTTACAATAGTGTCTTAGATTAAGTGAAATAACTTTTAGTCAGAGTCTCTCTGATGGACTTTTAGTTTATTGCCTGATGTTGGAAAGTGAAAACAGTATTGAAACTTGGTAATACACATATAGACACTCTTTTTTTCTTCTTCTTCTTTCCTTCTTTTTTTGCATGTAAAATAGAACTCCTAGCTCAAGTGCATGTGCATTTTTAATTTAGATAACTATTAGAGAATCAGCCTATAAAAGGCTATAGCAGTTTGTGTACTCACCATGAGTCTTTGAAAGTATCATAGCAGTACTTCATCAGAACTATTTTTTTAAACATTACTATCATTGCCAAGATAATTGGTTAAAAATTACCTTATAATATTATTTTTACTCATGTATCTTTATAAGAATGTGAGACATGTTTAAATAGTTTAATTATTATTTAATTTAATATGAGTTATTTGTTAATATTCTTTTTCATATTTTCTATTCTTATGGTCTCAAAATGTATAGTAACTCTTTTAAATATTAAACAATAACGTTTTAAAATACACTTTGTAAATGTGATTTAACCAATGTTTTGTTTTCTCAATATTTTTAACACGGTACACTTTATATATTATATTTAAGTATAGTGATGAATCCTAAAATAACTTATTGAGAGAGAGAGAAAAAAGATTGCGAATAAAGGGCATTTCAAATAAAACAAAAAAAAAATAATAATAAAATAAAAATATTATAGCATAGGAAATAATTCTTATTTTCTATATTTCAGCCAAGAAAGTTCAAAATTATATTAAAGAAACAAAATCATATATGCCTCTCAAAAAAAGATGAGAATATGAAACATTTTTAATGTTTTCAAATCATTTATGTTCTAACCATTGCTATATGAATATCTTATACTTTAAGATAAATCTGCAGCTACCTACATTTTCCCACATGGGTAAAATACATTTCTGATTATTATGAATGATACAAATTTGTAATCAGACTGGCAACACACTGATATGCATTGAAATTATTCAAATTTGCATCAGAGTGGCCAATATAACCTCACCTAGACAGGGAACATAACCTTATTATATTTTAATTTTTTTCCTTTGGCGATAAAAATCACTGTGACACACACAAATATAAAAGTAGGAAATTAAACTAGATAAGAGAGTAGCAATGACAGGCAAAGACAGTGTAACAGAGATATGCCATATCTACATCTACCAGAATCAATTGAAGTTGGCTGCATCGGGGAGAGCCGAGTATTCCCAGACTGCCACCGATATCCCAGTGATGGCTTTCAGGAACCGTCCAAGTGAGGCCTTAACTGATCCTAATTTCCAGGATGATATATAGCAGCAGACAGTGCCTTCGTGAAACCTTTGTTTACTTACAACTTTAATAACCTAGATTATAGAGCTGAGAAAATTCTATAAACTATCTTTAAAAGGCATTTTATTAACCTTTAGGATAACCTCATTTCAATGTTTAGCATATTTATTCTAATTTGAGAGCATGTGGCAAAGTGTTCCTCATCTAGATTGGTTATTTCTTTATCAGCTGTCAGAAGAAAATTATTGGTGACATTAGGGCTATTTATGCTTCACATCTGTCACAGTATATTTTATTTGGCAACTTATTGAACACAGAATATAAATAAAGTACCATTGTACTCACTACTGGTACTATAAAAAGAAATGAAACAGAGACCTCATTTTTCAAAGTTTCAAAGAAAAATTTGAATTAAAAATTCTAGTCACATTTTATTTGACAGATTTGAATTGGAGGTTTCAGATGTTTTCTCCATGTGAGTTCCTCCATATTCACTTTTACTAAATGAAAATCCTTCCTGTGTGAGATGCAGGTACCATTGAAATATGTTCATGACTGGATGGTTTTTGTAATTACAATTGAGGAAAAATAATGATGAGATTTTCCTATTTATATCAGGCCTTCAACTATAAATTTTAAATTATGCACCATACGGAGGACATATTAAATGTAATAATTATAAATATAAATTGTTCTTTAGTCTTCAGTAATGAAGGAGAACACACAGGCCCAATCATCTTACACATTGTTTTCCTGGCACTATTGGTGATGCTATTTTTTAAAACTTACTAAAGGTCTCATGAATATATATATACAAGCCTACTATATCCTATCTAATAAAAGAGAAAAATGGTAATTGGCGTACGACGATACCCTTTTCATTGGCTAATCAGGGCTATATGCAAATTAACTGCCAACTAAGATTGGCAGTTAACTGCCAACAAGATGGCGGCTAATTTGCATATGTAGGCACAATGCAGGGAGGCGAAAGGGAAAGCAGGAAGAAGCCCCCTGCCACTGACAGTGATCGGAAACCCAGGGGGGAGCTAAGAGCTGGGGGGCAGGGCAAAAGCGGCCCTGGAGCCGCCTTTGCCCTGCCCCCCAGCCATGATCGGAGAATCAGGCGCCTTTGCCGCCCTGGCCAGTGATAGCAGGAAGTAGGGGTGGAGCCAGCAATGGGAGCTGGGCACGGTCGAAGCTGGCAGTCCCGGGAGCTAGGGGTCCCTTGCCTGGGCCTAAAGCGAAGCCCACGATCGCGGGGCCGCTGCAGGTGCGGGTCCCCGCTGCCCAGGCCGGACGCCTAGGCCAGAGGTGTTAGGCCTGGGCAGGGGCAGAGCCTGCAACCGCGGGGAGCTGGGGGTCCCCTGCCCAGGCCTGACACCTCTGCCGGAGGCCTCAGGCCTGGTCAAGGGGCCGATCCGGTGATTGGTGATTGGAGGGTGATGAGGGTCAACTCCTCTGGCCGAGGCATCAGGCCTGGGTGGGGGGGGAGCCGGGGATTGGGGGGATATGATGGTCCCCTTGCCCAGTCCTGAAGCCTGGGTCAGAGGCGTCAGGTTTGGGCGGGGGATGGAGCAAGCGATCAGAGGGAGATGGGGGTCCCCTGCCCAGGCATGATTCCTGGGCCAGAGGCCTAGGCCTGGGCGGGGGCCAGAGCCAGAGATCAGGGGGAGATGGGGGTCCCCTGTCCAAGCCTGACACCTCTGGCGGAGGCGTCAGGCCTGGGCAAGGGGCCGATCAGGTGATCAGAGGGTGATGGGGGTCTACGCCTCTGGCCGAGGCATCAGGCCTGGGCTGGGGGCAGAACCAGTGATGGGGGGAAATGAGGGTCCCCTGTCCAGGCCTGACAAGAGGCGTCAGGCCTGGGCAAGGGGCCGATCCTGCGATTGGAGGGTGATGGGGGTCAACGCCTGCGGGCTCCTAGTATGTGAGAGGGGGCAGGCTGGGCTGAGGGACACTCCCCCGCCCCCCCCCCCACACACACACCCAGTGCACGAATTTCTGCACCGGGCCCCTAGTTCATATATATTCTTGTGTGTGTGTGTGTGTGTGTTGCTTTTCCTTTTAATCTTAATTGTTTGTTTATTTTTTAATGAGTCACTCTTTTTTGTTGTTGTTAATCCTCACCCAAGGACACTTTTCCATTGATTTGCAGAGAGTGGAAGGGAGGGGGAATAGACAGAGAAAGAGAGAGAGAAACACCGATGTGAGAGAGACACATTGATTGGTTCCCTCCCACAAGTACCCCAAGCAGGGCTGAGGATCAAGCCTGCGACTGAGGTACATGCCCTTGACTGGAATCTAACCCAGGACCCTTCAGTCCGCAGGCCAACACTCTATCCACTGAGCCAATCCGATTAGGGCTTTAATCTTTATTGTTAAAAGTATTACATATGTCTCCTTTTTTTCCCCATTGACCCCTTCTTGCCCTCCCTCACCACCCTCTCCATAAATATTCGTAATTCCTGGCTATTCTCTTTCCCTACAATTTAAAGACCACCTAAACTTCCCAAAGCTCTCCTCATTGGAAGAATTAACCTCCCCTACTGACTTTCTGAGGCACTCTATGTGAGGCTATACAAAGCAGACTATTTTAAGCTTGCAGCTGTACCCTGAACTAACCAATGCATGAACCAAGCTCAGCTATTTCCCTCCTTGGTCAATGGTTATGCAAGCACCCTTCATATGGCCATAGGTGTAAGGTTAGGGAAAGATGCTTGTGGAACCTTGGAGAGTGACATGAGAATTTGGGCCACCTAATCATGAATGTTACATGTGCCCTCTGGCTTTGCACATGTTTCATTCTTGATGCACCACATGCATCTTATGATGAATTGCTGCTGGAAGTATCAGGTCTTTTAATGTGGTGGGTATGATAGGATCCAGCTCATGAGGAGACACTATAGTATCTTGGTCACTTGATATTTTATGCTGAATCCAATGGTATGTCATCAGCTTTTTAAAAAACAGTATAAAATTCTTTGCTGCAGATGCATGGTTTTGCTCTATTAACCTGGAATTCTGCTTGGTAATCTTCCTCTAGGAGCTTTCTGTAGTCCCCACAGGGCATCTTATTTTAGCATAGATTCCTCTAAAACCAGAGAGTCTAACTGATAACCGTGGCCTGAGTTGCCTGGACTTGCTACAAGGTCCTTTTCTCCTATGGACCACATTCCAAGTTAACAGCCTTTCTCAACACATAAACTGATAGGACCAGTGTTCTTAAGTGTAGAATGTGTTTCTACTTCCAAAACCCAAAGAGGCATTCTAGGTGTGGTGGGAGGCAAAATATGTTATAATGTGTTTTTTAGTTTGGAGATCATGTTTGGTAGCACAACTAGAAATACTAACATTTTCACTGATAGGGCAGCTTCATAAAAATTTCTTTCAGTTTGTCTCTCACCCTGTGTACACTTTGTAGCTCATGTGCCTTACAAAAACTTCCCATGTTTTTACACCCTTTGGATACCTACTCAAATAACACGAGGTCATCGAAATAGTGGAATTACTGTGATAGTCTGTAGGAAGTCCAGATGTTCCATGTTTAGTCCATATTATGATGGGAGTGGGGCAGAGGACAGTTAATTTAGTTTTTAGTGTATGGTTGTCTTTCTCATGTGAACACAACATTGTCCTCTTGCTTGATAGGGATCTGTTAGATTATGTTTGTGCAAAAATGATGATTTAAGTGAAGATTTGAAGAGATTACTATCATTGCATAAAGTAATGAAGTAATTTAAGGTGACAGCAATTGCTGCCTTTCCTACAAAGATAGAATTGTTATTTTTATTTTCTTAGTCAAGGCGGGGGAAGTTATTTTCTGTGTCACTTGATCTTCTCCGGGATGCTAGCTCTCACCCAACGGACCAAGGAACAAGTGTGGTGACTCTGCCAAGTCCCCTGTATCCCATTCCAGGTAAATATTTAGACACTGGGACTCAGAAGATTCACTGTGAACAAGACCCAGGGCTATATCCCACTTATTGAACAGGTCCTGTAAACTCTTACTTTAATAAGGGAGCCATGACAATGCTTTGAGTCTTTAGTTATCAATGTCTAGCTGGACACTGTTCAACAGTTTTTTGTATGTTTAGTATTTCCCTCATTTTCTGGTGTATGTTTACTTGAGTAGATGGCTTTAAGCCACTTAGTGGAAAAAATGGAGAAATTACTATTGTGTATGCTTGCTATATAGTGTCCCAGAATCCTTCCTCACTGAGAGCCAGCCTTCCCTCAAATGGGTTCTGGTTCAAGTTTGAAAACAGAGTGAGGGATTATGCCAATTTATTAGTGATGCTGCCTGCTGCCTCCTGATCATTCATGTTGGATTTATTTTGTGTTTTATGTAAAGCAATATCTTTTTTGACTGCCCATGTACCCTATTCCTGGGAACTCCATGTTCTAGTAAACATCTCCATAGCTGTGTGGGTCAAGCCTTTACCACGGCCAGTTTCATATCTCTGCTCATTATAATAATTGGATTCACCTGGCTTCATTTGATTAAGAAACACCACTTGGCCTCCATTATTTTGGGGTATCTTATCATGCCCATTACTCTCAGGGAACCCAGTTCTGTAACATTATCTCTTCTCATCTGTTTTTGTCTACAAAAGATAGCTACCACTGAGCTTCTTAATGATGTTGGTTCTTCTCTCACCAGTCCCTTTCTGTGTTTTCACCTACCTGTCTATTCCCCATAAAAGCCAGATGGTTCAAGGCAGATGACGGTGTTTGTTGTAAACACAGCAAGATCTTGTCCTTACTGCTGTACTCTGCTGGAAGTAATGTCTCCACCAGAACAAATCAATGAAAATGATCTGCAGCTATTGATTCTATGAATGTATTCTTTTAAATACTCAGCAGGGAGAAGCAAAAGCAGTATGTCTTCCAATAGAATAAAAAGGACAGCAGCACTTCCCTGTCCAGTCTCAAGATCATTTGAACTATCCTGCTGTCTTTCATATTAGAGTCCATGGCAACTTTGATTGTCTTGAGATACCACACAGCAATAAACTGGACCTCTAAATTGGTAACATTTTCACTGGTTCTAGTGAAAAGGATTTGTTGATACCTGAATGCTTATTAGATATTCTGGATTCTCTATAAAGATACATTCAACCCAGGGAGTGAAAATAAATCTAATGGATATTTAGAGAAAGTTCAATATACTGACATTTTCGTGGGTCCACTGTCTTGAGCAGGCTGGGGATTGCTTCTAAGTAGGAACAAACCCAGTTTGTGCTAAACAGATCCTTTACTTTCGAAAGGGTCATGGTCAGGATGACAGCCTACTTCGATGCTGAAAGGCAAATTGCTGCAAGTTGTTGTCATTCTCACACAAGAATTTAAATAGCCCAGATATTTGCTATCACAAGGGCCTGGCTTTATGATTTTAAAAAGACCCCATTCAAAAACTAACAACTGATTCATATCAGCAAAGCTAGGAGCCCAAACCCCAAGAGGTGCTGTGGAAAGGTTGCCTCTTTTTGTCAAAAGTTCCAGTAAATAAAAAAAATCATCAGTCTCATAGACCTGGAACTCAAAGGGGCCATTCAGGATGTATTGCTCTATATGCAGCACTTCCCTAACAACATAATTCCTTCTGGCACTTATAGGATGGGGAATTGCCAGCATATAGCACATCAATTACTACTATACATTCTCATGTAGAAGCAACAAAAGGACATTGAATTAGCCCAAAGGGCCCTACCTATCAGGCCATCCTCATATTTGTTCTTCTGCATGCAACTAGTCTTTTTTAAGATTTTCTATTACTGGTTTTCAGCAATTTGATTATAATGTCCTGTGATGTAATTTTCTTTTATTTCTGTAACAGTGTTGTTTGAGCTTCTTGGATCTGAGGCATGAGGTTGTTTGTACTTTCTGGCTAGTGGGAATAGGCAGTGTACCCAGCCTTGTGTGGATGCTTGGAAACATTGCTTCTAATTGGTGTAGGTGATTCTTCCCCAGACTTAAGTACTTTTCTTAATATATATATTTTTATTGATTTCAGAGGGGAAGGGAGAGAGAGATAGAAACATCGGTGGTGAGAGAGAATCACTGATAGGCTACCTCCTGCACACTGCACACTGGGGATTGAGCCCACAACATAGGCGTATGCCCTGACCAGAAATTGAGCCATGACCTTCTGGTTCATAAATTGACACTCAACCACTGAGCCATGCCAGCTGAGCTCAAGTACTTTTTTTGCATGAATGCTCTGATCATTGCTCTAATTTGTAACATAGAAAGACACTTTGAAGATGTCTCACTTTCTCTCTGTGTGCACCAATCTCCTCTACGTTATTATGTCCTGAATTCTAGCTGCCTTGTCCTATCCAGATTCTCAGCTCCATCTTCTCTACTTAAGGTGTCCACTAGGCTCTAGCTGGTTCTCCTTCCCTGGGTCTGTATCCAGGAATTACCTCAGTGCAGTAACTTTGGGGGAGTATAGCATTCACCTTATTTGCTTCCTATGTCTTTAGGATCACTGATCTTCATTGATATAGATATAAATATAGATATAGATATATAGATAGAGATAGAGATATATAGATACAGATGTAGATATAGATAGATATAGATATAGATATAGATATAGATATAGATATAGATATAGATATAGATATAGATATAGATATAGATATAGATATAGATATAGATATAGATAGATATAGATGATATAGATATATAGATATCAGAGTAAACCTGGTTTGGCAAGTAGTGAGTGCCTGTAGGTTCACAACTGAAATCCTGTTACATTTTAGGACGCTGCCAATTGTCATATTCTTCATCCAAGATTGCGGAACTCTTTGCTCAGCTTCTTATTTTTCCAGTGCGTTGTTGGGTTCATTCCAGCTAGCTTAGTGTTAGGCTGAGCTGCTGTACTGAAATGTGATATGTATCTCCATGCCACTGACCCCTGGTGAAGACACAACATTTACTGATTAATTTTATGTTTTGTAACCATGGAACTAAAGAAATATGGGGTGGTTTGTACCAGTTTGTCAGTATTTTTATGGATAACAGTGAGATTGATGATTTGCACCTGTCCTCAGTGAGAACTCCACAGGACTCTGCCATTGAAAGCTCGTTACACAGCAAGAATATGCCTTCTAGACCAGCAGGGTATTAGAAATTCCTGATGTGACTCTATTTTGGGCTCCCTGGTTCGGAGTTGTTCCATCAGTATCAGTAGTTCTACATCCAAGAGAGAAAACTATTCCAGCATGGTTCATAAAATGGGATAATTAGAATCTGCACCTGGGTTCTTCTACCCTTTTGTGGAGGCAGCCATTGGCCATTTTGCATACCCTTTCTATATTGCACATTTTTTTCTGCATTAACTATATATAAGCATTTTCCATCGGAGTCTCATGAGTTTTTTGTTTTTTTTGGGGGGGGGTTGTTTAGCATAGATCTCATTTTCTGGAAGGTTTGCACTCTTTGCACTGCTTTATGATTTGGAAAGAGCCTTGAGAGGGAATAACTCAGCATTTTTAGAATGCCTTGCCTAAGTCACTTCTTTCTCTTCAAATCTCAATCTCCATGGAAACACAGAGCCCGTTATTTCATATTTTCCCCGTATGAAGAGAGTGACTATGAGGCTCATAGAGAGCAACTGCTTCTTGCTCTTTTTAGCTTCTTCTATAGTTTCTTTCCATGAATCAACAAATAAACCATATTTTAAAAAATAAGAAGAGGTGAATGTGCAGATCTCACTTGTGTGCCACTCTTTTCTCACTTATTTTGCATCTTCAACCTGCCTATCCTAGTTCTTCCATTACTTTTACAGCTGTTTCATGTATTTTTCTAGCTGCGTGGTTTTTTGTAGTGTAAACTGGTATTATACACTATACATGTAATTACTGAAACTGAACATATGAGGTAGGTGTTAGCATCTTGCATATTGGACTGAAGTCACCAATGCTGCCACTCTATGCAAATATAAGTCTCTGAATTTGCACTGCCTACTGTGGGGGCACTAGCCCATGAGGAAATTTAAATTTTAATTATTTAAAATTAAATTGAACTACAAATTTTATTTCTAAGTTTCCTAGTCACATATGACTAATGGTTACTTTATTAGATAGGGTGGGTATAAAATTCTTCTATCTTTTAAAAATATATTTTTATTGATTTCAGAGAGGAAGGGAGAGGGAGAGAGATAGAAACATCTAGAGAGAGAATCACTGATTGGCTGCCTCCTGCAAGTCCCCCACTGGAGATCGAGCCCACTGCCTGGGCATGTGCCCTAGACTGGAATCGAACCCAGGACTCTTCAGTCTGCAGGCTGATGCTCTATCCACTGAGCCAAACCAGCTAGGGTTCTTACATCCTGACAGAAAGTCCTATTTTACAGTTCTGGGAAAGCCATATAAGACTTGTCAAAATTATGGCATCAAATCTTTTTTCCCATTTTGGTAATCACACTCAAGGCTAACCATTCATTCAGAGGTAAAATACTGGTAGAAAGAAAATCTTTTTTAAGTAGGGGGGGAGGCATCAGAATACTGTGAGTACTCTATTCTAGCCCTTCCATTTTTAAGCCAAGTAAGAAGAGCTTATATATATATATAAAGTATTCTGTGGAACTTCCACTAGCTACATGGACTCCATCCCATAACTGAATGACATATGCATATGCTCATAAGGATTTCCTATCCCATGGTAATCCACAGATCTAGTAGAATCCATAATGTGCCTTAAATTCACATCTGTCTCTGGTTCTTTGAAGCCTGCAGCTTATCACAATCTAGAAATCCTAACAAGATTTTGACAATTTATTAGTCTATCAGGGCAGGTAGAGGTGGACCCTGGAGTAAGGGTGGATCAGAGCACCATGTGACTTCAAATTAATGAACCTACTCAGGTTCCTCTTCTCACACAGAATGCATTTAGTGAAACTTATTTGCCTTTGTACAGTCCAAAAGTCATTTTGCATTTATTTTTACTTTTTTTTAACAGTGGGGCCACAAGTTGGAGGACTCCACTTTTTAAAAAATATATTTTTATTAAATTCAGAGAGGGATGGAGAGAGAGATAGACGCATCAATGATCATAAGGAATTATTGATCAGCTGCCTCCTACAGGCCCCATACTGAGGACTGAGTCCACAACCTGGGCATCTGCCCTGACAGGGAACTGAACCATGACCTCCTGGTTCATAGGTCGATGCTCAACCAGTGAGCCATGCTGGCTGGGCTCCTGTTTATTTTTTATTAGAAACCATATATACACATTTATAATAGCAATATAGCATAGCAATATTTAGTTAGATTTTAACCCCACAGTATCTCCTTAAACATTATTTTTGTATACTTCACATTGTATAGCTTTCGTTCTGGATCAAAGTTATTTATTTATCAGAACACACACTAACTAGGTAATGCTAATCAAGCCTTATTTACTATATAGCTTCACTATCAAAAGCATGATTCTGAACCATTAGCACACAATGAAACTTCAAATCTTTTGTCCTTCTTTTAAGGATGGTCTCCCTTACCCTACCTACTTTGATTTTCCAGGAGTCTTTCTTTTTATGAAACGGTTTGGTGTATAAGTAATTCACTCCCTGATACTGGCTTTCTGTGTTTCATCAGTTCAGCTTGTCTTGTGTTTCTGTGATCTCTATTGATGTTTGACTGTACATTTAATTTGTCATTTATCTTTTTAATGTTTAGAAGGCCACCTTAAAGCTATTTGACTGTGAAGGGAGCAGGCTACAAAAACAATTACAACCTTAAAGTTTTCTCATGTGTTTTGCATTGAGCTATTTGCTTATACTTTGAAAATTATAACTAGCTTTGAATTATAAAAGCTTTATATCACTCTTCATATTGTCTATGTAAATTACTATATTGTATGTTCCATTTCATAAACCAGTCAATAATTGAATTATTCATTCACTGCCTTATACCAATAGTGAGTTATATTTTCCTTCACATTAAAACACTAGGGGCCCAGTGCACGAATTTGTGCACTTGAAAGGAACTGTGGGCCCAAGGCTGTGGTGGGCACAGAGGTAGGTCTCATCCCATTCTCCGCACCCCAGCCTGGCCCCTCCCACCATGGCCCCCAGTCCCCTCTGCCGACAACCCCACTCCCGCCACCACAGCCATGCACTAACATCACTGGCCCTGCTCGCACCCACTGATGGCATGGAGCAATTGGGGCTGGCGCCAGCAGCAGGTACAAGCAGCAGCTGCTGCCCCGATCGCCCCTCAGGAGCAGGGAGAGGTGGAGAAACTATCAGGGGCCAGCAGCCACTGCTCACACCCACTGATGGCGCTGAGCGATCGGGGCTAGCGCTGGGTGCCGGCAGTGGGTGCGAGTGCCAGATCCAGTGCCAGCAGTGAGTGCAAGTGGTGGTGCTGGCTGCAGGTGCAAGCAGGGCTGGTGCTAACAGTGGGTGTGCACAGTGGCTGACAGCCCCGATTGCCCCTCAGGTGCACGGGGGAAGTGGAGAAGCCTTCAGGGGCTATTGGGGTTGGCAGCTGCTGCTCGCACCCACTGATGGCGCTGAGTAATCGGGGCTCGTGCTGGGCGCCAGCAGCAGGTGCGAGCACCAGGTGGGACCGTGGCATGCTGAAACAAAGAATTTTCAGTAACCACCAAAGGCTCACCCCGATGACAGTAACCGGTTCTCCTCCTTGGTTTGGCACCCCCACTCACCTGCTCCACCATCCCACAGCAGCCGATGCCTGCCATGTTTCACGTGTGCCCCCTGGTGGTCAGCGCATGTCACAGTGACCAGTTGTTTGGTTCTTCCACCATTTGGTCTATTTGTATGTTAGGGTCTTATATATATAGATTGTCATCTGGCCAGCAAGGCTCAGTGGTGGAGTATGGACCTATGAACCAAGAGGTCATGGTTCGATTCCCAGTCAGTGCACATGCCCAGGTTGCAGGCTTATCCCCAGTAAGAGACATACAGGAGGCAGCTGATCAGTGATTCTCTCTTATCATTGATGATTCTACCTGTCTCTCCCTCTCCCTTCCCCTCTGAAATCAATAAAAATATATTTAAAAAAAATAATAAAAACATTTGCACTTTTCTGCTTTTATTATAATTGCTTTCTGCTCACACAAAATTTAATATTACCTGGATACAGACCAAGTGTCCATCAGTAGATGAGTGGATAAAAAAAAACTGTGGTACACCTAAATAGCTGCAGCAATCCTGAGAAAGAACAAAGTTGGAGGGATCACAATACCAGATATCAAGTTATACTACAAAGTCACCTGGTACTGGTACAAGAACAGGCATATAGATCAATGGAACAGGACAGGGAGAGCAGAAATTGACTCAAGCCATCATGCTCACTTAATATTTGACAAAGGAGGCAAGAGCATACAATGGAGTCAAGATAGTCTCTTCAATAAATGGTGTTGGGAAAATTGGACAGATACATGCAAGAAAATGAAACTAGACCACCAACTTACACCATACACAAGAATAAACTCAAAATGGATAAAAGACTTAAATGTAAGTCATGAAACCATAAAAATCCTAGAAGAAACCATAAGCAACAAAATCTCAAACATCTCTCGTAGCAACATGTTTACAGAGATGTCTCCTAGGGCAAATGAAACTAAAGAGAAAATAAACACATGGGGCTACAAAATAAAAAGCTTCTGCACAGCAAAGAAACCATCAACAAAGCGAAAAGGGAGCCCACTATATGGGAGAACATGTTTGGCAATGATACATCCAATAAAGGGCTAATATCCAGAATATATAAGGAACTCATACAACTTAACAAAAGGAAAACAAACCATCCAATTAAAAAATGAGGAAAGGACCTAAATAGACACTTCTCCAAAGAGGACATACAGAAGGCCAAGAGACATATGAAAAAATGCTCAAAGTCACTAATCATCAGACAGCTCCAAATTAAAATGACAATGAGGTATCATCTCACACCTGTCAGAATGGCTAACACCAACAAAGTAACAAATGACAAGTGCTGGAGAGGGTGTGGAGTAAAGGGAACCCTAGTACACTGCTGATAGGAATGAAGACTGGTGCAGCCATTATGGAAAACACGATGGAGTTTCCTCAAAAAATTAAATATGGAACTACCATTCGACCCAGTGATCCCACTTCTATGAATATATCCTAAGAAACCTGAAACACCAATCAGAGATAATGTATGCACCCCTATATTCATAGCAGCACAATTTACAATAGCCTAGATCTAGAAACAGCCCAAGTGCCCATCAGCAGATGAGTGGATTAAAAAACTGTGGTACATCTACACAATGGAATTCTATGCCACTATAAAAAAGAAGGAAGTTTTACCATTTGCAACAGCATGGACGGAACTGGAGAGTATTATGCTAAGTGAAATAAGCCAGTCAGAGTAAGACAAGGACCATATAGTTTCATTCATATGTAAAATTTAGTGAACAAACTAAACTACCAAGCAAAATAGAGACAGACTCATAAATAGAGAGCAGGCAGACAGCTCTGGAGGGGTTGGGGGGGAGGGGTGTAGAGGGATTGAGAAATAAAAGAGAGAACTCATGTACATGGACAACAGTGTGGTGATTTCTGAGGTAGAGGGGGATGGGTGGAGGTGGTAGAGGGCAGAGAGGGGATAAAAGATGATGAAAAATAATATAAAATAATATAAATGAATAAATAATGTAATATTATTACCTGCATTAATCATAAATATGTTTTCAATTTGAGGCATGCAGTTATCTTTACTATCAAAACAGAACAAGGAGTTATTGGCCTTTTCTACTCCTTCTTCATCATCTTTGGTGTTAGTATTTTTTCCTCTTCCTTTTTTTTTTATCGATAATTTTTTAAAGTTTTAATTATTTAAAATTATTGGGGTGACATTGGTTAATAAGATTATATGGCCTTAACCTGTTTGGCTCAGTGGATAGAGCATCAGCCTGCGGACTGAAGGGTCCCAGGTTCGATTCTAGTCAAGGGCATGTACCTTGGTTGTGGGCACATCCCCAGTAGGGGGTGTGCAGGAGACAGCTGATCAACCTTTCTCTCTCATTGATGTTTCTAACTCTCTATCCCTCTCCCTTCCTCTCTGTAAAAAGTCAACTACATATATATTATTTATAATATATATATATATATATATATGTATATATATATATATATATACACACTAGTAGCCCGGTGCACAAAAATTTGTGCACTCAGGGGTGGGGGGTTAGGGTGGGGCCAGACCCCTCAGCCCGACCTGCACCCTCTGTTATATTCCAGGACCCTGGCCATTCCTGGCCTAGGCATAGGCCTACAGGCTTGGGGCGGCCTGGCTCCCAAGGTCCCATTTTATCAAGAGAACAAAGTAGGCATTAGTTATAGCCCTCATGTGAACCAGTACAGTGCATCTGTGCATACAACTGCCTCGTTCATGTGTTTGCTTCGCCCTACTGAATTACTAACATCTTGAGGACATAGCTCTGTCTTATCCTGCTTCAAATTCAGTGCCTGGCCTGGTGCCAGGGACCTGAGAGGGTTTGCTGAGTGAGTGAGTGAATAATGAGTGAGTGAATGAGTGAATGAATGAGTGAGTAAGTGAATGAGCAAGCTGCCTGACGCTCACCCCGGTATGTTCCCGCCCTGTTCTAAGCCGCCCAGTGCCTCTCTCCTGGTTGCATAGTTCCCACCCCGCTCTCGGCTGCCTGATGCAAACCCCAGGAAGTTCCCGCCCTGCTCCCAGCGGCCCCACGCCCCCCTCCCAGCTGCATAGTTCACACTGGGCAAAGGCGGCCCCAGTTCTCCACCTTTGCCCTGCCACCCTGCTCTTGCCCGCCGCCTTCGTTTCTAATCACTGTCAGTGGCAGGAGGCTTCTTCCGACCTTCCCCTTTCACCTCCCATCATTGTGCCTACATATGCAAATTAACTGCCATCTTTGTTGGCGGTTAACTGTCATCTTTATTAGCAGTTAATTTGCATATCGCCCTGATTAGCCAATGGGAAGTGTAGCGGAGGTACGATTAATTACCCTTTTTGTCTTTTATTAGATAGGATATATATAAAGATTATATGGATTTCAAGTGTACATTTTCATAATACATGACCTATACATTGCATTGTGTGCCCACCACCCAAAGTCAAATCATCTGTCACCATATATTTGACTCCCTTTACCCTTCACTACCTTCCCCCCTTCCCTCTGATAACCAAGTTGTCTATGTTTATGAATTTCAGTTTTAATACGTTTTGGTTTTTTAATTGATTTCAGAGAGAGGGAGAGATAGAAACATCAATGATGAGAATCATTGATTGGCTGCCTCCTACATGCCTTTACTGGGGATCAAGCCCAAAAACCTAGGCATGTGCCCTGACTGGTAATCCAATTGTGACATCCTAATTTATGGGTCGATGTTCAACCACTGAACCATACAGGCTGGGCTATGAGTTTCAGTTTTATATTCCACATATGAGTGAAATTATATTTTTAGCTTTTTCTGACTGACTTATTTCTCTTAGCATAACACTCTCAAGGTCCACCCATGTTACAAATGGATGTATTTCATCTTTTCTTATGGCTGGGTAGTATTCCATTGTGTATATGTACCATATCTTTTTTATCCAATCTTCTATTGAAGTACACTTCGGTTGTTTCCATGTCTTGGCCATCATGAATAATGCTGCAATAAAATAAACATATCTGCATATAACTACAAATAAATGTTTTCAATTTTTTGAAAAAGGATTGATGGGTATATGGTATCTCTATTGTTCATTTTTTTTGAGGAACCTCCATACTGTTTTCCATAGAGGCTACACTAGTTAACATTGCCCACAGCAATAAAGGAGGGTTCTTTTTTTCTCCACAACCTCTCCAAACTTATTATTACTTTTCTTGTTGATAATAGCCAGGTGTGAGGTGGCATCTCATTGTAGTTTTGATTTGCCTTTCCCTCATGGCTAGTAAAGTTGAGCATCTTTTCATTTATCTGTTGACCATTTACATGTCTTCTTGGGAGAAGTATCTTTTCAGGTCCTCTTTTTAAATGGCCCATTTTTAAAATGGATTGTTTCTTTGTTGAATTGTATGAGTTCTTCATATATTTTGGATATTAACCCCTTATCAGAGATGTTGTTTGAAAATATCTTCTCCCAATCAGTTAGTTGTCTTTTTGTATTGCTAGCAGTTTCTTTTGCTGTGCAGAAGCTTTTTAATTTAATATAAGCCCATTCGTTTATTTTTGCCTTTACTTCCCTGGCCTTTGGGGTCAAATTCATAAAATCTTCTCTAAGACCAAGGTCCATAAGTTTAGTACCTATGTATTTTTATATGTAATTTACTATTATACTATAGATTTTATATTTAGGTATTTGATCCCTTTTGAATTAATTTTTGTACATGGAACAAACTAGTTTCATTTTTTGAAATGTGGCTTTCCTATTTCCCCAGCATCATTTATTGAAGAGGCTTTCTTTTCTCCATTGTGGTTTTTTGTCAAACATTATTTTCCTGTATATGTGGGTTTATTTTTGGTTTCTCAATCCTGTTCCATTAGTCTGTGTGTCTGTTTTTCTGCCAATAGCACACTGCTTTGATTACTGTTGGTTGTTCTGTAATATAATTTTAAGTCAGGTAGTGTGATACCTATAGCTTTGGTCTTCTTTTCTGATGATTGCTTTGGCTCTTCTGGGTTTTTTGTGGTTCCATACAAATATGATGATTTTTTATTATATTTCTTCAAAAATATTATTGGGATTTTGATGGCGATTGCATTAAATCTCTATATTGCTTTGGTAATATGGACATTTTAACTATGTTGAATCTTCCAAACATAGACTATATTTCCATTTCATAGCATCTTTTTTCCATCTCTTTTAATTATGTTTTGTAGTTTTCAGTATATAGGTCATTCACGTCCTTTGTTACATTTCTTCCTACATATTTTATTCTTTTTATTGCAATTGCAAAAGAATTTGGAGTTTTTTAAATTTCTTTTTCTGAAATTTCATTATTAGTATATGGGAATGCAGTGAATTTTTGGACATTAATTTTTAATTTTTTTTTTATTTGAGAGAGAGAGATCAATTGATTTGTTGTTCCACTAATGTACGCATTCATTAGTTGCTTCTTGTATGTGCCCTGACCAGAGATCCATCCCACAATCTTGTATCCTGACAATGCTCTAACCAACTGAACTACCAAGCCAGGGCCTGTACTTTCATTATGTATCATGCAACTTTACTCTATTTGTTGTTTCCAGTAGTTTTTTTGGTGGAGTCTTTAGGGTTTTCTATATACAAAATCATGTCATCTGCAGAGAGTGACACTTTTTTCTCCTTTCTTTTATTAGGTTGGTTTTGTTTTATGCTGTGTGATACCTATCCAAGGTGGTTCCTTAACAACATTCAGCTATCCATATTAGATTTTATATTTATTTGTGCAATAAAGTGTTGTACAAATATTCTTTATTTCTGTATAATTTTTTGGGGGGTGGAGTCACCAGATTATTTAATAAGGGCGGGGGGGTGTTAAAAAGTATTATCACTCATTGGAACCTTGAGTGATGATCTAAAAGCCTCCTAATAGCCCTGACTGGTTTGGCTCAGTGGATAGAGCGTCGGCTTGTGGACTGAAGGGTCCCGGGTTCAATTCCAGTCAAGGGCATGTACCTTGGTTGCAGGTACATCCCCGGTAGAGGGTGTGCAGGAGGCAGCTGATCGATGCTTCTCTCTCATCAATGTTTCTAACTCTCTTTCCCTCTCCCTTCCTCTCTGTAAAAAATCAATAAAATATATTAAAAAAAATAAAAATAAAAAATAAAAGCCTCCTAATAAGGTCTTAGGGGGCAAAGCAAAGACAGTAATGGACTTTAAGCGACTTCTCAAGTGAAATTCTGCCTCATGTCACGCCACCTGGGCACCTGGTGTGCAGAAACTAACAAGGGGAAATCCATCAGGTGTGGATGGGATTGGTAGTTGTTCAGATTCCTAATTTTACCTAAGACTGGCCTTGTTCCTGTGTATTTCATGGTCGCAGGCCACAGGGCCTTATGTCACCTCGGACCTGATGATCTCCATCAGCCTGGGGTCCCGGGAGGCGGGAACGCTGGGGTGAGGAGGACAGGTTGGAGGATTCAGAAGAAAGCTGTGCCTGCTCCTTCTTCTCCAAATCCCCCCGGAGCCCAGAGTCTGGGTTCCCCTAGAGCTCATCACGTGCACAGCCCAAGCTTTTCAACCCGGCCCACAGCTCCTGGAGGCCGGAGTGATTTTTAGGTTTTTTTTTCTTTATTATTTCCTTTCAAGTTCTCCACAGTTGATGATTTTCTGCTGAAAAATGGCTGAGAAAAAGGACCTATTCCATTTCAGTTCCCACGTGAATGCGACCTTGGGACCAACTTCAGAAATGCCAGACCTGGGTGGGAGGGGCGGGGCAGAGTGGGGCAGAAAGAGGCAGAGCGCGGGCAGAGGAAGGGTCACAGCTGGAGTATTGCACCTTCTGCTGGTCACAAGCCATGGGGCCATGGACTCCCTGGGACATGGCCTGCAGCGCGTGACTAGAAGTCCCTGGGTGGGAATCCCCCTGCGCTAGTGGTTCTCAACCTTCCTAATGCCCCAACCCTTTAATACAGTTCCTCATGTTGTGGCGACCCCCAACCATAAAATTATTTTCGTTGCTACTTCATAACTGTAATTTTGCTACTGTTATGAGTTGTAGTGTAAATATCTGATATGCTGGATGTATTTTCATTGTTCGTGACCCACAGGTTGAGATCCTCTGTCCTGGGGCGAGGCGGGATACCTGGAAAAGCGAGCTGGCAGTCTGTGGCCTTCAGGAGGGCCAAGTGCAGTGCTCAGAATCCTTTTTTATTTATCAAACTATATTATTACTGTCAGTTTTTATTTTTATGCAACTGTTCTCATGATTCATGTACATTCTTCAGCATACATATTTGTTATGCCATTGCTGTAAGGTTTTGGCAATTACTTTTAGAAAAAACATTTTATTCTAATAATTTAAAATTTAAAATAAATGAATCACATTAGTTATGCCGAGAACAATTATCCCCAAATGAATGCTATATAGTCTTTTTTAAAACATATTTTTATTTATTTCAGAGAGGAAGGGAGAGGGAGAGAGAGACAGAAACATCAATGATGAGAAGGAATCATTGATTGGCTGCTTCCTGCACGCCCCACACTGGAGATCCAGCCTGCAACCCCGGCCTGTGCCTTTGGCCGGACTTGAACCTGGGAACTTTCAGTATGCAGGCCGACACTCTATCCACTGAGTCAAACCAGCTAGGACTATATAGTCTCTATGCATATATTACCTATTCTTTCAAACGAATTTCACTATTGACTTAAATATTATTTTCATTGATTATCTTTGTCTGCATTTTAAAAATCCTTATTTGTATATCTGCTGTGGTTTGGATGTTTGTATCCTCCCCAAATTCATATGTTGACTTTTTAATGCTGAACACCATAATATTAGGAGGTGGGGCCTTTGTAGGCCATGAGAATCAAGCTGTCATGAATGGGATTAGTTTTCTTATGAAAGAAACCTCAGGAGATCCCTTTTCCAAGGGGAAGAAGGTTCAAGCTGGGGACCAGGAAGAGGGTCCTCGCCAGAGGTGCATGCTGGTACCTTCATCTTCACCTCCAAAATACTGAGAAATAAATTTCTGTTGTTAATAAGCAACCCAGTCTGTGGTATTTTGTTAAAGCAGTTTGAAAGGACAAAGACAATATCTCTTCACAAATCAAAATAGTAATGTTGGTATAATTACTTCTTGAAAAAAATGTCATTGTGTACAATCACAGATTTATTTCCTGATTTCTCTGTCTCAAGGTAAGTAGATAGAAAAGTGTTATTTTCTTTAAGCTCAGCAATGAATCGTTAGAAAATTATCGCTTTAATGGTCAATCTTAAAATAAGTTTCATTTACAGAAATTAATGGTTAGGTTTAGGTTTTGAGAAAACTTAAATTATTTAGTTATTATGGAGAGAAAATAACAGCTCATACATGATCTCTTGCACATTCTGCTCATGCTAATCTTGATTGTAAAAATCTTTCAGAAATTATTGTTAATGAGTAATAAAACTAACCAACAATTAAACTGTCACTTAATGGCTGCCATAAAGATGGACAGATGCTACATTAATTTGTCATCTGTGTATTATTAGAATCATTTAATTCTAAAACGTGATGAGGTTTTATACCACAGAATGCTGAGAATGGACAAAACTCGTGACAAGAAAATTATGTAGCGAATATCATGGAATAAAATGCATGGGGTGAATGCTTATTTAAAACCAATTAAGTAAAGTTCAAGCAGAATAATGCTTGCTATCTTTTTAAAATATATTCCTAATGATTTCAGAGAGGAAAGGAGAGGGAAAGAGAAAGAGAAACATCAATGATGAGAGAGAATCATTGATTGGCTGCCTCCTGCACATGTGCCCTGACTGGGAATCTAACCGTGACCTCCTGGTTCATAGGTTGATGCTCAACCACTGAGCCACGGCAGCAGGACAATGCTTGCTATCTTGACATGATTAATGAACAAGAGTTAAAGAATAAAACAATTAATTTTGTTTATTAGGTTTGTAAGAAGTACTTCATATAGTGAGTTTAGTCTTCTATAGCAATTATAATTCCTACATGCTATTTTGTTAAATTATTCAATTTCCATTATTTTCATGAAATACAAATAATTTATAAACAGTTCAGAAGTAGTGTGAATGTAATAATTTTAATGGCCTTGCCTTATTTATTTAAATTTAGTTGTTTTGTAAGAAACCTTTTCTTTAAGGAAATTTTGTGGGGGGTTTTTTTCATTAAAATGTGCTGCAGAATGAAAGACTACATGAAGCTATTAATAACACAGCAAATAACTATGTACCAAAAATTCAGTTGAAGAAAAGTAGTTATAACAATAGAACTGGCATTTTCTGTGAGTACCACCATTCTCCAATCACTTCCTCATCTTTGGTACCTACTACCCGGAGAGAATTCTATCCAGCGTTTACTTTTGGCAATATACAAGCATCTCATTATGTTTCTTACCACATTTGAAAATATCCTCAAGAGTAAAATTTGGCTTCCATATTTTTCTTTTTTTAATTTTGCTTTTGTAGATTATAATTTATAAAAATCTTTGCTTACATAAGGACATGTAGACATGGAAGAATTCCTCTTGGACATTTGCTTAGTAATGAAATTATGTTTAATACACCAACTTTCATTAATAGATATTTCTAAATTTCTTCAACAGCACAAAAAAGTTCATGCTGTTTTATTTTACTTTTTATTTTTAATATATTTTTATTGATTTCAGAAAGGAAGAGAGAGATAGAAACATCAATGACAAGAGAGAATCATTGATCAGCTGCCTCCTGCACACCCTCTACTGGGTATCAAGTCTGCAACCTGGGCATGTACCCTGACTGGGACTGGGAATCGAATGGTGACCTCCTGGTTCATAGGTTGATGCTCAACCACTGAGCCATACTGGCTGGGCAAGTTTGTACTGTTTTACACCCTCATTATCAAATAGGATATTGCCAGGATGTTAAAATTTTCCTAACCAGGCAAGTGTGACTAATTGTTCCTTTCATTTAAATTTGCATGTATGTGACTAGTACATGTGGTAGCTTTTAATAGATTAATTGCCAAACATCTTCATTTTCAGACTTTTGCTGCAATTATTGATGCTCTTTATATTCTCGCTCTTACATTTTAAATCCACCAATAAAGAATGAAGCTTAGAAACACTGGGCCTCTACCCTTGACCCCACTTAAAACAGAACCCCAGGACTGTGTGTACATTCTCTCTGGACTCAGGACCTCACTGTGTGGCCACAGGTGTGCTGTGTAACTTCTCCAGGTCTTATAAGCAATAAACCTGTATCTTTTCAAAGTTTCTTGATGGCTGTTACTAAAGGGTGCCTTGCAGTCAAGAACCACAAGGGCTAGTCCAGCCACAACACTAGTTATGGATAGGTGGAGACCAGTACAGAACACAGGGCTGCAGTGATTTTTTTTTTTCACTTTATGCCCTTGGATGGACCTCTTTGCTGTCTCTTTAGACTTTAAAAAACAAACAAACAAACAAACAAAAAAAACAGAAGCCATACTTTTGAATAGCTCTCTGATGCACGTAATGCCTTACTTGAAAGCCTCACAAAATTGAGTAGGTCCCACAGTAAGTGAAAGCTCCTTTAAAATTCAGGCCACCTATCCCTGGCTGGTGGGGCTCGGTTGGATGGCTTCCCGCACACCAAAATGTTGCTGCTCATACCCCACTAGGGGGCATGCAGGAGACAGCCATGGATGTTCCGTTCTCACATGAATATTTGCCTTTCTCCTTCTCCCCCTCTCTCAAAAAAAAAAAAAAAAAAATCAATAAAAAAAATAAAATAACATTTTAAAAATTGGGTCGTATAGCAGGTCCAATGATAATGGTGCATAAAGATATTTTTGAAGTCTATGGCAATTTTATTATATTTTATTTTCTTACAAATATAATTAAACACACATGATGTGCATGTGTGTATAAATATATATTTAAGACTTTGAAACATAAGTCCACTGATGATTTGTTTTATCGTTAATTCCCATTTTTAAAATGTTGACTTTAAGGAAAGAAATGTAAGGACTACTGAAAATAGATACTTGAATTTTTTCTGATTACAAATTGACTTTCTGCTGCAGTGTCTACTTATTTACAGATAAATTCTTAGAAATTTCAAGAACAAAAATTAATCAGTTTATTTGCTAGATATTTAGAGTATATATCATGTACTATATACTATGCCTGCCATGAGAGAAATGTCACATTAGAGAAACTGGACCTATAGCATGGAAAAAAACAAACTATTCTCAGATCTCTTTAAACTAGTATGTCAATATTAAGTAATGAAATTTAAGTGAGATTTAGAGACCAAGTTCTATTACTTGTTTTAATTGTGTTCCCTGGATTTCCCACCAAATATTCAAAGAATTCAAGTTTTTCCCATCTGAGTTGCTTTATCTATTTTCAATTATAAATTAAGAGATATTTTTTAAAAAAATACTTACAAAACTTTGATTATTTTAGATAAGCTTTTAAACTGCTTTAACTCTTTCAAGTCACTCATTTACTCCTTAAGTTCCAACTAAAGTCAATTTCAAGAATTTCTTAAAATCTTACAAATGAATTTAATCATGTGCCATGCCCTCTGGGAGATTAAATCAATGAATCAATGAATGAAATAATCATCAATCCAAATAAATGCAACTTCCCTCAAGTAACCTATAAAATTGTGCATTATAATTTTAATCATTATGATTAAATAAAAAGAAAAAAATATACTATATCCACAAAGTTGGAGTAAATTGGTTCAATTTCTAAGAACTAAAGACTAGGCAAAGTTCTTCAGAAAATAAAATTGTTACTTTACAATAAACTTTTTATAGGAACAAAATCAATACCTAAAAATACCTTTAAGATAGGCATGATTATCATCCTAGTTTATAGATGAAAAATCTCTGGCACAAAGAGATGAAATATATTGTCCAAAGGAACACACTGGCAAAAAAATAAAAAGAGGAAAAATCATTTGAACCTAGATAGTATGGTTCTAGAATCAATATTCAATTTGGTTGCCTATTACAAAGAGTATAAGAGTATATCTGTATAGTAATACTTAATATTTTGCTCAACTTAAAGGAAAACAATGTTTATTGCAGGTTTTTGTAGACATAAACAGATACATTTATTGAAATTTGAAAGTTTAAGGTAAAATACATCATCCCCCCAAAAAAACACAATTCCATTTAAGTCAGTTGGCTCTATGTTAAATAAATTGGGGAATTCTCTTCTGAAATAGGAATGTAGACATTGCAATTGATTCAGTGGCAGCATGAGGGCATCCTAAGATCATGGATATACAGTCATCTAATCACCGATAGCGGTCTTCGGCTATAGCTTGCAGACATATTTATTTTACTAAAACAGAACCACTTTGAAAACAATCTCTCTTCCTGCAATAGCTGAGAAATAACAATTGAAACTCTTCAAAATACATATTTGTTAAATTTCATAGATCAGACACCTTTTTGCTTTTCTACTTCTTCCCATAATTGCCCTACATTGGATTCTATTAGCCTAATAGACACTATTGGAGTATCTGTTCAGCATTTCTCTAAGGACGCTTCATCAAAGTAAAGGACTGTTCGCCTGGCATCTAAGTTTCCCTTCTGCCTCCTCCTTTTCCTCCTGAGAAAAGGAGACGGACCCTTGAGACATGCTTGAAACTCAGGGTCTCTGAGCTGATCACTTAATCTGCGAGGCACAGAGACCTGGAGTAACAGATTTAGGTTCATTACAGACTCCTTCTGAGACCCACCATACTGAAATGAAAACTGATCTTGTAACCTGTTTAATATCCCAGAAAATTACCGTTTTTAAAACAGGTTTCATGACTTGTCTTCTATTTAATAATATAAAAATACATTTTAGATTAAGATAGCATGAAAATCATGTTTGAAAAAATTGATTACTCAATTATTGAATGAAATAAAACTTAAGCAAAAATATTGATAAATCAGAATACTTAACATTTATTAAAATAATATAACTTTTTATGAATTTGATGTCTAGAGTAAAGCATTATAGCATATGGTTTGGAGTCAGACAAAACTGCATTTGATAAGTAGTTGCTGTGGAAGGCAGTTAGACAGATATGAGCAGAGCAAGGACCGTGGACCAAGTGCAGAAGGTCACGGGGCGAAAAGCCCTGGATGCCTAGCAAAGGACAATTGGAGGATGGGACTTGGCACCCTGGTTAACTTTTCCTTCTTAGCATACTGCTGGTCACGTTCTCATGACCTTTTCTCCCTAGAGATGACAGCTAGGCCTCAGTTGTATTTCAGCTCCAAGCCCAGAAAGGCAGCAAAACCAGAAAAATGTCCAGAAAAGCAGCAAAACCAGACAAATGCCATGGCAGACCTCAGGACCAGTTCATTGAAGAATGACCCCCTGCCCTGGTGTGGACTAAGCAATCAATGGAGACCTGGACCCTGAAGGACACACCTGGAAAGCTGCTGAATATTCTATTCAGATCTTCCCCTGGGGCCTCCTCTAAAATCTCGATCCTTAAAACCTTTATGACAGTGAAGAGCTCTCCCTCCCAGGAGCACGCCTCTGCACCTTTCTCTTCCCCATCCCTCTCCTCACCCCCCAGGCACATCCGTCACCTTTACCTTCTACACTTCAAAACCCCAAGGGCCCTTCAGTTATCAATGAATATTGGCTGTTATTTGTTTTACCTTCTTTAAAATATCCTTATTTTTTTAAATATGTATTTTAATGTTTTTATTCATTTCAGAGAGAAGAAGGAAGAGGGGGAGAGATAGAGAAACATCAATGATGAGAGGGAATCATCAATCCACTGCCTCCTGCCTGCCCCACACCTGGGATGGAGCCGGAAACACAGGCATGTGTCCCAACTGGTCAGAGACAGAATCAAACTGTGACCTCCTGGTTCAGAGTTCGACACTCACCCACTGAGCCACAACAGCTGGGCTATTTATTTTCAGAAAGTTAGCAGCTCTCATCCTATATACAGAAACCATATCTAAATATTTTAACAGCATATTTTACCTTTTCATTTCCAACAAATTCTCAGAGCTTTATTTCTAATATGTATGTTTGCTTTAAATATAAAACTGATTTGAATGAAAATTGAGGCAAAATAAAATGCTCTACAAGGCTAGTGTGAAGTCTCACATAATTGAAATTCTGAAGGTGACAACTATATATGGCTATGAAATGTTCAACACTATGAAATAATAATAGGGAAGTTCCAATGAACCACAGAAGTTACAAAGAAATACTGATAGGACTTTCCTACTTAGTGATCTTCTGAGTGTGTGTGTGTGTGTGTGTGTGTGTGTGTGTTTCATTTTAAAGGGGTAGCCATCATGGTAACACCATGCTCCAAACTTATGTCTATATCTTTTTTATCAGTTTTTTATTTTTTCCCATCACTGCTTAAGAGCCAACTATAATTGTTTTCCACTTTAATTCTTACAACAGGAGACCCAGTTTAAGACTATATGCAAGCATTCTGAAAATAATGAATATATACAGGTTTATATAATGCTGACATAGACATCTTTATGAAGCAATAAACATTTTGACAAGTTGTTTATATTACAGCATGCACATCAACATAGGAATCATATGTTGGGAAATAATTCTCCATGAGTCTCTCATGTTTCTTCAAAATCCAAGAGCCTTTGTTTCTACACAACTTGCAGCCTTGTTTCCTAACGATCTTTTCAAGGAAAACTGTTTAGCAAACCTCCTTGGGTGACTGATGTAGTGTCTCCCTGTGTCACAAAGGGCCAGCATGCTTAATTCCATGACAGAATGTTCAGGTTTCCTGAGCTAAGCGTTCCTCTCCTGCAAAGCAATCCCTTCCTTATACAGCACACATCTGGGCAAACCATGTAATTTCATGGGACTAGGGCGGCAAGAGGAACTGCTTCAAATATAGTAATGCTTATGAATGACAAAGTCCTCTCTCTCTAACCCAGGAATTAGATTCCTTCTGCCAGTATCCATTAATCGCTGGCAGGCTAACTTGTTAGCTTTTCAGTAGGGCAAAATCTCAAACTCTTCCTAACTATGGCTAGTGTTTGAGGAAGTCTGGAATGCTTAAAAGGTATGGCTTTCTGGAAAAGAAAGGATCAGGGCCTGTGAGTCAATTAATAGGCTCTGAGGGAAGTCCACGGGAAGTGAGTGGGCATATTGAACTCTTTGTGTGCAGGGCAATAATTGGTGCCTTACGTTGGAGGCTATACATGAGAATCTATTGGGGAGGTGGTTACAATGGGGAGGTGGTTACAAGAGAATTGTTAGGAATTAGTGTGACAGGCACCACTCACAGACACCATAGGAGGTATTATTGGACAGACCCTTGCGTCAGAGGGAAAGGGCTGTCTTATCATATAAATAAATTTAAATGAGAGACTTTAGAAAATTGCACTGTGATAAAGCCAATTTATTAAAAAGTTAAAGAAAATAAATTCATTTTTAAAAAATTAAAGCAGGCACATTTATTAAAGAAACAAGACAAGCACCCCTATACATCTGGCTTATGCGGTGCGACTGGCTCTCAGCTAATCTGAAGAGTAAGTGGCATGGGGGATTCCTGCCTTATATGCCCTCCTGTCTATAAGGTTTTTTGAATTCCTCTGCTAGATATCCTGGTACAGATGACCTCTGAAGGTCTTCCCTTTTCTTTGTTGTGGCTTTTCCACAATTTATGGGAAGCACTGGCTTTATGTTTAAACAGTGCCATGAGATAAGACTCTCCCCTTTCTTTCTCCCTCCTCTCCTGCATTCTTTTGTGAGAAGGGGAGGTTTTAACCCTTTGTTCTCAAGATAAGGCCCTGATACAAGCAGCCTGCAAAGATTTTTTGGCTTTGTTTCATTTTCTTGCCTCAGTTTCCCTATTACACGTGTCCTGAAACCTTACTAGCTGTTCATTGTCCTATAACATTAGGATCAGAAAACTGCCCGGCTGGCATGGCTCAGTGGTTGACCTATGAACCAGGAGAGAGAAAACTGACTGAAAAAAGAAAGAAAGAAAGAAAAACAAAAGAAAGAAGGAAGGAAGGAAGGAAGGAAGGAAGGAAGGAAGGAAGGAAGGAAGGAAGGAAGGAAGGAAGGAAGGAAGGAAGGAAGGAAAGAAGGAAGGAAGGAAGGAAGGAAGGAAGGAAGGAAGGAAGGAAGGAAGGAAGGAAGGAAGGAAGGAAGGAAGGAAGGGAGGAAGGGAGGAAGGAAGGCGAAAAGTAGCTTGTTGCTCACTCTTCTTTGGGTGGTAGGGACTTCTTCACCAATCTAGCAGTCAGCATTAAGATCTCCCCCGTTGTTACATCTATTATTAATATGTGTACCTTTTTAGATGACAGTTAAAAAGATATGCTGGTTTGCTTGGGGGGTGAGAGGGAAGAGCACATCATACTTGTTAACAAAAAAATGGCAGCATCAGGGCCATTTTCTAGCTCAAAGCCTTTAACAGTCTAACATTCCAACTTTGGATCCATTCTGAGATGAATGGGAAAGTTCTCAGGTTATTTTTAATGGGTGCTTGCTTTGATACGTGACCTCTGGCCCTCTCAGGGACAGTTCCCTGTGGCAGAAAAACCCTGTGTGAAGCCACAGATGAAGCCAGAACAGTGAACCCAGGTATTTTCCAGGGGTCGTGTCTTGTGCGGCCGAAGAATGAGCTCCGTGGAACAGAAGATTTAAGCCAAAGGGTGGAAAATTTATTACAAGCAGATTCAGACTCCCCTCACGGGAGGAAGGGCAATAATGCCCCCTCGAACCTTGTGGTCCAGGGGTATACATTTGCCGCAAGCCTGCTCTATGTCTACTGTGTCCTCACCTGACTGATTTCCTCAGTTGTTCTTGCCCAGCCACAGACCTGAGCTTTCCCTGTTTCTATGTGTTCTGTCTCTGTTCCTATGCTGAACTTTCTCTGTTTCTATGTGTTAGTACACCTTGTTGCTGCAGGCCCTCCCCTGTTTTCCATGCCCCCCGCTTTGAGTCCAGAAACATTTTATTATTTCTGCTTGGTTGGTTCCTGTGGTTAGGCTGCTCAGACTGCCTTGTCTGCCTCTGCCTATGCTCCACCTGCCTTTGTTTTCCACTGGACCCCTGCCCCGTTTGCTTGCATTCAAGTTGACCCTCTCACTGAGTCTGTATTTAAGAAAAAAAGGTGACCCAACAGAATGAGACACTGACCTAAGAGAGGTTGCCATGACCATGCACAGCAAATGCCCAGAGCAAAATGAAGTCCTCAAAGAAATTATGGCTGTGTGAGCCACGCCCCAGTCAACCATAAGGTGCCAATCCCACAAACTCCCAGCCAGAAAGCAACATGTTACAACTGTTGGTCAAGAAATTCCCCAAACAGTGGTCAAGAAACAGAAACAATCATGTCAGTAATGAATGCTGCCTCATATAAAGTTCTGCATAGACAGAAATGATTGGAGGTTGACTTGATTGAACAGTGAGCAGCCCAGAAGCACTGCCTTCACATGAAAAAAAAAATGGCTATCTCTTTGGGGGAAACTTTATACTATAGAAAACAAAGCTGTTGAATCAAAGGATTCCCTGATTCTTAGAAGATCCCTAAGTTCCTGGATCTAATGTTTGTCTACCTTGCAACCAGATTTTGTCCACTAAGCTGCTCTAGATAGTCAATCCCAGGGCCAGTTCTGTGGAATATAAAATGTATGTGATTACTCTCAGCAGTGGGCAGAAATCAAGGCCATTCTCATAGCTCTAAAAATTAGCCCTTTGAGACAACTCTGTAATTTTTACTGACTTTTGGACTACATATATTTCCTTAACTGTTTGGTCTGCCACTTGGAAAGCTACAGATTGCCTAGCAGATTAAAAGTCTCTTGTGTTTGGGACCACAAATTTCAAAACCAATTGTGGCTGCTAATATAACCATCTGTGTCATGTTTATACATTCCCAAATAAAAGCCCATCTCTGATGACCTGGCTGGAAGAGTCAAGCTACAGATGAAACCTATATGTATTACTCAGATGGCTTCCATTGCTGTTTGAATCCATCATTGTCTGAGATCCTCTACCGTAATCTGAGCAAAAACAAAAGACTCATACTTTTGACGAAGGATCTGACACTGCACTGAAGAATTGGAACTCTGCCCAAAATTTACTTGTTTTAGAACTCCATGTTTAATATGAGGTATTAGCTGCTATATTGCTATGATAATACTAGAGGCCTGGTGCACGGATTCATGCACTGGTGGGGTCTCTTGGCCTGGCCTGCGGGGATTGGGCTGAAACTGGCTCTCTGACACCCCCCGAGGGGTCCTGGATTGCAAGAGGGTGTAGGCCAGGCCAAGAGATTCATGCACCCACTGGGCCTCTAGTATGCATATAAGATCTTTGGTTAATCTCTTCCCACCCTCTCTCCTCCCCGCTCCCCTCTCAGATTCATCAGTTTGTTCCATGTTTCCATACACTGGCTTCTGGTTTTTGCTCCTGCATTGAGTGCCTGTCCCATGGTGGTCAGTGCATATCATAGCTACCAGCTGGTTGACCGGTTGCTTAGGCTTTTATACTGTTTTCATCTGATATTACATTAGAACTGGGGAAGTATTTTCTAGTGCGGTGGGTTGACTTTAACAATTACTTAGATAACATTGCATAAGTTTTTCACATTCCTGTGAATTACCTTTTATCTACCCAGGTATATACACAAATACAGGAGGCCACACTGCATAGTGTGGTCTCTGTCTACTTGTGACAAATAGTCTTGATCAGAACTTTAACCCCTTTGTGAGGCTTATAGCTGTAGGCCCACTTTTAGCTTACAATATTACTTACTGTTCCAGTCTGAACAGCCAACTCCAGCACATCATAAGAGTCCTTGAAACTAATGGCAATCATTACCATTTTCAATCTGATGAGGGTATGTCTTTCGTTGCAAAAAGTACTCAACAATGTACCGATAGTCAAGAGTTTCAGGGAAGCTTTCATGCTCTTTACAATCTCAAATCAACTAAAATAATTTCTGACCTGAACTCCTTTACCTGCTCCTGGTCCACATATCTCAGTGAGGCAGTTTAATCATTTAATTTGGTTGTCCACAGAAAGAAAGAAGTCCAGGTCTCTTCCTATGTAATGATCAGAACAAATGTGGTAATGTGTTATCTAAACCAATTTTGAAAATTTGGGATTTTACGTTGGCAAACCAAGGCATGATGCACCTATCTTTTCCTTAACATCAACTCCAAACTGGTTTGGTTGCCATATCTGGTTACTGATGGTAGCCTGGCCAACATGGGACTGAGGGGACTCAAACTAATTTTGGTTCTGTCTCTTGATTCTCTTGTTGGATTGGCATGACCTTAGCTCATAAAGATAACATCAGTTTTTAGTGCACTGTTTTCTATGTCATCCTCCTACACTGGCCATAATGGATATCTGTGGTTTTACAAAAATGCCCTTCTAAATAAATGCAACTGATTCATCCAGACCAAAGGACAAGATGCAAGTAGGGGGTGATTGAGAAAGATAAATCATTTTCATGATTGTAGAGTGAGAACAACTTTGTCATAGGGAAGCAGTGATTTAATCCCTGGGAAATTCAGGGAGAGAGGGCCATTAGTGAGCATTATATTTCAGTATTATTCTTTCCTCATTAAGAAAAACATCCTGGAGCAATTCTTCCAATGTGTTTCAAGCAACTTAAACTTGAAAGTTCAGCCCTCTCCGGTTTGGCTCAGTGGATAGAGCATCAGTCTGCAGACAAAGAGTCCTGGATTAAATCCAGTTAAGGGTTGCAGGCTCCTCCCCGGCTCGGGTCCTGGTCAGGACATGTGCAGGAGGCAAGCAATCGATGTGTTTCTCACACATCAATATTTCTCTCTGTCTTTCCTTCTCTCTCACACTCTCTCTAAAAATCAGTGGAAAAATATTCTCAGGTGAGGATTTAAAAATAACTAACTAACTAACTAACTAACTAACTAACTAATTAACTAACTAACTAAATAAGTAAGTAAATGTAAAGGATCACTGAATTATTCATCCCCTGCCAGACAATTCTGATCATAATTTGATTGCCATTCCCCTCACCTTCTCAAGAAAACTTTCAGAAATAGGAAATGATAACCCAGTTCCTGGCCCTCTACCTAAGCACCTGTCAATCAATACTCTGGGAAAACAAATGTCACCTGGCTGAATATGTGGACAAACGAGACGCGTCATACATTTTTTCTAAAACCAAGTATTAGACTCAATTATTCAAACTGAACTGGGAACCCAAAGCCTACCCCCTTTCTGGAAGGTTGCATTGGATGTGTTGCCAGTCTGTGACCTCTGAATAATTAGGTAACACTATGGAGTTATCAAAGTTGTGACTGACTCTGTCATGCTAAGGGTAGTATGAGTATTCCTGGGTCTTTACTTCTTCTAAGGAAACCAGGCATTAACTTCCCTCTTTCTTGAAAACGTGGTGACTTGCACCTTAAGAGTAGTCATGAGACCTTAAATGTTTAAAGAAACATCAAAGTAGCCCTAGCTAGTTTGGCTCAGTGTATATAGAGCCTGCGGACTGAAGGGTCCTGGATACGATTCCGGTCAAGAGCACAAGCCAGGGTTGTGGGCTCGATCCCCAGTCGGGGGTGTGCAGGAGGCAGCATATCAATGATTCTCTCCCATCATTGATGTTTCTGTCTCTCTCTTTGAAATAAATAAAAATATATTAGAAAGAAAGAAAGATCACAGAAAATCTCTGATGAATATGGATATCTCTCCAAAACAGTGCTACTTCCTATTTAAAAGCTTCCTAGAGTGATAATTGATTTTTTTTTTTCAGATGAGCATCCAGTTGGCAGTTATTCCTACTATAGTAGTCATTTCTGTTTAAAAGTGTGCTAAGAAATGTCTTTCTCTTTGGCTGAAGTGATTAATGATCTTATCTTGGCCATGGAAGTCATTCAGGTTAAACTCAATTCTTTGTTCATGGTTGTAATGGATGATAGAATTTCCCTAGAATTCTTCATGGGGCAAGGAAAAGTGTATGCATTGCTAATCTATCTTTCTGGATTAATGCTTCAGGCAAGGGAAACTTGAAAAACAAATTTAAGAAGGAAGCTACTCTTATTGTTGTGGTAGACCCAGATAGTATGTGATGCTGGCAATGGTGCTGGGGATCAGCAAGCTCAGGTTCTTGCCTCTGGAGGAAGGATTTCAACACTAGAGACTGAGAGTTGCAGCAACTGGTAAAGGTTTATTCAAAGTGAAAATACATCTTAGGGACACTCAAACTGTCTCAAGTGAGGTTCCAGTGCCCACAGGAGGGTCTAGTTCCTGGCTATGGTCTTATTCTCGCCCCTCCCACGTTTTGTCTTAATTTCCTTGTATCATTTGTCTTTTACTAGTAGCTGATGGGCTTAGTAGAATTTAGTGTGCCTGCTTAACTGGTGAGCTTCTTAGAATTTGTGTACCTGCAGGTGTCTTATAAGATTTGCCCTTTTGGTGCAGGAGTCATTTTTACCGAATTTCTTCCTCCCTGTTTTTATATAACTTTTAGCTTTCTATGCCCCCCTCTCCCTGTTGATTTAAGCATGGTCTTTGGCCAGTTTGTCCTTCCTCTGCCCTGCTCCTATCTATCTAACTACCTACTCTAACAACAAGGTCAATTGTTTAGTGACTAATCTTGCCAGATAAAATACAGGACATTCGTTTAAACCTGGATATCAGATAAGCAACAAATACTTTTTTTTTCACATGTTCCTAAATAATACAGAAATGGGCAAAAGTAGGTTCACAGTTGTGAGTACACAAAACAGAGTTTATTCCAGAATTATCATTAATCATTGCATTATTTTCCATATGAACAACTGTAAACCTACATCTGTTCACCCTGTATGTAGGACATAGTTATATTTGAAAAAAAAAAAAAAAAAACTATGTGAACTTCAAATTAGCTGGATAATCTGTATTTTTATTTGCCAAATTTAGCAACCCTACATGAGAGGTAATTGAAGTCAGTACTGCAGGGTGGCCTCATCCTGTTTCTTGATGCCCTGTTGGTAATTGCCTTAATTTAATACTGCATGAGCAAATTAAATAAATTTGGTCTCAGCCTCTTTGGACAGATCACTCAGAATAGCATATTCACCGATAATTTATCTGAAGTCAAGACATTGTTAGAACAAGGGATGGATATTTTTGAGGCACAATTTTCATTGTCACTTTCAATGAGGGTACATTTTTAATACATTGATTGCTCTCAGCTTTCAGAGAGAGTGCTTGTAGTATTGTAGCTGCCTAATAAATATATTAAAATAAATTTATAAATATATGGATAAAAATAAATTAATAAATTACAATGCAAAAATATAATTACTATCACACACACATAGGATTTCTGTTATTTTCCTACAGAATAATTTATTCACAATTAAAATATATAAATATGTTTGCAGATTATTATGTAAAGATTTTGAAATATGACACTGGTGGTTCATTTAAGCCTAATAGATTAGAAATAAAATTCAATATAGCCCGGCCAGCATGGTTGAGCGTTGACCTATGAACCAGGAGGTCTCGGTTTGATTCCCAGTCAGGGCACATGCCCGGGTTGATGGCTCGATCGCCAGTGTGGTGTGTGCAGGTAGCAGCTGATCCATGATTCTTTCTCATCATTGATGTTTCTTTATTTTTAAATATATTTTATTGATTTTTTACAGAGAGGAAGGGAGAGAGATAGAGAGTTAGAAACACCAATGAGAAAGAAACATCGATCAGCTGCCTCCTGCACACTCCCTACTGGGGATGTGCCCGCAACCAAGGTACATGCCCTTGACCAGAATCGAACCTGGGACCCTTGAGTCCGCAGGCTGACGCTCTATCCACTGAGCCAAACCGATCAGGGCTCATCATTGATGTTTCTATCTCTCTTTCCCTCTCCCTTCTTCTCTGAAATCAATAAATTTTTTAAAAAAATTTAAAAAATTTTTCAATATAATCTACTTTAATGTAGTGCCACATCCAAGTGGGGTTAGTCGGAAAACAACTTCTAATATATTGTTGCAATTTGACCTATGTTGGATTAATATATGAGTAGTAAAAACTACTGAGTACCTGTTCAAAAGTTCTTTGAGAATGCTCAAGCAAAATAGGCTTCATCTCTTGGCAACTATGCTTTAACCATGTACTTCCTATATAACAGTTTTTGAACTCGTATTTTCCTCTGTTAGTTTTTCTCATGTGGCTAGAGACTTGTTGACATAAAGTATCTTAATCTTATGTGATCTTTGTTGACAAACCGTGGCCTTGGATTTTTGCACTTCTTTTAAAAAATTGATTTCAGAGAGGAAGGGAGAGGGAGAGAGAGAGAGAAACATCAGTGATGAGAGAGAATCACTGATTGGCTGCCTCCTGCAAGCCCCACACCTGGGATGAGCCCACAACCCTGGCATGAGCCCCAAACCGGCATAGAACCATGACCTCTGGTTCATAGGAGGACACTCAACCACTGAGCCACGACAGCTGGGCGGATGTTTGTACTTTAAATGAAGCCTGTATTGACTACTATAAACTCCATGAAAATGGTGTTATTTCATAAATTAGTTGTAATTAAATTTTCTGTATCTGTCTATATTGACTTCCAATATTGATCTTTTCTCTTCTTTTTTTAATATGTTTTTTATTGACTTCAGAGAGAGGAAAGAAGAGGGAGAGAGAGAGAGATAGAAATATTAATGATGAGAGAGAAACATGGATCGGCTGCCTCCTGCATGCCCCCTACTGGGGATTGAGCCTGAAACCGGCATTTGTCCTGACTTGGAATCAAACCAGCAACCTCCTGGTGCATGGAAGGATGATCAACCAACTGATCCACACTGGCCAAGCACAAAGTTCTTTTCAAACAAAAATTTTAGTCAAAATTCCCAGTATAATAATTCTGATGTGTTCATGTGGCACATTTATAGAGCTTTAGCAATACATATGTTATTGCAAAGCAGAGTGCATACTAAGAATGAATAAAAATTTGTCAATAATTAACAATCAGAATTGTAGCCAATTCTTATTTAATGAGTGTAATACACAGTAACTGTTGAGTTAAAATCTGACCTGAGTCCTTGCACTCAAGTATTTTTTTCTTTTTTTACTGTATGAGTGCCCTCTAAGGAAGCATTCTTTATTTGCATTTTAAGAGGGTGAACACACGAATGAAAAATGCTTCAGACAGGTTGACAAAAAACTCAGTCCCTTTTTTTTTTTAATATATTTTATTGATTTTTTACAGAGAGGAAAGGAGAGAGATAGAGAGTCAGAAACATCGATGAGAGAGAAACATCGATCAGCCGCCTCCTGCACATCCCCCAGTGGGTGGGGATGTGCCCACAACCCAGGTACATGTCCTTGACCGGAATCGAACCTGGGACCTTTTAGTCCGCAGGCTGACGCTCTATCCACTGAGCCAAACCGGTCTCTCTCGGCAACTCAGTCCCTTTTTAATTGGTTTCCTGGGAGAAAGTCAGGGACCTCAGGAAGCAGAACAATGGAATGCAAACAGAAGAGATTACCTATGAGTAATCTTATCCCTGAGTTCAAGCTCTCCAAGGATGAGATTACAGAACTGGGAATCAGGTGGTACAGATGTTAGTTTTGATTTTGTCATATGTCTGCTTTGTTTAAGTCATCTAAACCAGCTGCTCTAGGTGGAGGGGCGAGGGGTGGTGATATTTTGTCCTGCTGTTCTGGAGACATTTGTCTATGTGTGAAGATAGCTTTGGTTTTCACAACTGTGCAGGGCTGGTGCTACAGGCAGGGTACAAGCAGGTGGTACTAGAGATGGGGGGATAGAGGCCAGAGATGCTACTAAATATCCTACAGGGTACAGGACAGGGCAGCATAGAGATAACTCAACACATACATTTTTTTGGATATAAGACCAAGTCAAGTATAAATAGAAACCCAACAAATAAAAAGGGTAACGTGAGGAGCTATGAGAATGTTACAGGCACCTCTCACAGGCCCCTGACTTGAATGGAGAGGGCCAAACCTCAACCTCGATTCTAGTCTTCTCATATAAATAAATTTAAATGAGAGACTTCAGAAGATTGTGTTGTGATAAAGCCAATTTATTAAGAAAGTATTTATTAGGAAAGTAAAATGTGCAAATTTATTAAAGAAGCAAGGCAAGCAAATCTATACATCTGGCTGATATAGCACAGATGTGCTCTCAGCTAATCTGGAGAGCGAGTGGAGTGGGGGGTTCTGCCTTTTATACTTCTCTGTCTATAGATTTTAAAATTCCTCTGCCAAATATCTTGATTCAGATTAATTTTCAAGGTTCCCCTTTTACTTTGTTGTGGCCTTTCCCAGAATTTGTGAGCAGCACGTGGCAATTTCATCTTGCAAATCCCCGAGACTGCTGGCTTTTCTGTGTAGGGAGTGAAAAATAAAACTGCCCCCTTTTTTTTCCCTTTCCCCTTCCCCCCACTCCTTTCCTGCATTCTCTCATTAGGGAGGCTTTTAACCATTTGCTCTCAAGCATCCCTGGCTTAGGGAAGATAATGGCTTGTTATTTACAAACCAGCAGCAGGCTGCCCACACTGCTTGGCCTTGTTTAATTTTCTTGTCTCAGTCCCCTTTTCCTCCTGCCCTGGAGTTTTGCTAGCTTCTTGCTATCCTGTAACAAGAGTAACTGCAAAAATGTGCTACCTATTTCACGTTCCTATTTCTCCTAACCCCTGGAACTGGGTCACCTTCCTTAGCTTTTGAGGTGAACTTATTCCCAATAGGAGAAATTTAAACAACCATATATCAGCAGAGTGCAATCACAAGATTCAATGAGCGTTTGCTGAGGTTGTACTCTAGTTCAGGGCAAACTTTTTTTGTAAAGGGCCAGATAGTACATGTCGGAGGCTTTGTGGGACATATCATCTCTGTCACAACTACTCAACTCTGCCTTTATAGCTGGAAATTGAGTGTAGATAATACATATATGAATAGATGTTCCAATAAAACCATATTACCATATTTACAAAAAGAGAGGAAGGGAGGGAGGGAGAACGAGAGAGAGAGAGAGAGAGAGAGAGAGAGAGAGAGAGAGAGAGAGAGATTACCAATGGTTCTCCTTAGTGGGTAAACAATGTGGCCTAACTGCAGCCCTTCCCAAGGTGAGTACTTGAAACAAATGCATATACTGGCCAGGTGTGCAGAGAAGGAATTTGGGTCAGACCATGACAAAAAAGACAAATGGTTATATGGAATCAAAAGCCCATTTCTTTGTGACTAGAAACGTTTTACTGGCAATGCTACTATCTCATACAGACTTTAACTAGAACAGTAGTTTATGTTTCTCTTCAATCCCAAAAGAAGCCCAACACATAGGAAACTGATGCAAAAGAGAGGAGGATATTGTTTACCAGGTTACTTCAGTGCAGTCTGTAGGAATGCATACACGAGCTGGCCGAGTGAGGGTGCCTGTATTCCCCAGGGTTCTGTCTTCTGCGATGGTTATTTACAGAAGGTAAAATTGGACAACTAATGGGTCTGAGCTGCCTGTCACTACTTGAGCCAATTAAGCAGAGACAGGGTTGAGTCATATATGAGCGTTTATCCCAATAATGCCTGCATATGAGAGAGCAGCAGGTCATCTATGAAAATCTCCTCTCCCAACTCCCACTAGCCAGCTAATTATATAGGGACTAGAGGCCTGGTGCAGGAAATTCATGCATGTGGGGGTGGGGGGTCCCTCAGCCCAGCCTGCACCCTCTCCAATCCGGGACCCCTCGGGGGATGTCCAACTGACAGTTTAGGCCCGATGCCTGCATGATCAGGCCTAAACCAGCAGTCAGACATCCCTCTCACAATCAGGGACCGCTGGCTCCTAACCCCTCACTTGCCTGCCTGCCTGATCTCCCCTAACCACTCTGCCTGCCTGATGGCCTGATTGCCCTTAACTGTCCTCCCCTGCTGGCCTGATCACCCCTAACCACCTCTGCCTCGGCCCCCGCCACTGTGGCTTTGTCTGGAAGATGCCTGGTCTAATTAGCATATTACCCTTTTATTAGTATAGATAAGGAAGAGAGGTTGTATGCAAGGTGTGTATGTGTGTGTGTGTGGGGGGGGGGGAGTAGTCTGAGTGTCTCCTTCCAGGATCTTAAAATCCAGTAACAAGGCAGTTAATTTTCAATGGTGTTAAAACCCAACTCCTCCAGTTCCTGGGACTGGAGAATGGTCAGCATTCCTGAGGCAAAGTCCCAGAGAGGGTCAGGGTCTAGGCACAGCAACCAAATCAAAGCCTGTCCTGTCTTTTGTCAGTTCTCAAAATGTATTTTCTTTTCTGAGCAGTGGACCCATCCGGGCCCAAGGTGTCTCACTTTTTACAGCTGTTTTTCTTCTTACAGCACATCCTCCAGTTCCCCAGGGTCTGTAAGAAAACCTCTCACTATAGTTAGTCAGGTGAATAACCATTAAACAACTGTGGCTCTATTCTTATTACATGCCCTTCCCCACTATCAAAATAGTTAACTACTAAAGGTATCCAAAAAAGGTATCATAAGAACAATCTGGGCAAAATATATAACTTTGTATTGCTACTGATGTTAATTGCTTTTATATATTTTAAAAATAATAAAAAGATTCTGTTAAAAATATATATTTACCCAGAAAGATGTTGATTTGAACTCTAAAAACCAATGTGGTAGGCAGTTAGATAGGCATGAGCAGAGCAAGGACGATGGGCCAGGTACAGAAGGTCATCAGGGAGAAGAGAAAAAAGGATCATCAGGACAGAAAGTCCCAGGTACCTAGCAATAGACAATTGTAGAGTGGGATGTCACCCCCAGGGTGACCTTTACTCTCCTAGCATATTGCTGGTCATGCATTTTGGACCCCCTGACTTTTCCTCCCTAAAGATAACATCTAGGCCTCAGTTGTTTTTCAGCTCCAGCCCCAGCAAAGCAACAAAACCAGACCAGTGACCCCAAGGCTGACCTCGGGATCAGCTGCTTTGGATAATCATCCCTGCCCTAGCGCCAACCAATCAGTCAACTGATGGATCCAGGGTGCCTGTCACTACTGGAGACCAGACCCTGAAGGACACACCTGGAAAGCTGCTGAATATTCTATTGAGCTCTTCCCCTGGAACTCCCCTAAACTCTCCACCTTTAAAACCCTCAGGACAGAGGACCCAGAGCACTCTTCTTCCTGGGAGCATGCCCCCCACCTTCCCTTTCTCTTCCCCATCCTTCTCCCCTCCCCCCAGGTGTGTTACCATTAGCCTTCAAGGGCCCTTCCTTTACCTCTGTAACTTGTCTCCTAAGCCCGTTTCTTCTACAAATTACTCTTTTTCTATCTTCATGATTTACCAAATAAATGTTCTCTTATAGTTTGGGTCTTGGCTCTGATTTGTTTCCTAGCCAGAACTCAATTACTAAGGTAGCTGAACCCAGGTCTGGTCTGACCCGATGGTTCTAACACCTGGTGCCATTCCTGCAACAGTACCATCAATTTCCCTTGGAATGCAGAGCTATTGGGTTCCATTTGCAGTTCCCTTTCCAGTTTCCACCCCTCTTCTGAAGTGAGCCCAGGGCATGTAGTGGGTGTGTCTTCCTGGGCCTCTACATAGAAATCCTGCACTAGAGAAGGCGTGGAACACACCAGGTTTGGTTCTATCTGTCTGGCATTTTGGCCAGCCTGCCTACTTCAAGAAAAAGCTCAAGTTCTTCTAGCTGTTCCTTCAGGGCCAGGATTAGCTGTCTCAGATTTAGCCTGGAGGATCCTTCTCTCAAAGGAAGCCTTTAATTCAAATCAGATCCCTCAATAAGTGAAGTGAGATGGTTTGAAATAATTACTAGTAGTTTTTAAGGTTGTGGCAACACCTGTGGTCATTAATATACCTTTATTTTTTAAAAATATATTTGTATTGATTTCAGAGAGGAAGGGAGAAGGGGAGAGACAGAGAGAGAGAGAGAGAGAGAGAGAGAGAGAGAGAGAGAGAGAGAGAAGAGAAGAGAAGAGACATCAATGATGAGACAAAGCCGATTTGGCTCAGTGGATAGAGCATCGGCCTGTGGACTCAAGGGTCCCAGGTTTGATTCCATTTAAAGACACATGCCTGGGTTATGAGCTTGATCCCCAGTAGGGGGTGTGCAGGAGGCAGCCAATCTATGATTCTCTCTCATCATTGATGTTTCTATCTCTCTCTCCATTTCCTTTCCTCTCTGAAATCAATACAAATATATTAAAAAGGAAGGAAGGAAGAAAGAAAGAAAGAAGAAAGAAAGAAAGAAAGAAAGAAAGAAAGAAAGAAAGAAAGAAAGAAAGAAAGAAAGAAAGAAAGAAAGAAAGAAAGAAAGAAAGAAAGAAAGAAAGAAAAAGAAAGGAAGGAAGGAAGAACCAAAGGAAGGAAGGAAGGTCAATAATGAGTGTGAATCATCCATTGATCGGCCATCTCCTGCACGCCCCCTACTGGGGATCGAGCCTGCCAGTCGGGCATGTGCCCTAACCAGGAATTGAACCGTAATCTCCTGGTTCATAGGTCAACACTCAACCACCAAACCACACTAGCAGAGCTCATTAGTATATTTTAATTTGAGGAAAATAGTTAACCCTGATCCAAAATACATCTCCTCTAACTTTATCTGAAGATGGAAGGAATGGAATAAGGTGGAGATAGAGGAGGAATAGTGATGTGTCCTAGAAACTCTGTATAAAGGTAAAAATAAAAAGAGTAGATTGGCACAGAGTATCCATTTTTTTGGTGAACTATAAAGAAATATCATAAATTTTCATAAACCACACTCTACAAAGGCTGCTGCTCTCATATATAAAAGCACCCTGACTCTGCAATAACTTGTTGGATCTATCAGATCGAACCTTATTGCATCTTGCTATTTCTTTAGGACATTTGGAATCTGCCAGAGTCTTGCTCTGACATAAATCAAGAAACTTGTGAGGAATGGATACTTTTACAGGAGGTTGTGAGCACTGATGACCCTGAGATGGTGTATACAGTTCTTCAACATCGAGACTACCATAACACTTCGGTTACGTGTGTGGACTTTGGCGAGCAGACTCTCCTTGTGGGTTCTTGTCCTACGAGGTTTGAAGAATAAAATTCATGGACTAAAAGATTTTTAAGCAACCGTGTAGAAGTTTACTGCAAGCGTATACAGACTCCCCCTGAGGAGGTGTCCCCAGAGAGGTCCCTAAAGGGAAAAACCTGCTCTCTCTAATGGGAAAAATCTAGTTCAGCTCTCTGAGTTTCTTTGTAGGGGTTTATAAATGCTGGGAGCTCTTTGTCTCTTCATGACCCTTTCTAATTGGACCCTTCCTTAATTTATGTCCTCGTGCCTTCCTAATTAGTCACTCTCCTGCATAATATCAGTTTCAACGTTCAAAGCTCACCCTATGATGCCCTCTTCCTCTTCCCCTTATCTTGTAACATTCCTCTATCCTCTGTGAATATATGTATTCTTCCCCCATGGATCCCCTTTCCCTGATACTGCCTTTCCTGTGTCTAAAATTCCTTTCACTTCCATGGGCCTTGAAGGAGTTCCTGAGCTGTTCAAAAAAAAAAAATTCTTGAGGCTCAGGATTTTTATGTGCAGATGAAATGGGAATTCACCAGTGGAGTGCCCTTGGTTTCCAGAATATGGCCAAATGATGTCTGCTGCATTTGGAAAAGTGGTGCTAAATTTTGTGTTGATATCACATTGCTGGGATTTGAGAACGTAAGTTGGATAAAAGGTAGGCATAGGTTTATATTTAAGAGAGAAGACAAGTAGGGGGATGGAGTTGAAGGAGGCCAACCACAATGACAAAGTGTTCACCACTGAACACTTCGATCTTCCCCAGGAAATGGAGTGCCTCACTTTGGACTTGATGAAGCTAACAGACAGGGAAGTTGAGAGGAAGCACACTCCAGTCATAAAAGTCACACAGACCACTTTCTGATCTGCCATGTCAAGAATAATTTTGTGCTATAGCTAAACTGGCCCCAGGACACCACTCCTCAAACTTGCTTCATTCATTCTGACTTGACTTGTTTGTATATATTATTCTGCCACCAACTGAAATTTTATCCCAGTTACGTTTTGGTTATATACAAGACAGAATCCTCAATCATAGCCAAGACAGAATCTCCTTAGTCTGACGAGTTAATTAAAATAAGCAAATTGGTGCCATTCTAAAGAAACATGAATAGAAACATATTTGAAGATAGAAAATAGATAGTAAATTTCCATAATCCAAAGCGAATTCTATTACCCAATACTTTTCTTTCTTTATAGTCCGGTTTTTCTTTACTAATTTTATAGATAGGACAAAATGTATATTTACATAAATGGGATAAAAATGTCAAATTTGTAGAGGAGTAGAAAAGTACAAGGTGCTGGCTCAGAAGTGCAAATGAATTTACAAATTTGCATGGAATACTTAAGAAAAAATATTTTTAACTATGAATTTGGAATAATAAATGTCTTTTGAAATTATAATGTATTCTGTCCCTCTCAATATATTATGTGGCTTAACCCATGTGGGCATAAAATTATCCAAATGATATAAATTCCAATTTATCAGGAAGTTGTTTTTTGGGACCTACAAAAGTGACATTCTCTCTGCAGGTCTATTTTCAAACATGCAGCTCATAATGGGAAGTCCCTTCAACCATTGCAAGGAAATAACTGGCAGAAGGTATTGTTTCAGACTCTCTTTGACACAGTTGGTGTGAAACTTGGCGTTTAAAAGAGCTCTTTGTAAGTAAAAGGTTGAATAGTACAAAAGGCAGGCTATACAGTCTCTAAGTATTCCTTAGAGTGTTTGTTCCTGCTCTTTGGAAAGTGCCCTTTGGACAAACTAAAAAGATTTCAAAAGAAAATGATTACCAACATGGTACGTTTTACTATGGATGAACAGTGAGCTATACATTGAGATAAAGGTCAACTGTGGTTATTGGTTAAATCTGCAGTACAAATAAAAATGTCTTAGTGCTGAAGGAAAGAAATGTGTATCTTACCACATCCTTTACCTCTCTCTAATGGGAGAGAATTCAAAACTATTAGGTTTAATAGAAATTACTGATAATGCTCTATTACTTATCTTTCTATTGAAATCGAAAAATTATGGTGGCATTGTTCTTTGGCTCTAGTGAATTCTTTTGTAACCTATCTAAAGAGTGCTCCTATGCTACAGTGAATTTTAGAAGTATTTCAAAACTAAAGCTTAGGGATGTCATTTTTATAGAGAACTGTTCTTTGACATTTTCATTTACAATCTTATCTTCAGAATGAGATAAATAGCATGTCTACAACTTATTTCAGAGTCTTGGAAGAGGCAGTTTTCAATTATTTTCAGTATTTCTTTGATTTTTATTGTGGCTTCAAATTTTTATGGGGATATTTTTGTTTGCTTGTTTTCCCGATTAGAGTTTGGCTCTAAGATCTCTATTTTAAAATCAGTGATGAAGAAAAAGAAAAAGAAGAAGAAGGGAGAGAAGAATATAGGTATAAAGAAAATGGCAATCAATAAGTACCTATCAATAATAGCCTTAATGTAAATGGATTATATGCTCGAATCAAAAGACATAGGGCAGCTGAATGAATAAGAAAACATGACCCATATATATGCTGTGTATAAGCGACCCAAGTAAGAACAAAAGACTCACACAGACTGAAAGTGAAGGGATGGAAAAAAATAGTTTATGCTAATGTAAACAAACAAAAAGAGCTGGGGTAGCAATACTCATATCTGAAAACAAAGACAAAAACCAAAAAAAAAACCAAAAAACAAAACAAAACAAAAAAAACCCTTCAGTCCTAGCCAGTTTGTCTCAGAGGATAAAGAGCTGGCCCATAGACCAAAGGGTAGCAGGTTCAATTCTGGTCAAGGGCACGTACCTCAGTTGCAGACTCAATCTGCGGCCCCAGGTTGGGATGCATGCAGGAGGCAACTAATTGATGTGTTTCTCTCACATTGATGTTTCTCTCTCTGTCTCTCTCCCTTCCTTCCATTCTCTCTAAAAATCAATGTAAAAATATCCTCAGTGAGGATTAAAGAAGAAGAAGAAAAGATAGGAACTGAAAATTTGAAAAAAATAGACTTCAAAGCAAAGGCCATAAAAGAAACAAAAAAGGTCACTACATAATACTAAAGGATCAGTCCAACAAGAAAATATTAGCCTTGTAAACCTATATGTACCCAATATAGGAGCACTTAAATGTATGAAAAACAAACTCTTAGAGGACTTTAAGAGAGAGATCAACAGCAATACAGTCACAGTAGGGACTTTAACTGACATCAATGGATAGATCTTCCAGATAAAAAGTCAACAAGGAAACAATAACCTTAAACAACACACTGGATGAAGTGGATTTAATTGATATTTACAGAAGATTTTATGCCAAAGTTGCAGAATATACATTCTTCTCAAGTACACATGAAACATTTTCAAAGATGTACCACATGTTAGGATAAAAAATAAGTCTTAATGAATTCAAGAAGATATAAATCATATCAAGCATCTTCTTGGATCACAATGACTTGAAACTAAAAATCAACTACAATAAATAAACTAAAACACATTCTATCAGATGGAAGTTAAATAGCATGTTGTGAAACAATGAATATATTACCTATGAGATCAGGGAAGAAATAAAAAATTTCCTGGATCCCTAGCTGGTTTGGTTCAGTGGATAGAGCATCGGCCTGTGGACTGAAGGGTTCCAGGTTCGATTCTGGTCAAGGGCATATGCCCAGGTTGCGGGCTTGATCCCCAGTGTGGGGCATGCAGGAGGCAGCCAATCCATGATTGTCTCTCATCATTGATGTTTCTATCTCTCTCCCTCTTTCTTCCTCTCTGAAATCAATAAAAACATATTTTTAAAAATACCAATGGCATATTTCACAGATCTAGAACAAATAATCCAAAAATGTATATGGAACTGTCAATGTATTCAAACCTATGGAGAATTTTCATGACTTTATTTTAGACAAACTGTCGACACTTGCAGGGAAGCAAAATCTCAAGGGATTGAGAAAATGCTCCAGAGGACAGCAGTTTTGCACCTTTTATACTTTACAATCAAAAGAGAAGACATAAGTAGGTTACATGAAATTCATTGGTGATAGATTAGGGAGGTGGGAGAAAGCAAAGGAGGAACACCTCTGGGATGAGATAAAAAGTAAAATGATCCATCTTTTACATAGGCGGTAACTATAGGATAGTTAATAAAAGGCATCCGACAATTAACTTGATAGAAATAATAATGAGAAGATTTGTTGTCTCTGCTCTGGTTGTGCATTGGTTGTGCCCAGAGGGGCCCAGAAAAAGAAAAGTTACCCTGCCATTCCAAAGGTATATTATTGTAGATGCAAAAGACAATAGTCAGGCTCAGTTAAGATACAGATTAACATTTGTCAGGGAAGATTCTAGCCTAGGACATGATTACCTACCATAAACTGCTTTCCGTTAAAAAGTTTGCATTTTACACCTTCCTCTGTGGATACTTTAGGTCTCAGAGTTTGCAAGGCCACTATGCAGGCCTTCTCTGAACTTATCAGGTTAGCGTGTGGTTCATAGAATTAAAATAGACCCCGAATACCTTCAGCAATCATGAGAAAGAATAACAAAGTTGGACAAATCACAATAGCAGATATCAAACTATGCTACAAAGCCATTGTAATAAAAATAGCCTGGTACTGGCACAAAAATGGGCATTTAGACCAATGGAACAAAAATCGCCCACAATGAGGCAGGCCAATAAGCCAGGATAAGTGAAATAGGGAAACTATTGAGACAGATATTTAAACAACAGTTTGCAGTTAGTAAATCCTATCTTCCCTAAACCAAAAACACTTAAGTAAAAAGTTTGCACTCCTCCTTCCCAACCATAGGGCAAATAACTTAAATCACCCTACTCAGAGAGACAGCAGAAATCCAATTAGTGCCATTTGCCAACCACACCCAAGGACAGATGAGGTTAAGAAAATAAATCTCAAAAAAAAAAAAAAGAAGAAGAAAGAAAGAAAGAAAGAAAGAAAGAAAGAAAGAAAAAAAGAAAATAAATCTCATTTTGGTATAGCAGCATAAAGGTGATGCATATTCTGTTGAGATCCTACCCTAAGACCTTCCCTACAAGCCCACCCTTTAAAACCCCTCAAAACAAAGGTCCCAGGGAGTGCTCACCCTCCCAGCAGCATGCCCGGGACTCCTTACCCTCCCCTTCCTTCCCCACAGCCATGCAGCTCCTAAACTCTAAGGGACCCCAGGAGTTTGCAACCAGGGCAGCAATGGGCAGAGACAGTTCATCGCAGGCAAACCCTCGGAACCCGTCCCCAAGGCCCCCTTTCCTCTGACTTCTTAGTGAGCCAAAGCAGCCCTTTCTTGTTTAACATGCCCACTCTAATAAACATCCTCTAAATTTCACCTGGACTCATGAAATTTTGCCTGCATGAAGTCAAGAACCCACACACTACCAGCTGGCCCTAGGCAGACCTGCTCAGGGCTGGGTCCCCTTCCTGGGAACAATGCCATTATGGCCAATTAATATGTGATAAAGTGGGCAAGAGCATGAAATAAAGACAGTCTCTTCAATGAATGGTGTTGGGAAAATTGGACAGGTACAAGCACAAAAATGAAACTAGACCACCAACTTACACCATACAGAAGATCAAACTCAAAATGGATAAAAGAATGAAATGTAAGTCTTGAAAAAATAAGTATCCTAGGAGAAAACATAGGCAGTAAAATCTCAGACATCTCATGGAACAGTATTTTTGAGATACATCTCCTAGGGCAAGAGAAACAAAGGAAAAAACATAAATGAGACTACATCAAACTAAAAGCGTCTGCACATCAAAAGAAACCACTAACAAAATGAAAAGAGAACCCACTGTATGGGAGAATCTATTCACCAATGGTACATCCTATAAGGGGTTAACTTCTAAGATATACAAAGAACTCATACAGCTCAACACCAGGAAGACAAACAATCCAATAAACACTGCCTAGAAGTTCTGGGGAAAGGACACACAGATGGCCAATAGCCATATGAAAAAATGCTCAGAGTCACTAATCATCAGAGAGATGCAAATTAAAACTACAATGAGGTATCACCTCATACCTGCCCGAATGGCTACCATCAATAAATAAACAAACAACAAATACTGGCGAGGACATGGAGAAAGAGGAACCCTAGTACTCTGCTGGTGGAAATGTAGACTGGTGCAGCCACTGTGGGAAATAGTGTGGAGTTTCCTCAAAAAAAAAAATAAAAAATAGAACTGCCATTTGATCCAGCAATCCCAGTTCAAGGAATATATCCTAAGAATCTGGAAACACCAATTCAAATCGTGTTCATAGCAGCAGAATTTACAATAGCTAAGATTTGGAAACAACCTAAGTGTCCATTGGCAGATGAGTGGATTAAAAAAGAGTGGTACATCTATACAATGGAATACTATGCTGCTGTAAAAAAGCAGGAACTCTTACCATTTGCAACAGCATGGATGGACCTGGAGAGTATTATGCTAAGTGAAATAAGCCAGTCGGAGAAAGGTAATTATCACACGATCTCACTCATTTGTGGAATATAATAAACAACATAAACTGATGAATAAAAATAGATCCAGAGACATAGAAGCAACGAACAGACAGGAAAATCTCAGAGGGAAGGTGGGGGTGAGGAGGGGGAGGGGAATTAAGAAAGTAACCAAAGGACTTGTATGCATGTATATAAGCATAACCCATGGACACAGTACAGAGACAGTAGGGGGGTGAAGATATGTGCTGTGGGGTGGGACTGGCCGGGGAGAGGTCAATGGGGGAAAAAGGAGATATATGTAATACTTTAAACAATAAAGAATTAAAAATAAAAAAGCTGTGGTACGTTTACATAATGGAATACTATGTGACTGTAAAAAAAGAAGGCTCTCGCCCTGCTAGCCTGGCTCAGTGGCTGGGAAATGGGGGACATCTGTAATACTGCCAACAATAAATAAATAAAAAGAAACTTTCAGGCATAAAAAATATACTTGTATTCAATTAGTGGATAAATGGAAATGACCAACAAGTTCAAGAACTAAAATAATTATGTTAAAATTTTAAAAAATTATGGTGGTAACTTTCAACTCTCTTGGGTACTTTACCTTCCATTGTTTACATTTAAAAGTAACAGCTCAGAGTATCAATATTTACAATGGACAAAATATTCATCCTTTGCATCTACTTAAACGTATGATATCAGGACCTTTTTTCCTTGTCATTATTCCCTAAACAATCAATATTACAATTACTTACATAGCATTTACATTGTATTAGGTATTATAAATAATCTAGGTATGATTTATGGTACACAGGAAGATGTGCATACAAAAACTGTGGTATTTTATGGAAGGGACTTGAGCATCTGTGGACTTTGGTATTGATGAAGGGCCTAGAGCAAATGTGCAGATACAGAGAAATGGATGCATATGAAACGTCCAGAACAGGCACTTTAGATACAAAAGGTAGATTAGAAAGGTGGTGTGCCGTATTTACATACCCACAGTGAATTGCATCAAGTCCACGCTTAAAACGTAAAAACATAACATTTTCTTCCATTTACATTTTCTGAGGCGTGGAAGTGTGGGGAGTAACTGCTAATGAGTTCAGAGTCTCTTTTGGGGTGACAAAAATGTTATAAAATCAGACTGTGGTAATGATTGCACAACTCTGTGAATATACTAAAAATCACTAAAGTATACGCTCTGAGTGGGTGAATTGCATGGCAAGTGAATCACGTCCAAAAGACGTTTTCCAATTGTATAGTATTCCAAGACTTTAAATCAAACATATGTCAAATTTGATCGCCTTGTTAGCAAAAGCATCAGCAAAAGGAAAACCAGATGTGCTGGCTCAGCGGTGTCAAAGTTGGGAAGCGGCATGTTTGCAGCAGCAGCCAGAAAACACACACCAAGCAGAGCTGCGTTTCCTCTCCCGGGGTCGTGCTGTGACCAGCAGGGTCTGGATGGATGGATGGATGGATGGATGGATGGATGGATGGATGGATGGATGGGGAGGGAGGTCCATGCAGGCTGCTGGGCTCTGGCCGCTGAGCGCCACAGGGGAGAGAACAGCGCGTGGCAAAGGCACAGGGTGAGAAGATGGGAGCACTGAATCTCAGATGCAAGATTTCTTCCGCAGCAACAGCGTCAGGAGGGTCAGGAAACCTGAAAGCCAGGGTGCAAGTTCCAGCTTTAAACAGGACACTGCCAGGGATTTTTCTCCAATGGCAGACAAAGATGCAAAATATGCAAGAGTGCGTATACACTTTTTAAAAAAACAACAAACCAAACACCCGTGCGCCCGCCATGCAGCTTAAGAAAAAGGAGTGGTCAAAATTTAAATCCTTGGGTGCCCTTTCCCAGTCACATCCCTCCCCCACCCTCCACCCCTCGCCTCCCACAGAAGGAACCACGGTCCAGAAGTGTGTCCGAAACCACTTGCTTCTTTTTTCATTTCCAATTCAACAGCGAAAGTCTTTATTTCACAGAAATCAAACTCAGATGTATGAACACATAAAACTCAGATCTTATCAAGACGCCGTTTAGATCCCAGGCAGCCAATTCTCCGCCTCGCCTCCTAACGGTGACACAAGGCACCATGTGAATACCAAGGTATTTCCGGAATTCAAAGAGCTGTAGGCGCCTTATTTACATACCCACAGTGCATTGCACCAAGTCTAAGCTTAAAACGTAAAAATTAAAAATTTCCTTCCACTTATATTTTCTGAAAATTAGGCTTCTACTGACAGCGTCGTTTGAAAATTTTTATTCAGACGCTAAATCTTGGCGAAAAGTAGCCACCATCAGTGTAATAGAAGTTGCTTTTACTCCAGCCTGCGTTGCAGAAGTGGTGGGCATCCTCTCTCTCTCCCGTTTTTTTTTGGGAGGCAACCTAATTTTTGGTGGCCTTGTTTCGGCAAGGCTTGAGTATGTAGTTCAAAATAAAAGGAAGTGGTCAGTAACCTGTGCTTTGTGAGTTTAGAGTTAGTTTTCATGGTGTAAGCTTCAGTTTAACTCTGTGGGGTAGTGTTCTAGTTATTTTTCCAGTAGTGAGACCTGTGTGAGTGTTTAGACAATGTGTGTGGAGAGTACATAATTTAGTTCACATAGGAAATAATCAAAGGTTAGCAAGCAACAGGGAGAATAAACTCATTCATACTGGGCAGGTAGACAATGCTGTTTGGGGCAGCTTTTTGGGGCCCTAGAGAGATGGAAAAAGAGGAAGAATTCAAGGACATGGACTACAGTGTGTTGATTGCGAGGAAGAAGGTATATGTGGGATAAGTGGTAATAGGAAGCAAGATAAAAAGAATTTTTAAAGCATAAGGGCATTTCTTATAGGGAGATGGATATGTGGATTGTTGTTAATGCACTTCACATGTTCTGATTCCACAGGCAAAATCATTCTTATCAAAGCTTGATTCCAAGAATCTTACATTTATCTTACATTTTACTTACCTAAAAAATAACAAGGAGAGAACCAAGATGGTGGCATAGGTAAACACCTGAGTTTGCTGCCTCGATCAACCACTTCAAAAATAAACTAAAAGACGGAACGGACATCACCCAGAACCACAGGAAAGCTGGCTGAGGGGAAATTCTTCAGCTAGAAGGAAAGAGAACAGCATACTGAGGCTCAGAGGAGGCGTAGTGCAGAAAATACAAAGGTGCAGAGGTGCGCAGAGCGGGCTGATGGCTGAGGGAGCGGTTGTCGTTTTCAATCGGGAGGGAGGCTCAGGCTCTGAGCTCCAGTTCTGGGCGAGTCTCTAGGGACCCAGACTCAAACGGGAGAAGCGGGACTGTCTGGCATCGGTCGGAACACCAGGGCAGCTTTCTCTCCATGGTTTGCAGCAGTTGCTGGGACTCTGAGAGGCAGAGACTCTGGGGACAGGACTGAGAGCAGCCAGAACTGCTCTCTCCGCCCGTCCTGTTTGATCCCGTGCGACCTGCCCCGCCCAAGCCCTGCACAGAGCCATTTGCCGGACAGACTCAGGCAAAGGCTAGATTAGCACCTCCCCAGAGGACAGAAGTTTACCCACTGCAGACACAGCTGATTCTCACAGCCAGTTGGCCTGGGGGTCAAATCCCCCCAGTATCAACTACAACAATCAAGGCTTAACTACAACAAGACTGCACACAAAGACCACTAGGGGGTGCACCAAGAAAGCATAAAAAATGCGGAGACAAAGAAACAGGACAAAATTGTCCATGGAGGATATAGAGTTCAGAACCACACTTTTAAGGGCTCTCAAGAACTGTCTAGAAGCCGCCGATAAACTTAATGAGATCTGCAAGAAATCTAATGAGACCCTCGATGCTATGATAAAGAACCAACTAAAACTAAGCATACACCGACTGAAATAAAGAATATTATACAGACTCCCAACAGCAGACCAGAGGAGCACAAGAATCGAGTCAAAGATTTGAAAGGCAAAGAAGCAAAAAACACCCAACCAGAAAGGCAAAATGAAAAAAGAATCCGAAAATACGAAGATAGTGTAAGGAGCCTCTGGGACAGCTTCAAGCATACCAACATCAGAATTATAGGGGTGCCAGAAGATGAGAGAGAGCAAGATATTGAAAACCTATTTGAAGAAATACTGACAGAAAACTTCCCCTACCTGGTGAAAGAAATAGACTTACAACTCCAGGAAGCACAGAGAACCCCAAACAAAAGGAATCCAAAGAGGACCACACCAAGACACATCATAATTAAAATGCCAAGAGCAAAAGACAAAGAGAGAATCTTAAAAGCAGCAAGAGAAAGAAACTCAGTTACTTACAAGGGAATACCCATACGACTGTCAGCGGATTTCTCAACAGAAACTTTGCAGGCCAGAAGGGAGTGGCAAGAAATATTCAAAGTGATGAATAGCAAGAGCCTACAACCAAGATTACTTTATCCAGCAAAGCTATCATTCAGAATTGAAGGTCAGATAAAGAGCTTCACAGATAAGGAAAAGCTAAAGGAGTTCATCACCACCAAACCAGTATTATATGAAATGCTGAAAGGTATTCTTTAAGAAGAGGAAGAAGAAAAAGATAAAGATACAAACTATGAACAACAAATACACATCTATCAACAAGTGAATCTAAAAATCAAGTGAATAAATAATCTGATGAACAGAATGAACTGGTGATTATAATAGAATCAGGGACATAGAAAGGGAGTGGACTGACTATTCTTGGGTGGGAAAGGGGTGTGGGAGATGCGGGAAGAGACTGGACAAAAATGGTGCACCTATGGATGAGGACAGTGGGTGGGGAGTGAGGGCAGAGGGTGGGTTGGGAACTGGAAGGAGAGGAGTTATGGGGGGGAAAAAAGAGGAACAAATGTAATAATCTGAACAATAAAGATTTAATTATAAAAAAAATAACAAAGAAATATCAAAGCCCCCAATGTAATATAGAGCAAGGTGCTTCTTTGGGTTTTACTTCTTTTACTCAAAATGCTGTTTTGAAGATTCACCTGTTTTACTGCCTATACTTGTAATTTTGTTCTTTCTCATTGCCTCCCTGTCAAGTAGAAACAGATGGAATATTAAATGTTTAGAGAGCTAATTAAATAAGTTAAGCAAAGCAAAAAAGAAAGAAATTGACTAGTAATTCTATGAGGAAGGAATTGATGTAAGGAAACAAATTAAAATTTGGTTCACCCTGTAGCAGTCTGATAACAGAACTTTGAGCCAATTCAACACTAAAAGTATGGTTAAGTAAAGTTTGTGAAACCTTGAAAGAACCGCACCTCAATGCCTGTTGCTCAGAAAGGATTTCCCTTCCTGCCCTGTTTAGAATTTCTTCCACCCTTTCCTACACCGTGTATTCTTCATGCCTCAGCTGTGGCATCGCTCTGCCCTGCTCTGCCCTGTGTCTCAGGATGAAGCGCTCCCCCCATTTCAGCGGGCGCCTGGCAGCATGTGCTCAGTGGCAGGGAGGTGTGAGGAGGCGGGGGATGAAGACGACGGGAAGAGCACCTGGGTTTCTTTCCTCCCCCTGTACCTTTGGCTGCATCTCTAGCAGCAGCTGTGTGAGTTCTGTGGCTGTCATTTGTCTGTTGGGTCCTCTACACCAGGAATGCCATAGTCTGGGGAGCCTCCGCAGTAAGTAATTGTTGCTCGCAGGTCTGAAGCATGGGGGTCTGGTGAGAACCTGCTCTTTGGTTCATGGATGGCAATATTTTTCCTATGTTCTCACGTGGCAAAAGGAGTGAGGAAGGCCCCACCCAACTCCAAACACTACCCACCACACTGAAAGTATTACATATGAACTCCTTCTTTCCCCCATTGACCCCTTCTAGCCCACCCCAGATCACAGCCCTATTGTGTGTGCATGAAGTTGAAAAAGATTTTTTTAATTATTGATTTTATTTTTTTTATTGTACTTTGTTTTAATTATTGATTTTTAGAGAGGGTGAGGGGGAGAGATTGCTTTGTTGTTCTACTTCTTTATGCAACCATTGGTTGATTCTCTTTTTTTTAAATATGTTTTATTGATTTTTCTCAGAGAGAAAGGGAGAGGAATAGAGAGAAACATCAATGAGAGAGAAACATCAATCAGCTGCCTCCTGCACACCCCCTACTGGGGATGTGCCTGCAACCAAGGTACATGCCCTTGACCAGAATGGAACCTGGGACCCTTCAGTCTGCTGTCCTATGCTCTATCCACTGAGCCAAACCAGTTAGGGCCATTGGTTGATTCTTGTATGTGTCCTGACCAGGGATCAAAACTGCAACCTTGGCCCAGCCGGGGTGGCTCAGTGGTTGAGTATATACCTATGAACCAAGAGGTTAAGGTTCCATTCCTGGTCAGGGCAGGTGCCCAGGTTGTGGGCTCAATCCCTAGTAGGGGGCGTGCAGGAGGCAGCCGAACAATGATTCTCTTTCATCAGTGATGTTTCTATCTCTCCCTTGCCCATCCTCTCTGAAATCAATAAAAAATATATATATATATAAAAACGGCAAAACCTCGGGGCTGCTTAGATGTGTGCTTTATAAGACCCCCCCCCCCCCCCCAGCCTTTAAGTGGTGTGAAAGCTGACTGAGCTCCCAGGTTTGAGGTGCCGGGGGCGATCTCTGACAACTAGGGTCCGGATCTCTTCTTGCTGAAGGATGGCCTCATTCGGAGTGTGGAGTGTTCTTCTTTGCTTTGTTCATCTTCCCGGTCCTTTCCCGCAGGACAGGGCTGGGGCGGGGCGAGCCCGCCCATTGTTCCCTTTCCTGGCTTGGGCTTGGGGTGGAAGCCTTAAGCTCAGGGAGGCTCGGGCTCTAGGGAGCAGTGACCCAGGAACTGCAGGGAGACTCAGAGCGGGGCAAGGTGCCGGCTCCCCAGGAGGGACCTGTCTCATTTTTTTCTTTTATTTTACATCATATTTGGAGAGAGTTTCCTTTCTCACTGTACTTGGTTTGTCTCTGGAAAGCCATCCAAAATAATCTTAGACGTGGGAATAAAATATAATTAGTTTTGCATGCATTTGGCACGTTTGGTTATGACAGTAGAGGCACATGGGAGTGAACATCTTACCTCAGTTGGACTTTCCAGTCTGTTTTGTTTGTTCATTTTTCATTCTGCTAGTACTTTAATATATTTTTTCAGTTCTCCTATAATGAAATATATAAAATGTGTGCATTCACTTTTTTCTTAAATTGAAATTTATATTTAAAATAAACTATCAGCAATCATAGGGATAATGTAGTTGGCACTTTAAATTTAATTTAATTTGGATTAGCAGACTGACCTTATGTCTGTCTACAATATTTTCTCTCAAAGATATTTAAAGTCATAAAATTATTTTTAAAAATCAATTTAGGAATAATCATTGAAATAAATTGACACTATTCAAATTTTCACTTTTTCTGTTGTCTATTTCTAATAAACTAAAATTGTGCAGATTACATTCAGGTGTTCTAATGTTTTAAAGAAGAATAGCATCCATGTGGCTATTTATTTTGAGCCACTGATCACACTAAGGCAATTTACAGATGATATATTCTAATATTCCCCAACTAGCTAAATAAATCACAACAATACTGGAGTTAATAGTGCTATACATATACTCACTGGGCACCTAAAATGTTTATAAATGCATACCAGAAAGTAACTAATCATGCCATTTATTAATAATGATTTTAATTGCATGTAATAATAAACCGAAGGGAATTGCAATATTCATTGTTAACCTTCATTGAATATTGTGTATGTTTACTCTGAAACTTGCCTTAAAGTCAGTTTCTTCTATAATGAAGGCATTCCACTCTCACACCTTAAAGATATGATGCTAAACCAGTGTCTTGTTGTATACACATATTATTTTGTTTTGTTTGAAAAGCCTTGTAAGTCACTGTTTGAGGAGCCAGTTATTGGAAGCATCCCTCAACAAAGGTTCCACACATCCAGTGCCAGCAGTCCTGGCTTAGCCTCTCCTCTCCTCCAGCCCATTCCTGCTGATGAGCACCACCTGTGGTCCTGATCCACAGCAGCAGGCGATGGTTTCCCTTGGATGCTTCCCATTTCAGTAATTATTCCCAAGATAAGCTATTAGATATGCTGTGAACATCTCAGCTATAAACTTGAAAAAATTAATTCTAATATTTCCTTTGAGATTCATTTGTATCATGGTGACAGCATAAATTAATATGATTCTCTTTAAACACACACACACACACACACAAAAGAAGGCATAGGCTTATTTTTGGAAAAGTAATAAAAGTATCCTATATAATAAAAGGCTAATATGCAAATAGACCAAATGGTGGAACAACTGAACAACCAAACAACCTGTCGCTATGATGTGCACTGACCACCAGGGTGTGTGTGCAGAACATGGGAGGCATTGGCTGCTGTGGGATGGTGGAGCAGGTGAGCAGGGGTGCCAGACCAAGGTGGGGCACTGGTCGCTGTCGTCAGGGCAAACCTCTGGTGGTTACTGAAAATTCTTTGCTCCTGTGTGTCACAGTCCCACCCAGCGCTCACACTTATTGCCAGCACTGGTCCCACTTGTACCCGCAGCCAGCACCAGAGCCGCCGCTTGCACCCACTGCCAGTGCCTGGCACTGGCCCCGATCACTCAGCGCCATCAGCAGGTGTGAGCGGCAGCTGCAGGCCCTGATCGCCCCTTAGGGCTTCTCCACCTCCCCCTGCTCCTGAGGGGCTATTGGGGCAGCAGCCATCGCTTGCACCTGCTACTGGCACCGGCCCCAATTGCTCTGTGCCTCAGCATGTGGGAGCGGTGTCAGTGGGAGTGGGGCTGCCAGCAGACAGGGCATGTGGAGGATGCGCTGAGACCCGCCCCTGTGCCCACTGTAGCCTCGCAGCCGACAGTTCCTTTCAAGGTGCACAAGTTCATGCACTGGGTCCCTAGTATATTTATAAGCTCTTTCAGTCTGCTTTGTAATGCTGATGTATGACAGTTCACACTGATTCATCTCTCAGTGTTCTCTGTGAAAGAGAAGTTACTGTGGATAAAAGTTATAACCAGTATATATGAACAGGAATATTAATGGCAAGAGGGTGTTTTGTTTTTTTTAATCCTCACCCAAGGAATGAGTATTATTATTTTTTTCATTGCTTTTTAGAGCGAGTGGAAGGGAGAAGGGAGGGGGATATGTGCCTTCACTGGAAATTGAACCTGAAACTCCAGTACATAGGCTGACACTCTAACCACTGAGCCATTCCAACCAGGGCTAGGGTGTGTTTTGGTTAAGGAAAACAATTAGTGTTTTACCTAAAGAGAAATGACTAGTTATAAAACCAGAGAACTAACCAGGCTGCCTGTCACTACTTGAGTCAATTAAGCAGAGTCAGGGTGGAGTCATATATGAGCGTTTATTCCAATAATGCCTGCATATGGGAGAGCAACAGATCATCCACGAAAACCTGCTCTCCCACCTCCTACTACCAGCTGAGTATAGAGGGATAAGGAAGAGAGGCTGCATGGGAGGGGGAAGGAGGGAGAGGTGGCTGCAGGGTCTGTGATCCATGTGTTTCCTTCCAAGATCTTGAAATAGTAACAACACAGTTAATTTTCAATGGTGTTAAGACCCAGCTCCTCCAGTTCCTGGGACCTTAGAATGGTCAGCATTCCTGAGGCAAAGTCCTGTAGAGGGTCAGGGTCCAAGAACAACAACCAAATCAAAGCCTGTCCTGTCCTTTGTCTGTTCTCAAAATGTATTTTCTTTTCTGAGCAGTGGACCCATCCGGGCCCAAGGTGTCTCATCTTTTTACAGCTGTTTTTCTTCTTGCAGCACATCCTCCAGTTCCCCAGAGTCTGTAAGAAAACCTCTTATCTATAGTTAGTCAGGTGAATAACCATTAAACAAGTGTGGCTCTATTCTTATGTGCCCTTGCCCACTATCAGATGACCCAAAATAAGAGGGAAGTATAGGACAAAACCTGGTGGGTGGTTATATAAAGTGTGTGTTTACTGGCTTCCCTTTAATCATTCTTTCTAAATTCTCCATCCTTCAAGGCAGCCACATCATCTTATGTGCTTACTGCTCAATTTTCTCAGATACAGATTAATCTAATTTATGAAGTTAGTATGTTTCAGCAGCATCTAATCATTTTGCAGTAAGAGGCTCACTCAGTGCATTTGTTCCTCCCCCTTTTCTTCTCCCCACAGTGCATTTGATCTAACATGTTGCCTACAGTAAATTTCTAATAGTGTCTTTAAATATTAGATAATTTCAATTTTATCCTTTTTTTTTTGCTAAATCTTTTTCTTAATAAACACATAGAGTTCTTATAGTCAATTTAGGGATATATACCATTGTCGACTCATTTTATAGGCATGGAATCTCAGATAGCTTGTGAAATAGCAATGAGGAGACAGTGCCGGGAGCTGGTCCATCCTTGCTGTTTCAAGGGACCTGGCATATATGGCATACGGTTCTTAATATGTTTGCTCACCTTCTTAGCGCTGTGTTTTAACCAAGGTCACCTCTCCGAGAAAGGTTGAATCCCCAGGTAGGGATTTTCCCCTGAAGTTAGGGAGGGAATAAAACCCTTCAACTAAGTGCCAGGTGGGTAATTAATCCCTTTAACTACGAACAATCATGCTTAAACTACATAATCTTTTCTCCCTGGAATGGAGATAAGAAACGCCCTAACCTTTGTAATAGAGATTGATAGGATTGAATCAACTGGTATAAATACAGTTGTAACAAGACAGAAACACTCAGAACTTAGAACAGAATCAAGAAGACAGAACCTACAAGGAGCCTAGAGACAGAAGAACTTCGCTGGAGAGAGCATGCCGGAGGATCCTGGAGAGGGACTGGCCTCGGAGCCTAGAGACAGAGCCTAGCGGGAGAACATGGCAAGGGATCCTGGACTGAACCTGACTACAGAGATTGGCAGGAGAACCTGACTGGAACCTGGACACTGAACCTGACTGGAGAGCCTGGACAGAACCTGGCTGGAGAACCTAGCGAGGGAACATGGCCACAGAACCTCGCTGGAGATCCGAAGCAGAACCTCTCTGGAGATCCAGACCAGAACTTGGCTGGAGATCCGGGCTAGAGATCCTGGCTAGGCTGCTGATCAACTGAACGCTGTCTCCGTGTCATTCCTTCTTCGCCGACTCCGTCCACACCTTTGGGGACCCCTGGACCTGCTGGGGTTGGACCCCAGCAAGACAGGAGGAGACTAAATAGTTGGAAATGGGGACCAAGGGGACAGTGAAATAAAAGCCAAGAATCCAGCTAGGCAGTTACTAAGACACCCCAACTGGGCAGGGAAGGAAGGGTGAGAGGCATGAACTTTAAAATGTATGGATATTTCGAAGACAGGCAGCTTGCAGAAGGCATATAAACCAATCCCAAGGATGTTGCTAAGGCAAAATTAATGAAAGGACCAATCAGGAACTAACGTTCCTATAGTGAGGGAGCATATCCTCTTCGCCCACGTGGCTTGTGGCCATGTGGGACTCTACACATGGACTATTAAACTTTCATTCCCATGGATGCTTTCAATAAATTCTGCTTCCGCTAACTGTTTTTGTCCACAACTTCATTCTTGGATTTCTGTGAGACAACAAAGTCAGACTCAACACTACATTTTGGTTTCAGCAATGAGTCTATTCATTTTATTTTTCTGTTAGACAGCTGTTATTAAAATTAAACATAATAAATTCTCAAATTGTTTGAACTATGAATTACATATTTCTTAAATTCTCTATGCAATCATTTAACCTTGAAAAATAAATTGTTATTAAAATAGTTTCAATGTGTATATGCTTTCCTCAAATTAAATATTTAATATTTAGATATAGACTGTGTGTTTAAATTTAACATTGTTACAGAATAGTAAGAAGCTAGGAAAATTCCAGGAATAGGGAATAGGGAAACTGAGACAGATAGTTAAACAGTAGTCTACCTAGTAAATACTATCTTCCCTAAACCAAGGACACTTCAGAGTAAATGGTTTGCACCTCTCTTCCCCAACCAGAGGGTAAATAGCTTAAATCACCCTACAGAGGGAGACAGATAATAGAAATCCAATTAAGTGCCATTTGCTAACTGTACCCAAGTACAGACAGATTGAGAGGATAAATTTCATTTTGGTACATCAGTATAAAGCTGATGAATAGTCTATTGATCTGCCCCCTAAGACCTTCCCTAAACTTCCAGCCTTTAAAACCCCTGAAAATGAAGGTCCCAGGGCACTCTCCCTTCAGGGAGCACACCCCTCCCCCGGGCCGACCCCCCCTCCCCCAGCACCTATCTCCCAACTGTTACCGATTGGATTGGGGTTACCAGCTGGGAACCTCGGTTCTTCTCATCAATGCAGAAAAGATTTTAAGGTCAATGAAATGAAAGTAAACAAGCAAGAATGTATTAACTGCAGCAAATATATACTTAGGAGAGTGAAACAAGGAAGGGTGTAGAAGAAGCAACAGGAGAGCCTAGGCTGGGCTGGGCTGCTTTTGCTCTCCGGGAAGTCAGAGAAAAGGGTGCCTTGGAGACAGGTTCAAGGGTTAGCCCAGGACAAGCTGCCGCTGCCCATTGCTCTCCTGGTTGCAAGTCGCCTGGGATCCCTTAGGGGTTGGGGGATATGTCCCAGTGGGGGAATGGGAGGGGCTTGCTCTTTGGAGCAAGAGTGCGCCCTGGGTCCTTCGACATGAGCTGAGTGTATTTACCTGTCTCTTGCAGGTGGAAAACTTAGGGGAGGTCTCAAGGGAGGGTCTTAAGAGAATATGCATCAACTTTCCAGGTGTGCTCTCTCAGGGTCCTGGTCATCACTGATTGGTCTGTGCTAGGACAGGGCGTCATTCTTCAATGTAGCTGGTCCTGAGGCATGACTACACACCATAAACTGCTTTTAGTTAAAAAAAAAAAAAAAAAAAAGAAAGAAAGAAAAGATTTCATTTCAGACCATCCCTTGTGGTCACTTCAGGTCTCTGAATTTGCAAGGTCGCCATGCAGCCCTCCCCTGAGTGTGTCAGGTTTCGCATGTGGCCCCTTTTCATCCACAAAGGTCTGATAATGACAGTTTCTTCCCTGTAAAGCTAGGTATGGTAATAGCTTTTATCTGTCAGCATAGGCAGTTAAAGTAAGTAATATAAGAAAGAAAGCAAAAGGGAATTAACTAATTTTCATAAACTGAGAAACAATAGAACAGAATTCCCACCTAGCTACTGGTAAACAGACTTAACACACTAGGGGGCTACCACTGGCCCCAGAACCGGACAGGAAACCTCCACAGAAATGCTAAAAGCCAGGTACCAGTGGTGGGAGGGAGGAAATTCCTCTACGGTGCATGCACAACACCAACTAGATGATATAATGAAACTTCTGGACCTGCGCAAAGGGAGTCAGGGTGATGAAATAGAGGAGCAGGGCCTAGCGTGGGAACAATTAGAAAGGCAATTGGATTGGATAGAGGGCATGGAACCCCAATAGAATTTATTGGGACAAGGGCCCAATCCAAACCCTCAAAAAGTTAGCAGTTTGGGTTGAATAATTTAAATGGTTCTTTGTCCTTTGCCTAAACCAAGAAGATATATGGAGGATTAACAGAAGCCTTGGGGCAGTGCTTCTAGAGAGCCTGCCCACCATTTAGGTCCCTGAGGGTATATTAATTCCCCTTAATTCACAGTAAAGTCTTGTCTTCACATCTATTAGTAAACTTCTTCACAGGTATGTGGTTGGAAGGTTGGAATCCTTTCCTCATGTCACCGCAAAAGGACCTATTGCGCACACTGACAATGTTATAGAAGATCGAAGAAACCCAAGCGAAGCTTCGAGAAATGGAGTTACACAGCTTTATTATGCCAGCAGCCTCAGAGGAGTTGCCTCCAGAGTCTGAGTAAACCAATATGGTGGAAGCCCTTCTTTTATCTCCTTTTGGTTTCTTTGTCCCCCAAATATGGATGGGGACTTCCAGACCTTTCATGGGCTTTGCAAAAAGTCCTGTGGGTTGGGATGAGGGTCTTGAGATCATATCTAAGGGCCTGGTAATGCCCTCCGGGGGTTCACGGTTTATGGCCTCGGTAAAATGTGAGCATTTAGGTAACAGGTCCAGCAAGAGCAGATTGTGGAGAAAGAGGCAGTGACTTAATTATAGGTTATCAAGAATGTGCATGAGGTTACTGCACAGACTCAGACTGCTAGCCCCCAAGCATCAGGGTTACATTGGAATGAGCCACTTAGCCTTCTCAACAACATCGCTATGGCTTGTTCCCGGGAGTTTCACCAGCCTTTTTAGTTCTACTCGACTGTGCATCTACTTGCTATAGATAGTAAATTCATTACGTTATCTTGAAGTAAACTTTTTGTGTCATCTCTTCCTGCCATGCCTGGCAAGATTAACAAATAGGCTAACTGAATTTCCAGCAGGATCAAACCAGACTAATGTAATAACATATTAATTATATGTTGCTAAGTGATAGGAAAAAGTTGAGTAAATAGTTATTAGGATTTTCTTTCTACCTGAAATGTTAACAGGAAATATGACAATAAGAGCTGTCCCCCATACATCCCTGCTTTTACCTCCTAAGCTATTTTAACATTAAATAGCTAAAATTTGCGAGAAGGTACAATGTCCTTAGTCCAGGTATTGGCTGCTGTAGTTGGCTTTACATTGGTCACATTAGCTTGGAATTAGAAACAAATACACTTCTTAGACTCTATTGTAATTAAGATATATGGTGCTCTGCACAGCTGAGAGATAGTTCAGAAGGGGCTCTTAATAAACACCTCTTTCATCATAAGTCACATCTCTCCTATGAAGAAAAATTCCTTTTAAAATTCCATTTTATTATAAAGCACTAAGTTCCATTATTCCAGGAGTCTGGGCCAAAGAATGTTTAAATTAGCTAGAGATAAATGAAGTTACCCAGCAAGTGCTCCCGAAGCTCCGTGGGTGAGACAGTGGTAATGATTCATTTCCCTTCTATGTTATAAAGGTGAGATATTTGAATTACATGCACATTTTCTCCACGTCAAACAAATATTTAAGACCTCAGGAACAGAATTAACTTTGTTGATTCGCAATGCTTTATTTCACCGCAGACATCACAATAATACCACTTAGTCTCTGACATGAATCAATATAAATAAATTACTCATTGAACACACCCAGTAATGCATGATTGTAATGGAATGTAAAATAATTTGACAAATCAGAAAAGGTATAGTGGCATAAAAGCTCAAAGAATTAATTTCCAAAGTTATAAATTTATACAAGTCATACAGAGTTTATCACTATTTGCTTAAAAGTGATTAAATTAGCATATGAATAAAATATAATTTCCTGTAGGGCTTCAGTATTTGCAGGCTTATAAAGTACATTTGTTTTCAAATATTCTCAATGTACCTTGATCCAATCTTCTCTTGCTTCCTAGATTGGTGCTGGCATTTGTTAATATGCTCTTTTACTTTTATATTTAGTGGGTTAAATGTCAGAGTCACAGATGTGTGTTGTCACTTTCTCTAAATGAAATTCAGCAGCAGCAGCGATTTCCAAATGGTATTGACCAAATCCCAGAAATTCATGAGAGAGGAGAGGTAAAGGAAGTAATAAGAAAAACAGGACAAGGGAAATTGATAAGGGAGCATGTCATATAATCTCATGATTTTTGACAAATGTAGGAGTTGCTTTGGACCTCTGCCTACAGCAAAATTGAATTAAATTTTTTTAAGCAAAACTTTTCACCTTTCCATTTTTCTTTTTCACTCTCTTTTGCATTGTTTTCTGTGCCTGTTTTCTCTCTTACTAGTTTATGTTTTCAAAACCCTTCTCCCACTCCTCTAAAATACGTTTGTCTCCTCATAGGGCACCTCTCTGACCCCTGTGCTCAAAGCTCCTCTTGATATCTCTGTCCCACAGAGAATTCTCTAGGGGCTCCTACTGACTCACAGTTCAATATCGGAAGCCTGTTCCAACTGTATGGTACTGAAAACACCCCACCATAGCCCACTTTTCTAGAACCTTGTTTTTCACCAGCTTTCTGTGACTTCATTATTATATCCTTTGCGATCTCTTCTCTGTGAAGTCACCCGACAATGATCTATATTTTAATTTAAAGTAAAATATACTTCTTTAAAGTCATCTTTATTCCTTCAAAACATTTAATCAGAACAAAGATAAATAAGAAATCCATACAAGAAACTTTAAATGAGAACATTTGGAAAAGACCACATTTTATTTTTGTTTGATATCCCAATTAGCATGCAGCAGCTCATGTGTTGAATTTTGCATTCCCCTTTGGCCAGTCAAGTTGTTTATATAAAGCCAGACTGGTGGATCTGAAATTAGAGAGTTGAAATTAGAGAGTTCAAGCTATTCAAAGTATCTGATAATTGATTGGATTCTCTAGCCACTGCTAAAGACTCATTCCATGTCATTTTGCTTAAATGAGCAAATATATATATATATATATATATATATATATATATATATCCACTTTCTCTAAAAATGGGATATTAGAATATATCTTAAAAGACCCAGCTATGTTATGAAAGTTAGTTTCTATTAATGTTTACATGAATATGCATAAAATTATACCTACCCTGAGAGTATATTCTACAAACACAGGTGTCCCATGGATTAGTAAGAAATGGCTGCCCATTCAGCTTGTCCTAGGGTTAACCCCAAGAACCTGTCTCCAAAGCCCCCTTTTCTCTGACTTCTCAGTGAGTCAAAGCAGCCCAGCCTAGGCTCTCCTGTTCCTTCTTCTATGCCCTTCATTGTTTCACTGCCCTGTCTTTGCTACAGTCAATAAATTCCTTAAGCCAGTCAGAGAAAGACAAGTGTCACATGATCTCACTCATATATGGAATCTAAAAAACAAAAGAAACTGATGAACAAAATAGATCCAGCCATATAGAAACATGGAACAGAGGGAAGGTAGGGATGGGTGAGTGGGAAGAGATTAACAAAAAAACTTATATGCATATATGCATAACCCATGGACACAGACAATAGTGTGAGGTCTGGGGCAGGCCAGAAGGGGGTCAATGGGGAAAAAGAGGGGACATCTGTAATACTTTCAACAATAAAGATAAATGAAAACAAAGTTACAATTCTTGCTTGCTTTTCTACACTTTGTCTTTTGATTGAAATCTTTCTCTCAAAAAGACAAGAACCGAGGTCTCCTTACCTCCCCGATAATGTGTGTGTGTGTGTGTGTGTGTGTGTGTGTGTGTGTGTGTGTGTTGAGGTGGGGGCGGGGGGGGGGCGGTAAGGAAAGCAGCAGGGAAGGGGATGGCATGGGTTATGCTCCCTGGAGGGAGAGCCCCTCTGGAACCTCCATTTTCCGGGGTTTTAAAAGCTGGACATTTAGGGGAGGTCTTAGGGGTGGGTCAATAGAATATTCATCACCTTTATGCTGATGTACCAAAATGAGATTTAGTCTCTTAACTTGTCTGTCCTTGGGTGTGGTTGACAAATGTACTAATTGGATTTCTGTTATCTGTCTCTCTGAGTAGGGTGATTTAAGCTATTTACCCTCTGGTTGTGGAAGTGAAGTGAGAACCATTTACTCTTAAGTGTCCTTGGTTTAGGGAAGATAGGATTTACTTGGACACAGATTGCTGTTTAACTATCTCAGTTTCCCTATTCCACTTGTCCTGGAATTTTCCTAGCTTTTACTATGCTGTAATATTGCTGGTAAGAAAGGAGTTCTTTTGTGGTGTCTTGAGAAAAGAATTTCAAAGGCACACGAGTGGAGAAGTTTAAATGTGATAGCAAGATTTTATTGTGATTTAGGGAATTAATACTTCCTGGGGGACCTAGAGGGTGGGCAAGCTGTAAAGCACAACCATGAGGTTTTTGTTAATTTTGTTAATATACTGTACCTTCTTGGTTCAGGTAGAGAACAAAGCACCGTTCAAACTATCCAACCGAAATTTCTAACTTTTCCCAGGGCCTGGATGGGGCCCTCCTCCCAGCAAATTCTATTGGGGTTCACACCCTCTATCCATCTGATTACCTTTCTGATTGTTCCCAGGCTAAGGCCTGGCCCTCTCTGTCACCCTGACCCACACTGTGAGTGCCCAAAAGTTCAATTACATCATCTAGTTTCTACTGAGCAGGTGCCCAGCAGAGGAATTTCCTGCCTTCCCTCCTGCCCTGGGCCTCTAGCCCCGCCTGGGGAGATTTTCTTGTCCGTTCAGAGGATTAGGTTTTCTCAGCGCCAGTTTCCTGGAGTGTGTGAATGAGTCTGTTTACCAGTAAACTAGATGGGATGCTGCCCTGTTACCTGCTGTGGCTTCCCAGTTTACTAAGATTATTTAGTTCCCTTTCGATTTCTTCCTTACGTTAATAACTAGCTACCTTCAATGGCATCTTCCACCCAGAGAGAGTGTGTCTTGTACTCTTCCAAGGGTAAATGGGTGGCGGTCTCCATTGTTTTGTAACTGCTTTTTGTTGTCAAGGGTCATAAGCCTGTCTGCTCCAAGGCTCAGAGGTTCTCTCCTATCCGTTAAAGGAAGAAAGGAGCAGAAAAAGGAACTTTCAAGCGGGGGAAGAGGGATTTTGCAAGGTCCAGGCCAGTCTGCTGTCCCTGGGAGACGGGAGACGGCGTTTACAAGTGCCAAGGGATGACATGGTCCAGAGGAGGGCGCTGCTGGACAAGCTGGCATTCTTGTGGTGGAGCCACCTGTAGGGTGGCAGCTTCTGGATGGGAGGCATTTTCTTCTTAAAGAGAAATTTCAAGCCCTTGAGGGGTGGGCAGTCATAAGCATGGCCGTGGCTCCCTTTTCAGGACTCTCCTGGGAATGCTTAGAAGAAAAAGGTTTAATTCTGGACAGGTGGACCCAGTTGTTAGTCCCTTTGAGTTTCCCTGTTGTGGGGTTGGTTAGGAGAACCTGGTAGGGGCCTTTTTATTTAGGTTGTGATTGGTCAGTGGGAGAGTCCTTCGAGCTTTAAGGACTAGGTCCTCTGGGCTAATTTGAGTGGGGACGGAGCTCTGATTGCGCATGGGCAGAATTTTATTGTCCTATTCAGTTAGGGCTTTTGTACTTGCTCTAAGTTAGTCAAGTATTTGCCAAGTTCATTGGTCTGTGTCTAATAGAAAGTTAGAAGTTAGGAAGGGCCTCCCATATCGCATTTCAAAGGGGCTGAGATTAAGATTTGTTTTGGGGGCCCGCCCTTAGTCTGAGAAGGGCTATGGTTAAGAATTTTACCCAGGTCTTTGATGTCTTCTGACACAGTTTGGTTAGAATTTTTTTTGAAGAGTCTGATTGGCTCTTTTTATTTTTTCTGAGGATTGGGATTTCCAACTAGTGCGGAGATAATATTGCATGTCCAAAACAGAGGACACTTGTTGACTAATTTTAGAGACAAAAGAATGAGCATTATTACTTTGCAAAGATTTAGGAAGTCCAAATTAGGGAATGATTTTTTAAAATAGAATTAAGCAATTTTCTGGGCCTTTTTAGTTCTAGTGTTACTGATTAGAGTTACTAGTTGGGGCCTTGGTTCTTTTCGTTAATGCCAAAAATATTTTAAGGTCAATAAAAATAAAAGTAAAGCAAAGTGGGGTTTATTGAAGGTACATTCCAACGAAGGGGCAGGCCAGTTGAGAGAGAGAAAGAGAGAAAGAGAGAGAGAGAGAGAGAGAGAGAGAGAATGGCTGGGCTGCTTTAGCTCAGTGGGAAGTCAGAGAAAAGGGGGCCTTAGGAACAGGGTTCAGGGGGTGAGCCCGGGACCAGCTGCAGCTGCCCATCTCCCTCGGTTGCAAGTCTCATGGGGTCCCTTTAGAGGTTGGGGGACACATGCCTGTGGGGGAAGGGAAGGGAAAGGCATGGCTATTCTCCCTGGACATGGAGTGCATTCAAGAGAGAGGATGGCCCCCACCTCCTGGGTTTAAAAGAGGGATTTTCTGGGTGGAGCCTTTCATTTGCATTCAGGGATGATTGAGAGAAACTATCTTCCTTCTGGGCATGCACTTAAGCATAATGAATACAGAAAAACCCACAGGGGGTGGGGTCAAAATCAAAATGCAAATTTTATTATAATTAGTCCAGGGCCCTAGTAAGGTCACATGGGCATTGAGGCCAGGTTTTCCTCTGAGCTGGCTGGCTCCCACCTGCCTGCTGGCAGCAGCAGGGAAGCCCATAGAGAGGCAGTCTGAGCGCCATGCGGGACCCACCCCTGTCAGGACCCGGGGCAGGCCCGCCCCAGCCGCTCAGTTAAAGTGTAAATTCCTACCGAACACTAGTAGAGTATGTTTTCATCCAGTCCGTGAAGGTGTCAATAAACACGAGTAAGTATTTATTTTTGTGAGAAAGTGGCATTTGAGTAAAATGTACTTGTCAATTTTCTTTTGGGTAGATTCTCCTTCTTCGGATGGGGGTTAAGTGGGAAGGGGGTCCAATCGCTCCTTTTGGGTGTTTGTATGGCACAAAATGCAAGTCTTAGCAAAATGCAAGTCTTGTGCGGTCCAAATCTTGTGAAAATTCTATCAACTAGTAAGGTAATCTCTGCCTAAATGAGAGGAATTATGAAGCTCCTAAATGATTTTTTATTGAGAGTTTTAATGGGTGATTTATTTTTCACTATCCCTCAGGTTTAGTTGATATTTTCACTTTGGAGTCCAGTCATTTTTCTTTTCTGTGTATTGTGGCCTCTGTTGGGAGACAGAATTCTGTGGGAAGAGGCCAGCCAGGAGTGGGGCTGATTGTAAAGCAGCCCTTTTTGCTGTAGTATCAGCTAGGTTGTTTTCTGTAATAATATTTGTGTTTTCCCTTTGATGTCCTTTATAGTGAATTACAGCAACCTCTGCAGGTTTTAATGCTGTTTGCAGGAGGGCGAGTATTTCCTGGAGTTGCTGGAGAGGGGAGTTCTTTGCTGTTAAGAGTCCCCATTCTTTCCAAATTGCTGATGGGAGTGCAGGATGAGGAAGGCATACTTGGAGCCTGTAACTATCGAATTTTGTCCTTTCTCAGCTGTAGGACATCGAGCTCACCTCAGCCTTCGAGGACAGAGGTGTTAGGAGGCAATGCCCAGGCTTCAATGACCTGATTAAGGTCTACTATTGTATATCTAGTTTTCTTAATTTTTTTCTTTATAAAATGATTTTTTTTTAGTAAAGCATACTTTATCTTCATTGGCTAATGGCTGGTATTTTAGATCAGCCTGTTTTAATAACTTGTTCTACTATTTTTACACAGGAGTATAAAATTTTCTCCTCTTCCTCTACAGACAGGAAGGTTGGCTAGTTTAAGAATTTGGCAGACTGAAAAAATACAACTAAAAGACAAAACGGACATCATCCAGAACCACGGGAAGGCTGGCTGAGTGGAAATTCTACAACTAGAAGGAAAGAGAAAAGCACACTGCGACTCAGAGGAGGTGCGGAAGTAAAGTGCAGAGGTACGGTGGTGCACCTGGAAAGGGCTGGCAACTGAGGACACGGTTGTCTTTTTCAATTGGGAGGGAGTCTCAAGCTCCCTACTGCTCTGAACTCCAGTTCCAGGTGAGTCTCTGGGGACCCAGACTCAGACCGGGAAAAACTGGACTGTCTGGCATCGGTTGGAACTCGAGGGTGGCTTTCTCTCAGAGCTGCTTGCAGCGATTACCGCGGGACACTGAGACCCAGGGCCTCTTAGGGCAGGACTGAGGAGCAGCCATAGCTGCTTGCTCCACCTTGTTGGTCCCCTGAGATCCCGCCCCACCCAAGCTGTGTCCAGAGGCTTTTGCATATGAAAGGGCCTGGCCCTTTGCAATCTAAAATTACCTAAGAAACTGCAGCTGGGTCAGAGAGACCCAGAACTTCCAAAAGAAGGCCCAAGGCCCCACAGCAGGTAGCACTGATACACAGCTGGGCCTCATCTGGGCACCTCCAAACCCCAAACAAAGAAGAGGAATCTGCAGATCTCTCTGTAGCTCCTGCTGGGTAGCCTCAGGCAGAGGCTAAATTAGCACTTCTTTAGAGATCCAAGAGCCAGTGTACCCAGTGGTCAGAGTGGGACCATCCAGATTACAATGCCTCAGATCCATAAGGGACACACTCAGGGGCAGATTCAGTGAGCACCAAAGCCCCACTGAAGCAAGTCTTGCCCCAGAAGGGTGTCTCCAGCACAGAAGTTCTCCCACTGTAGACACAGCTGATTCTTACAGCCAATTGGCCTAGGTCAATTCCTCCTAGTGATACCTACAACAATCAAGGTTTAACTACAACAAGACTGTGCACAAAGCCCACAAAGGTGTACACCAAGAGTGGCCACCTCAGGTAATTGGGGAGGCTGAGCCACTGGGCCCTATAGGATAACTAGCACAGAAAGCCATTCTATTAACACAGGGAAGCATAAAAAATGCGGAGACAAAGAAACAGGTCACAAATGACAGAAATGGAGGAAAGCAAACTACTGGATATAGAGTTCAAAAACCAGACATAAGGTTTTTCAAGAATTTTCTTGAAATTTAGTGAGATCCTCAAGAAATCTAGTGAGACCCTTGAGGGTATAAAAAGGACCAACTAGGAATTAAGCATATACTGACTGAAATAAAGAATATTATACAGAGTTCCAACAGCAGACTAGAGGATCGCAAGAATCAAGTCAAAGATTTGAAATACAAAGAAGCAAAAAACACACAACCTGAAAAACAAAAAGAAAAAAGAATCTAAAAATATGAAGATAGTATAAGGAGCCTCTGGGACAACTTCAAGCATACCAAAATCCGAATTATGGGGGTGCCAAAAGATGAGAGAGAGCAAGATATTGAAAATCTATTTGAAGAAATAATGACAGAAAACTTCCCCTACCTGGTGAAAGAAATAGACTTACAAGTCTTGGAAGCACAGAGAACCCCAAACAAAAGGAATCCAAAGAGTACCACACCAAGACACATCATAATTAAAATGCCAAGAGCAAAAGACAAAGAGAGAATCTTAAAAGCAGCAAGAAAAAAACAGTCAGTTACCTATGGGTATGACTGTCAGCTGATTTCTCAACAGAAACTATGAAGGGAGTGGCAAGAAATATTCAAAGTGATGAATGCCAAGAACCTACAACCAAGATTACTTTACCCAGCAAAGCTATCATTCAGAATTGAAAGTCAGATAAAGAGCTTCACAGATAAGAAAAAGCTAAAGGAGTTCATCACCACCAAACCAGTATTATATGAAATGCTGAAAGGTATCCTTTAAGAAGAGGAAGAAGAAGAAAAAGGTAAAGATACAAATTATGAACAACAAATACACATCTATCAACAAGTGAATCTAAAAATCAAGTAAATAAATAATCTGATGAACAGAATAAACTGGTCAATATAATAGAATGAGGGGCATAGAAAGGGGGTGGACTGACTATTCTCGGGAGAGAAAGGGGTATGGGGGGAGCAGGAAGAGACTGGAAAAAATCGTACACCTATGGATGAGGACAGTGGGGGGGAGGTAAGGGCAGAAGGTGGGGTGGGAACCGCGTGGAGAGGAGCTATGGGGGGAAAAAAGAGGAACAACTGTAATAATCTGAACAATAAAGATTTAATTAAAATAAAGAGTTTGGCAGACTTTGAGAATCATCTCAGGGGAGTCTAGGAGTTGGACCTGGTATCTAATGAGGTGTCCCCCTATAAGTCATTAATGGCCTTTAATTTCTAAGACCCCTTGACTCTAGTGTGGGGTCAGGATCTTTAGTGACTGTCCCAATGTTAACATGGTGGCCTATTTTACCAGGAGCTTTGTGGCTGCAATGGCCCTTAAAAATGCTATCCATGCTGGGCTGCTGTGGCTCTGTGATTGAGCATCAACCTATGAACCAGGAGGTTATGCTTCGATTCCTGGTTGGGGCACATGCCCAGGTTGTGGGCTCGATCTCCCAGTGTTAAGCATACGGGTGGCAGCTGATCAATAATCCTTTCTCATCATTGATATCTCTATCTCTCTCTCTTCCTCTCTAAAATCAATAATAATAATAATAATAATAATAATAATAATATATAAAAGCCCTAGGTCTTTCACAACCGGAGGCTTGACCAACCGGAAATCAGTCCTGCAGTCAGCCACTGGGTTGCTGTGGCAACCCAGCCCTGACTGCTGAGGGGGCTGCAAATCAGGCCCGGAGAGAGGCCTGAAGAGAGAAGCAGGGTCTAATCTGTAGCCTCTGTGGCAGCTGTTGATCAGCACTTTCCTCTCTCTTTAGATCCTTTATCTAGTATTAGACATTTTCTGTTTCTAATAGGTGTAACTGGTTTAATATTGTTGCTTTTGTTCCTGGTATGTAAATGTTATACTAGAAGCAGAAAAAAAACCTTAAGACAAAGAGCAAAAAGACTCATGTGATGGTGGGTCAAAAATAAGAAATGATCCAGAATACTCTTTAACAAGGACATATAGGATCTGAATGCCTCCCATTTACCTGCTGTTTATTTTGAATAATAATAATTCAACTTTAAATGGCATCTAAGGTTATGGTCTTGCCCCATCCCCAGTAGTCCACCCTGTTCAGCAAGACAGATGCTGACACTGAGACTTCCAAGAATGAATCTTCCTAGCACCATGGGACTCCACTATTTATCCAAAAGGTTGGTCATCAGGGCATCCTTTGGATTGATTTATGACCAAAAGGGGGATGTGTAGATGATAAGGGGCCACATGCTAACCTGACTAACTCAGGGAAGACCTGCATGGTGGCCTTGCAACTCAGAGACCTGAAGTAAACACAAAGAATGGTCTGAAATTAAAGCCTTTTAATTCAAAAGCAGTTTATAGTGGGTAGTCATGTCCTAGGCCAGTATCTTCCTTGAGAAAGATCAATTTTGATTTTTACTGAGCCTATTGACTTTTTGCATCTAAGATAACATACCTATGGAATGTCAGGGTAACTTGTAACTTCCCCTTTTCCCTCAGGGAACAAAAATGGCACTAGGGTGCAGACCACAGATTCCCTCATTGTTATTGCTATCTTGCAAATTGTTGACATGTTAATTATCTTATACCCACTTATGTAAAGACATATGTGTCTATCATTTTGCTTTTTACCCAATCCCAGAGATCTCCCTGCTTTGCTTTCTCCTACCTCCTAATATATCTCCAGTGGAGTTCATGTAACCCACTTACATCTTCTCCTTTGTTTGCAATATATAAAACAAGGTGAAAAACTGCCATTCTCCGGAGCACTATCTCAATACAATGAGATTCTGCTTCCTGGCAATTGTCAATAGTTTGGCTGAAATCCACTCATAAAAATTCTTTACAGGTTTGAATATTTCTTATATTAACACTAGAGGCCCGATGCACAAAAATCATGCCAGGGGCTCGGCCCTCGCAGCCATGGCAGCTTGCCTCGGCACAGCCCCAGCTTTGTCCGGAAGGACGTCCAGAGGTCATTTGGCTGTCCAGTCTAATTAGCATATTATGCTTTTATTATTATAGATATTAAATATACTTTTTAAAAAGATATATATATATTTTTTTTATTGATTTCAGAGAGAAACAGAGAGGGAGAGAGAGGGAGAAACATCAATGATGAGAGAGAATCTGGGGGAGCCCCAGATTCGGTTAGGGAATAGGAAGGAGTGAGGAGAAGTGTAGGCCAGAGGTTTTATTTAGTTTTTTTCCAGGAAGGCAAGGCTGGGCAGGAAAAATGCTTGGGATTGGATAGTTTGAATAATGTAGGCTGCCTCTGGATTATAGGAGTAGTCTTTAGTTTTCTTATAATTGGCCCTAATTGAACTTAGCACAGGATGCACATTGGCTTGGTACACAAGGGTAAGATAAGAGGAGGTTCAGATTATGGGTTCTGGATAATGGGAAATGTATAAACTTTGGCTATTAGTTTGGCCCTCTAATTAATGGATGTCAAATACAGAATCTAACAAAAACAGAACACACCACCTTCGCATAACTGAGTGTTTTACTTTGATGCACGTTTTCTTTGTCTCTGTAATAGTTTTGATTCATATTTTCTTTTTAAAAAATATATTTTTATTGATTTCAGAGAGGAAGGGAGAAGGAGAGAAAGAAACATCAATGATGGGAGAGAATCATTGATCAGTTGCCTCCTGCATGCCCCACACTAGGGATTAAGCCTGCAACCTGGTCATGTGCCCTGAACTGGCAATCAAACTGTGACCTCCTGGTTCATAGGTCAACACTCAACCACTGATCCATGCCTACTGAACTGATTCATATTTTCAATAGACTTAGTTATAAATAATCCATGCCACAAGTATTTCCTGTATAACTGAAAATAAATGTTTTAGTGGGTTTCTTTTTGTCATTTAAAATATATATATTTTTTATTGATTTCAGAGAGGAAGGGAAAGGGGAAGAGAGATAGCAACATCAATGATGAGAGAGAATCACTGATGAGCTTCATCCTGCACTCTTCACACTGAGGATTGAGCCCACAATCTGGGAATGTGCCCTGACTGGGAATCGAACTGTGACCTACTGGTTCACAGGTCGATGTTCAACTATTGAACCACACTGGCTTTTGAATTTAAAAGTTGGGTAAGCCTGATGCAGACAATTAATTATGGTGGATTAGATATAGGCATTAATCCTTTCCATCATAGAAACGAATTACCAATTGAAATAAAAGGTCAAGAACTCACAAAAATGTGTAAAAGATAGCAGAAGATGTGCCATGAGAATTTTAAAGCTAGAAAGTAGATACGTAAGTTTATATGACAAGAGGAAGCTGTAATCTAAGCTGACAAGAAGTGTGTATCCATAGGACATGAGACTGCTTGACATTCTTCTTTCCTCCACTCCACCAACAGTGGTCAGATATTGGAGGTACCAAGTCCTTAATTTATAAAGGCTGAATTCAAATTTTGAGTGAACCCAGGCACATTATTATTATTATTATTATTATTATTATTATTATTATTTTAAGTATCAGTTAGAATCTTAAATGCCCTCCTCAAACCAGGAAGCCAAGTGAAAATATGCAAACCTAGCATAATTTTGGAGGTTAATCTATTATAACAAAAGCATAATATGCTAATTAGACTGGACAGCTGAACGACTTTCTGGACGACCTTCTGGACGAAGCCAGGGCTGCGAGGGCCGAGGCAAGTCGCCACGGCTGCCAGGGCCGAGCCCCTTGCATGAATTTCCTGCATTGGGCCTTAGTTTTATATAAAATAAAATAAAGCCTGGTTAGCATAGCTCAGTGGTTGAGCATCGACCTAGGAAGCAAGAGGTCACATGTTCGATTCCCAGTTTGGGGCACATGCCTGGGTTGCAGGCTTGATCCCCCATGTGGGGTATACAGGAGGTCGCCGGTCAATGATTCTCATTGATACTTATTTCTCTCCCTTCCTCTCTGAAATCAATTAAAATATATTAAAAAACATAAAAAGGGAGTTATGTGGTAAAAGGTAAATGGAAGATTAGGTAAAGAATGAGATCTCAGTTCCATTTTTCTTTTCACAGTCCAGAACAAGGCAGCCAGGTGTTTATACTAGACTAAGATTTAGGATTCCCGACTTCAAAATAGCTAAATGCCTTATGGAAAAAGACATTAACTAAGATGTGTTTGGGGACAATTAAAAAGCTATGTAGCAAAGCCACTGATAACATATATGCAAAAGTTTCATTCATCTTTATAATGTTTTTGTTGTATATGTAGCCAGATAACGACACATCATTAAGTTTCAGGATATGATGTCTGACATTAAAGAGAAGAAATTCTGCTTTTGTCTATAATATAGCAGTTTGATGTAAGGCAGTAATAAAATCAAATAGAAAAAAAAAAAACATGAAATACAGAGGAAAAGAAAATCCTATGGAGAAGTAAAAAACATTGAGGAAAAAAAAGCATTCTGGAATTCATTTCCCCGGCAGTGTTTGTCAGTTCTTAAGGTGCACGTCACCTTGCACCAAAAGCTCAGAGCTGTTCATAGTCACATGGAGTGGTAAAGTGAAAAGCAGAGTGTGGGCTCCCAGACAACAGCCAGTACAGTATAGTTTAGAGGTGGTGTCATTTAGAAGAGAGCTAGTTTAGTTAGAAAAGTATATTGAAAATTTTACTGCACATGTTGAGACCACAAGTCAAAATGAAAATGTATTCTCAAACGGACATTAACCATATACTGGGTATTTTAATTCTGCTGTTAAAACCTCCTCTCATATTAGCATCTAGACCACAAAGAACTATTTTAGATGAAGAGTCCAGTAATAATGACTGACTATCCTTAGGGACTCTTTTTATATAAAAACTGTATATTACAAAGTTTTTGAATTTCTTTTTCCTATTTATTTCTAATTAATACATGACATTACTTGTTGAGGGGGTCAGCATGATTTATATTTTCTGAAGTTGTAGTACCTAGCTCTAGTTGTGGTTAACAGATTTTCAATAAACACTGCCAATTTATGGTGATTAAAAAAAAAGAAAATTTTAGATTAAGTACTTTAAGAACAATACAACATGTAAATATAACAACATAAACAGAAAACCCTAACTTACAAAATGAACTGGATTATTTAAATGCCAAATATCTTATATCAAGATACACATCTATTTCAAAGGCAATATTTTGATAAAATTATATAATAGCCTTTTTCTCTAAATTATTCTCAGTGGGAAAACGGTCACATCATGAACACATTATGGAAAACATGTGAGATGGGAGGCATCATGATGCCCATCTTTGGAAAATGCAATATGCCCGATAGAGCAAAGCTCGACAAAATAGACAATATTTTCTGAGAAACAGCTCTTGGACACTGGTAGAATATGAGTTTCCAGATGGCAATCGGCTGAACCTGAACAGAGTGAACAGAATATTTTCTAACCGATCATTTCAGAAAATCAGGCTTGCCAAAAGAAATTCTTCATCAAGTAAGATTTGTGAATTTAGAATCAAGTACAAACAATAGTCTATTGCATTAGTAAAGAGACCACACCCCCATGACGGTAGGTTTTATGTGTCAATTTAGCTATGCGATTGTACCCAGTTATTTAACCAAAGACTGATCTAAGATTTACTGTGAAGGTGTTTTGTGTGTGTGCTTAACATCTACAATCAGTTGACTTTAAATAAGATTGCCTTTGAAAATGTGAGTGGGGCACATCCAATTAGTTAAAAGACCTTAAGAGGAAAAACTGATGTTCCTGGAGAAGAGATTTATTTTTAAGGAATGGCTTATGTAAACGTAAGAGTTGGTATGTTTTAAATCTGTAGGGCAGGCCTGCAGGCTGGGACTTGGGTAGCAGTGAATTCTACAGTTTTGAAGCAAAAGTTTTTCTTTAGAAGATTCATTTTTTGCAGTTAAGGACCTTCAACTCATCGGTTCTGTTCTTTTTCTTTGGAGAATACTGATTTATACACACTCCCAATATCCCAGCTTTCATAGTGCTAGTATTATACAGGAAGTGGGAAATGGTTAAAGAGCCTTCTAACCCCACCCTTTATTAGGAATCACTTCTGGAATAAAAAGAAGGTAGCTTAGTCAATCTCCTTGAAAACATAAAAAGGACGGAATTTCTGGCAAATAAGATAATAGCATTTCCTAGAGGGAGGATCCTAACCTATGGAATTTTTGATCCTAGCATATTCTACCTCATTGGCCTAGGATTGCTTCTGTTAAAATAAAAACACCACACAAAAAAACAAAAACAAAAAAATTTAGAATGAAATAATTTATAAGGCATGGCTCCCTGAAGAAACCAAAATTAATAAATTCATGAAAGACTTACAGAGTTTATCATTAGTGCCATAATGTGATTAAATTAGCATATGAACAAAGTATAATTTCCTGTAGGGCCTCAGTATTTGCAGGCATATAATAGTACATTTGTTGTCAAATATTCTCAATATACCTTAATCCAATCTTCTCTTGCTTCCTAGGTTGGTGATGGCATTTGTTAATATGCTTTTTTACTTTTATATTTAGTGGGTTAAATGTCAGAGTCACAGATGTGTGTTGTCACTTTCTCTAAATGAAATTCAGCAGCAGCAGCAGTTATTTCCAAATGGTATTGACCAAATGCCAGAAATTCATGAGAGAGGAGAGGTAAAGGAGGTAATAAGAAAAACAGGACAAGGGAAATTGATAAGGGAGCAGAGCATGTCATACATGTCTTGTGATTTTTGACAAATGTAGGAGTTGCTTTGGAGCTCTGCCTATAGAAAAATTGGATTAATTTTTATTAATGCTTTCATGAATATGCACAAAATTACATCTAACAGAGAGGATATTCTACAAATACACATGTCCCAGACTTTGATTTTAGCATATTTAACCAAATGGCCCATAATAACCAATATTAAGTAATGATCGTCCCATATTGGGAAAGGTAAAAATTTAAAAAACAGGATTAAGATTATAATTATTCAAACTGACAGAACTCCTTTTTGATGGGGAAGCTTTTTTTTACACAAAAACATAAGCCTTGAGTCACATACATTTGTCTCTGCTTTGGTGTTGGAAGACGCTCCTTACTGAACTACACTGTCCTGGGCATTGTGAATGTTAGTCACAGGGAGGTGGAGTGCCATGCTCTTCTGCATCAGAATTTAAACCCTACATAAGATGACTGTCAAGTGTTTCCATGTAGGAGAGCTTAGAACTAGAGAGAGAGAGAGAACTATGTGGGGGGAGGGGGAAGAGGAAATTTCCTATATAATAAAAGTGTACTATGCAAATCAACCAGCAGAACAACCAGTCAGTGGGGGGCGGGGCCAGCAAGCAGGTGTCTCCAGGCCAGCCAAGGCGCATGCCAGCGGGCAGAAGGGTGGGGGGGGGGGGTGGCGGCAACCAGCAGCGGCAGGGCGATTGGGGCTGGTGCCATCCCGATTGCCCAACTAGTGGCCTCCTGCAGAGGGAGGCCACGGGCGGCAGCAGCGGCAGGTTGATTTAGTGCAGGGCTGCCCAGCGCTGTCCCCAGATAGGCCTGCTGGAGTTGCCTCCCACAGAAGGAGGCCACCAGTGGCCATGGCGCAATTGGGGGCAGGACGGTGGCTGGCTGCAAGTGCCATCCAAATGGGCCTGCTGGTCACCTCCCACAGAGGGAGGCCAGACTGTGGCTTAGTCCCACTCCCCGCTCCCCTAAGCCATCAGTTAGGCATCCCCTGATGGCTCCCAGACTGAGAGGGAGCAGGCTGGCTGAGGGGAGTCCCCCCCCTCCCCAGTGCACGAATTTCATGTACTGGGCCTCTAGTCCTATATAATAAAGAGGGAATATGCTAATTGGTCTTAACGGTGTTCAAGTCATGACCAGTCAAAGGTGCACAAGCACAGGAGCTGGGGGGTGGGGACTTGTACCACCAGGACATGAGGCTAGCATCTGGGGTGGCCCCCCAGCGGAAGTGTACACAGGCCCTCGGCACTGCCCAGCCAGGAGGGAGCACCCCTGTGGAAGCGCGTGCAAGCCTGTGACACTGCCTGGCCCAGATGGGGTGTGTCAGGATGGGGGCATGGCCTCAGCAGAGAGCTCTCAGCACTCCTGCATTGGGGTCTGAAGGCTTGGAGAGGAAGTGAGAGCACATAGGCAGTTAGGGGGTTTAGGCCAGGATGGGAGTGAAGATAGGCAGTTAGGGGGATCAGGCCAGGAGGGGAGAGCAGATAGGCAGTTAGGGGGGTCAGACAAGGAGGAGAGAGAAGCTAGGACCATCAGGTTGGTAGGGGAGCAGTTAGGAGCATCAGGCAGGCAGGCAGGTGAGAGCTTAGGAGCCAGTGGTTCTGGATTGTGAGAGGGATCCCATATTAGAGAGGGTGCAGGCCAAGCTGAGGGACCACCCCTTCCCATCCCATGCATGCATTTCATTCACTGGATCACTAGTGTGTGTGTGTATCCTATCTAATAATAGAGAAACATGGTAATTAACCATAACTTTGCTACCCTTCCCATTGGCTAATCAGCGAGATATTAACTGCCAACCAAGATGGCGGCCGGCAGCCAGGCAGCTGAAGCGAACAGGAGGCTTGCTTGCTCCAGTGATGGAGTAAGCCAAGGTTCCCCGCCTGCCGCTGCCGGCCTCTGAGCTGCAGTCTAAGCAACTATGTTGCAAATATAGAAGCTAAACAATCCCCAGAAACCTGCTTTCAGCCAGCCAGCCTCAGAGCTGGAGTTGAAACAGTGTTTCAATTATAGAAGTGAAACAAACCCAGAGACTTGCTTTCAGCAGCCGAGGTCTCAGAGCTGGAGCCGAGCCTCAGAGCTAAAGCTGGCTCTCAGCTCCAGTGACAGCCATGGAAGGTAAATAAATCCCAAAATGAAAAATAAAAAAGTCACCCACCAGTCTGAAAATGGCACTCAGCCCCTCACCCAGACTGGCCAGGCACCCCAGTGGAGACCCCCACCCTGAAGGGGGTGCGACCAGCTGCAAACGGCCATCATCCCCTCATCCAGGCTGGCCAGGTACCCAAGCGGGACCCCCACCCTGATCCGGGACACCCTTCAGGGCAAACCAGCCGGCCCCCACCCATGCACCAGGCCTTTATCCTATATAGTAAAAGGGTAATATGCCTCCCAGCACCGGAATCAGCGGACCCGCAAGACCTCCTGAACCCGGGATCAACGGAGCCACGAGGCCTCCCAGCACCAGATTCAGCTGAGCAGCGAGGCCTCCCAGCACCGGAATCAGCAGAGCCATGAGGCCTCCTGGCACCGGGAGCAGCAGAGCAGCGAGGCCTCCTAGCACCAGGATCAGCTGAGCAGCGAGGCCTCACTGCCCTGGTGTCAAGCGGAGCTGCGAGGCCTCCCAGCACTGGGATCAGCGGAGCTGAGAGGCCTCCTGGCCCCTGGAGCAGTGTGACAGGGGGCCGTGCCCAAACCCCCTGATTGCCCTGCGGCTCTGTGTGTGACAGGAGGCGGGGTCACAACCTTCCTATCAGCCCTGCTCTGTTCGTGACAGAGGAAGGCGCCCCAACCCCCTGATCAGCCCTGCTCTGTGTGTGACAGGGTGCGGCGCCCCAAACCCCCATGGGCCCTGCTCTGTGGGTGACGGGGTGGAGCCACAACCTCCCCATTGGCCCTGCCCTGAGTGTGACAGGGGGGAGTGTTCCAACCCCCCAATCGGCCCTACCCTGAGCATGACTGGGGGTGGCATCGCAACCTCCTGATCCGCCCTGCTCTGTGCATGACAGGGGGCGGTGCCCCAAATCCCCAATAGGCCCTGCTCTGAGCCCGACCAGGGGCTGCACCTAGGGATTGGGCCTGCCCTCTGCCATCCGGGAGCGGGACTAAGCCAGCAGATCGTTATCTCCCGAGGGGTCCCAGACTGTGAGAGGGCACAAGTGGGGCTGAGGGACATCCCTCCTGCCAGTGCACAAATTTTTGTGCACCGGGCCTCTAGTCTACACTAATAAAAGAGAAACATGCAAATTGGTGTCACTCTGCTACATCCACCAGCCAATCAGTGACTATGCAAATTAACCCAACAAAGATGGTGGTTAATTTGCATACACAGGCATGGAGCAAAGACTGAAGGCTCCAGCCGGACTGAAGACTGAAGACTGAAGAGGCTTGGCTTCTCCGTTGCAGCCGCAGCAGAGAAGCCAAGCCTTGCTGCAGGCGGACCAAAGGCTTGGGTCCTGGGTGCCAGAGGAAAACTGGTGCCAGCAGCCAGGGGAAGAAATGCCTATTGCGTGAATCTTCATGCAACGGGCTTCTAGTATATATATATAAAAGGCTAATGTGCAAAGTGTCCCCACGGGAGTTTGACTGGGAGGCTGGGAGTTCTCTCACTTGCTATGAAATGTGCTGACCACCAGGGGGTGGCGTGTAATGGAAAAATGCCCCAGCCAACAGCCGGAAGGCCCTGATAGGCCCTGATCATTGGCCAGGCCTAGGGACCCTACCTGTGTATGAATTTCGTGCACTGGGCCTCTAGTATTTAATAATGGAAAAGTGACATTTCCCACCAATGGGAATCTCATATCTTAATCAGAGTCAGAGTGAATTCTAATACACTAATGGACCGGGAGAGCTGAATTTACAGTTTAATTTCTCTCCCTTTGCACCTGTGGCTTGCAGTTATTTGTACTTCTAAATAATTAACAAAGCTTGAGACTAGTAAAATCTCTGATGCATGTAAGTTTAATTTGATAATCCAATTCTTTTGAAACTGAAGAGAGGTATATATAAGGAAACTAAAACCTTGTGCAATTCTATTTCATTTTTATTTTAAAAGAATTTAAAAATCTTTTAATTCTATTTTTTAAAAATAAATTTTTACTGATTTCAGAAAGGAAGGGAGAAGGAGAGAGAGATAGAAACATCAATGAAGAGAGAGAACCAATGATTGACTACCTCCTTTACACCACACACTGGGCATGGAACCCACAAATCCCTGGGCATGTGCCCTGACTGGGAATTGAACCATGACCCCTTGGTTCATAGGTTGACGCTCAACCACTGAGCCACAGTGGCTGGATTGCAATTCTATTTTTGATATATAATTCTGAATTCTAATTATTGTGATTGTCATTTTTGTTGTTCAGTGTCATACTGTGCCTGACAGCATTATGTAGCAGTCAGTATTATGATGATCATACATAATTATTTCAAAGTCAATATGGGACAAGTCTGTTAGTAAATGCTGTCTGTATATCAGATTAGTTAAGTGCCATTGCTTCTCAGCCTTTTGGCTAAGATCAAGTGCAGATTATTTAAGTGCCAAAATATTTTACAATTTATGATATCGTTCCTTCAAAATCAAATATTTTGATGAAGTTATATAATAACCTCTTCCACTGTCTCATACTTGCTACATATTGTTAAAAATGTGTTTGAATATTCAGTCCCTTGGCTGGTCAGTGTGACTCAGTGATTGAGCGTTGACCTATTACCCAAGAGGTCTTGGTTCAGTTCCCGGTCAGGACACATGCCAGTTGAGGACTTGAGCCTCAGTGTGGGGTGTGCAGCCAATCAATGATTCTCATCACTGATGCTTCTATCTCCCTCTCTCTTCCTCTCTGAGATCAATACAAATATATTATAAAAAAAAAATTCAGTCCCTCTCTTCACTTCCAATATGTCTTCAATTCATCATCTAGTTACCCATTACTGATATAAATCATTTTAAGACTGAATGAATAGATTGGGTACTTTAGAATGATTATTTAATTATTCAATTATATCCCAATTCTAAATGAACTGTAAGCCAATCTGAAATGACCAGCTGACTCTATTATTTTCCCTTCTTTTATTTTTTTGGTTGGTTGAATAATAAAAAATGGATTAAAAAGTCATTAAGTTTATTTATAAAACCTAAATTCACATTGTATTTAACAAATACTTTTTCTAAAAAACAGAGTATGTTATTACTCCATAATAAACATATATTTAACTGTATTTAATGAATGTGGATATATTCCTAGTTAATATGTTTAGTAAGAAGCAGAGTTGAGGAGCAAAACTTTCTCCTGTTAACTAATATTTTCTGCATTTTTACAGAAACTATTATAATAACCCAATATTAATTTTGTCCACAAGTAAGTTAAACATCTATATTACTTGCTTATGGTTTTTCAGACTCTTACTCTGGTATATTTAACCAAATGTGGGCATAATTACCAAAGAATTATTTTAGCAGTAAGAAATAAAGTTTTAAAAATGCTGTCTCTTGTTGAATAACATTTTCTTGAATGCTATAGAATGACTATAATAAATATTTTTTCTATGTTTCTATGTTTGTTAACTGTTTACTTGGTATCTTTTGCAGACATTATGATAAAACCAATGTGGTCTGCTATTTTCAAACATACTCTTTATCCTAATTTTTTTTGCTCACAAAGGCTCCCATTTACAAGATCCCATTAACATATAGGTTATATGTAATATATTAGTTTTATTTTAAAAATTGAGGATGGGGGTGATATCAGAGGAATGACAGCACAAGGGCTAACCTTTTCCTCCCCCCCCGACGTTTCAACAAGTTAACCATCTGTAATTTAACAAAGAAATCCCTGCTCAACACAGATACACACCTAAGAGACTCGGGTACCGAAACACCTAAGGTGGGCATCTGGGAATAAATGGGGAAATGAGAAGAAGTTTACATTGACAGGAGTTTACAATGTGTTTTCCATTTTGTAAACTATTTGATAAACTTTGTTTTGTTTTATTATACCAACTAGAGGTCTAGTGCACAAAAATTTGTGCACTCAGGCAGGGGGGAAGGTCCCTCAGCCCGGCCTGTGCCCTCCTCATAGTCTGGGACCCCTCGGGGGATGACCATCTTCTGGCTGAGGTCTGCTCCGCAGGGGATTGGGCCTAAGCTGGCAATCTGACATCCCTCTGGCAGCCTGGCAGCCATCGGGGGATGTCCACTTGCCAGCGGGGAGCAGACTTAAGCTGCAGTCGGACATCCTTAGTGCTGCTGAGGAGGCAGGAGAGGCTCCCATCACCACTGCTGTACTGATAGCCCTCAGCCTGACTTGTGGCTGAGCAGAGCTCCTCCATGCGGGAGCTCACTGACCACCAGAGGGCAGCTCCTGCATTGAGTGTCTAACCCAGCCATGGTCAAACTACAGCCCATGGGCCGGATCTAGCCCGTTTGAAATGAATACAACTAAAAAAAAAAGACTGTACCCTTTTATGTAATGATGTTTACTTTGAATTTATATTAGTTCACACAAACACTCCATCCATGCTTTTGTTCCAGTCCTCCGGTCCAGTTTAAGAACCCATTGTGGCCCTCGAGTCAAAAAGTTTGCCCACCCCTGGTCTAACCCCTGGTGGTCAGTGTGCATCATAGTGACCAGTCATTCCCAGTCTTTCTGCTGTTAGGGTCAGTTTGCATATTACCCTTTTACTATATAGGATAGAGGCCTGGTGCATGGGTGGGGGCCGGCTGGTTTGCCCTGAATGGTGTCCCAGATCAGGGTGGGGGTCCCGTTTGGGTGCCTGGCCAGCCTGAATGAGGGGCTGATGGCTGTTTTCAGGCTGCCCGCACCCCCTTCAGGGTGGGGGTCTCCACTGGGGTGCCTGGCCAGCATGGATGTGGGGCTGAGGGCTGTTTTCAGGTGGGGCAAGCCTGCAACTGAAGCTCCCAGTCTCTCCTTTTTTTCTTTTTCTTTTTTATTCTGGGATTTATTTACCTTCTGTAATTGAAACTTTGTTGCGGTTGCCACTCCAGCTCCGAGTCCGGCTGGCTAAAAGCAGGTATCTAGGGTTTGTTTAGCTTCTATAATTGCAACATTGTTGCTTAGAGTGCAGCTCAGAGCCCAGCCGCAGCAGGCGGGGAACCTTGGCTTCCTCCATCACTGGAGCAAGCAAGCCTCATGTTCGCTTCAGCTGCTTGGCTGCCGGCCGCCATCTTGGTTGGCAGTTAATTTGCATATCACCCTGATCAGCCAATGGGAAGCGTAGCAGAGGTATGGTTAATTACCATGTTTGTCTATTATTAGATAAGATATGAATAAAGAGCTTACCTTGATAACTGTGCAAGAAATTTGAATGACAGAAAAAGAAAGGAAAAGTAACAAGAAAAAATAGATAACATACATAAATAATTTTAGCTCATGGTTCATTACAAATATTCAGTAGTTATCATATTACTCAGATGGTCAAATCGCAAATACTAATAATGGCTTTGAACATCAGCCGGAAGGTAATTAAACTCACTATGGTCAGAACTGTATAAGTAACTTTCATACATTACACATACAATACTTAAAATGTTGCTTGATATATTCCTAATTATCATTTTTCAAATGAGGTGATTGGTTCTTGTGAAATTTAATTAAATTTAAATTATACAATTTCCCAAATTTAAAAATGTTAACATTTAAATACAAACCTAGATTTGACTAATAATCCCAAAGTCCATGCCCTTATCTACTAGGCGATATCAGTAATCATGTTTGGTAAGAAAGAATATTAAAGGAGAACTCATAACTTTGTAAGATTTCATTAGTATAGAGTTAAGAGAAAAGAAAATGAGTTTTAAATGATGCAAGTTAATGTACCAATGAATGGTAGTCACCAGTGAAGGAGTATAAGAAACACATTATAATTGTGATCAATAAACAAGTAGGGCATTATGTTTGCAGGAGCAATTACATTAGGACAGAAATAATTTGAAAGTTATTTTAGGAAATTTCAGCCTATTTTCAAAGGCATATGTGATTGTTAAAGAAAATCACAGAATCCCATTATATTTTAAAGAATTAAATAGAAAAGAGCAATCAATAATCATTTTTAATTTTCCCAGTTTATATATGAAATGTATGTGATTAAAGTATTTTTGACATGTAAAATTAATGTTTGTCAAATCTTATAAGTATCTTTAAGAAGGTAAAAACAAATCCAATTAATTGAATATGTGATTTTCATACTAAACTAAATATAATTGTTTAGTCTGAGAAGGTTCTGCTCACCCAAGAAAAAGAGTTCAATTTAAACCATTGAATCAAAAAATGTTATTGAACGGGATGTTCTCAGCAATTATTTTTCAAGTTTCAGCATGATAGTTCTAATTTGATACATAAAATTATTATCTTTCTCTTTTTCCTTTCTATTAAATGTCAAATAGTGCAGAAATGTTATTGAATCATTTTGACACATTGTTGCTTCTGCAAGCATAGCAGATAGATTATTATTATTATTATTTTTTTTGCCAAAACTTGCCTAATACATGAAAAGATTTGTTAAAGTAGCTAAAAAAGTTACGGTTTTTTTGTTGCTTTTTTTTAGGGGGGTGTGGTGGGGGTTAGTAATCTGACAGTATATGCAGATATGGTTGAA